>NW_023270268.1:7249855-7880880 GCF_011800145.1 Mirounga leonina
TTAGCCTGGTGATGGGTATTGAGGAGGGCACATTCTGCATGGAGCACTGGGTGTTATGCACAAACAATGAATCATGGAACACTACATCTAAAACTAATGATGTAATGTATGGGGATTAACATAAGAATAAAAAAAATAGAAAAAAAAACCTTGGAATTTCCAAACTGAGGTCTTTTGTATGTTAATGAGGTACCTCTTGAAAGTCACCTAAGGATAGGGACTGATTGCCAACAGAACCAAACATTAGAGGATTGAAACTTTCAGCTCCCCACCTCACCTCTTACCTCTAGGAAGAGGAGAGAGGCTGGAAGTTGAATTCAATAACCAATGGTCAATGGTTTAATCAATCATGCCTATGTAATAAAGCCTTCATAAGAACCCAAAAGGACAGAATTTGGAGAGCTTCTGGGTTGGTGAATACATAGAGATTTGTATTGTATGTATCTCAAAACCTCAGAGAGGATATGAAAACTCCATACTCCTTCCCCATATTCTACCCTATGCATCTTTTCCATCTGGCTGTCCCTGAGTTATTCTTTTTATAATAGACCTCTAATCTAGTAAGTAAAATGTTTCTCTGAGTTCTGTGAGCCATTCTAGAAAATTAATTAAACCCAAGGAGGAGGTCATGGAAACCTCTGATTTATAGTCAATTGTTCAGAAGCACAGGGAACAACCTGGGCTTGCAATTGGCATCTGAAGTTTTGTGTATGTGGGCAAAGGGCAGTCTTGTAAAACTGAGCGCTTAACCTGTGGGATTTGATGCTAGTTGAGCTATAGAACACCCAGCTGGTGTCTGGAGAATTGCACCTTGGTGGAGTGGGAACCCTTCCCCCCATCACCAATACACAAACACACATTGGAATTGGGTATTAGAACATCTTAGCAGGACAGAGGGTTCTTTCTTCCAGTCTCTGTTGTTGTTAGTAAAACAAATGTTTCTATGGTCATGCAGCAAGTCTGAGTTGCTCACAAAGATGGCTGAGCCTCATGAGAAGAGTTACTTAAATTACCAATCCACAGTGACAAGAGCGGGCACAATTATCTCTCTCTCTCTTTTTAGAGAGAGAAAGAGAGAGCATGAGCATGTGAACCGTGGGGGAGGGGCCGAGGGAAAGGGAGAGAGAGAATCTTAAGCAACACGGGGCTGCATCTCACAACCCTGAGATCATGACCTGAACTGAAATCAAGAGTCAGATGCTGAGAAACAAACTGAGGGTTTTAGAGGGGAGGGGGTTGTGGGGATGGGTTAGCCTGGTGATGGGTACTGCATGGAGAACTGGGTGTTACACGAAAACAATGAATCGTGGATCACTACATCAAAAACTAATGACGTATTGTATGGTGACTAACATAACATAATAAGATAAAATTTAAAAAATTAAAAAGAGTCGGATGCTTAACTGACTGAGCCACCCAGGCACCCCCACAATTATCTCTTTTAATCCCCACAAAAATCCTATAGAGTAGGTAGAAGGTATTTTCTTACATACAACAATTAATAACCAGTGATTACTATAGGTTATAAAGATATTATTGGACTAAACAAGCTTGTCTCTGAGTCTTGATTCCATACCCAGTGCTCTCCTATTTCTGGGATGGATCTCACTGGCTGTAGCAGTTCTGGAATCTTACTGACGGGGTATCATTGGAGGGCTCTGGGTCTTGAGAGGTATGGATTGATCTGAATGCATTCAGATTTGATGAAGTTTCAAGGAGTCTCAGAGAACGGACTCTTTGTGTTATATAGTTCATTGATGCTCTTAAGAAACCAATGGAGGATTTTCCCCACTAATGTAGCTTTTGTCTCTGTAGGGCAGATATGATGTAAGCAAACAGATAATTATAATTTTTCCAGAACCTGATTAGTAGGTGAAAGTATCAGCCCCCATCCCATGTAGGATTTCATCTTCTCATGCTTCTTATGGTTGTTCTCATCTATTTATATACAACAAAAATGATCATTTTCATGCATGTGAGTCCTAAATCTGGACCTTTCTTCTGAGCTCTGGACCCACTAATCCAATGTCTTTGACATATATCTCTTTGAATGTTCCATAGACACCTCAAAGTCATTGTCCCCCATGATATCTCTATCCTCTCTCCACCCCAACTTTTCCTCCTCCTTGTTCCTATCTCAATAAATTACATAACCATTTTTCCAAAATGGAAGCTTAGGGGTCCCTCTTTATGCCTCTTTTGCCCACAAGTCTTCCTCCCATTTGTTTTCAACTCCAGGGATACAGCAATGAAAAAAAACTATAGACTTTTGGGAGCTTAAATGTAGCTCTGGGCCTCAGCCAACTTAGGCCAGCTTCCTAGAGAGAGACTTTCCCAAAAAGATTGCAATTATGATGACATCATGGGAAGTCTGGAGTTCACATTTGAAACATAAATCTAAATCTATATCTCCAGCCGAGGCCTTTCACTTACATTCTAAATTGTTATATTTAGCTAACCATTCATTACCCCTCACAAAGATGTCTGATAGATGTATAAAGCCTAACTATTGATATCCTTATCCTAAATGTGCTCTTCCCTTTGTCATGATCATTTCAATAAATTGAGACTTCATCCTTCCAAGGGCTCAAACCCTGAGTCTTGAAACTTTGGAATTATCCATTACTTCATTTTCTCTCTTGCAAATCTCACATTTAGATGACCAGAAAACTCTAATGACCTTGCATCTGAAGTACGGCTGTCTACTTCTTATTACAGCCACTGCTACCTCCATAGCCCAAACCACTATCATCCACCTCCACGGCTACTGCCATGGTGCAACCACCATGACCCACTTCCATGGCTACCTCTATAGCCCAAATCACTATCATCTGCCACCACTGTCACCTCCATAGTACAAACTGCTATCACCTACCTCCACTGCTACCTCCATAGCCCAAACCACTGTTGTGTCTTGCTTGGGCCACTATTTTATCTTCTCAACATGTTTCACTGCTAGGTTTATCTCAAATCTTTGCAGCCTACACTTTTGGAAGCAATAGGAGTGATCCTTTGAAGTGTATTGCCATAAACTTCATCTCTGAGCTCACCTCATATCATTCTCTCCCTTGCTCACTGAAACCCAGGCCCATAGACCACCTAGCTGTTTATTGGACACAACAAGCACACTCTTGCTCAAGGTGTTTGGACTTGCTATTCTTTCTGCCTACTATTCGCTTCCCATTTATGAACACAGGGCTCATTCAAATATCACCTGTTAGGGAAGACTCCCCTGACCATTCTTTCCCAAATGACAGCCTTTGGCCAGTCTCTACCCTTTTACCTTCCTTCACTTTTCCTCAAAGCACTTTTAACTAATATTAACATTTTTATTTATTTACTATTTCCCTAAAGTAGTATTTTTCCTTCCTGAAAGTATGGATTTTGTCTGTTTAACTGTTGAACTCTTAACACTGAGAACAATGCTCAGCATATACTAGATGATCAACAAGCGTTTGTGGATTACATGAATGAATAAACTCAAGGGATCCTGAATGGGTATCAGATATTTACAGAACATAGCTAGATTTTCATCGGCAAGCAGAATTGAGTTTGGGTAAAACAAGTACAAGTACTTAAACTGTGAGACCAGAGTGGGTAGAAACTAACCAGTTTCCATGTTACTGGGAAAAAAAGAAAAAAGGTTGTCTGTTCAATAGCAACTTAAGGCTTAAGATTCCTAAAACCCACCCTGATTGGGATAAAATTTGTTCTCCAAGGTTAGAGGAGAAAAATGAAGGCTAGAACCGGGAGGGTTGTGGGGGCAGAGAAGCACTGAACATTATAGAGATGCTGTAGCCAAAAAGGAAGAAAAACAAGGAAATATTGGTATCATAGAAATAGTAGGAACAAAAGTTTTAAAAACTGCTGAGCTTTGTTCTAGTAGTGGGAATGGTTTTAGTCAGGGGGAGTGTAAATAAGTACCATGGAGTGGAGAGGATGTGACTAGACTGAGTTGTTGAAAGAGACTAATTGGGGTATGGGTGTAACTGTAAACTTGAATAAACTAATTACATGGGGTACCCAAAGAACAGGACCATGAGAATGAACTGCTCCATGTTCTGCTGCCATGACTTGGCTGCCTGATGGAACAGCAAGCATGTTGTCAGGATGTCACTAAGACTGAGAATGTAGTTGGACCTTTCATGGCACTAGATTGAGAGAATGATTAGTTGGTGGTGAGAAATAGTAACCATGCTATTAACACATTTGAGTGAAACTGTTGCACATGGTGCTGAGAGTGTGGTTAGGCTCTCTAGGTCATGGAATGAGCAACCAAGCTAGCTTTTGCATTGGTGCTATTGCTGGACTCTCTAAGCTAATGGGAGCATGGAATTAAATGTTCCTGTTTGGGGGGATGTGGCCAGACTAGTTAAGACTTAGAAAAGTCCCTGAGATGTCAGCATTTTAGATCATCAGTGATATTAACATGTGCCTATCTGAGCCACCCATTACCCTGAAAATTTTAATAATTAGGAACCTGATTGGAGCAACAGGATACTGGACATGTGAGCAAGTTGGCCAGGGAAGAGAGAGAATTTGAAGTAGCTATGCCACTGGGAAAGTGTAATAAGCCGTTTGTAGTGATGAAAGCAAGACCACATTATCCATGATCCTGTCCAGTAGTCAAAGATTGAGCCTCAGCTATCTGTGGCACCAGGAAAATATCACTAAGCCATCTTTGAAGTTGAATAGTCCTGAGTTGCCCCTGGTGCTAAAAGAATGGAGTTATGGAAATCCTTGCTGAACGTAATTTACCTCCAAATAATTCAGAGATAATAGCTAGCTAATTTGTTGTCCAGGGATGAAGTACAAGTACATTTGGAGGGGGAGAAAGTACATGCACTGTCCATGGTTCTGAAAGAGCAAGACTGGTATGGTCTTGAGCTGTCCGTGGGTCTGAACAAGAACTGTGGGGATGGATGAGAGCTGAGTGGGAATGGTTTTCTGTGAGGTGTGGTGAATAACTGATATGTTTGTAATGCTGAATCGGTGTGCCCAGGCTGAAGTGCTGAGAATAACTGAGTTTCTGTGGGGGCTAAAATGAAAGAAAGGAATAATTAAAGGAAGAAAGATATCTGGGAGTTTGGGGAGAAAGTGCCCCAAAGGCATTTAATCAAAACATCTCTACTCAACAGAATGGATATCCAAATGAAGTTAAAAAGGAGGAAAATAGTCTTTTGCGAATGATCTTTGCCTCCCTACCATCTCCCCCAACCCACTGAAAATGGGATTAGAAGGAGGAAAAATATTTTCATCACTAAGGGAGAAAAACAAGTTCCTTATCACATCACAAGTTCCTGGCAGTGTTGTGGACTTAGAAACTCAGGATGGTGGATTGAATCAGCTTTAGAGACTTCGAGTTATAATTATTCAAGAAATCCAGAGAGGTAGTATGGTTTTGATCAAAATAGCACTGTGCTTGGAGACAGAAAACTTTAGTTCTGACACTAACTAGGTCTTTTGAATTGTCTCTCTCAGTTCTATGATTTGTAAACTGGTGATGATAACATCTGCCCTGCTAATTTGACACTGTTGTTGGGAGAATCAAATAATGTATGCGAAAGCATTTTGTAAGCTAAGTGCTGTACAAATGCACAATATAGACTTTAATATTTCCCATTACACATGCTATTTAATAGCCAATAGCCACTTAGCCTGTTCCAATTCGACACCACTAGCTCTCAGCATATAAATGAAATAAACATGTGGGATCATTTACAATTAAGCAATATAAATGACTCATAATGTTGCCACTTTATTTCTCTATCTCCCATCTTTAATGTGAATACTTTTGAATATGGTTCTGCTGCCCTAAATAGAAGTGCTTATTTAATGGGATAATACAAATTACAATAGACTCAAGTATTTAAAGGGGATTTATGGTGTGGATAAAAATTTTTATTTTTACATATAGAATCTACTTCCTTCCCCCTATTCTTAATTCTCTCCCCTAATAGAATTCCTATCCTATTCAACAGGATTCTGTCAGAATATATCACTAACAGACCTTCAGAATTCTTGCAGAAGGGGGCCTGGCAAGTGAGTTTCTTATAATTTTTAAAACTGTGGTTTAAGTGTGCCCAGGTATATTTAAGTAAGCCAATGATTTTGTAAGGATAAAGTGCAAGCTTGATTTAACAAGAATATTAAAATCACAATTTAGACAATTTTTTGCCATTGTAAAATCCTGGTGGACAGTAGAATTTGGGCAGTCAATTTTATAATTGATTAATATTTTTAGGGATGCTGGAAATTCCTAGCATTAGATTTAACTAGATGACATGATATCGCAAAGGACATGAATGACAAATGCATTCTTTAATACATGTCATTACACCTCAACACACTCTAATATGTCTCTTCCAGCCTCTTTCATCAAAACTTTCATCTGCCAAATCCAGACAAACTTTCAGATTTCTATTTACTTGACTTCTTAGCAGTATTTGACACAGTTGACCATTCCATTTTTCTTGAAATCCCCTCTCTTTGTCACATCTGAGACATCATTGAAGGCTTCTTTTTTATCTGGCTACTAAATACTGAGCTTCTTTGGGTTCTGTCCTAACCCTCTTCTACACCCCTCTCATGGAAATCTAATCCTCTCCCATGGTTTTAACTTCCACTCAAACCTCTCTTCTGTGCCAGACCTGACTACCTGACTGTTGTTTTTTCTTTTTTTTTTTTTTTCCTTCATCTAAATTGGCTTCTTTCTTGTTCCCTATTTTGTTAAATGGCACCATCAAGCACCTTTATGGTTGCTTACATCATAAACCCATAGACTCTCCCTCTCCCTCACTGTTCACATGTACCTCAACCACCAAGTCTCAGCCATCTCTTATCTGGCTTCTGTGCTTGCTCATTAACAGGTCTCTCTGTACATTCCATTTTCCCTATATACATACCAACCAACACAATCTTTTTAAAATGTAAATCTGATCATATCATTCCTCTGATTATACTTTTCAAAGGTTTCCCAAGCCCTTCAGATAATGTCTAAATTCATTCTCATGGCACATAAGTCTTGGCATGATCTGGTTCCTGCTCATCTCCTCCATTTACATCCCCCTTTCCCTTGCTTTTTCCCTAGTAGTTACCCTGGTTTTCTTTCAGTTTCTCAAATTCATCAAGTTCCTTTCTGCTTTGGTAGCTTCATACATACATTTTTTTTTCTCTCAATAATTCCTTTTGTATCCCTTTCCCCTGATTGGCTTCTATTTTTCCTTCAGTTTATTTTAAATATCACTCTCTCAGAGCAGTCTTTCCTGACCCTCCAGACTAGACTAGTTTGCTTTGTTATTCATTTGCACAGAAGTCTGTACTTTCATTTATGATACATGTAAGTGTTTGATAAATATTTGTTGAGTAAAGGAATACTCAACGAATGAATGATGGTGGCTCTCAGAGACGAACTATGTTAGAGGAGCATCATGAATATGACCTATGATTGTTTAGTCTAATGTTTCTGTTGTCAGTGTACCTGATTTGACCTTAGAGTAAAAAAGATTATTCTTGTTGTTCCCCAGTGACTGAGCTTCTTTGTGTAGGAAAAGAATCCTAGAGTTGTCCATGGATGCAAGAAAACTGAAATGGGGGAAAAGATGACTGAAGGAGAATTCAGTGACATTTACTAAGAGGGAGTCCTTGCAATGCAATGGAAAAAACTATAACTGGGGAGTGAGGAGACCTGGGTTCACCCTTTGTCCTTCTGCTGACTTGCTTTTTCATGTTGCGTATGTTTTGTTTGTTTTGTATCTGAAGCATTTACCATACAGGAAGGTGAAGAAGTGCTCAGAGGCATCCTTTGTGAGCTCTGGTGCCTTATGAACTGGAAGTAATGCTATGCTTTGACTCGTTCTGATTCTGATCTTGTGAGGAAACTAAGGTTTTGTTTAATAAATTACTAGGTAGTTTCCATGAAGACGGATTGACTTCACAGCAGTAGGACTGGGTTTGATCATGACCTGGCACGAGTATTTCTCCCTCCCATGATTGGTCCCTTCAGTTGCCTTCTGGTTGCAACTCCTGGAGGGATAAGAGAATTGCCCTTCATATTTATATTGATTCTTGACTCCCTAGGGAAGGAGAAGCAACAGAACTGTCTTCTCTTAGCTACCTTCAAATATGTGCCTGTAAGTTTTAGAGGTTTCTCTTTTCAAACTGCCACAGCCTGGAAGTGTCCAGTTGAGCTGCCAGAGGTTGCAGGGTGAGTCAGGAACACTTAGCTCTCCCTCATTCTGTCAAATATTCAGAAATTCTTTCATTCCCAGTAATTGCTGAGGGCTCACTGTGCATTTAGCACTGTTAGGTGTTATGGGAGATGGTATGGTGTAGAAAGAAGAGCAGTGGGCAGAAGTCAGAAGACTGGAGTCCCAGCCATGAGTCTGTAATAAACCACGTTCAGTCTTTGGGTATTTTTTGTCTCTGGACTTCAGTTTGCTCATCTGTACAATGAGGGGATTGGTCTAGTAGTACACTGAGGCCCTTTCATTTTGACAAGAAGCCAGATTTCTTGTTTTGGAGGCCTTTGAGTCTTCTCAAGGAGAAAAGAAACTTTATGACAGGTGCACCTGAGTGGCTCAGTCCGTTAAGTGTCTGACTCTTGATTTCAGCTCAGGTCATGATCTCAGGGTCATGAGATTGAGCCCCTTGTTGGGCTCTGTGCTAAGCATGGAGCCTGTTTGAGATTCTCTCTCCCTCTCTCTTTGCCCCTCCACCACCTCCATGCATGTGTGTGTACCCTCTCTCTCTCTCTCTCTAAAAAAAGGAAATAATTAGAAAAATAAATAAGGGCTACATTGGGTGGTTCTGACCACAGGGTTTTAAGTAATAAAGACAAGTGCCCCAAAGTTTTGAAGAAGGGAGGGGCCAAATAGGTAAGAGAAACTCGGTGAAGCCTTCCTGAAGGAAGTTGTTTGTAGAGCATCTTTATGATTGTATGTTTCACAATACAATCTAGCTTGAGAGGCATTAAGTATACTATGGGTCTGGAACCCTGAAGAATATGCAAATGCATGCCCACTGGGGCACTTTCTGGCCTTGGTCGAACACCTCTTAAAAGCAGAGGCACCCATATGAGGCTTCTTTTCATGAGGAAATTCTATGGCTGTTAATCTTCTTAAACATTAATTATTTTAGAGCCAAATATGTTTTTCATGAACAATAATCTTCCTTTTTCTTTGCTAAGTTTCTAAAGAAAAAATATGCAAATTCTGACAGGTAAAAATGGGTTTTGGACAAGGTTCTAAGGCAAGAGCACTGTGAATATTATGTAAATGCCAACCAATATAATGCAGCCCATCAGTTTATTTCAGGGAAGCAAAGGGTACTAGGGAAATCCGTTGCTGCTGCCCAGCTCCTGACATTGAAGGAATCATCTTTTGTCCACAAATCACATTGTGATTTGGTCCTCAAAATCTGCTTCCAAATGGCAAATTCTGACAAAAATAGTGTATCTCGTTTTAGGCTGCCACTTAAATGTCACTTCCTCAGAGAGACCTTCCTTGATCTTGCCTTTCTAAATTAGGAGACTTTAAGATGATCTCCCAAAGAATCCTGGTCTTTCCTGACACTTGACACAGTTTATAAGTATATTTATTTGTGTGCTTATTTAATATGTATCTGCACCACTAGACTGTCAGTCCTGTGAGGGCAGAAACAGAATTCCTTCTGTCCATAGCTCTATGTCCCCAGTGTTTGGCACCTTGTACAGCATGAAATGTTGTCATTAGGTAAAAGTGGGGTCTCAGTGACATAGTTACATGTTTCAGATCAGTAGCATATGCTTATGTTTCAGACCTTTCAAAATGCATTGTGTGATTGCATCTAATATTTGCATCCTTTACATTTTTTTACACATTTTTACACTTATCATGTCTCTCCCCCAGTACAACAGTTTTCCACTGGTTAAGAAATCAAAGTGTATAGTGATAACACAGTGTAATGGTTAAGTTCTTGGATTCTGGATCCAGAACATCTGGGCTTAAATCACCACTGTGCAAATTACTATCTGTGGGACATTGGGAAGTTTATGTAACTTCTCTGTCCTCGATTTTCTCATCCATGAAACAGGCATAATAATAGTACTATGAGGTGGTCATCAGAAAGAAATGAGTGCTTAGAACAATGCCCACAACATTGGAAGCATTATATTAATTTTGTTGCTAATATTATTTTTCCCCAAGGGAACGTGATGATTAAGAAGTTGACCCAGAAGTGTCACACAATCAGTCTGATTTCACATCAACCATACATACAGTCTTCCTGAAGTACAACTATCTCCAATCCACCAGTGAAGAATCTATGACCCAGGTGGACAATGGATCTTATTCAAGGACTTCAGCTAGAAAAAAGCAGAGCTGAGACAACAACCCAGATTTTCCAGTGTTTCCATATTCCAGTATCAATGCTATCAGTCATCTCAGGATTCCCTGATTTCCCACAAAGATGAGATTGGAATCCATTGGAGCAGGAGACACAGTGCAGTGTCTGGATGAGCACTGAACCAGTTGGCCAAGCAGGACATGCTGAGCCCCTCCTCTCCCCTCGCTTAGTTACAGCTGGGCACTGAGCCAAGAATCGGCTAATATTTTCTGAGCACCCTGATCTGTGCGTGCCTGCCTGCCGACAAGTTCTGAGGCACTCTGAATGCAGCCTCTGAATGACGCTGACCCACACTTGACCTGTGATCACCCACTGAGCCAGCCAGTACTTTAAAAAAATTAATCGTAACTTTGTTTAAAAATTGAACAAAAAAGATGATGGTCTTATTAATAAACATGTGTTCTTGTTTGCTTTCTATATGCGGGGCACAGTGCTGGGTATTTCACATACATTGTGTCATTTAAACCTCATAGGATCATAGGAAGTCTACCCTATTATTAACCCATTTCCACAGATGAAACACTAAAGCCTTGAGGCTGGCTTGGCCAAGGTCATAGCCTATTAGATATCTGAGTCATTATTCTTATCTCTCTTTTCCAGAAGGTAAAGAATAAAAATATGAACACATATTATTCTTGGGGAGTAGTATTATTCGTGATTTTTTTAAATAGAGGGAGAATATACATATACAAAATAAATGAGCTGCAATAATCTTAAATTTAGAGTTTGATGCCTTCCCAGTGGCTACTCTGGCCCTGCTTGGAGATGACCACTATTGTGACAGCTGTCATCAGAGTCAGCACTTTCTAGGTGTCTCTGAGCCTTTGCCCATGTCACCACACCCAGGGCACAGCAACCTCGTCCCTCTTCTCCATCTCTCTAAAGCCCACCCACTGTTCAAGCCTTCCCTGAAGGATCCTCTGATTTGTCCAGCTGGTCAGCTCTGAAAAGACCTCAAAATAATAATAATAATTAATAATAATCATAATAGCACAATTTACTCCATCTGCTTTCGCCTAGGACTGTGTCTAATACAAGGTCAAGTTCACAGATAATGCAGGGCTTCAGTGCCTTGGCCTCTCCCTACAGAATGTGAACAAGGCATCTCCAACAGGCCTTCCTCTTGTCACTGAGGAGTCAGTCAGTGCCACATGGTGTGAAGGGTGGGACTGGGTTGGGGGAGAATGCCTCCCATCATGGGCAGGGGACCAGGGTTCCTGCTCCTTGTGCCAGGAACCAGCTATGTGACCTTGACTAACTCACTGGAACTGAAACTCTAGGTCTCAAAGTTTCTTTATGTATAAAATGAGGACATCAGACTAAATAATAATGGGAATAGAAGATAATTGGCGGGGCTAAGCTCTTCATACATCCCCTGGTTTAAATCTCACAATTGTCTTGTGAACTGGGTATTATTATGGCCATAATTTGAGGAAACTCAGTTGAGTTGCAGTTGAGGAAACAAAAGGATTGGGGCAGAGTTGCCTAATGGTTTAATAAATAGCAAAACTGTGATGTTAACCAAGCCTCGGTCCAGCCCACAGGCTTGTGATCTTCGTCACTATGCTATTCACCTGGTGGTGGTCATGCCTCTTCTTCCTGCTCTTCTGAACCAGTTCATAAAACATGGCTCTAGTTGTCTTTGGAGAGTCAGGGAAAGCACAGCAAGTAGCAAGGTAAGAAGAGTGACCATGGGCTCTAATGAGCAGGATGGACCAGAGTGACATCTTGACTCAGGACAGAGTTCTGAGCCTCTCAGAACTGTTGCCAGTGGGGAAGGGAGAGACCACATTTTCTTGAAGGGGGAGGTGAGAGAAGGCACTGTCTGCCATATTTGGAACTCCTTCCCATATGATCCAGGACACCAAGCCATGATTTTTATTCAGGAAGCACTTAGTGAACTGCTAATGTGTACTAAGTTTTGATGGAGGTATAAAAATCAAGGAAGCCGAGCCTCTGTCACTCATAAATTCAGTTTGGTAGGGACAGACACCAGCAGAAGCACCACTCCAATGGGAGACATGCTCATACACACAAACATAGATGAAGAGGTGATGCAGGGCAGAGAAGGGAGACGGGGCACGAGGTCTTGCGGGAGAATGAGGTCTCTCCAGGACTTTGAAGGACAGTTAAGGTCTGGGAAGGAAGTGACTGCAGAAAGGGTGAATCCAGTGGGTAAAGGCTGTATAAGAAAGGATTCTACAGCCCCAGAGGGGGAAGGGAAAGTGTGTCTTTCATGGGCTCAGGAAGCATGAATTCTAAGCTCATGGTATTGGTTTATATATGGGACCCCAGGACTCTAAGGACTCTGGGAGGGAAGGAGAGAGAATGGGAAGCATGGGGCTGCTGCTCTTGAAGGATCTGGGGTCTCAGGAATCTTCTGGACCTGATGCACTTCTGATATAAGGGAATACATGGCCGTGAACCTGCCCAGAGTCAGTGGTCACTGGTTTTCCTCCTCCTAGAATAGCATTTCCTTGGCAATATTTATTTGTGAAAGACTCTTTATCCACCATTTATGATTACAGAATATCCTCAGGGTCCTTTTCCATTTCTTCTTCTTTTTTTTTTTTTTAAAGATTTTATTTATTTGAGAGAGAGAGAGCATGAGAGGGGGGAGGGTCAGAGGGAGAAGCAGACTCCCTGTTGACAGGGAGCCTGATGCGGGACTCGATCCTGGGACTCCAGGATCATGACCTGAGCCGAAGGCAGTTGCTTAACCAACTGAGCCACCCAGGTGCCCTCCATTTTCTTCTGATGATGATTTTCTCAAAGCCATCTTTTAACATATATGTTCTTTCATATGCCAGTGTTCATTTTCAATGCTCGTTCATTATTTTTATTATTATTATTATCAACATTAGTTGACTGCTAAGTGAGTGGACATGAAACTAGGAAATTGCTTTTTAAGGCCACTCTAAAATCTTCCTAACATTTCAAACCAACTTTATGCCATTTCAAAACAAATTTTTTCCATCAGACTAAAAGCAATTCATTTCTCTGCGTCATTTCCACCTTCTTCCCACACCGTGTGGCTAGGAAGCCCAACATTTTGGCTTCTGCTACTCAAAATACATAAGTGCAGTTGACTCTACCTGCTTCATTTTGCAAGTCCAGGGAGGGTGACTCTAGCTACATTGAAAAAAATCATAGCAGATTTTTCTTTTTCTGGCACTGGTCCAATCAGGTAATCTCAAAGAGCAAAATCATGATTAGGAATCAATTTATACTAAGTGCACTTGAGCTTTGGAGGGAAAAGGCAAGTAAAGCAAAAACCACAGAAATCTCATCTCTCAACGAATCATTCTTCTGGATTTCAGAGTTGGGCTAAAAACAAAGGATAGATGGCTTTGGCCCTACCTGTTGTAACCTTTCTGCACAAGTATAAATGCTGCCTGCAGGTTGGAAAACACCCTTGGCCACCTGGATTTGTCTTGTTTCATCACAATATCTTTAAACAGGAGCCTTTCAACCTTGTTGCCCATTGGAGTTTTTGGGAAAGCATTGAAAAAAACATAGATTCTTGGCTGTCACCTCTGGACATTTAGATTCAGGAGGCCTAGAGTGGGGTCCAGGAGTCTATGTCTCTAAAAGTTTCTCCAATATATTCTGATGTGTGACCCAGAGTGGGAACCACTGCATTCAATCTTATCCACACTTTTCTAACAAGAGTATTTTTGCCTTGAGTTTGAGGCAAAACTTATCTCCGAAGGAGTATATCACCTCCTACCTGCAGACTATGGTTTCTCTGCTTTCTATGTCCATTTTTTATTTAGCTGTAACATTTTCATCAATACTTCTAGGATATTTGGCCTCTGTTACCACAGCTTTGGTAAAATTTCTGAAATAGCACCTGCTAATAAAATATCTCTTTGTATCAATACGGCTTTTTGAAGAACATAAACTTGACATTGATCTGGCATGTAGAGATTGCTAGTTTTTGGATTTGGCTATAATTTTTCTCCTTATCTTTCAGAAGATGGGAGATAATGGGAGTCTTCTATAGAAATAGATTAATAATACTAGTTTTCTAAGAACTGTGGGTGTTTGGGGAAGGTCATATATTCAAACAGCCCACAACTGTGCTTCGTTTTTGGCTCATGGGAAAAACCTGTAATTCTTCCCATATAACCCCAAGCATATATTTTTACACCATTAGCCATAGATTGGCCCCCGAGTCCCGCAGCCAAACCTTTGCTGGCTCAATCTTGCTTGTCTTCTAGGTAAGAGATCCTCTTTTCTTATCCCAGCTCGCCACCACTGGAATCCATGAGCTCCTGGAACACAGTTCAGCTTAATATTCAGGCAGAGCAAGAAGAAACTCCTCTTCTGCTGGAGAGGCTAGTGAGCAGCTCTGGTAGGAGAAGTGAGTCCGAGACCCCCCAGCTCTGCAAAGACTTACACTTGTTTGTGCCTTCAGTGAACGTGCTCCAGCCTGTCTGATAGGAACGTCCCTGGTGTTCAGGGAACTGCAAGGACTCATGCTTCCCTGGGTGTCATTCCCATTTCCCGTCACGAGTCCCACCCTGGCTGCTGGTGCTCCAGAAAATGCACTCCTTGGACGGAAGCAGGGCGGGGGGTGGGGGGAGGGGGCGTGGGGAGAAGCTTATGTGTGATTAGATGGTAAAGTAACAAATGTGATTTTAAATGGTCTCGTGGGAAACACTGAAACCCGAGGAAGCAAAGAGGCTGCACTTAGATAAGGATGCCTCCAGCATGCACAATAGACTCCCAGCCCGGAGCAGGGCTGCCTAAAAAGAGCTGGATGGGCTGTTTCCCACCATTGACCCAAGAAAGCAGAGCTGCACCCATTCATACAGTGCCTTCCTTGTCTCTAGGTCCTTGTTCCAGAACAAACACTCATGTTTGCATTTTGGAAAAATTTAAATGAAAAAAGTGTTTGAGTAATTTTCATATTCTTCATGCGTACTCAGTAATAGACTAGGTCATATGAAACAATAGTTTGAAATGAAATTATAGAAAAGGTCTCAAACCCCAGATCTGATAGAAGAAAAGAGCAGGAGAAAATGACCTGTATACATGGCCATGGGACCAAGAGGGAGGGGAGGTAATGCAGAGGGTCACAGCCTGTCCTGACCCCACTGTGTCTGCCTGGTGCAATGTGGGCTGGCACGGGAAGTGTCCCTCAATGCCAGTTTATATCACAGAAGGCTAACTGGCTGGATGCTTTATTCAAAATCTCCCAAATCAAACAAAAAGCAGCTTCTTCAGGTCAGGATTCAGATCATATGAAATGTCGACCTCTCTCTGCAGGGACCACAACTTTCAAAGGGCCAGGCCAAGGAGGGCCAGCACCCCCACTCCAAGGCAGAGCTCAGTAGAAAGGGTGGAGACTGGAGGGTTTGGGCATTGGGACAACATCATGGGAGGGAGGAGAGGGAGGATGGTCCCTCCTTGCTACTGGTTCCCTGCAACCTCCTCAAGACGCTTCTTCTTGTGTTCCACCCAAACAATGGAATATGCAGTTCCTCCAAAGATGATGCTTCTGAAATACAGTTATCCTTGAACAACACAGAGGGCTAAGGGTGCTTGATATCCCTTCTTGAAGTCGAAAAGCTAGGTATAATTTTTGACTCCCCCAAAACTTAACTATTAATAGCCTGACCTGAAGCCTTCCCAATAGCATAAACAGACCATTAACACATATTTCGTATGTTATATGCATTGTATACTATATTCTTACAATAACGTAATATAGAGAAAAGAAAATGCTATTAAGAAAATCATAAGGAAGAGAAAAATACATTAACAGTACTGTACTGTATTAACCAAAAAAAAAATTCTGTGTATAAGTAAACCCTCACAGTTCAAACCTGTGTTGATCAAGTGTCAACTGTATTTATGGATGGAATGACATGCTCTCTGGGATTTGCTGCAGAATAATCTAAAAGGAGTGGGTAGGGTGGGGTAAAAATGAAACAAGATTGGCCATGAGTAGATAATTGTGGAAATGGAGTAGGTAAGGATTTATCACACTATTCTCACCAGTTTGGTAGATGCTTGAATTTCTACAACAAAAAGTTTTTAAAACCTGATGCTCATGCAAAATTATTAACTCTAGGTTCTTACATGAAAAGAGGATTATGACACTATAGTGATCCTAAACTTTATGAACAAATACTCTAGCTATCTGCAGAAAATATTGTCTGGAAGGAAAGACACCAAAAGTTTATTTATTCATATATATATGGATGGAATTACATGATGGAATTATATGGTGGAATTAGTAATGATTTAAGATTTTCCTTTTTTAAACCTCTCTTTGTATAATTTTTTCCACAATAAACATGGTAATTAAAGACAATATTTAAAGAACATGGTTAGAGCTCCAGCTCCCAGGATCTCTGTTCTGCAAGTCCTGGTCTGGTGGGTAGGAGGGAGGGGCTGCTGGGAACGCTGGCTGGGAGAAGGAAATCCTTGCACTTAGGGGGTGTTCCCTGAGCACCCCAGGATGTGTGTTACACCCTGTCATCACTACAGGAGAGCATCTTCAGTGTTCTCAGGGGTGCCATCCTTAAGGGAAACAGCCCTGGGGTTGATGTCAGGGAGGATTTGTGTCCTTGGACAAGTAACCTGATTTCTCTGGGCCTCATTTTCCCCACTACTGATTCCTACCCTCCAATACACTCTCCACACAGCAGCTAGAATGTTCTCTGTAACAGACATCTGATCAGAAGTCACCTCTGCAGGAAACCCCTGACTGAAGGCCATTGATGTTACAATGAAATCCCAGATCCCAGACATAGCTTGTGAACTCTCTGTGTTCTCTTAGCTTAGTGGTAACAATGGTCCACCCACCCCATCTCCGTGCCCCAGTGATACTGGGCTGCCTTTGGATGCTTGAACACACAATGCTGCCCTCCAACTCAGGAGTCCTTGCAGATGTTGTTCTCTCTCTTGTTTCCTTTCGTTTAATTTCCTCCCCTTTCCTTCACTTACTAATATCTGGTTATCCTTTACTCCTCAGACTAAACATCACTCCCTTGAGAATACATTCCCTGATCCTCCAAATCAGGATAGATACTCACGTTATACCCTCACATGAATTCATTCTCTCATTCTTTTGACACACTTTTACTGAGAGCCATCTATGTGCCAGGAGCCCACAGTCTAGTGTGGGAGAGAGATATTGAACAAATAGTTCTCATAATGACCATGAAAATGTGTCTTCTGATGGCATATCCCTAATGCAAATTCAGACAGCAATGGGTGAATGCTCTCATTCTTAGCAGCTGGCTCATGAGCCTCATGATAATGCATCACACATCTGACATGAATGGACTTTTGGGGCCTCACTTAAGGCATTATGGCCAGATTCTACTGTGCAACCAGTTATAATAGGAAAAAGCAAAGGGAATGAACTGCTTATATGACCAAGGATATAAAGCACTTCTTCAAGCCATTTGTTTAATGTCTATCTTCCCTACTATTTACTTATTTAACTAGTGCTTAAGAAGAACCTACTCTGTGTCTATGCTGAGTGCTGAGGATACAAAAATGAAAGGATGAAATTCCCCTCTCGTGGAGCTTACATTCTAGAAAGGGAGGTAGAAAATAAGCAATTAAAAATTAACGAATGCAAAGTCGAAATACTATGGTGTTTATGCCAGACAACTACCACCAGGACAGTTATTTCAATCATTAAACCTAATGTAAGAAGTTATGTTCACAGAAGGAAGCTCAAGTCTCTCATTAAAACAAAAAATTTAAAAGCTGTATTCAGAAAAAAATTAATGAACACATACATGGTGATGTGGTTTAGAAGAAATACGTATATGGTCTTCCCCTGTTTCTGGCACAGAGCTCCTGAAAGGCTTGGAGTTTCCGGTGATGAGAGTCTGTTATCATGTTAATGGCGTGTCTTTTGGAACTCCCCAAGGATGGGAGCTGGTTGCCAGGAGAACCTACCAATGACTGGAAGTTGGGAATTTCTGTCCTGCCCCCTGACCTCTGGGGAGGGAGGGGATCTGGAGGTTGAACTAGCTGCCAGTGTTTTAAAGGCCAGTGATTTAATCAATCATGCCTATGTAATGAAGTCTCCATAAAACCCGAAAGGGTGAGGTTGGGAGGCTTTTGGGTTGGCAAACATGTGGAGATTTGGGGAGAGTGATGTGTTAGGAGAGAGTATGGGAGCTCCATGCTTTTTTTCTGCTTCCATGTACCCTGCCCTATGCGTCTCTTCCATCTGGCTGCTCCTGAGTAATAGCCTTTTATAATAAGCTGGTAATCTAGTGAGTAAACAGTTTCTCTGAGTTCTGTGAGCCACTCTAAAAAGGAGGGGTTTGTGGGAACCTTTGATTTATAGCTGGTTCTTCAGAAGCACAGATGACAAGCTGGGCTCATGATTGGCATCTGAAGCAGAGGACGGTGTTAAAAAGGAGACAGGAGGCCCACAATGGAGTCGTTTTTGCTAAACTCCAAATCAGCAAGCCGAGACTTAACACCTAACCTCACTGCAGTTTCAACCCCTTGGGAAGGTAACTTTTAGCCAGTCACCGTGGAATTACCTGGTCAGCACTAGTGAGACAATCTGCCAGATAGACCCCTTCTGCTACCTTTATGGAAATTGACCTTGCTTGAAACAGTGCATTCTTTGCTAATAATTTCTATTTTCTGTGCCCCTTGTTGCCTTTAAAAACCTTTCTGGTGGAAGGAGTGGGGTGGTGGCAGGATAGGGTAGTAGAGATCCTTTCTGTTTGTGAGATGGGATGCTGCCCTACTCATGAACTATTGAATAAAACCAATTAGATCTTTAAATTAACTCAGTTGAATTTTTGTTTTTTTAACGTCAGTCTTGGGGGTCTGACCCCTGAGCCGTGGAATCTGCTGCCAACCCCAGGTACTGTCAGAACTGAGCTGAACTGTGGGGCACCCAGCCAGTGTTGGAGGCTTGCTTGTTGGATGTGAGGGAGCCCCCCAGCACACACACACACACACACAGTTGTTGGAATTGGGGGCTCAGGACACTCTTAGCATATTAAAGGAAAGAATAATTTTTCAGAAAGCAACATATTTTGCAAAGATTTCTTCTGCCCCAGACAACCAAAGAATTATTTGGTGATGCAGACCCATTTTACTTCCTTTTACACAAACTTCTCTTCCTGTGCTTCAGCCTAGGGACCTTCGTGTCCCTAGTAAAGACACCTCTGAAAGTCTTCTTCCCCAGTAAGTTACCACTGCCCTCTGTGTCTTGTAGGTGTATGTCTTGTGTTCATCTCCCTTAGAAGTTCTTTTTGTGCTCCTTGAGAAAATGGTGTCCATGCCTATTCTGGCACACCTCATAGTGCTAGGTGTGCGATGCACCAAGAAAGAAACTTTCTGTGCTGCTAGGACTCCCTCCTGGGAAGGGCCCATGACTTACTCTTGGGTCTCCAGCACCTGGCACCATGCCTGTATATAGAGTCACCAAGCTAATACTTAAAAGGAATTGTTCTTTTTAATCCATCAGCTATTTGCTATGCGTGCATTTATCTCATTCTTTTGAATACAGGTTATGGTCTTAGCCTGCTGTAGCAACAATTCCTTATCTGTAAAAGGGCTTTATAGCTTACACTTTGATACCTGATGATGTCTGGTGGATCAAATGGTCCTTATTTTATATTATGTGGGAAACTGGGCTGAGAGTGGTTGAGAGGCTTCATGAGCAGCACCCAACCATGCAGTATGAAGACAAGGAGGAGAACTCAAAGTCTCCTACTCCAAGGCTCTTGGCAACACAGATTTCCCAGATGTGACTCTTGCCTCCTTTGATTACTGCTCCTGGGGCAAACCAACTCTTTTCAGGCAGTAACTGTCCCCTGGAATCATGGCAGTGGTCAGATGAGTGGAAGGGAGAGAATCATTGCCAGTGTCGTGGTTCCTCTGCTTTCCCTGTTCCTCTGAGCTCCTGTCATCCATCTCTGTGCCTGTGATGTGCCCTGGACACAGGTGGTGTGGGCGAGGGGGAGCCCAGGGCGAGGGTGCCCTGTGGAGTCTGGCCTCCTTGTCAGAACTCCAAGCACCAGGAAAGGCGAGCAGCTTGGTTTCCATGGCAACCTGCCCACCTGGTCCTTGCAGCTGCAGCCCCTCTTGGGGCCCTTGAGGCGGGGGCTGCGGGTGGCCCCGGGGGAGCCCTGTGCCCACGTCGGCCCCCACCGGGTTCAGGCCCGAGGCAGGCTGTTCATTCTGAGCTGGAGCTTTGCCTGACATGGTTCCCATGGGGACGGCTATGTGCACATGTTGCCTGTGGTCAGATCCCCAGATCAAAACTGCCCTGCAGTTCAAGCAGCTCCTGCTCAGAGCCTTTGGAAGAAAGACTGAGTTTCAGGTGCCCTTGTCCCCCAGCCATGAGTAGATTTAAGAACACGGCACAGTGGGCCTTTCTCTGCCGTGCATGGGGCATTCCCCCATGCCAGGGCCTAGGGGCACCAAGATGGCAGGGGCATAGTTCCCACCCTTAAGAAGAGGCAAGGAAAATGGTGGGGCTGGTAATTACAGTGCATCTTGGCCTGGCAACAGTGGAACTAGGACCAAGAGATAGGAGGGACTGACCAACTCTGGGGAAGTTTCAGAGTGGGAGCAGGAGGAATTCCAAGCACAGAAAGAATGTGCTCTGTGAGATAACAAAGTTTGCGTGCTGTAGAAAAGAGGAAGGTGGAGGTGGGGCGGGGGGAATGTGCAGGACTCCCCTGTGGAAGGTTGCAGAGCTTGGGCTGTGTCCTGTGGGAAAAGAGGAGTCATTTCACACAGGAAAACAGAATGGCTGGATTAGCGCGATTTAGAAAGGTCACCATAGAGGCTGGGAAGGGACTGGTTTAAAGAGGGGATGAAAGGTGGAGAGGACAGTGAGGTGGCTGCAGAAATCCTGGCGAGAGCCCAAGGCAACTAATCTCTCTCGGAGTTAGGGGCCTCCTTCCACGTGAGGTGTGGCCAAGGGCATTGATTCTGTGCCCTTGTGTGGAAATGGCAGGAACCAGGAGCCAGGAGATCTGGCTATTTGTTGTCAATGCCTCACCCAGCTGCTGCCACGTGTCAGGTTCCCAGGAAGACTCTCAGAGGGGGGAGTTAGCCTACAGAGGTTTATTAGGGAGATCCCTTGGGTCAACATCTGTGAAGGGAGTGGGGTGGTGGCAAGATAGGGCAGGGGAGAAGTCAACCATGATGCGGGCAGCTCAGGTGCTGAGGGGCCTGTCAGAGCTGTCCTGCATTGGGTGGGATGGCCAGGCCTTTATGACCCTTCTTCAATTGGTGATCAAATGTGGGCTATCCCCAGAAGGGCATGACTTTGGGGATGCAACTGCCAGTAGCTGAGGCATCCCTGAGAGGATGGCAGGTGAAGTCTACCTCCAGCACTCCCAGAGCTGGTCAGGGAGTCCTCGCTGAAGTGAATCTGGCAAGGTACCTACTGTGCCCACCATGTCTACAACTTCTCCCTGCTTGTGTGGGGTCTGGGCAGCTCTCTCAGCTGGAAAATTGATGGGTTATCTGGATTATTTGGTCTAGAAAGTCCTCTCAGGCTTTATTCTAATCTTGTATGCCTCTAATGTCAGGGAGATAGTAAGAGTAGCAAAAATAGCTACCATGTCCTGAGTGCCTACTACATGCATAGACTCCAGGCCTTCACATTTTACTTCATATCATCTTGTTTCATCCTGTGAGACAAATACATGTATTATCCCATTTTCTAGAGGAGGATGCAGGGGTCAGACAGGGGAAATAAGCGCCCAGGCCCCCAGCACCCAGGGGACAGAGTCTGGCCCTAGGGCCAAGTATGTCAGTTAAGGTACGATGGCGTCCTTCCTCGTTGCTGCTGGCTCTGTGCCAGAGGCTGCTGCAGATGGGGCTCCAGAGTTGCAGGAAGATTTGGGGGATGAATATGTGACTGTCACTTAAGTATGAGTCGGTGAACAAGGTGTCTTTACCTGCCAGGATCCCCATGTTTCAGAGATGAGGCTGGCAGCACCCCCTTCCTCCACCTACGCACTGCCTACTTAAGTGTCCATGTCTAGGGCCTGGGACTGTCCTCAGGGCCTCAGGGGTGGAGAAGTGACACAAGAAGAAAAGAAACTGCCTTCAGTCTTGAGAAATGCATGTGTCTGGTTTCTAAGCAGAAATCTGCTCAGTGAAAGTGCTGCACCTGAGGTGGACTCTGTTCCTCCCTCTCCACCTCCTGAAGGCATAAGACGGTCACCCTCATCCTCTGAGCCGCCGAACTTGCCAGGCGTGCACCAGGACCTCCTTTGACCCTCCCATCAGCCCTGGGAGGCAGGCATTGTCCTCTCCACTTCACAAAAGAGGAAACTGAGGCTCAGGTGAGTTAGGTCACTTGTCTGCATCATGTGGTCATTGGGGCAGGCCTTGACTCTGGACTAGTTTGTCCGCACAACTGTGGGGCGGAGGATCAGGAGAGGGTCTGGATGAAGACCAGCACTGTGGAGGATGGAACAACATGGGCTAGAGCAGGAAGGAGGGGGAGTCATGCGGGGCCAGAGGGAGGTGGGGGCTGGTTGTTCTGGGAGCCATACAAGGGAGCTCCTGAAGTAGCATCTTGGGAGGGGATTCAGAGCTGTGGAAAAGGGCAAGTGTAGATGAGCTGGCTTGGTGAGTCTTGGAGGGTCTTTAAAAGGTAGTGCTGAATGACAATCAACTGAGGATGCAGGAGACCTGGTCTCTCCCATCTGGGTCTCAGGGTTCTTTGAGGCAAAAATGCCTCAGGGGTGGGGAGGATGGGGAAAGATGAGATAGAATGGTTTGGAGCAGTGGTGCTCAGACTTCAGTGTGCATTAGTATCACCTGGAGAGCTCATTAAAACAGATTCCTGGACCCACCCAGTTATCCTGTCTCTAAACATGGGGGGGTGGCAGGGTGAGGTTCCCCATTCCTAACAAGTGCAGCAGATGCTGATGCTGCAGGTTCTGACTCCACTGTGGGTAACACAGGTGTGATGGCCTCTGTGGGCTTCTGCTAACCCTGGCATCCCAGCTTCCTGAGACTCTGAAATGGGCTTCCCCAGCAGCTTCCCTTTCCCTAAGGATGGCCACTGAGGCCTCAGTCAGGGGAGAAGGGGTCCCTGTTGCTCCAGGAGCCATGACTGAGAGTGGCTGCCATTGGGTAGATGCTTTTGATGCCGACTTTACAGATAGTAAGCCTGCAGTTCAGAGAGGTAATCCCAGAGTTTACACAGCCAGGAAGTGCTAAAGCCAAGATTAAATCCTGGAGCTTAGCTGAGACCTGAGGGCACGAGGCATAGACACTACAGGGACTCATCCAAGACCTATCATGACCTAGAATGTCCATTGCTCTCAGGGATGTTATAAAAAGACATTTGTTTGAGAAGCCTGGGGCTCTGTAGGTATGAGATTCACTGAACCACCTCTCATCCCAAACTCCTGAGACAGGAAGGTCACTGGAGTGAAAGAAGGACACTGCACAGTGGTCAAGGAGTCATCTGGAAGGAGATGGAGTGATACCATGGCTTTTCCCCCTTGTGGTTCCAACTTACAGGACACAAATGGACCAAGTGTAGTAAACATCATTGAACTGTACATGAGCAGGCAGCACTAGGGAAGAAAGACACTCTTGCAGGGAACAGAATGGGGCTTGGAGTGATATAAATTTGAATACTAAAAGAGATGTGATTTTATTTTCTATCTCAAGCTCCTGGTTACAATAGGATTAGATGGGGGTGGTGCAGGAGAGATGCACTCTTACTCGCATTATCTTTGAAATAGATTCACATTCGTTTAAATGACAATTGTTTTAGAGTCATAATTGATACCTGTTTTCATAACTCCAAAGTGAGAGAAAAAAAAGATGGAAGCAAAGGTGCTTAAATCAGCGGTGGCAACCTGAAGGTGCCACGGAGAGACAATAGCATGTCATCTGACAGAGTGCCATTTAAAGGGAAATGCATTGCCTGGTATGGATTCAGGAGAAGTTGGCCAACGAGATTTTTAGAAGAAGAGAACATTTGGGTTCTCAAATATCTTAGCCCTTGATTGGAGGAAAAATTCAGAGATGGGCTGGAAGGAGCAGGGTGCACCCTAAGAGCTATGCCATGCCCAGGAGAATCAGGAGCTCGGAATACAACTTCATCTAAATGGACAGAGGAAATACGGGATGGCTGTTAATGGGTATCTCAGTCTAAGATGAAATAGGAGTCCTAGGAGCATTTCAATATAATATATGTTTAATTGAAATGAACTACATATCTTAAATCAAAATGATGTTAGCAATTCCATGCAGAGTAGGAATTGCTATGTGACCTTTATTTTCTCCCTCTCTAATGTTTACTTTGGGAGAGAACTCTTAGCTCAAGTATTGGCTGAATGGGCGATTGATTAAATGAATGAGTGAAGTTGAAATCGTCAGAGGTTCTTGAAAATGGACTTTAATGATGCAGTTAATTTCCTATGCTTTCCAAGTTTTACTTTGATAATTAGAATATGCCCTCCCAGACCCTCCTGGCCCATGAACCAACCACGGGGTGAAAGATGAACGCAGATACTGGGCAGCAAGACTGGGGCAGTGAACCAGCTAGGCCCAAGTCTCTGTGTGTCAGGAGCTGTGCACAGAGTTGACATTTCAGGGGAGGACACTCAGATGGCCTCTCCCTCAGTAAGCCCATGTTTTGGGCTGTGAAGGTTCACGCACTGGGCACATGTAATTCTAGAACAATCTGTGCCTGGGGTCAATAAAGATGACAGTGCTGTCTGAAGCTGAAGAAGGACACCTAGCAGGTGGGTGGAGACTGTGTGTACTCAGAAACTACTATTTATGCAAAGGAGAAGTGTGCATCCTGGCCCACGACTTCTTTTTCTGGTCAGAAATGACTACAACATGGTAAACCACTTAGATCTCCCAAGGGTATGCTTCCTGGCACTCAGAGCAAAAAATTCATCTGAGCATTTCACTAGAGGTGGGTCAGGGTAGGCTGGAGCCTTCCTGGAAGGGGCAGGGCTCCTTTATATGGGGAGGTGGAGAGGTGGGATGGGAGCAGGGGGAGACCCAACAATGGATCGGCAGAGGGTGGCCAAATGTCACTGGCAGGAGTATCCTGTCCAGAAGCACCTATCAACCTTAGGAGTTGCCTTGGATGATCCTAAATGCATAGTCCAGAGCCCCATTCCTAGAGATATTTTCTTTACTCTTTTCTTCTCTTTTCTTTTCTTTGTAGGTTTGGAGTGGATTCCAAGAATCTGCATTTTTCATAAGTACTCTGGATGATTCTGGTGCAGAATGTCCAGCATTACTTTTCGGGTAATGTATTAGTGTGGGCTGTCATAAAATACCACAGGCTGGGTGGCTTAAACAACCGAAATTTATTTTCTTGTAGTTCTGGAGACTGGAAAGTCCCATATTAAGTCTGGCAGGGTTGGGCTGCTGTAGAGACCTCTCTTCCAGGCTTGTCAACAGCCACCTTGTCACAATGTCCTTACATGGCCTTTCCACTCTGCCCACAATCTCTGATGTCTTGTGCTCTTTACTTATAAGGACACAGTCCTATCAGGTGAGGGCCCCATCCTGATGATCTCATTTAACTTTAATTATCTTCTTAATTACCTTCTATCTCTAAACACAGTCACATGGGGAGTCAGAGTTTCAACCTATGAATTGGGGGGTGGGGTGGGGCACAATTCAGTCCATAGCAGATGCCACTCCATAGAATAACGGGGCCTGACTGTCTGGTAGAAGATGGTGGAGAACACTCAGTGACAGGGGCCAAGACTCTGGCGAAGGATCTTGTGCAAGCAGGAGGCTGATGCCAAGGCTACCTGTCTCAGATCATGGGAGAATCATGCTCACATGCTCAGGGACAAGTAATGCTACATTACTTTAGTTTTCTAAAATTAAATGCCCTGTGTCTATGAGCCCCCATCCATCCAGGAAATGAGAACCCCATCTTAGTCATCCCTGGGGCTCTTCCTCTCTACATCCTCCCAGGACTGAGTGAAGTCCTCCAGGCTTCCTTACAAGGTCCGAAACACCTGGGGAAGGTGCTCTGGCCTTGGTGACACATCTGTCACAGCGGCCATGCTTATCATCTAAACCTGCATGGTCTCTCAGAGGTGCTAGGTGGCTGCTTGGTGCCCTGCCTGATGGGACATCTTCTGCCAGGGCTGAGGCACCCAGGGCCTGGAATGCAGCTTCCCTGTGGTATCCTGAGGCTATTTTGCTCTGGTTCTGCCATCTTTCCTGGACGCCACCACTACTCCTAGCTCAAAATTTCTCCCTAGCCAAAGTGAATTAAAGTGCACAAAGTGTTGAGGTTTCTGGCATGCAAGAAAATCCTCTTCCTAGTTCCAGGCAGTGCCTACTTCATCCCTAGACCCAGGCAGTGGATGCACCGCCCCATGCCTTCCTGCTGTGGGAGAGGCCCAGTAGGCCTGTGATGGAACAAAGCTGACCCTCCTTTTGGGATTGGGCTTGGGGAAGAACAGGGGAAAGCTGATGATTTGGTGCCCTACAGTGTTTAATGGCCTATCCCTAGCAGATTCCTTGGAGAGTTCAGGCCCCTGGAATCTGGAGCACAATATGCAGAATCACCCAGGCCTAGAGGGCAGGGAATACCAGGGGGCATATCTCCTGTCTGAAAAGTAATGTGGCCAAAAGAGATCCACAAGAATGAGCAGACCATAGAACATCAGTGTTGAGAGAGAACTGAGAGCTCACCTCATCAGTCTCCTTGTTTTGCAAATGAGGAACAGAGACCCAAAGACCTGCCTAAGGTTACACAGATGGCTAGTTCCAGGGAGGGAGCAGATCCCTGAGACCCCCTTCACTCTGGCCCTGCTCTTCTCCTTCTCATCTGGTGTGGGCCTGATTCCTCTGCTACAACTAAGTCTTATAATTTACCTAGTTTTGCTGACCATAACATTGCCAGGTGCTTTATCAGAAAACCTGCAGTACTTCTAGAAGCCCTAGGGACACGTGCACTCATGTCCACGCAGGCACACATGTAACATGCACACTCATATATACATACACTCCCCTGCTCCAAGGTAATCCCTGTTAGCACAAGAACACTTGTTTTTCCAGAACATGAGCCGAACACCCAGCTCAGAACTCTGGCGTGCTGCTAGGGGAGAGAGCTTTCACATTGGCTCCCCACACTAATGAAGAGTGTGGATGCTGCAGCCAGCTTTCACCAAGCTCGGAATGGGAATGGATGTCCATAGAGGGACCACCACCAGACCACAGAGTCAGGGAGAAGATCCAGAGACTCCCTTTGAGGAGTCCTAAACCCACTCTGCTTGGCAGAGAGTCCATGAACCATCAGGAAAGTGGGGAGGCCCTTATTGCATTTGAGATCTGGCGGCCCTGCATCCTGATCTGGGCATGCTGCCACTGAGGCAGAGTGGGGAGGGGACCTGGGTGCAGCTCCAGATTCCTTAATCAGCACTGACCCTCTGCAGCGAGCTGTTCTGGCCACGAAGGATGGTGAGAGCCAGGGAGGACAGCACTAATGCTAACAATGGCACCAGCTGACCCTTACCGGTGCTTATGATGGGCCAAGGGCCTCACACGGATCATCTCATTTCAGTCCCAGAATGAGTGTGGACAAGGTAGGGGAGCAGCAGGTGACGAGAGGGGACTTGATGAGTGCCTTTGGGAAGGCTGGGGTTGCCAGGGCTCACTGCTGGAGCAACGTGGAGCACAAGGGAGAGGGAGGAGCTAGGATGACTGCCAAGCTCTTCTGATAAAATATGCTAAGTGAGTTCTAGGTCTTCCCCTGAACTTAGCCCTGAACTCTTCAGCCACTAGCTGGGAGCGACCCAGGTAGTGAAAGCAAGAGTGTCTGTGTCCTGCTGGCCACAGCTCCAAGGCAAGGGTGGGAAGGGAGCAAGCGAAGGAGGCTGCTCTCGGGACCCCTGCCCTGTCTAATTTCTGGACCCTGGAACCATGTTCTCCCTCCTCCTGGGATCCACTGGCTTCTTCCTGACCTGCTGCTCCCAGGCGAGGCAGCCAGGGGGAGGCGGGAGACAGGAGGATGCAGCTCTCAGAGAAGAGGGGAAGAAAGGCTCACTTAGTCCAGTTGTTTCTCTGGAGTGCAGCTCGGGTTAGTCAGACAGACCTCGGAGAGTCAGAGGCAGCTGCTGCTTTCACTGCCTTGCAGAGCACGTGACTCCCTTAGTGGGTAAGTGTCCGTTTGCGTAAGTACTTAGGCAGCTCCCCTCCTCATGCTCCCCCAGGCTCAGCACCAGGGGGCCTACTCCGGTTCTGCATGGTCAGCCCTCAGGGAAGCAGCGGGTGGGGCTGGCAGGCAGACCCTTCAGCCAGAGGAGTAGAGAAGGAGATCCGAGTGGGGCCAGACTCAGTGGAGGGAGGACGGACAGAGACCGTCACCTTAGGTGACAGGCAGCATGCCCAACCTCCTCACCTACAAGTCTCATGGAGCTCTGACAGTAGCCCTGAGAGCCTAGAGGCTTTATCTTTACCATTTTAATGCCACTCACTCAACCTGAGTGAGTTGGCGCAAATTTTTCCAAGTCACAAAGAGAGAGTCCAGGTGGGATGCTGAGGTGGCCAGTTCCTTGAAGATCTCTGCACTGTTGGGGGCAGCTGAGAAGCCCATTTGGACTCACCCTTCAGAGTCCCTGGGAACCCTTGGCTACAGAATTCTGGAAGTCTGGGAGGCCTGGGGGACTGGGCGCCAGGATACAGGCTCCCCCACAAGGTCACTTCTTTGGCAGCATCCGAATGATTTCCTAACAGTCAAAGGCATGCAACAATTCTCTTCAAGGAATGAGATTGGGAATTCCTTGAGGGAAATAGGACTACCCTTTTGTCACCCTTGTAGCCCCATTCTGACTCTTCAAAATCTAGCAAATATACATGCAATAAATATTGAGTATGTAGCAATAATAATACAAATTGAGCCATATCTCATCTAAGGATCACGATTATCTCATTAAGTAGGTATTGTCATTATCAGCTCCATTTTTTTAGATGATTAGAGCCTCAGAGAGATTGTGGAGTGGATCCGAGGTCACCCCAGCTATTTGGTGCATGGATGTGAGACCCAAGCGGCCTCCATTGTCTGCCATGTTTTGGGCCCAGAGAAAACAGAGTCCTTGCAATGAGGATGGTGTAGGGTTGGGGGCAGACTGCACTCACAGACCCAGTGGCACCCTCTCCAGATCACTCCACCTAAATTTATCCATTTCTGGTCATTTTATTTTTTTAAGTTTTTGTTCTAATTCCAGTTAGTTAACATACAGTGTTATATTAGTTTCAGGAGTATAATATAGTGATTTGACAATTCTATATAGCACCCGGTGCTCATCACAAGTGCACTCCCTAGTCCCCATCACCTATTTCCCCCACCCCTCATGTTCCCCCCACCTCTGGTAAGTTTGTTCTCTATAATTAAGAGTCTATTTCTTGATTTGTCTCTCTCTATTTTTTTCCTTTGCTTGTTTGTTTTGTTTCTTAAATTCCACATATGAGTGAGATCATATGGTATTTGTCTTTCTCTGACTGGCATTTTGCTCAGCATTATACTCTCTAGCTCCATCCATGTCATCGCAAATGGCAAGATTTCATTCTTTTTTATAGCTGAGTAATACTCCATTGTATATATATACCACATCTTTATCCATTCATCTATCAATGGACACTTGAGCTGCTTCCATATCTTGGTTATTGTACATAATGCTGCTCTAAACAGAGGGATATGTGTATCCCTTTGAATTAGTGTTCTTGTATTCTTTGGGTAACTACTTAGTAGTGTCACTGCTGGATCATAAGGTAGTTCTATTTTTAACTTTTTGAGAAACCTCCCTATTGTTTTCCACAATGGTTGCACCAGTTTGCTTTCCCACCAACAGTACAAGAGGGTTCCTTTTTCTCCACATCCCTGCCAACACTTGTTATTTCTTGTGTTGTTGACTTTAGCTATTCTGACAGGTGTGAGGTGATATCTCATTGTAGTTTTGATTTTCATTTCCCTGATGATGAGTAATGTTGAGCATCTTTTCATGTATCTGTTGACCATCTGGATGTATTCTTTGGAGAAATGTCTATTCATGTCTTCTGACCATTTTTTAATTGCAATACTTCTTTTTTGGGTATTGAGTTTTGGAAGCTCTTTGTATATTTTAGATATCAACCCTTTGTCAGATATGTCATTTGCAAATATCTTCTCCCATTCTGTAGGTTGCCTTTTAGTTTTGTTGATTGTTTCCTTCACTGTGCAGAAGTTTTTATTTTGATGTAGTCCCAATAGTTTATTTTTCCTTTTGTTTCCCTTGCCTCAGGATCTGGTCATTTTAAATCCAATTTAAACTCCATTATTTTGTTCTGGGAATGGAATACATAGGAAATGTTGTATTACCCTTCAAGGTTGATGACAGAACCATTGTATCAGTTAGAAAATCCCCACAATTGCTTGAAACAGAGATTCACTAAAGAGCAGCTTGAAGAATATGTGGATCTTTTTCTCTAACGTAAGGTAATGTGCAGAAGTAGGTGATTCTGAGCCAGTACAGCAGATGCATGAGTCCATTGGGTCTCACACTTTTTGCATCTTTCTGCTCTGCCATCCTAGGGTGTAACTTCCATTCTTTAGCATGCCTCAAGGTCACAAGATGGCTATTAAGCCATACCAGCACATCTGTATTCCAGGCAGGAAGAAGGAGGAGGTGGGAAAGGACAAAAAAGCACATATCAACTGAATTAGCCCCCTTTTTAAAGGAGCTTTTCTAAAAGCCTCATCCAGTGATGGTCACTTATACCTCAGTGGCAAATCCACTCTTAGATTAAGGGTGGGTTGGAACTGTATTTGTTTTAAGCTGGGCACTTTGGTGCCACTAATAAAATCTGATTTCTTTTACTGAGAAAAGAGGAGAGTGGATATTGGATGAGCCCCTTACACCGTCTGTTATAACTTTAATTTGTCTTGGCCTGACTCAGGTCACGATGGTCAAGGACAGCCCCGAGAAGCATTTTTATAGAGACTAAGCTTTAAGTGACTTGAGCATCAGAAACTTTGAGACGAAGCTGGCCAGCTCTAAATTCTTTCTAGCAGCATCCTCAATAGCACAGCCTGTCTCTGAGTTGGCCTCAGGTAGGAAAGCACTTATGTATGGAGAAAAAATACATTTGGGGGGTGCCTGGGTGGCTCAGTTGGTTAAGCGTCTGCCTTCAGCTTGGGTCGTGATCCTGGAGTCCCAGGATTGAGCCCCGCATTGGGCTTCCTGCTCAGCAGAGTCTGCTTCTCCCTCTGCTCCTCCTCCCAGCTCATGTTCTCTCTCTCTCTCTCTCAAATAAATAAATAAATAAAAATCCTAAAAAAAATACGTTTGGTTTGACTATGCCCTGTGGCTGCTATGAGCCTCGGGGGAGCTAATGCACGTAACAGCACCTCATACAGTGCTGCACTAGACACATATAGGTGTCTAGGACTGCACTACTAAATGGGGTCTAAGAACCAACAGCATTGGCACCACGTGGGAGCTTGCCAGAATTGAACATTCTCAGCCCCACTCTAGCCCTAATGAGCCAGAATCTTCATTTTAACAAGGTCCCGGGTGATCCAGGTGCATATTTAAGCTTAAGAAGCACTGCTCTGAAGAGTTGAGGGCTTGTCTCCTGAGGGAGGCCAGGTGACAGGAGACAAGTCAGCTCACCCAGGATACTTCCTCAAGCCTGATTAAGTATCTTGGGAGAGTCATTCTCTCCATCTGGGCTCAGTCTTCCTGCTTGTTATAGCAGCGGTATGCATCAGACCCTTGCTCCGTGAAGTGTGGTCTTGGACCAACAGCATCACCATCACTGCTAGGAATACAGAATCTCTGGCCCCACCGCAGGGCGATGGAATAAGTCGTCTGCATTTTGGCACCCTCCCTAGATACTGCATCTGTCCATTCAAGTTTGAGAAACCCTGCACTAGGTGCTCTATGGGCCTTGAAGTGAGAGAAATCAAAGTAATGTAGGCAAGTGTCTCCAGGGGCCTGGACTGATGTGGATGATGAGAGACCACTGATTCCTGCTGCTGCACAGGTTGGGCTGAGTGCAGATAAACTCCCTCTGAAAGCTCAGTGACTGGCAGACCACAGGGTCAGGGAGTGTAGGGAGCCCCACCGCTGGTACTGCAGATAGATGCCTGGACTAGGTCTGGAGCAGGACCAGCTGGGGCTTCCTCATCTGGCACTTCTCCTCTGGAGCTGGATGGGTACATGGAGATTGAGGCAGGAGCTGCAGGTAGGGCTCTGGGGATGGCTCTGAACCATGCCTCCCTCTTCCCCTTGTCTCTCTCCAGGGTAGGTGGGCACAGCTGAGGTGCGGGGGTGGGCAGTGTGCACATCATTGGGTCGATGACACTGGCTTTCAGCAGCAGAAGGAAGCGGAGCCTACCTTGCCCGTCTGCTTGCCACTCTACACTTGGTTACTAAAAAGAATCCTTTAAGGCTGTTTGCTGTTTGGGACTAAATAAAGCTGTGCTCCCACTCCAGCTGGGCTTATAATGGAGTCTAATTTTATAAAGAAGCCGATTAATGGCTTTGTAAATATAAAAGAAAGGATCCCTGCTTTTTTTCTTGACCAGAAGGCCCCAGAAGTTAGTCCTGTAAAAATGTCAAATCTTGCTTTAAAGAATGGCAGGACTTCTCTGAGGAGAATAACAGGAAATGACTCACAGAGGGCACCCCGAGGCAGCTCCGCTCTACAAAGGGCCCCCCTGCGCAGTAATGTGAGGCAGCTGCAGGAGGAAGGTGCCCCGCCCGCCCACGTGTGTGTGTGTGTGTGCGTGTGTGTGTGTTTGCGCACACCCTTGCCCATGCTGTCTTCTCGAAGCTGGGTCTGTTTGTGGGGCCTGGGAACTGCCGGCATGCTGGTCCACAGAGACAGCAGCGTGTGAGGCTGAGAGCCCACACAAGCAGCATTTGTTGCCTCAAGAAAACTCACCTAGAAATAATAATAAACTAACCACACCAAACTGCCAGCCCACACTCTTCCCTGTGGTCAACTCTCTTTGGATCTCACCTTGATGCTATTTGATGAGCAGGTGGAGACAGGGAGATGGCTCTCCTGGTTTCTTGTGGACTAACTCGGGCTTGAATCTTCTAGTCTGTCATCCACCCCTCCCCCACCATCCTTTCTCCCCCTTGTCCCATTCCTGCCTCAGTCCCTAGGCTTGCCTTGTCCAAGGTCCTTACTGAGGGCAGCGGCTCTACCCCAGACTTCCAGATCTCAGGTGATGGATGGAGAGGAAGATATTCAGATGGAACACACTGGTAGAACCACAGCATTGTTAAGATATTGAATTTTTTCCATGCCAGTTGTTAAGTGGCTACTGCCTTGAGCCTCTGTATTAGTCAGAAAGCAGAATCCACCTCAGATGGTTCAGGAAACCTGAATGGAGTGACCGTTTACAGAGGTATGGATATGCAGTTGTACTAGTTATCTGCTGCTGTGTAACAAATTACCCCAACATTTCACAGCTTAAGCCAATGAACATTTATGATCTCACAGAGTTTCTGAAGGATGAGAACCTGGGAGTGGCTTAGGTGGGTGGTTCTGGCTCAGGGTGTCTCATGAGGTGGCAGCCAAACTGTTTGCAAGGCCTGCAGTCAACTCAACACTTGCCTGGGGCTGCAGGGTCCACGGCTGGGCTCACTCAGGGGATTGTCTGTTGGCAAGTCACAGTTCCTTGCCGGCTATTAGTTAGACCATGTGGGCCTCTCCCTAGGGTTGCTCATGACCTGGTGGCCTGCCTCTCCCAGAATGAGTGACCAAGAGAGTGCAAGCAAGAGGGTACCCAAGACAGAAGGCTGCAGTCTTTCCTAGCCTATTCCCAACAGAGGCATATCATCACTTCTGCTTATTCCATTGCCCATACAACACAAATCTGGCATGGTGTGTGGGGGAGGGGCACTCAAGGCAATGAGTACCAGAAGGGAGAGATCACTGGGACCATCCTGGAGGCTGGCCCCCGTAGGCGTTAAGGATGTTGAAGCACTCAGAGCCCAGCAATGGTAGGAAGCTTTTCCACCCCCAGACCCAAAGGGGTAAAGTGGAGCTAGACCTGTGGAAGAGGAGCACAGAGCAGGACAGAACCACTGCTGGAAACACAGGAGCAAGCAGGGAGCAGGGGATATAGCCTGACTTCTTCTTCCTTCCCTTCCGTCTCCTCCTGGTGCCTCCGATGAAGTGAACCCAACTGAAAATCAGGCGGCAAGTGAGTCCAACTGATGCAGCCTGAAAGGATCAAAGAAGGATGGCAGAGAATGGTCTAAGGTGAGCATGTGAATAAATGGATTCTAACCAGCACCCCCAAATGTTCTCTGGCACCCCAGCTACCCTGGCTTCTTCCCTGTGACCCCCAACCCCAATTATATCCTGTGATCCAACAGTTCAAGGGCTACACTGGCCATACCTCTAATCCCCACACTCACTGCCTGCACACTGACCACTCTCAAGGACCCTCCAGTACTTAGTGACCTCCATTCTGTCTGGTCAGTGCCCAAGACTTACCAGTGTAAATATTTTGAATACCACCTCTGATCAGAACAGACAGCAAGGGAAATAATTGGAACCAAAGCAGAGAATGATAGCCCAAGGAGAGTTCAATGAGGGAGTTCCATCTAGAAAAGGGGGAGCCTCACTGTCTCACATTTCTGAAGCAGCCTGAACCCAGAGCAGCATCGGGCTCTTGGGTCCCTGGGGAAGGGCTTCCCTGGCTCAAAAGAGCTGCCTTTTAGCACATGGAATGAATCTCTCAGGGTCACCAGGGCATTTTACCCATTGTTTGTCGTGCAGTGTGGGGCCCCAGTGGTGTGATGGGAGAGCAGACAAACCCCATGTTTCCAGACAGAGCCTCCTCCACACTGTGTCCGAGCTGTTCCCTGCATAGTGATGGCATATGTAGAGTTTAAGGCTAGGAATCTTCTAAGGCGTCTCGGAGTGAAGTTAGGCTGAGAAGTTTTCTGAGGTGGAGCCCAGAGCTGCTTTGGAAGGGAACAAGAAGAGGAGGGCATTCCAGTGCAGGGAATTAAGGGCAAGAGGATGTGGGGGGCAGGAACCACCAGGATTACACAAAGGCCAGCTAAGGGATGGCAGGACACGAATAGAAAGTAATGAGTGGGTAGATTAGAGGTAAATTCCTCATCACGGCCTGCACAGGAAGACCCAGGCCCTGGGGCCTGCCTGAGACATGGAGCCCATGCCTGAAGCCAGCTGTGGCACATCTGGGGCCAGCTGATGAGATGCCTGGAATGGCACAGGAAGTTGAATGCCATACAGGAAAGGTGGCCAGGTCACTGTAACCTGGACTGTGCTTTGCATAAATCTCTGCGTGTTAATTGTAATGTATTTACCCTCAAAAAGAACAGAAATCCATCTAGAATTTCTCCCCCTTTCCCAGCACTTCTATTTTGTGGCATTTCTGCCTCTGGCCATTCCCTTCCAGATCTCTAACCTGATGTGTCTTCCTGTTCTTGCTCTGCTCACCCCGCGAGGGCAGACTGTGAGAATGACCCGGTGAGCACGCAGCCTTTCCTTTTTACTCACGTCAAAGTTAGGCCCACAGAGGGGAGGCGCCTTGCTCAAAGTCGCATAGCAAGTTGGTGGCAAAGCAGAGGTCAGGACCCTGCTGCACTGTGAACAAGGGCAGGGAGGTTTTCTCAGCATCATGTAGAGGGAGCGGGAAAGCAGTTACAGGCCCCAGTGGCTCTGAGAAAAGGCTGCTGTGGGGCTCGTCAGAGCATTCTTAAGTGTAATTGACTTTTAGGCATTAAATTTTTACCGGAATGAGCTCACAAGGTCTTCAGGGAGAAGGAAAGTGCCTGGCATTTCCTGCCTCTTGGGGCAGCGTCTGGGGTGCAGAAAAGCTCATCCTCGGGGCTGCAGTATGGAGCCCTCCCCTGGGAGGGAGAAGAGGGGTGAGGCCCCTGAAGAGAATGCAGAGCAGGATACAGAGTTCAGCGGCCAACTGGTTCTCATTAACTCTAGGGGAGGAAGGGAGGATGGGAGCTAAGTACCCACCCAACAGCCCTTGAGCAGTCATGCCTATGCAGTGAGTGCCTACAGCAGGGGGAGGGGAGAAGAGACAGGTAACTCAGTTCCTGCTCATAGAGAGCATCCCTCCCTCCCCTGACCATGCTCACCCACCATTTCATCCCTAAACCTGTCCCACCATCAATCATGGACCTCGGGTTGGATCACTACCAATCTCAGGGCAACGGCTTTCTTATCTACACACAGTAATGACCAGTTAGTTGGTCAAGACGATGTGTGGACATCTTTTGAGCTTTGTCATTCCTTAATGAGGGAGTTACTCCAGCTCTTATCCCAAGAGCTTCTTTCCAAATACTGAGGCAGCCGCTCCTTTCCCCCAGGCAGGGTGTCACTTTTGATGCACAGGCCATCCCTGGAACAACAGGATTTCCATTTAGATCTGAAAAACTCAAGAGCTGCGCTTTTTTTTTTTTTTTTTAAAGCAGACTTATTGATGTATAATTGACATACCATGAATTGCACATTTTTAAAGTGTACAATTTGATAGATTTTGATATGTATTATTCGCTTATAAAACCATCACCACAATCAAGATAGTGAACATATCTATTATCCCCAAAAGTTTCCTCATGCCCCTTTATCCACCCTTTTACCAACCCTTCCTTCCCCTAGTCCCAGGTCACCACTGATTTGCTTTCTGTCACCACAGTTCAGTTTACATTTCTTAGAGTTTTAAATAATGGAAACATACAGTGCATATCTGCTTCCATCCAGTTTATTTCACCTAGAATAATTCTTTTGAGCATCATTCATGTCATCACTTGTACCTAGTAGTATAGCCTTGGATGGAGATACCTCAATTTACTTATCCATTCACCTCTTAATGGATATTTGACTTGTTTGCAGTTTGGGGCTATTAAAAATAAAGCCACTATTAATATTTCTAAATAAGTCTTTGTGTAGACATATGCCTTAATTCCTATTAGGTAAATTTCCAAGACTGGAATGCCTGGTTGTGTAATAGGTTTATGTTTAACTTCATAAGAAATAATCAAGCTATTTTCCAAAGTGTGTGTCCTGATTTCCACTCCTACCAGTAATATATGACAGTTCCAGTTACTCCACATCCTCGCCAAAGCTTGGTGCAGACTTTCCCCCCTTCTTTTCTCTTTTCTAATAAATGTGAGGTGGTATCTCACTGAGATTTTAATTTGCATTTGGCTGTTGACTAATGATGTTGAGCATCTCTTCATGTGCTTTCTTATCAGTTCTTCAAAATTGTTTAGCAATTTTTTTTATTAGATTGTTTTTCTTATTATTATTGAGTTGCAAGGATCCTTTGTATATTCTAGATATAAGTCCTTTGTCTGGTATATGTTTTTCAAATACTTTCTCCCAGTCTGTGACTTGCCTTTTCATTTTCTTAACAGTGTCTTTTAAGAACAAATGTGTTTAAGTCTGAAGTCCAGGAATAATATATCCAGCAAAACTGTTTTTCAGAAATGAAAGAGAGATAAAGGCATAAACAAAAGCTAGAGGAGTTCATCCCTAGACCTGCCATAAGAAATGCTAAATGGGGGCACCTGGGTGGCTCAGTTGGTTAAGTGACTGCCTTCGGCTCAGGTCATGATCCTGGAGTCCCAGGATCGAGTCCTGCATCGGGCTCCCTGCTCGGCAGGGAGTCTGCTTCTCCCTCTGACCCTCCTCCCTCTCATGCTCTCTGTCTCTCATTCTCTCTCTCTCAAATAAATAAAATAAAATCTTAAAAAAAAAAGAAATGCTAAATGGAGTTCTCAGGTTGAAATGGAGGGATGCTAAGGGCCAACAGGAAAACATATGAAAGTATAAAATTCACTGGTAAAGGTAAACATATAGTCAAACTCAGAATAGTCTAACACTATAATGGCGGTGCATAAATCACTTTTATCTCTAATATAAAGGTTAAAAGTCTGCAGTGGCTTTCTGCCCAAGGGTCCTATCCCCATGCTTTAATAAGATCACCTTTTTTTTTTGCACCAAAAAAATATTAAAAAAGTTAAAAATCAGTAGTGTTAAAGGTAATGTAGTGAGGTGTCTGGAAGGCTCAGTCATTAAGCGTCTGCCTTCAGCTCAGGTCATGATCCCAGGGTCCTGGGATCTAGCCCCACATTGGGCTTACTGCTCAGTGGGAAGCCTGCTTCTCCCTCTGCCACTCCCCCTGCTTGTGTTCCTTTTCTCGCTGTCTCTCTCTGTCAAATAAATAAATGAAATCTTTAAAAAATAAATAAATTTTAAAAAGTAATGTAGCTACACTACTGGGTATTTACCCCAAAGATAACAAATGTAGTGATCTGAAGGGGCACCTGCACCCCAATGTTTATAGCCACAATATCCACAATAACCAAATGATGGAAAGAGCCCAGATGTCCACTGACAGATGAGTGGATAAAGAAGATGTGGTATATATATACAATGAAATATTACTTAGCCATCAAAAAAAAAAAAAAGAAATCTTGCCATTTGCAACGATGGGAATGGAACTAGACGGTATTATGCTAAGTGAAATGAGTCAATAAGGGAAAGACAATTATCATATGATCTCACTGATATGTGGAATTTAAGAAACAGAACAGGGAATCTTAGGGGAAGAGAGGAAAAAATCAAACAAGATGAAACCTGGGAGAGAGGGATGCCTGGGTGGCTCAGTCAGTTAAGCGTCTGCCTTTGGCTCAGGTCATGATCCCAGGGTCCTGGGATCAAGTCCCACATCGGGCTCCTTGCTCAGCGGGGAGCCTGCTTCTCCCTCTGCCTGCCGCTCCCCCAGCTTGTGCTCTCTCTCTTTCTCTGACAAATAAATAAATTTTAAAAAAGAGAAGAAGAAAAAGAAACCAGAGAGGGAGACAAACCATAAGAGACTCATAATCATAGGAAACAAACTGAGGGTTGCTGGAAGGGAGAGGAGTGGAGGAATGGGGTAACTGGGTAATGGGCTTTGAGGAGGGTATGTGTTCTAATGAGCACTGGGTATTATATAAGACTGACGAATCACAGACCTGTACCTCTGAAACCAATAATACATTATATGTTAATTAATTGAATTAAAATTTTAAAAATGTTAAAACAAAAACAAATAATACCTTGGACGTGTACTCAGATACAGTGAGTCAGAGATTAGTGTGGTATTTTGTCATTTATTTAATAATCATGTTTACTCAATTCACTTTATTGTGATGAACAACTTAATAAACATCCTTCAAGTTATAAAAAATGTAGCTACAATAATTTGTTAATGGATGCACCATAAAAAAAGACGTAAAGTATGGCATCAGTATCATGAAATGTAGAGAGAGGGGAAGTAAAGGTATAGAGTTTTTGTATGTGATTGAATGTAAGTTTTTTTTTTTTTAAAAGATTTTATTTATTTATTTGAGACAGAGAGGATAAGAGACAGAGAGCATGAGAGGGAGGAGGGTCAGAGGGAGAAGCAGACTCCCCACCGAGCAGGGAGCCCGATGCGGGACTCGATCCCGGGACTCCAGGATCATGACCTGAGCCGAAGGCAGTCGCCTAACCAACTGAGCCACCCAGGCGCCCAAGAATGTAAGTTTTTAAAATTAGTTTTAAATAGACTGTTACGCTATAGGATGTTTTATGTAAGCCTTATGGTAATAACCACACACACACACACACACACACACGCACACACACAATACCTCCAGTAGATACACAAAAGATAGAAAGAAAGGGGCGCCTGGGTGGCTCAGTTGGTTAAGCGACTGCCCTCGGCTCAGGTCATGATCCTGGAGTCCCTGGATCGAGTCCCGCATCGGGCTCCCTGCTCGGCAGGGAGTCTGCTTCTCCCTCTGACCCTCACCCTCTCATGCTCTCTCTCTCTCTCATTCTCTCTCTCAAATAAAATAAATAAAATCTTTAAAAAAAAAAAGATAGAAAGAAAGGAATTAAAGTATACCACTATGAAAAATAAATAATAAAGGAAGAAAACAAGAGAGGAGGAAAGGAACTACAAAGAGGCAGAAAACAATTAACAAAATGGTAATAGTAAGTCCTTACTTAGCAATAATTACTTTAAGTGCAAATGGATTAAATTCTCCAATCCAAAGATGTAAGAACTGACACCATAAAAATTTTAGAAGAAAACATAAGGGAAAAGCTCTTTGACATTGGTCTTGACAATGATTTTTTGGATATGACACCAAAAGCACAACAAAGCAAAAATAAACAGGTGGGACCACATCAAACTAAAAAGCTTCTGTACAGCAAAGGAAACTCCATCAACAAAAGGAAAAAGCAACCTACGGAATGGAAGAAAATATTTGCAAAGCATATATCAGATACAGGGTTAATATCTAAAATATATAAGGGACTCAAACAACTCAATAGCAAAAAACCAAACAACCCAATTAAAAAAATGCACAAAGGACCTGAGTAGGCATTTTTCCAAAGAAGATATACAAATAGCCGACAGGTACATTAAAAGGTACTCAATATCACTAATAATCAGGGAACTGAAAATCAAAACAATAAATATCACCTCACACCTGTTAGAATGGCTATTGTCAAAAAGATAAAATATAACAAGTGTCAATTAAGGTGTGGCATAAGGGGAACCCTTGTATACTGTTGGTGGGAATGTAAATTGGTATAGCTGTTGTGGAAAATAGTATGGAAGTTCCTCAAAAAATTCAAAATAAAACTAACCATACAATCCAGCAAACCCATTACTGGATATTTATCCAAAGGAAATGAAATTACTATCTCGAAGAGGTATCTGCCTTTCAATTATCATTGCAGCCTTATTCATAACCACCAAGATGTGAAAACAACCTGTGTCCATCAACAGATAAACAGGTTTTTAAAATGTGATTGGAATATCATTTGGAATGCTAATGGAATACCATTTAGCCATGAAGAAGAAGGAAATCTTGCCATTTGTGACAACACAGAAGAAACCGGAGGGCATTACGCTAACTGAAATAAGCCAGACACAGAAAGACAAATACTGCATGACCTCACTTATATATGAAATCTAAAATATGTCAAACTCATAGAACCAGAATGTAGAAAGATGGTTACCAGGAGCTGGGGTGTGGGGGGTAGTGAGGGAAACAGATATACTGGTTAAAGTGTACAAGATGGTATATAAAGGTATAAGATGAATACGTTCTGGGAATTGAATGTACAGCAAGGTGACTATAGTTAATAATACTATATTGTATACTAGGAATTTGCTAAGAGAGTAGATCTTATGTTTTCTCAGCATGCCAAAAAAAAAAAAAAAAAAGAAAGGAAACGGAGGTGATGGATGTGTGAATTAGCTTGATTGTGGCTATCATTTCACAGTGTATACATATATCAAACCATCATGTTGTACACCTTAAATATATATAATTTTTATACCTCAGTAAAGCTGGGGGGAGAATAGAGTATGCGCCATCAGTGTGACTTGTATCCAGAAGTGATTTTTAAATATAGAAAGAGCTTAGAGGAGGTAAAGGCACTTGAAGTTGCAACGGCTGAACAGACACAGTGGTTTTCATTGGACTGTACGCTCCTTCCAGGTGGCTTGGGTGGGGGACTGACGGAGATTAAGACAGACGAAATCCGCATGGCCACCATACCTCTTGTACCACCCCACTATTACATTAGCACACTTGAAGCCTGCATCAATAGCTGTACATATATTGTCCAAAAAGCGGGAGAGATTTTGCTCCTGCCCCCTGCTAGAGGGGACCAGTGTTGTGCTCTCTTTCCACCAGCTGCTAGAGGAGTTTGCCTGGAGGAGGGAGAGAATGATAAAAGGATGGAAACTAGGTCAAAATATTAGGGAACTGAGTACATTGACAGAACTGAGGATGCAGAATTTGCAGAGGGGGCACAGCATCTGCATCTCCCCATGTAGTGGATGCTTCCAGAATGGAAGAACTTCAAAAACATGCATCATCTCCAGAGGAGAGGAGATGAATGGTGAGAGGTTCACAGAACGTTACCAGGGAAACTCTGTGTCCTCCTTCAATTGCAGTCACACTACCCCTTGGTGTCTGGCCAGTGTGGTGCAGTGGTTGATAGCTTGAGCTCTGTAGCCAGACTGCTTGGGTTTGAACTAGCCTCTTACTTCCTCCACATGCCTCAGTATTCTCTTCAGAACAACGAAGATTAAAAATAGTCTATGTCTAATAAAGCTGTCGTGCAGATTAAGCGGCGTAATCCTGCTAAAGTGGCAGCCGAGTCCAGAGTAAGTGCTCAATAAATGTTAGCCCCTGTTTTCTCACCACCTCTATGATCACTCCTTGCGCAGCGATGGACAGGATTGCCCAGCGAATGACCCTGGAGCTTCTCTCTGGGTTGCCAGGCAACAAGCTATCTGGGACCAGTGGCTCCCCCTCCTCGAGCAGGAGGAGCTGTACAGGATTTCAACTTTCCCAAGGGCACTGAGCACTAGTAGCTGACATTCCAAGACAGCTCCCCAGGACAGCTGGCTCCTGAGCCTGGATTGTTTATAAGGCAAGCTCTCATGCTTGCTCCATAAAAAGGTGGAAGAATAGGCACTTCCTCACACAGGGAGTGGGATCCTTCCCTGGAACACAACTATGCTATGTCCTGGCTCCTTGCTTGCTTCTTGGTGGAAGGGATGAAAAGGTGGGACCAGGTCACTCATCTTGTTGGCTGGGTATTTCTCATAAAGCCTGCTCCATGCCCAAACTGCATGTCATGGTGTTTACCTTCACCTACCTTCCCACACCCGTCCCTGAACTGTCTCTCCTCCTCGTCTTTGCTCTCTGAAAGTATGCCCCCAGGACGAGTCCTCTGCCTCGTCCTAGATCTGGGTATGCTCCACTGCCCCATGATTTCATCTGCTCCTGCGGTTTCAAATGTCATCCCTGTGCTGAGGACTCCTGTTCATATCGTATCCTCAAGTTCCCGGCTGGATACTGTCACTTGCACTGGGCAGAGGACTCCTGTTCATATCGTATCCTCAGGTTCCTGGCTGGATACTGTCACTTGCACTGGGCATCTTAAACCTTCAAAATACTCCAAACTGAATTAATTTTAAAATTTTCCTCTGCCATAGCCATGAAACCAAACAAACCCTTGCCCTTCTATACTCATTAACTTGGTAACTTGTACTGCTATCTATCTTGTCACCCTGACAAAAATCCTAAGGTTTCCCCTAGACCCTTCTGCCGTGGCCAGTTAGTTGGCACAAATGTTGGTCACACTCTATTGCCCCGCCTCTCTCCTCACTCAGTGCCTCTTCCCCTCCAGGACCAGTATTCTGCTCTCTTTCCACCTCATTCCACCCTGCATGCTCTGTCTGATTAATTTTTCTCCCTCTTTCAAACACTTTCAATGCCTCCCTATTACCTAAATATGTTATAACTCCTCACTCTGGCATTTAAGGCTCTCCACAAAACAGCCCATTTCTAAGATTCTGTTGGGGCTGCTCCACTAACTATATTCTTAAGTCCCAATCGGTCAGTTGGATAGCTGGTACTTCCTTACAGTTTCTACACTTTCTCCTTTTTTTTTTTTTTAAAGATTTTATTTATTTATTTGAGAGAGAGAGAATGAGAGACAGAGAGCACAAGAGGGAAGAGGGCAGAGGGACAAGCAGACCCCCTGCTCAGCAGGGAGCCCGATGCGGGACTCAATCCTGGGACTCCAGGATCATGACCTGAGCCGAAGGCAGTCGCTTAACCAACTGAGCCACCCAGGCGCCCTACACTTTCTCCTTATATTCCTTACACTCTGCTGTCCCTTCCACTTCAAACACCCTCCCGAACAAACCTCTCCCCGACCCCCGTCACAATCCTGTACATCTATCAATCTCATCTCAGGTGCCCCACTCTATTTCATGAAGCCTTCCCGGGAGCCCGCCTGCAGTGACACGCTCAGAGCAGAAGGGTGTCCTTGGTTTACTGCACCTGTTCTGTTGCATTGTATTATCATCACATGAATGCTTGTCTAATACTCTTCCCAATCAGCATATATGCTCTTGAGGTTAAGGGCCATTGGTTGTGAGCAGTTTACACAGGATGGTACTGTACTGACCCTCAGGAACATGTTTGTTGATTGAATTAAACAGGGGCTGATTTGCCTGAATATAAGACTCAGAAGACAAGACAGCTAGCTTCTTGTGCCTGTAGGGCCGTTTGCCCTGGACATTCAGCATGGCCCCAGGAGGACGGAGCTCAGACTATCATCTCTGTCTTGGGGGGTATCCTGGATCCTCGAAGAGTGAGAGCTTTCTCAGGGGGGGAGAGCTTTCTAGCACCCATCCATGATTTAGATAATTCACCACTTCCTGCCTTGACTTTCCTCCCTTAGCCCTCTGGCTCTTTGAGGGCCAGGCTCACACACAGATGCTGTGCAGTGCTCAGAAAAGAGCATGTTGGGCATTTGCTGCCATCTAGTGAAGGAAGTGTGGCTCAGTTTCTTGCTAAAGCTAAGCAGATCTTGTGCTCTCCCTGAGAGCTGGCTTCAGGAACCCAGCCTTGGCAAAAGGGGACCATCTGGGGATGGACAGGTATGTATGGGAAAGGCGAAGTTTCTGCACAGAACAGATCACACCCAGGCCCTTAAACTGTAATCTGGGATGGGCAAGACCACATCCTTCCAGAGCCTCCTCTACCTCCAGCCAGAAGGTGTTCCTGCTGGAATGATGGTCAGCCACCTTGTTCAGAAAACTTGGTAGGCATCAGTAAAACACCCAGTGTTCATAATCAGAGGCATCTTTTAGGGAAGTCATCAGTCATCCATGGTGCCTCAGGTGGAACTGGCCATGACTTTGGAACTGGTGATTTCTATGAGGCCCTTGCAGCCCTGCAGCCTTGCAGCCAACCCCTGTGGCCCTGTCTCAAAGGTTTCCTGGCTCTGGCACCACCCACTGCCCTTCCCCAGCATGGCACAAAGGCTCAGGCACCACCAGGTGAGTGACCGCACACTCATCGGGTTACTGTGAGGTACAACTGAGATTATTCATGACAAATGCTCAGCCAGTGCCTGATGCACAGCAACCACAAGTAAAAATTAGGTATTGATAATGATTAGATAATGATAGTATTGCTATTTTGCCAATGCTCCAGAGCGTAAGGCTGCCTACAAAACTCATAAAATTCAAGTCCTGGATGTGAATACACACTGAAAATAATCACTGGCTCAGTGCACCAGAGCACCCAGTGCTGGGCAGGGAGGAGCCGGTCAGAGGCTCAGAGGCTCAGACCTCAGACGTTGGGCTGCTGATGGCATGCCAGCCCCTCTAGCCTATCTGCGGGACTGCTTTGCACAGGGTTTTACTCCACAATTCAATTATCACAATGTAGGTTCTCTACTCCCAGGGCAGCTTCTTGCCAGGCCTGATGTCTTGTTTGGTCTCTGGGCATCTCCAGTTTTTAGGGAAGTCCTGGGCCTTTTGATAGGCCTGGGTTGTTCTCTGGACTGCATTTCATGCAGACATTCAGCCAGAACTGAATACAGGGGTCATCAAGCTAAGATCACTGGCGAACCAGTGCCTTCTCTGGCCCTCCAACACCAAGGTCCAGGTGTGGCTAAGAAGGTGCTCTCTCAGTCCAAGGTGGTCACCACAGATTTTTTAAATGAGGCTTTCTTATTGGTTCCAGCCAGTGCTGTGCTGGAGCCAACTAGGGCCAGCTCATAAGAACTGATTGGGCATCTCTTCCTAACTTCACATTCAGGAATATCATGGTGGTAGACTGAAGTCAGTCCTGATGGGTGTATTCACCACAGAAATCAATACATGTTACAAATCGTGGCACTTTTTTTTCCTGAAGAGCTAATTGTTACACACTTATCAGCATATGATGGGCTCCCATCTTAATTCCAAACAAAGCACCACTTTTGAATGGCTACTTACGTAGCCACCAAAGAAGATTTTTTTGAATGAAATGTACCATCTGAATGAAATACATCTAAATGAATATACCATCTGAATGAAAATACAAACTGAGAGTCTCATTTATTTATTTTTTTTCCCAAATGTATATAACGGAGATTGGAGCTGGTGAAAGATAGGGTGGTAAATGACAAGTCAAGATCACACCTTTTGTTCAAAATAAACCCAAAATACTAATGTTGGTAAAAATATCTGTAATAAGCTATTTATTTATTGGCAGGTTTTGAATTTTTACTCTGCATACAAGAGAGTTATATGTGATGAGCCACATACTTGCATTGGGGAAAACACTGAACAAAGGTATTGAGCAATGTACTTAGAAACAATATGGGGAAAAACACTATCTAAATTTTTAACATGTTTTTGTTTCTTATTCTTTTTTTTTTTTTTACGTGATTTGAACTGTGTTTCAATCCCGACATTGGTGTGTCCTTTATAGTCCTTCTAGTGTCTTTTTCCTTGCTAAAACAGTACCAGTGATTCATAGACAGCCTTATCTTCTATCCCTGTAAGACCTGTTTGAAATAAACATTGAAATATCACTTCTTTTAGGTAGAAAAAAATGGGATGGCTAGTTCAGGGAGTCAACTGCTTGTTCACACACTGAGCTGTGGACCCCTGGAGCTCAGATGCCAGAGGCCAGGTTGTGAGGCTGTGAGGTAGGAGTGGAAGTAAGGGCTCAGTCGTAGTGGACTTTGCCCTCGGCCACCCCAGAGCTGGACAGGTCTCCATTGCAGAGTGTGTGGAGTGGTGAACGGGGCCTGTCTTCCAAGGCACATGTGGACATCTTCAGCCTGTATTTTCGAAAAGCCTTTTGAATAACAGCAGCACATCTTTCCTCTTCCTTCCTCTTGGTGGTGGTGACTATGGGTTCATATAACTTCTTGGAAGGGTTGGCTTCCATGAACTTCTCCTCCATCATCATTTTCATGCTGTCCAGGCCACCGGAGTCACCGAGTACCCTAGTGGTGAATGCGAAGAGAATATCCAGGCAGTGGAGACGATCTCCACTCACCATGGGCAAGTCCATCACGAGAAATTGAAATTTATTGGGCTTTGCCACACGCAAAGGCTCAGGAAGGGCATCAGCAAAGTCAGAAAGGGCAGAATATTTGATGAACTGTGTTGCTTCTGGGTCAAACTTTTCCCAGACTTCATAGAATATCTCAAAGTCATCTTCACCCAAAGGGTCCTCACTTTCTTCAGTGGCTGTGTTAAAATTCTCTAAAATCACAGCAATGTACATGTTGACAACAATGAGAAAGGAGATGATGATGTAACTGACGAAGTAGGTGATGGCTATGGCAGGGAGGTGACGGCTGTCTAAGTTGGGGTTGCATGAATCCTTTGATTGCAGCATGGGCTTGAGGAGGGCATCCCAGCCTGCTGAGGTGGTGATCTGGAAGAGACAGAGTATGCTGCCGACAAAAGTTTTGAAGTTGAATATGTCATCAATTCCATGCTCCTCTTTCACTTTGCAAAAACAGCTCATACCAAAAATGGCATAAATAAACATAACCAGAAAAAGTAGAAGACCGATGTTGAATAGAGAGGGAAGAGACATCATCAGAGCGAAAAGGAGAGTCCTAATTCCTCGTGCTGCCCGAACAAGTCTCAGGATCCGACCAATCCGAGCCAAGCGGACAACCCTGAAGAGTGTTGGAGGGAAGGGAATGTGCTGCTGGTTCTCCAAGGCAGAAACCATTGTACCTTAGGAGAAGGAGATAAGGAAATTAATTTCCAACAGGCACCCTGCTTTCAGATCCAGCCTCTCTCTCCTGCCTTGGAATCTTAGTGGGACCAACTTTAATCAGTACTGTGTAATTTGTGCACTGCACAAATTAAGAACTTTCTTTATCAATATTGGGAAAATATCTATCTGTGTCTTAACTTGGAGAATAATTTCCAAGCACTGTCTGACTTTAGATGGGACTTTAGATGAAATAGGATGTCTATAATATTGAAGACACCCAAGGAAAAGAAAGAGAATGCAGCTTATGAAAGCCTATATTGTGACTTATCTCAAACACTTGAAGTGCATTATCTATATTGGGTTTTGAAAGTCACTCATGAGATAACAAATATAATAGTTTTCCATATTTATTTTCCATATATCCATATTTATTGGATATATAGAATGGAAAGCAGATAAACTATGGATGGAGTCCTTCAGATTAGCATAAGGAGAAACTTCTGATACTGATTGATGGTTGACTTAAGCCTGAGCTTTCAGTGGAAATTGTGGAACTTCTAACCCCAAAGCTCCTTAAAAAGGCAGGGTTTTATTTGCATAGGGGAATTTGAACACAGCCTCCTACAGGTGAGGACAGGACAGGGCTGGAGGGAGATGGTGGTGTTGGGATGCTCAACTCTGGGTGGAACTTGCCATGGAGCTCTCATATTTGTCAATATGCTCATCCCAAGGAAGGACTCCCGAGATCCACTCAAAAAGCTTAAGGGATTAAGTTGGAGATACTTTCCTTATTGTTATAGATGCCTCCAAAAATAGCATCTCGAGCAAAGTTTTCTGCAAACAGCTGATTATTTGGCCTAAAATGTCATCCTGTTCTCTCATTGCCTATTCTGTAAGCAACTGATACAAGATTTGAAATAATTCACATTTTGGTCCAAATATTATAGAATGGCTGGAACATGCTTGCCTTGTGTAGACATGGCCTTGCTCTTGCTCTGGGTGGGGGGGTCCTCAAAGGCATTAGGGGTGATGGGCAGCCAAAATTGTCTGCTATCCCCTAATGACTAAAGAGAACTAGTTCATAATATATTTCACCAACTGCCCAATTGCGCCAACGAAGTTGAATTCATATGTTAATTGGACAGCCAAATCTAGTGAGATGTAGATTTATTAAGTTCCAACTTAACAACAACTGGAGGAGGTCCACCCTTTAAGGCTACCTCCTTCACAAATATTTCTTTGACTAATAGGAGCCCACAGTAATCTGTCCTTTATTTGAGCTCAGTTCTTTTGCGTACCATGGGATTTGGTGTACAGTTTCCTCTTTTTCTGACTCTCTAAGGTAAGTAAGTCTTAATACTTAAACCGCATTGTTAACTCCTAGAGAAGGATTCACTTTGACTCATACTCATTTTGTATTTCTCTAAAAGCTTAGGAAAGACCTTGGGAAAGTGTAGAGGCTTAGTGTTGGGTGGCAGATCTACTGGCAAAGGTGTATAAAATGCTGCCCACGTTGGTGAGTAGGATTTGGCTCAATGTGTGGATTTTCTCATCCACTGGAGCAAAATGCTATCCAGTGCTCTGCTGTATAACTGCAATTGCCTAGCAGTTGTTCAAAAGACAGAAGTAAGAGATATTTCCACAACCTGCATGCTGGCTAGCACTGCCTGGAAGGAGTTCAGTAAGTAGTGGAAAAATGAGCTGCTCTCTGCATATTGGAGGAAGGGGTTCTTCAAGTTCTCAGAGGGCTGTGCCAGAGTCATTCTACCATCATTTTCCTGACCTTATTGCTGCTGTCAATTTCACCAGGACTTGGAATTGGAATTGACCGATAAAGATTAGCAGTCTATTTCACTGGAGGTGTGTGGAAGGATCTATTTCTAAACTTTATCTACATAAACTTCATGGCTTAGAAACCAGAACAGACTATGAACTGTACCATTTTCTTGTTCTTGGAAACATCTGCATTGCTGCTGTAGTGACAGGAACCAAAATATTTTGATCTCACATATCTGTTTAACACATTCTTTCTGAAATAGTACAAAATCTTCCACTTGTGAAATCAGTTTTCATTGTCTTCATTGTTTTTTGAACTATGGGAATGGCCCCTGGGTGGTTGCACACAATTGTAAAAAGTCAAATTATCGGTTTAGTTAAAAGCAAACTGCAAAAACCCAGAGTGTAAACTCTTATGGTTTAGCCATGAAGAATTTAATTTCAAAGTTGATGTGTGTGTGTGTTATAAAAAAGGTATATGGCAACAACCCTTTTTTTCTCTATTCTTCTTCCACAAATCTTATAGTTAATCCTGCCTATGTTAAGAAAAATATACTGATTATAGAGCAAGACTGGTTGGTGAATGGGGTCCAAGCAGTTGAGACAAGCATAGTTCATGCTGTGGTTTAAGTTAACATGGGATACAGAATAGAGAGAAAGCATTGCTTGCCCTCATGACACACTCTTGGAAACCCAGTCTAGGCTGGGCCATGGAGGTCCTATATAGGAGGTGAGAGAAGACCTAGCAATGTCACAGGGGCGCAATAATTGTGATCTGATATCCACATGGATTTCTGAACTAAAGAAAACCATGGGAACTAAGTACCAAATCCTTAAGACTAAAAGATGCTCATGAGAGTTTATAGTTGCCCATGAAAGGTAGACCTTTGACTCAGTTACCTGGATATACCAGGTATCCCCACAAACACTTTAAGGTCATCTTAGTTTTGTCTATCTCCATTGAATAAATGGATCCACACAATTGTTTAACTCTATTTCAGTAGTGTAAACAGTCAAGGGGATGAAAATTGCTCTGTATCTCCTAGCAACTTCCCAGTAGAGAATGGCATCAATACACCTGTTTATTTTTTCAGAAACCACATTAAGCCTAATTTGTTGCTTTGTGGATAGTTTGGACATACTTCCAAATGGTAAGATTTACTTCTAGCTCTCAGATTAAAGCCCCTTGGGTTTCTGATATTACTTACTAACGATAGAAAGAACCACAATCACACAGTCAAATAAATTCCAGCCAATGGTGAAGTAGTATTGCCTCAAAGCAAAGATTTTGGTGAGACACTCAATTGTAAAGATGACCACAAAGGCCAGGTTGAGACGCTCAAGGATGAGTTTCGTGGCTTCAGACTGGTCATCTGATTCAGCCATCATGCTAACCATGTTGAGGAAAATGAGGATGATGATGATGATGTCAAAGACCTGGCTTGTGACTAGGTCAAACACGAGACCTTGGCATTTATTCTGAGACGGAAAAGAAAAAAGGAATCTTAGATCATTTTCCATTGTAAGAATGAAATCACATACACAAAAAAGGCACATACAACAGAATTTGTCCTCTCTTACAATTGAAGCAGTTTCTTAAAAAATGCACACCCGTTTTAAATAACAAGAAATTCTTGCATTTACATTTTCATTTAAATTTAATTATGTAACTGTTTTTGAAGTTGTAAGCTTATAGCTTTAATTCCATTTTAAAACGAAAAAAATGTTTGGTAATGACATAACTTTAATGTGATGGATGATGTTTTGCTGAAATAAAACAGCTCCTGTTGGATTTAATAATAAAAAGATGAACTTCAGTTTCTATATTTCATCTGTTTCTTTATATGGGCTTCAATAATATTAATGCAGAGAATACCTACTCACATAATTATGTTGGACGAAATGGAATTAACATCTCCAAGCCTCCACTTGTTAATTCAGAATGATCAGACCTAAGTATACTTAACCAAAACTCTGTATTCAAGCAGTTCTTGAACGCCAATTTTCTAAATATGGTTCACTTGAAAATAAGCCTAGATAAATGGGATTGTGATGTAATGATTACTAAAAACAGAAATAGAAAAATTGATTATTTCATTTTATTATTGATGGTGAACTTACATATTGGTTGGTACATAGATGGTCATACTACTCACAAAGTAAGTATATGTTAATTACTCTGGTTCAGGTTCTAGCTCAAGTTTGCATGCCTAATCCACCACGTACAGTGAAATGACTCAATTGTCTCACTATATTTTCTGTAATCTAACAGCTGTGAAGCACTACTTCTCTTTACTTAGTGGAAAACTATTCTTAAACACAAACTCAGACATGAATATTGTATGGTATTCTTGACTATACATGGGTTGTTTTACAATATATGTATACATTAAGGTATTTTATATCATATTATCATCTAATTGAAATATACATACACTAGTCTATTTAGAAAACTCATAAACTCCTGAGAATCATTTTTAGAACCCTAGGTATCTCTTACGGAAATCAGACAAAAGATGATGTTGGTTTGTGGTGGTAATAGTGGAGAGAGATATAAGCATTTAGGTTTAAGAGCTAATATGGAAGTAGATGCAGAAGGAGTAAGAGTTTGAATGGAGGTGACTATGGGGAAATGATAGGTTGAGGCTATCGTTCTGGTTGGTGGAGCCATTCAAGAGAACAGAGAATGAGGCACTTTGGAGGGAAATGATAAGATCTGTCCTGAGAACACTGAATTCGAGGGGCCAGTGGGGAATCTGAGGACCTTGGGCAGGTAAAGGTATGGGTTTGGAGCTCAGGTGCAGAGCTGGAATGCAGATGTGGAGTTCAATGGCACCAATACTGACATTAATTAAAACCATGAGAGTGGACGATATTGGTCAGGGAGAGCAAGGACCATGAGAAGAAAGAGGATAGGGACAGCACTGGAGGGATACTACATTTAAGTTGGTGTCTTTGAAATTTTGTCCCAGAATCATTAAAACTTTTATCAAGGAGTCTGGAGAAGAAACTTGAAAGTCAATTGCATTTGCTGTGTGAGAACACTTCTAGGAAGTCAGAAAGGACCTGGAAAAAGATACTTTTAAGAGTGCTCTCCAGGGAATCACAGTGATTGGCAAGAACAACAGTGAGGGAGAGTAAGCCTAGGCCTAATAGTTTAACTCCAGTATTTAGAGAAACAGAGATCAAGAATACAAGTTACCTAAACTGGTAGATATCAAAAAGCATTCGATATCACTTTAGAATGTACAGTGAATCCTTCACCTCAGTATCATCTGTGTGGATGGTTCAGAAAGAATCAGAAATGATTCCAGATCCCTTCCTCTACTGTTAAAAATAAAATGCATCACTGCTCAGGTTAAAACAGCTAGACTCCCCCGCAACCCCATGCAATTGCTATTTATTTGTTCCAAAGGTCAAAAATAGTATTTAGATTTTAGAGATTAAAAAAAGTCTGTGGGGAGATAAAGTTAAGGGTTAACAGCTGATTTGAAAATCTTAACTCAAACTAGGGACATCTGGAATATGTATTTATCTCATGCAACAGTGCTCTCTGGAATATAGCTGTTAAGGTAAATGTGATACATAACTGGGGAGATGATACCTGCTTGTTGGAGTTACTCCTTGTGAAGCCCTGACTGGTAAGCTGTAGCTACACAGGGAGGGCTATGGCATGACACCTATTTCCAAATGAACCATGTGATGAACATGCCAGAAGACAAAGTTAAAGCATGGAGGTAGAAGCTTGCCTTGGATAAAGTAGTCCTTGCCCACCTGAAACTCATCCCTTGCAGCTTAACATGCCCAGGGCAGGGGAGAGGCCTCGAAGCTGCAGCTGTGTCATTGCAACTTCTGTTTGGCTATGTGCTGCCTTTTGATTCATATTCTTTATGAAATAAATGGCTAAATATGTGGGAACCTATTGTGTCTCATGACTCTTTTAGTTAATTTCAAATCTAGGACCAACTGGTATTGAGTCAGTGGTTGCACAGCATGCACATGTAAATAAAAATTCTCTTTGTCTTTTTTGTTGGCTCAAGTTCAAATAAGAACCTCTCCAGATACAATTGTCTTATTAACCTCTCAGTAAAAAATTCTTCATTGTATAAATTCTAAACACTTTGCCCTAACATTCCCAGATATTTTTAGTGCAACACAAATATTTAATCCTAGTGGGATAGACTCTGTGTGTACCCTAAAACATACTCTTTCATTCAAATAATAATTACTGAGAATACACTTTAAGCCAGGCTCTTTTCTGAGTCATGGGAATAGCAGTAAACTAAACATACCTTTGATAATTTGGGGTCTCGTGTTCAAATGAAAATCTCTAAATCCTATACATGCTTCGGATATCAAGCCCTTCTCCCATACTACTTTCCTGAACTTTCCCATTGACCCTCCCTGCCTTGAAAACCTTCAAACTTACTTGTCAGACCTACCAACTATGCCTAGCATATTACTTTATAATCTGATGCGTTCAGGTTCCAGCTCCTCAGTTAGACAGCTCTGGAGTACCTGATAAAGCAAGATTCATCAAGAGCAAAGGTCAGCAAACTATATCCTGTAGGCCAGATCTGGCCCACTACTGGTTTTTGTATAGCCTATGATTTTACATTTTTTAATGTTGGGGAAAGAACTGAAAAGGAAAATAAAATTTTGACATGTGAAAATTATAGAAATCCAAGTTTTAGTGTCTATAAATCAAGTTGCACTAGAGCACAGCTATGCACATTGTTCTATACTATCTATGGCTGCTTTTGTGTTATATGGCAGAGCTGAATAGTGGTGGCAGAGACCATGTGGCCTGCAAAGCCTACAATATTTACTATCTGTCCCTTTTTTTGTCAAGTCCTGATATAGAAATTTTATGATAAATATTGATGAAGTGGAAGCCAGTTTGCATGACCTAGACTTCACACCAGAAAAGGCTGGAAAAAGATATTATAAATGCATTTTAAATTGGTCAATATTTAGTCAAAACTATAATGAGATATCACCTCACACCTGTCAGAATGGCTAAAATTAACAACATAAGAAACAATGGGTGTAGGTGAGGATGTGGGGAAAAAGGACCACTCATGTACTGTTGGTGGGAATACAAACTGGTGGAAAACAGTATGGGGTTTCCTCAAAAACCCAAAAATAGAACTACCTAAGATCCAGCCATCACACTACTGGGTATTTACCCAAATAATACAAAAATACTAATTCAGAGGGATACATTCCCCCCGATACTTATAGCAGCATTATCTACAATAGCCAAATTATGGAAACAGCCCAAGTGTCCATCAACTGATGAATGGGTAAAGAAGATGTGGTATATATACAAAGGAATATTATTCAGCCATAAAAAGTATGCTATCTTGCCATTTGCAATGACCTGGATGGAGCTAGAGAGAATAATGCTAAGTGAAATAAGTCAGAGAAAGGCAAATGGCATATGATTTCACTCATATGTGGAATTTAAGAAACAAAACAAATGAACAACGGGGCAAAAAAGAGAGAGGCAAACCAAGAGACAGACTCTTAACTATAGAGAAGTGATGGTTACCAGAGGGGACGTGGTTGGGGAGGATTAAGGAGTGCACCTGTCATGATGAGCCCTGGGTTACGTATGGAAGTGCTGAATCACTACATTGTACACCTGGAACTAATATAACACTGTATGTTAACTATACTGGACTTTAAATTTTAAAAAAAGATTTAGTTAAAACTATTAAGTTTACATCATTGCAATGAGTATATACTAAGCACCTATTTTGTGCTCACTAAAAAGCAAATGAAAGTTGTTGCTCAAGTTCTTATTATTGAATTTGAATGTCTAATTTTCCTAAAGACTTGAACCAGACACCAGTGTATCTGGGTCTTTGTTGAGTTCTTAGATAATGTCTGTAAACTTAAAAAATAAAGAACAGCACTGCAGACATCTGAGCTCAAGACCACTTAATGGATCTATGTATTTAGAATGAATCAGTTGCTCTCACCAGAGGTCTTGGAATGGGCTTTTGAGGTTTTTTGGATCCTAATTTTTTCATTGCATTATAGTATTTCTTCTGTTCTTCTGTCATAAAAATGTCTTCATCACCTAAGTATTTGGAGAAGATGAGAGCTAATTATCATTAACAGGTTTTTTTGGAAACAAGTTCTGAATTTTCAGAAATAGTTTCAAAGTTATATTACATTCTATCAACAATTCCTAAAATTCCACTGGGAAGCAAAAGAGGCTGGACTCTATAGGAGGGCTGAAACAAGATTTAAATTAAGGAAAGGAAAAAATGCTACTTTTATAAGCTATATCTTACTTTTTAGAATATGAACAAAGATTACATACTCTTTGCAAACATCCACATCTTTAAAAAATTGAGTATATTTTAGGTTGCATAAATCAAATCACAATGCAAGAAAAGTAGATATTAGTAACAAAAATTTAAACAAAAATCTCACCAAATGGCAATTAAAATTCTCTTAAATAAATGAATGAATGCATATATTGCTATTAATAAAAATTTCCAGACCCATTCTCAGAGAAAAAAGAACTAGAGAGCTTTAAATGTTTTCACTTTTGAGCAAGAACAAATAGAAATATGAACAAGAATTTTCATTTCTGGAAACTTTAGGAGGAAGTAAAATATCTAGAAATGCTGGGTAAATTATGACAGAATTCTTTTAAAATGTATAGCTAAACTTGCACAAAAGTAAGGAAAATCTCTGGGGTCTGAAAATCAACAATGATCAAAGAGTAGCAAATTAGCCTGAAGCCACTGCTGGCCTAAGAGCATTTGCTAATCTCTGTAAAAACTAGAATCTTGGGCCTTAATAACTACAAGGGAGTCATGGGGAAAAGGTTTATGCCAAGGTCCCTGCATGAATCCAAGATTCCTTAAGTGCTGCCGATGAAAGGGTGAAAAAAAAAACAGAATCTGTCAATAGGCAGTGGAATACAAGTAGGAAACTGTCTTAGTCTGGACTATGGGTAAAAACCCAGTCTTCCCTGAGAATCTGGGAATCTGGGCCTGCCTTGATGATGGTGTGGGATTTAAATTTTCACCACTACCAGTATGGACCAAAAATATACATCCCTAGGATCATCTTTTCAACAACGGTCCTAGGGAAACTGGATATCCACATGCAAAAGAATAAAGTTAAATTCTTACTTAACACCATACATAAAAATAGCTCAAAATACATCAAAGACATAAATGTAAGATCTAAAACAACAAAACTCTTTGAAGAAAACATAGGGCAAAAGCTTCATAAGACTAGATCTGGCAATGATTTCTTGCATAGGATACCAAAGGCACAGATAACAAAAGAAAAAATAGACAAATTGGACTTCATAAAAAATTTTAAATTATGTGCATCAAAAGATACTATCAATGGAGTAAAAATGCAACCCACAGAATGGGGAAAAATATTTATATATCATATATCTGATAAGGGATTAATCAGAATATATGGAAAACTCCTAAAATTTAACAACAACAACAACAAAAACAGCCAATGTCAGAGAAATTATTATCTGTGTTCTCTTCTAGAATGTTCATGGTTTCAGGTTTCACATTTAGGTCTTTAATCCATTTTGAGTTTATTTTTGTATATGGTGTTAGAAAGTGATTCAGTTTCATTCTTTTACATGTAGTTGTCCAGTTTCCCAGCACCATTTATTGAAGAGAATGCTCTTTACCCATTTTACATTCTTGCCTCCTTTGTCATAGATTAATTCACTATGTAAGTATGAGTTTATTTCTGTCCTCTCTATTCTGTTCCATTGATCTATGTGTCTATTTTTGTGCCAGTACCATACTGTTTTGATTATTACGGCCTTGTAGTATATCTTAAAATCTGGAACTGTGATACCTCCAGCTTTGTTCTTCTTTTCTCAAGATTGCTTTGATTATTCAGGGTCTTTTGTGGTTCCATACAAATTTTAGTGTTATTTGTTCTAGCTCTGTGAAAAATGCTGCTGGTATTTTGATAGGGATTGCATTGAATCTGTAGATTGCTTTGGGTAGTATGGACATTTAAACAATATCAATTCTTCTAATCCACGAGCATGGAATATCTTTCCATTTGTTTGTGTCATCTTCAATTTCTTTCATCAGTGTTTTAGTTTTCAGAGTATAGGTCTTTCACCTCTTTGGTTAAATTTATTCCTAGGTATTTTATTCTTTTAAGTACAATTCTAAATGGAATTGTTTTCTTAGTTTCTCTTTCTGCTACTTCATTATTAGTGTATAGAAATGCTACCAATTTCTGGGTATTAATTTTGTGTCTTGCAGCTTTACTTAACTCATTTATTACTTCTAGTAGTTTTTTGGTGGAGTCTTTAGGATTTTGTATGTATAGTATCATGTCATCTGCAAATAGTGATGGTGTAACTTCTTTAGCAATATGGATGACTCATTTATTTTTCTCGTCTGATTGTTGTGGCTAGGACCTCCAGTACTATGTTGAATAAAAGTGCCAAGAGTGGACATCCTTGTCTTGTTCCTGATCTTAGAGGAAAGGCTCTCAGTTTTTTCCCACTGAGTATGATGTCAGCCATGGGTTTTTCATATATGGCCTTTATTATGTTGAGGTATGTTCCCCCTACACCCACTTTGTTAAGAGTTTTATCATGAATGACTGTTGAATTTTGTCAACATTTTTCTAGAGATGTCTCCCGAGGCAAAGGAAACAAAAGCAAAAACAAGTTATCAGGACTACATCAAAATAAAAAGCTTTTTCACAGTGAATGAAATGATCAACAAAACAAAAAGGCAACTTACTAAATGGGAGAAGATATTTGTAAATGATATATCCAATAAGGGGTAAATATCCAAAATATATAACTTATACAACTCAACAATCCAATTAAAAAATGGGCAGAGGTCCTAATATGTCTTTTTCCAAAGAAGACATATAAATGGCCAATCGATACATGAAAAAGTGCTCAACATCACTAATCATCAGGGAAATACAAATGAAAACTACAATAAGATGTCACCTCACACCTGCCAGAATGGCTAAAATCAAAAACACAGAAAACAACAAGTGTTGCCAAGAATGTGGAGAAAAAGAACCCCTCACGCACTACTGGTGGGAATGCAAAATGATTTAGTCACTGTGGAAAACAGTATGGAGGTTCCTCAAAAAATTAAAAATAGAAATATCATACAATCCAGTAATTCTACTACTGGGTATTTACCCAAAGAAAATGAAAACACTAATTTGAAAAGATATATGCACCCCTATATTTATTGTTAGCCTTATTTATTATAGCCAATACATGAAAGAAACCTAAGTGTCCACTGATGGCTGAATGGATAAGGAAGATGTGGTACACATGTGTGTGTGCACATGCATGTGAACTCCTGTACACACACACACACACAGGAATATTATGCAACCATAAAAAAGGATGAGTTCATGCCATTTGAGACATGGATGGACCTAAAGGGTATTATGCTAAGTGAAATAAGTCAGACTGAGAAAGACAAATACCATATGATTTCACTCATATGTGGAATCTAAAAAACAAATAAATAAACAGACAAAAAGCAGAACCAGGCCTACAAATACAGAGAACAACAGATGGTTGTCAGAGGGGACGGAGATGGGGGATGGGTAAAATGGTTGAGCAGAGTTGGAAGTACAGTCTTCCAGTTATGGAATGAATAAATCATGGGAACAAAAGGCACAATATAAGGATACAGTCAGTGATATTGTTAATAGTGTTGTATGGTGACAGATGATAGCAACACTTGTGATGATCATGGCATAACATATAAACTTGTCAAATAACTATGTGGTACACCTTAAAGTAATATAATATCATGTGTCAATTACACTCAAAATAAATAAATAAATAAAACAATCCAATTCAAAAACTGGCAAAGGACTTGAATAGACATCTCTCTAAAGAAGATATACAAATAGCCAATAAGCATATGAAAAAACACTCAATATCACTAGTCATTACGGAAATGCAAACAAAAACCAAAATGAGGTACCACCTCACACCCATTAGGATGGCTACTATCACAAAAAGAGAAGACAAGCATTGGTGAGCATGAAGAGAAATCAGAATTACACTGTTGGTGGGAATGTAAAATGGTAGCTTCTGTGGAAAACAATACAGTGGTTCCTCAAAAAATTAAAAAATAGAATTACCATATGATCCAGCAATTCCACTTCTGGATGTATACCCAAAAGAATTGAAAGCAGGGTTCCAAAGAGATATTTGAACACTCATATTCATAGCAGCTTTATTCACAATAGCTAAAATGTGGAAGCAACCCAAGTGTCCATCAACAGATGAATGTATGAGCAAAATGTGGTATATACATACAATGGAATATTATTCAGCCTTAAAAAGGAAGGGAATTCAGAAATATGCTACAACATGGATGAACCTTGAAAACATTATGCTAAGTGAAATAATCACAAAAAGACAAATACTGTATGATTCCATTTATATGAGATACTTAGAAGAGTCAAATTCATAGCAACAGTAGAATGGTGGCTGCCAAGGGCTAGGGGGAAGGAGAATGGGGAGTTACTGTCTAATTAGGTATAGAGTTTCAGTTTTACAAGATGAAAAGAGTTATGGGGATGGATAGTGGTGATGGTTATACAACATTATGAATGTATTTAATACCACTGAAATGTACACGAAAAATGGTTAAGGTGGTAAATTTCATGTTATATATATTGTACCACAGTAAAAAAATTTTGTGAAAAAAAAAAATGCAGCCCTAGAAGTTAACCAGGTTGTTCCAGGATGCCTGGCAGATACAAGTGTCTTCAGTAATTACATTCATCACAGCAATGTGTATTAATACTATTATTCTGAGACTGTCCTATGTGTGTTTTAGGGGATAAAACAAAAATGAGTAATTATGGAAAATTTTAATTCTATTATTTCCTGTGCCCATGAGAATCAATTTTTTCAGTGTGGAAAAGAGGAGATACAGATTATTATTAGAGAAGAAGTTAAGTGAAAACCTTGTAGTTCTGAACTTGAATGAACAGTATTCATATTTCCACATACATTCCCTTGAAGTCCTAAATTTGAAGCAGCTCTGTCCACTGAAAAAGCATTGAAGCAATGACAATGTGCATTTCGGGTTGTGATCTCAGAATACCACCTCCCCCCCCACCAAAAAAACAGAACTCCTTAGAGAAATGGTTGATTCTTGATCTGGCACAAAAGTATGATTTAGTCCTGGAATATCTTGTCATTCTAGAGAGCAAGGAATCTGTCAGATGGGAGGACCTGATTTTAATCCTGACCTCAAAAGAGTATCAATTGATCAGATAATTAGTTAATGAATAAATATTTTAAGAAAATAAAGAATCAAGGAAATTTGAATGTTGACTGGATATTTGACAGATTTAGAGAATTCATGTTAAACTTCTTAGGTGTGGTAATGGAATTGTGGTTATCTTTTTTTTTTTCAATTAAAAAAAATTTTTTTTTTTAGATTTTTATTTATTTTTTGACAGAGAGAGAGACAGCGAGAGAGGGAACACAAGCAGGGGGAGTGGGAGAGGGAGAAGCAGGCTTCCCTGCTGAGCAAGGAGCCCGATGCAGGGCTCGATCCCAGGACCCTGGGATCATGACCTGAGCCGAAGGCAGACACTAAACGGCTGAGCCACCCAGGCGCCCAAGGAATTGTGGTTATCTTTAAAAAGAGATATGTTTTGAAATATATGTGGGTGAAACAGTGTGATGTCACCTGCCCTATTAAAAAATCTGGTGACAGGATTGGATAAGGGCATAGATGCCATAAATATGTTCTTAAGTCAATAAACGTGTTGGGTGATGGGTCTTGTAGGTTCATTTTAGTATACTCTTGTGCATGGTGGAAATTTTCTGTAATAAAAAGTAAAGCAAAACAAAACAAAATACTATGGCCTGATCAAAACAGTGATTTCAAATGTAAGCTTCCATCTAAAATCACAAGGCCTAACATCCAAATTGCAGGGATTGATTGCAATCAAGCTGCATATTACAAAGGTGACTCTACACAGCACACTTCCAAATAACAGCAGCAATGTAGTTACAGAAAGACAATGAGTGACTCTCCCAGCAGACACTAAGAAGGCTGATCAGTATCAGGATACATCTTGGATAGATTGCAAGAGTTCAAAAAAAATTAAAAAGAGCCATAAAAACAACTAGGAAAACCAAAGGTGAATTTTTAGTTATCCTATTTTAGGATTTGGGGATTCAGTTCCTACATGCAAGAGAAGAAGCCAAAAAGGACAAGATTGGGAATCTGACTCCATAAAAACACTAAATGTCTATAAATAAAAATTGTCATTATAGAAATATAAGAAGTCACAAATTAGACTTACTACTTAAAAACATAAGAAAAAGATAACAATCTCAACTTTAAAAAAGAGACAAAGGGAGAAATACTTACAGCCATCAATCTGTGAAAAAGTGTATAATCTCACAAATGACCAAATAAATGAATATAAAACAATGAGATAACACTTTTACCAACAAGCTGGAAAAGATAATAAAAATTATAAAAATAAGAATGGTGAGAACAGAGCAAATAGGCATATTTACATCTTGCAAAAGAAGAGTACCTAGCACAGCAGTTCTGAAAGGTTATTTGACAATATATCTTTAATGCCTTAAATTCTAGAAACTTATCTTGAAGAAATAATTGCTGATACACAGAGAATTTCAGGAATGTTCATGATTGTTTTAAAAGAGCAAGAAATTTGGAAATGATCTAAATGTCCAAAAAATAAGGGAATAATTAAGATAAATTATTATTTATCCATAATAATGGGATGCAATTTAGCTCTGAAAAATTCTTATAACAAAGATGATTTCATCACATGGGCTCATAACCCATGGGGAGGAGGGGAAGCTACAAAATTAAAAGTATCATGTAATCTCAACCATGTACAAGGAATACATACATATTCAGTGAGAAAGTAACTGGAAGAGATTATGTCAAAATGATAAAGCTTAATCTAAAATTGTTATCATTTGATGGTCACCTTATGAGTGGTTTAAATTTTTTTTAATCTTTATTTTCCACATTTACTACAGATCCCCTGTGAATTAAAGAATCAGAAAAAAATAAACATCTGTTTATTATAATGCATGAAGAAAAAAATCTCACTAAAAAAACCTGCTGCTTCCCCAAACATCTTTCCAAGTTCAATAAATCTGCTTAGACTTACGTGCTGGAAGCCAGGACACAAGTTTGCTGGAAGAGAAGAGTTTTTCTTTTTATCCTGGATAACAAGGTACACTTGAAAGGTTACTAAAATATTACTATAGTGTCATAAATACTAATCCTGGTACTTGTTTTTCTGTTGGGGTTTAACAATGCCCTCCATTTAAGAAGGTAGAATGGAAAGTAAAAACAATGATTTAATAAAACCCAGCTGTTCTCAGTCTCTTTTCAGCCATATCTTCAAGAATCTTCTCCAGGTGTCTTTGTTCCCATACAGATGATAAACGTTACTTTGCACAGCAATCTAGATTAGAACTGTGTTCCATCCAAGCCCTTTGGAAAAGAGAGGTGAAAATACCAAATCAGGACAACCCCCATACTTATCTTTTTCTGCTGTTGGTTGAAGTTGTCAATAATAACACCAATAAAAAGATTCAGCGTAAAGAATGAACCAAAGATGATAAAAACCACGAAGAAAAGGTAGTTTTCTGGTTTCTCCTCAAACCCTGGCTGTAGATCTTTCTGTTAGGGATTTTTTAAACAAGAAAAGAAAACAATTACTGGAGAAAATTATAAGCCATCTTAACTGGCTTATCTAGAAGACCAAAGTGTTTCTCAGCAGTAACATTAACTACTCGGGTTCCTGAACAGCCATGGCCCCTGCAAGGAAACCCTCTTTTAGTTTCCCCTAGAGGAGCCTGACTAGTACCATGCAATGGGAGGGCATGTGACAAGAGGGTTAGACTTTTTCTTCCAAGCAATGGAGAATCATGAAAGGATTGTAAGAGAGGGGAGTGGCATGATCACATGTGTCCTTTGAGAGGGTGTCTAGGATGTCTATATGGACACATAACTGGAAGGAGCCAGACTGGAGATAAGGCCACTGGAGAAGGGGCACAGTCCCATCAGGCACGGTGACTAACTACCAACTCTTGATGAATGATAACATCCTTCATATTAGAGCCCACTGTTGTATTTGGTCTGTGTTTGTGTCCTGTCACTCTTGAATTCCTAGGTCCTAGAATACTTTGTGACATGTAGATTCTCAGTACACATTGAATGAATGTTTGGATGGATGGATGGATGAGTGAATGAATAGTCAAGCTATAGAACAGACACAAAAATGGACTACAACCAAGTTCCCCCAACTCAAAGTATGACCAAAAGCATCCAAAATCTCTTTCATACAAGTTCTTTACATTGTCATTGGCTTTATACACTTTGGGCATAGGTGGCAGGACAATTTCTCTTTTCTTTCTCCAGATCACATTCAAAGATATAGGTATGAGTGTTGATAGCTCTGTCACCTGTTGAATGTTTTTATGATATTTGTTATTCAACACCCACCATATAGACTAATGTAATGAAGGTAATATTTGAAAACATTTTTGTCTTTTGTCTTGAAGAGTACATGACCTTAGTCCCAGTTGGCTTGAGATGTCCGTTTGTTTGAACTAGGGGTAGGAATTAGTACAGAAATGATACAATGGAAAGAAAGAATCACTATCAGCATCTGATATTTAAAATAAGATTATAGGGGCACCTGGATGGCTCAGTTGTTAAGCGTCTGCCTTCGGCTCAGGTCATGATCTCAGGGTCCTGGGATCGAGCCCCACATCAGGCTCCCTGCTCCACGGAAAGCCTGCTTCTCCCTCACCCACTCCCCCTGCTTGTGTTCCCTCTCTCACTGTGTCTCCCTCTGTCAAATAAATAAATAAAATCTTAAAAAAAATATAAAAAATAAAATAAGATTATATAGCAGGCTAACAGTCCTGCAAAGAGAGGTTCAGATAAGAAGAGGAAGAGGAAAGGACAAAAGATCACCCCTGTTGTACCTAGGGAATTGTCAGAAAAAGAGAGAGAGAGAGAACATCAGAGCCTTGAGATGTGTGTCCTGACTCACCCTCTTTGGGTTTGGAGAAGGGACTTGGGATTCAGTAAATTGAAGAGAACATGGGGGTACAAAGAGGATATTCTTGCTCAAATTCTGTATTTTTCTAAGAGGAAGCTGCTGCTGGGAAGGCCTTGGATACACTGCACAGGCAGGATGAGTTAAGAGGTTAGAGTAGCATAATTAGACAGAGAGAGTCTCAAATTTTTCGGTTTTCATGAGGCTTGGACATGGAATCGATAGCCATAGGCCTGCCATGATGGGCTTTTGGCAAGAGATGGGAGTAGACTGCTGGGTCAGGGGACCATGTAGAGGACATGGCATAGAGTCAGTGTTTGAGACCAGGAGGAATTAAATGGGGAGAAAGGCCCATGGTTTCACCAATATTTGAGACCAGCAAGATTGTCTGTGACTACACAGACAAGGGCATCATCATGCTAGAAGCCAGTACATACACACCAGCCATAATGTTCCAGGACCAGCATCAGGATGGGCATCCCTCCACACACCTCCACCCATCTATCATTCATTCAGGGAACATGTAAGCCACACACCTCTTCCTGCATAAGATTTCCTCCCCATCTCCCATCTCCACTTCAAGGCACAAGGATGTCTAAGTTAAACCAAAATGAAGGGCATATATTCAAAAGACAAAAAAAAAAAAAAGCACATTAAAATTTTAAAATACTGTCTTTGTTATAAATTGCCTCTACTACTACTACTACATTTCTTGGCATGCATGGGTAGCTCGGTCAGTTAAGCATCTGACTCTTGATCTCAGCTCAAGTCTTGATCTCAGGGTCATGAGTTCAAGCCCCACATTTGGCTCCACAGTGGGCATGGAGCCTACATTAAAAAAAAATAACCCACTTCTCATACCACCTCCACTGCCCTACCAGCTCACATACCTACTATGTGCCAGGCTCTGCAGACTCTCAAACAGAACAACATGTGTGTGATTATAGGAAAAAAATAAACAATGCTGATTCCATTCTTGATTCAATCATTTGCTTACTCCATGGTTTTGGGCAACACTCTTCCTTTCCAATTCTCGATTTTCCCAACTGGGACATAGAAATGGACTAGATGGCTGAGTACTCTTCCAACTTTCAGAATCCATGATTACTTTTTACTTAACTAGAATTTTACAGTTGGCAATCACCAGAAACCCATTTAGTCTCTGAGCCTGGAGCCATGGGAAGGTCTCTCTTATCAGACGCTAGTCCAGCTGTAAGGTTTTCCCACAGTTCAGGGCTATTACCTTTTGAAATTTGGTTTCTGCCTGAATACCCATTTGGAAAAGAAGTAAGAGAGGAAAATCAAGGCATCCTGTGATTCTATTGTTTCTGGCTCCATCTACTCCTTGAAAGGTTTCTCCCTGGTCACTATGGGGAAACAGAACTGGACTTTGGAGCAAGATAGGATGTAATAATCATGGAAGGATGAATAAGAACTTCTTTTGTCCCTATTTCATAGTCATTGTCCCAAGAAAACAAGGCAAAGAACGCTGGCTGGTGGAACTATGATGTGGGAAGTTCTAGACTGTCTATGCAGTCATGATATCCCTGATTTAACCCTAGCACTCTAGAACATGGTAGAACAAAAGCTCACCCCTCTGGAATCGACAGCTGCATACATAATATCCATCCAGCCCTTAAATGTTGCCTGTAACAAAAGCAAATAAACATGAACATAATTATAGGCTTGCTATCAACAGACAAGTGCCATACAATAGCAAGCAAGACCCACTGGGCAGATGTATATAAGATAGACAGGAATGAACGTCCAGGACAAAATGTCCGGTTAAAAGAACAGAAGGGAATTAAAAAATGGGTGTCTTGGGGTTTTTTTTCTTCTTCATTTCTACAAGATAAAAAGTTTTTTTTAAAAGGAAATTTCTGCCTTAAAAGTTTCTAGAGAGGCTGTGTAACAACTACTGGAAAGAGCCTGGCTGAGGCTTTCCTGATGCTACATGTTTGCACTATCTGCCTAAGACCTGGCAACTGTGGTTTGACCAGCGGACTGACTTCCAACAGAGAACTGCTGCTAATGGTGTGGTTTTGCATCTGAGGCTCCAGTCCTCCTTGGCTGGAGCTCTGGAGAGTAAGGCACCATACAAGATAGGGTGAGATGTAAAGGGGCATTGCTGGGAGGTTGAGGCTCAGTAGACAGCAAAGTTGGAGATGCTCAATGGGGAACAATTCCAGAGGGCATTGGCTTCCACATGGGGAATTGGGATTTGATTCTATATCTTAATGGACTCACTGTGTTTTTATTAAACTGAGAAATGATTTATGTTTCTTTTAAGGTTTCTCTCCTCACAGTAAAAAACATACCAACAGCACTTACCACTTGCAGCAGGGCAAGGTAAGCCATTCCCACATTGTCAAAGTTGACTGGAAGGGTGACCCAAGTTAAATTTCCACCTTCACATTCAGTTTTGCTTGCAACAGTGCTGTAATTTATAACTGAGTTTATATCTGTTCTATTAATGCATCTTCCAAAATTTCCAGAGAAGAAGTTTACTCCCAGGATACAAAATATCAACCAGAAAATGAGGCAGACAAGCAAAACATTCAGAATGGCAGGTATGGCACCTATGAGAGCATTGACTACCACCTTAAAAAAAAACAAAACAGAAGAAAAACATAAAAGATGCATGGGATTCACCAAGCTCTGGATCTCAGGATGGGAGGGACTGGACCTCTTGGAGCTCTGTCTTTACTTTCTACTTCCAAACCCCCAACCCTGCATCCTACGACAAGCCCTGCTTTCAGCTCCGTAGATAATGGGTCCTTTCTGTTGTCATTGAGGATCACTTGAGAAATGTCATTTTATGACAGTGTTACAGACTTATGGGACACCTGCCCTAGGATTGAAAGGAAACCAGAGCCCATCTTGGCTACCACAGAATGGATGCTATATCTTAAATTTTTCTCCATCTCTCAAATTCTAAGCAGTGGATTGGATGGGAAGGAGCCCAGGAAAAGCTTGGCAATTTAAGGGAAGCCCAGCCCAAGAAGAGCAGTTGGCTTTTCCACCTCTCCCTGACAGCTTGATCTTCCTCCCATCTGCCTGAAGAATATACCTTCATTCCTTCGAACTGAGACAATGCTCGCAGGGGCCTCAGGGCTCTTAGGGTCCGGAAGGACTTCAAGCTCTTTAAGTCAATGAGACTGGTCACAGAGACCTGGTGGGAAGAGAAGCCACAGGTAGTGTACCTGACTTGGTTTCCAGGGAAGCCAGTGGGGGACTGGCAGCCCTCGTTCTGAGTGGCAGACACATGGTGCCTTCAGTGGATTATCCAGAAACAGAAAGCAGCCAGCCCCTGCAGGAAGTGGGAGGGCAAGTGAAGAGACTATTTTTCTCCTTGTTTGCCAGAACTACAGCCCATACAGGTGAGGACAATGCATTTACATTATTTGTTTAATGAAAGACAAAGAAAAGCTGAGAAATTGCTGTGAGTTAAAGGAAACCAAAGGGACATGACAATGATGTGTCACTTGGGGTCCTGAATTGGATCCTGGATTGGGGTTGGTGAGGGGAGGCCACGGTGGATGGATAGAAAGAATTAACCATAAAAGACCTTGTTGAAACAATTGACAAAATTTGAAAATGGATATGGGTTTTGTTACTGAGTCATGTTAAATTTCCTAACTTTGATAACTGTGCTGTGTGAGACAGTATCCTTTTTCTTAGGAAATACACACTGGAATGTTTAGGGGTAAAGGGCTGTGGTGCCTGCAACCTAATCTCAAGCAATTTAGAATGAAAAATGGAGAGAAAATGACAAAGCAGATGGGGTGAAATGTTAATAATTGGTAAACTTGGGGAAACACTATAAGAGGTTCTTTACACTATTTCTTGCAACTTTTCTATAAGTTTGAAACGATATAATAAAAAGTTACTACAAAATAATAAACTGTTAGCTAATATTTCCCCTCACTCAGATGCCTCCTTTTGGGGGAATTAAATCCAATTCTTTCTCCCAACATAGTTCTTCCCAGTGGGTAAGGACTAAGGACTGGAAAGCTCTGCAAATACACTAAATTGAAACTTAAATTTAATGAGCTTGAGTTGAAGACCACTATTTGCAGATTCTAGTCATTCTTACTGATTATGCAGAGCCTTCAGAGGTTCAACTTGAAAGAAGGTTGCTCAGCAGGACAGGAAGTGAATTATCCTATGACTGACTATGCTGATATCAGAGTTCACTATTATCTAAAATCATTCCCCTGCCAATCTCATTGTAGTAGTAAAATACTAGCAAATTGAGAAAAATTAAGTGAGCTAATATGGCAGAATAACAAAATTTTAAAATGTATAATCAATTTTTTTTTAAATCACCATCAATTCAAAATGCTTTTATTTATAAAGGTTTTCCAGGGGTGCCTGGGTGGCTCAGTAAGTTAAGTGTCTGTCTTTGGCTCAGGTCATGGTCCCAGGGTCCTGGGATCGAGCCCCACATCGGGGCTTTCAGCGGGGAGCCTACTTCTCCCTCTGCCTGCCACTCCCCCTGCTTGTGCTCTTTCTCTCTCTCTCTGTCAAACAAACAAACAAACAAACAAACAAACTATAAAGGTTTCTAAAATAGGCTTTTTGTTTGTTCTCTTGTTTGTAATAGCATTGCCTGTTGGGAGAGTTATTTCAGCAGCTTTTCCACAAATACCTCCTTCTACCTTGTTCCTAGCCAGAGGGAAAAGGATGGCACAGTTTAGCAGTTCTTCTGGCTTTACCAAGTAACTCTTATCACAGGTGGGGAAGAAGGGTCCCTAGAGGGACATTGTACACCTTTCACCTGATAAGGTTATCCCCAGTCTCCTATTCCACCAAATTGGGGCGCATTGATGATACATGCAGACATAAAAATACCCACATTCTTTCCCACTCTACAGTACTTTTAAGGTGGGAAGTCTTCTGCTGGTTTTATCTTTTTTTCTATCTAAATTGCATTTATTACTCTGTACTGTTTTGACATTCACCATTTTGATATACATATTCTTGTGGTTTCTTCCTTTAACTGTTATAAAATATTACAGCATAGAAATATTCATATTTTATGGATCCATTCCCCCTTGGTGAATATCTAGGTTATTTCCAATTCTTTGCTATTATGAACAATAAACTGGACAGATGTGTGCATTTTTCCTGCATACATACACAAGAGTTTTCCATAGATGTATAACTAGAAGTGGTATTTATGGATAATAAATTGGGCTCATTTGTAATTATACTTGATGTGCAAAATTTTCCCTAAAATAACCGTTACCAATTAAGTTGTTAGCAGTGATTAGAGATTCCATTTTCTTATATCTTTCTCAATATTAGAAATTATCCAACTTTAAAATTTTTGTCAGTCTGATGAATAACACAAAGTCTCTCATTTTAATATGCACTTCTATGCTAACTGGTAATAAAGCTAGTGTGTATTTCTTCATATATTCATTAGTAACTTGTGTTCCTTGTGTGAATTGCCTGTTTGCATCCTTCTCCCATTCTTACACTAAGTTGTCTTTTTCTTGTTGATCTGTAGAGAGTTTTTATATACTGTGGATAATAATTTTCTGTTATGCATATGGCAAGAATTGTCTCCAGCTCTAGCCTGTCTTTATAATTACAATTCTATTGAATAAAAAACCAAAAGTTTTACATTTTGATATAGTTGAATTTAGATACATATTTTTTGTGGCTCTGTTTATATTTTTCTACTTCAAAACTATAAAGATCATTTTATATAATGTTGATTAACAAGCAACATAAAAGGATTATTCACGGGGTGCCTGGGTGGTTCAGTTGGTTGAGCATCTGACTCTTGCTTTGGCTCAGGTCATGATCTCAGGGTTGTAAGATCAGGATCCATGACAGGCTCTATGCTGAGAATGGAGTCTGCTTAGGATTCTCTTTCTCCTGTCCCTCCTCCACCCCCCACTCACATACTGTCTCTAAAAATTTTTTTTAATTAAAAAAAAAAGGATTATTTACATACATTCTCTTATTTAATCTGCATAATAATGTTCTGAATTAAGTAGCATTATATATCACTTATGTTATAGACAAAGAAAGCTGAAGCTCAGAGGATTAGCAACTTGTTTCAGGTGGAACTGGGATTCACACCTTGGTCTATATGATACTAATGCTAATAATAGTAATATTGGACCATACTTATCAAGTGCTTTCTCTGGGATTTATAAAAATAAATAATTACAAGATTATTTCTTTTCATGTTGTACTCATTTTTGTTCCCTTCATTTTGTTACCAAGATTATACTTGTCTCATCAGATAAAGTATGCAAACTTCCTCTTTTTTTATTCTTTATAACAATCTGAATAAGGTTGGGGTTAACTGTTTATCTTAGTTCAGGCTGCTATAACAGAATATCAAAGCCTGGGTTGCTTATAAATAACAGAAATTATTTCTCACAGTCTAGAGCCTGGGTAGTCCAAGATCAAGGTGCCAGCAGAATCAGTGTCTGGTGAGAGATCACATCCTGACTCATAGATAGTTTTCTTCTCTCTATGTCTTCACTGACAGAAGGGGCGAGGAAGCCCTGTGGGGTCTCTTTTATACATTGCTAGCCCCATTCATGAGGGCTCTGCCCTCATAACCTAATCACCTCCCAAAGGTACCACCTCCAAATACAAACACATTGGCGGTTAGGTTTCAACATATGAATTTTAGGGGATGCAAACATTCAGTATATAGCACTATTTCTTGAAAGTTTGGTAAAACTTGCCTATAAAACCATCTGGGCCTGGTGCCCTTTTTTGAAAGTGTGGTGTTGAACTACTGTTTTGATATTTTAAATGGTTATTGTTAGATTTATGTTTTCCATTTGTGTCTGGTATAATTTGGGCAATTTGTAGTCTATACTCTCATTTTTATTAAGGTGAAGACTTATTAATAGGGGGAAGTACTTTGCCTAAGGTTACACAGAAAGAGAGCAGACAAGATAACTTTAGGATCAGTTTCCTGAGTTTAAGGTCAGTAGACCACAGGTCTCTAGAATGGAGATACCAATCATCTGTCCACTGTCTTATGGGTTCTTCACTATACTATAAGATAATGGGTTCAAAGTGATTTGCATGCTGATAACTGATAGGGTTTACAGACATGTGGATATTTTTATTCTTTTTTATTATTCCTGTTGGAGCTCCCATGGCACTGATGCCTTTCTAAAATGCCTGAACAACATGCCTATTTGTGTCCACCAACAACATTAACAACATTATGGTTTTCCAGTTGCTATGTTGACCACATGGCTTATGCTTATGCATTTGTCATGTCTACTTCTTTAAATAGCAGGGACAAAGTCTAACTAATTAGCACATGGTAGAAAGAATATAGATATTAAAATCAAGGATTTTGGAGTAAGGCTTACTGGGTTTGAATTTCATCTCCACCACTTCTAGCTGGCCAATTTTTGACATGTTTCTTAACTTATCTATTACTCAGTTTCTCCCTGTGTATATGAGAAAAAATAATAGTATCTACCATATGGAGTGGTTGTGATAACTAAAAGAAAGAATGCTTATGAAGCATATGGCAGAATACCTGGCATAGAGAAAGCACTCAATAAATGTGATGTACTATTATTAGCCTTAGCATCACACAGACCAAGGTGTGAATTCCAGTTTCATCTGAAACAAGTTGCTGACCATCTGAGCTTCAAGTTTCCTTATATGTAATATGGTAGGTAATGTATAACTCTGCTTAACTCAGAACATTGTTGTGCAGATTAAATGAAAGAATGTATGTGAATAATCCTCTTATGTTGCTTGACAATTAAGATGGAGACCAGCTTAGTCTGTTGGCTGCTGACCTTCTTTGAGAAGTCTTGAGAGAAAATAGAAAGTTGGAAGGAGACGGGTGGGATACTCAAAGTTATTCTAGGTATACATCAGACATAAGCAGTGCTTATGGAGAGAAGTGGATGAGTGCCATCATGGAAAGTATTGGGGTAGTGAGAATATGAAGTGCAGTGTGAGGAATGGGACCCAGGACAAGCAGGACTGCTGATGGATAAATGACAACTACTTACAAGTACTGTGAAGAAAAATATTTTGGAGAGGCACCCAAATAAGGCACACAGGAAAAGCAGCTTCCTTATGATATCTTCCCCTCCCCTACCCCAACCCCTGCCTACATGGAACACAGAGATGGTAAACTTACAATCACAATGATGAAATCAAGCCAGCACCAGACACTGGTGAAATACTTCCCAAATCCAAAGGCCACCCATTTTAGACCCATCTCCAGGATAAAAATGTATGTGAAAATATGGTCAGTACAATTAAGTAATGCTTGGATATTGGGTCGTTTCTCAAGGTGAACATCTTCAAATACCTGAAATGATAAAGCATAGCCATAGGCCAGGTTGAGTATTTGCTTAGAACTACTTGCTGACCTTACTTTTTAATTTTTCTTCCTTATTTGAATAAACTAGCATCTCTTTTGGTGACAAGGTTTTGCTCAAAAGGTATTAAGAATGAAATTTCGCAGTAGAATAAATTCCTTGAGTAAGTAAAACTGGAAGAAGGAAAATCCTATTTCTAGACTTCTATTGCCACAATATCTCCCTAGGTTCTCATCAATGATCCCTGAAATATGAAAATATCTTCCTAACAGATCACCACACAATTTCCTGGTCTTCCTGATCCTTCCAATTCATGCTAACAATATCCTGCCAACTTTTCCAGAACCACCCAGCAGCAAATTCCATCTCTTTCATCCTCCTAGTTACCTTAGTGGCTCTATTCAGTGGCTCTCCATTGCTCATAACATCCTAGTTCCAAACACCTTGGTCTACACTCTAGATTTTGCCAACCCTGAGGCTAACAATCTATAACAAACAGCCTTACGACTTACCCCAGTGCTTCCAGTGTATGTGCCCATTTTTTGTGTACCAAGACATGCAAAACTTGGGGAAGCTCTGGGCTAGAGCTTCCAGTGTAAATTACTTTGAATATTAAACATTCGTTGAGTGTGATCATGAAAGTGAGACATCCTAGCTTCTGGAGAGACCCTTTTTCATGCTACATCCAAACATCCCCCTCATCTGAAGTTTGTATGTGATTCTTCGGGGTCTATATAACTCAGGTAGAAGCTGTCCTTTTGGCCTTTACAGAGTTACTGAGAATGAAAAAAAAAAAAAAAAGAAGAAGAAGAAGATAAGGGTCCCTGGTACTGAACCTGTCAAGACATTTAGGCAAACACTGAAGACAAGAAAGAAATAGGTCCTGCTGTTGGGTACTAAGGTAATCCCATAGCCCCATGGTCCTGGGGGAAAAAAGAATGCAAAAGAATAAAACAGTCTGACTTCCAACTCCTAAGTGGGCTTTTGATTGGAGAAGGCTCTCCATCTCCTCCTGTCCCCTGCTGGCTCCTCATCATTATTAAAGTCTCATTTCAGTTGATATTTTCTTTGGAAACTGTCTTTCTTCCTCGAAGGCAATTAGGTGCCTGTTCTGCATGGACCCATGTCATCCATTGCTTCTCTGAGTGTATCACTATGGCCCTGGTCTATAATTGCTTGAACCCCATCTGCTTCCCTAATAGACTCCACGCTCCTGGAAGTCAAGGACTTGTCTTTGTGCCTCTTGAAGAGAGACAAATCTGAATGGTATTGGAAGCTCATATCCTCTCATTTTGGAAGATGAGCAACAACCTGGTTCAGCAGATCTGACTTCGTTCAATTGAAGAATAGGTCAATATCGGCAACTGAACTTTGGAGGCTCCCACATTATAATGAGACCATTTCCTTGTCCAGAAAGCTCTCATTATTACCCAGTTGCTCAGATCAGAGCTTCTCAAACTCTAATGAGTCCCAAAGCACTTAGGTTCTGATTCAGCGGGTCTGGGGTGGGCCCAAGACTACATTTGTAACAAGCTTCCAAGTGATACTGAGACTGCTGATCCATATACCACATACAGTGGCAAGGGACTAGATGTTTCTTATCTCCATTTGTCTACAAATATGTAAAGTGAAATAGGACCTGAGTCCTTCTCACTCTGCATTGTGTGCTCAGTCTTCCTCTGCCCAACCTACACTTGCCTCATCAGAAGGCGGATGAGAACTAGGAGGATGGTATCATGTGTCCCTGACCTGATAACACCATGCTTTCCCACTGACTAGCACAGGGCTTGGTAAACACCAATTATCATTTGTGGAATAAATTAAAGAATCCTATTACTTGAATTAGAGTAAACATCCAGTGAAAATGTAAGCACCAGAGGCTACAGGGAATCCTAGACCAAGGATTAGCAATAAAAATTAATTAAGAGAGTTCTCTGGCATGGTTTAGAGAAATTTACTTTTTTTTTTTTTTGCTTGAGAAATAATTTACACTGCAGTAAGTAGATAAATGGAGATGTGTGCTGATCATAGGCTCTGATGGGCCTCAGTGTGTGCTCCTCTCCTTTCACCTAGAGATCACACAAATGTACAGCACTAACCAGGGAGGCAATGGTGAAGAAGCAAGACATTTCCTTGTCACTTCTAATTGCTGGTGACTTGAGTCTGTGAAATGCTCTGTGATTCTAAATCAATAATGGGGAACCTAAGGGGAACCTAAGACTCCATTCACTTATACAACAAATAGTAAGAGAGTTTAGTTCTATATTATGGCTATTTTAAGGGAAAATACAAGATAGAAGGGGAGGGAGGAAAAAAGAGAGACATGTAGGTGGTAAGAGAGAAGATACTATCACTCAAGTAAGGGAGGCAAGAAGGACCAAAAGGTGAGGAGAGAGAGCAGGAAGGAGTTTACGACTATAAGCTATGGAGGCATGGATTTAGAGTTATTTCCAAACCTCACTGGGACCACTACACTTCAATCTGGAAGGATCTGCTCTGTGAATAAAGCAGTATCTGTTTGTTTCTCCTCTCAAAGGACCATGACTGATGGACAATACCAAGACAACTTATTATATATCCAAATCTGGTCCCTGTAGGCTTCTCCTCCTAATGTTCTACCTTTAGGAAAGCAGCATTATGGTTTTCCAGAAAAGAGAGGTAGGAACATTGCTGTCTAGAGGAAGAAACATGTAGGATACAGTGAAAATGTCTAGAAATTCTCCAAGAATGAGGGACAGGCATGGAGCTCAGGGCCAGACTCCAGTAGCCACTTTAAAGTGCTGATTTATATCATGCTTCCCCATAAGTAAAGTGTTTTTGGCTTGGGACTTCCCAGCTGGAGCAGGACTCCAGAAGTTGTGCAAAATCCTGCCCTCAAGGGGAACCAGCAGCAAAGATCCCACTTCTGCCTGGTCTCCCCATATTCACAGCCCCATGTCAGAATGTAGCCTGGCCACCTGATGCCCAATGTCCCCACAAGACTGTGATAATTTACCAGTGCCCCACTGCTCAGCAGAATCACAAAGATAATAAAGCTCTCAAACAAGCTGTGTTTCACTATTTGGTAGCAAGTTTTTCGCAGGTTCCACCAAATGATCCAGGGGGACTTTCTCTTGTCCATGGCACAGCATGGGAAGCAGTGACCCAGGCCTGCAAGGAATGAGCAGTAGCATTATTCTTAGTGTCTGTAATGAGCTGTATTAATAACCCTAACTCTTCACCCTCCCTTTATGCACCTCCCTTACCTCTGCAATTCTTCCCACTGAAGAGGTGGAGTCATTTTCCAACCCCTGAATCTGGGCTCAGCCATATGACTTGATTTGGCCAATAGAGCAGAGTGGGAATCACACACACCAGTTCTGAGCTTCAGCCTTGAGAGGCCTTGCATGTTTCCCCTTGCTCTCTGGCACCATCTCCATAAAGAAAGGAATATTTGGGCCAGCCCACTGGTTTCAGGAGAAGGATGGACATGTGGTACAGAGCCAAGGGACCCAGGTAAGCCAAGGGGCCCAGTTAAGCCCAGACCAGATTGGCCGACTCCCAGTCATTATCACTCATATGAATAAAGCCAGCCAAAATCAGCAGAAATAACCAGCCTGGATGAGTGGAGTCATGCAGACACATGTTTATTATTGTGTGCCACTGAGGCTTCATGGCTGTTTGTCATGCAGCAATTTCTTTTGGCAACAGTAAACAGTGTCCTAAGGACTGAGGGGAATGAGGTAAAGATGGGCACAGGCTCTGTGAACCACCCAAACCACACAATCTGATCAATTGTCAAGGTACACATAGCTAAGCATTTGACCTCAACACACACCAACCTTCAGCATGAATCACATCACCCTTCTACCTTGTCTCCTCCACCCATCCTCCAAGTTCCATGGAGGTTAATTTCATGGTGATTTTAACATTCCACTCCTTTCCTCATCATCTTCTTAAGCTACTGTGAGGTCTCCTCAGTCTGCCCCTGCCCTCCTCCATCATTCAGAACATCAATAGGTTAATCTCCCTAAAAGGCTTTTTTTCTGTCTTTTATGCCATTCCTCCCTTCTTCTAGAAACCAACCTTTCTTCTCCAACTTCATTGTTGACATCCTGTACACACCTCAAGCACTAGTCCAAATGTAAGTCAGGATAATTAACAGTAATCTATCCCTAGACTGACCTCTGACCCCATGGGCAGTTTGGGGGTTGTCAAATAACCTGCAAAAAGTTTGAAACTCATTCTTGGTGTCCATTCTGAGACCAGACTAGTGTCAAACTTATGAAGAAATTTTTAATTTTAGATTCATTCGTTTAAGTCTCTATTGATCTATCCATCTAAATTTGTTGAGCCCACAATCTGGGCAAGAGTCCATTCTTACACTAGAGATACAATATTGATTAAGTCACTGCCTATGTTTTTAAGGACCTCACAAGAGAGACAGATACAAATAAATTTCCCACAATGAATATAGGAAATAATAAAGGCACATAAGAAGGAACCACTATATCCACTCAAGGAATCAGGAAAGACTGCATTTATTGATTGCCTATTATGTGCCAGATATTCTTCTAGGTGATTTACATTCACTCATTTAGGACCAACAATAATCCTTTGCAGTAGATATTATTATAGCCATTTTATAAAGGAGGCACTAGAGAAGCTAAGCAAATTGATCAAGTCATACAGCTAGTAAATGAAGAGGCCAGAATTGAGCTCAGGCAGTCTAGCTCCAGAGCCAAAGCTCCTAACTACAATATTATCCTTCTTCCAGAGAAAAATCTTGAGGGATGTGTTGAGGATCTGGCAGGGCCCCATTCAACCCTGGACTTATGGTCAGCTTCCCTTGGTCTACCACCTCAACTACATCTTAACAATGGAGGTACTGGGGACTGTAGAAAGTGGTAGACATATTGGCCCAGTGGGAAAAGTTTTCTAGAGGGAAGTTTTCTAGAGTTTCTACCCTGGTTGTTGGGCTGTGTTAGTTGAGCCCACCTAAATCAGGAATTTCCTGCAATCTCCTTTACCTGGATCTGATAATGGCCCCAAGAATCTATGGATGCCCTCTCTTCACTTCTGTCTCCAGTAGAAGTAGAAAGAAGGTATCTATCAAAATCACAGAGCTTCAAAGAATAACAGAATCTCATCCAATATTCTGTGAACTGGATGCAGGAATACTGCCACTTACCTTTGGGAAAACATCTCTCTGGTTCTTTTTTGGGAATCATCTCAGGCACCCACCCAAAGGGATTCTGTGGATCGACGGTGCTACATTCTGAGAGCACACTGGTAGTATCACACTTCTACACAACAGAACAAAGGAAAAGGGGAATCATTTACCAAGAATGACTCTCACAATGGTAGCACCTAATACCTTCGTGTATGACTTTTTAGGAATGAAGCTAGCTAGGCAAAAGATTCTAGGTATAGGTGTATCTAGAAAGTGTCCCTCTTATTGGGTGCTTTTTAAAATGCTATGACTAGCTCTGACTTCAGGAGAGAATTCTCTAACTGCTCTCCCCTGGCTTAAAGAAGGTGAAGTATATAAAGACACAGTATCTCAACCTTTTCCTCCCTACAAATCATATCTCTGATACTACCTAACTCCAAATAGGGAGGCTGGGTGATGTGGTGAAGGCTATTTTACTGAGACTAATTTTTAGCTCTTTCAGTTCCTGGAATAATAGGTCTAGACTAGTGGTTCTCATTGATTTTGCCCTCTAGGAGACATGCTGACAATGTCTAAAGACACTTTTAATTTCACAACTGGGGGATACTATTGACATCCGGTGGGTAGATGCCATGGATGCTGCTAAACATCCTACAACAAACAGAACAGCCCAGCACAAGGAGGAATTATCATGCCCCAAATGTCATAGTGGAGAGTTTAAGAAACCCTGGCCTTTGCTTAAGATCCGATTCTGGCAGTTTGCGCTGCATTAATCCTGATATTTTAATCTCGATAGCCATAATGGCTATGTTGGAAAATGTGTATGGATAAGCTACATGTTCCTTCTGGAACACCCTGGGAAAATTACCTTTTGGGGATCCTTTTCTGACAAACATATGTCATCTTCAGGGAACACATCAATTTCCACACTTTGAGCTCCTGGGCTTATGGACTTCTTGGTCACCTGATGGAGTTCAAAGGCCTGACACCAAAAAGCCCAGAGTAGAATTAATATTCTCCTGGGCATTTCACTTGAGATAAAACAAGTTTGAGTTGTGACATTATTACTTTTTTTCTTTTTACTTTTTAAAACTGCTCCTGGAGAAACTCAACATAAAATAATTCTGGGAAAGCTACTATAGGAAACAGGTAATGAAACTTACTCAAAAGTCATATAATCAAACAATATGGTTTTGGTACAAAATTCACCAAATAATTCAGAGGTGAAACTTACTGTATCCTTTCACTTCAATGGCTAAATAATACATTATTTAATAAGTGGTATAATTAGTTATCCCTGAAAATATAATATAATGCCAGAATATAGTAAAAATAAAATCCATAATGATTTGATATACTGATATAAAAATACATGAGTTAAAATGTTAGAAGAATAATTTGGAAAATAATTTTTTGATTCTTTGGGGTATAGAGGGTTGGCTTAGTGAAATAGAAAAGGGCATAAAGAGAAAAATAAAAATGTATTACTATATAAAAATAAAAAATAAATTTTGTCTGATGACCTGCAGGTATATCCAAGAAAGATGTGCAAAGTCATGCCTTAGCTGAGGGTTTCATCCTAAAATCTATGTGAGTGTTCCTGTGACTCTCACACTATAAGGTCATAATTTAAGAACACTTCTCTCATTTGAACACATGCATTGATATATTACAAACACAGACAAACACACACACACACACGAGAAACAAGTAAATATAGCTGTGGACCAGACACAGAACAAAAATATGAAGTAGTGACAATTTAAAGCATGTAGCAGGTAATGATGACTAAAAATGCCCCATGTGAGGAAGGGAAACAGCTATGTTCAAGGCTTGAAACTATGGACTGGGCTGAAGTTCTTGCACGTAAGAGAGAAAGCCAAAACAAGTTGTGGCCAATGTTTGGAATTATAATTATACACAGCTGCATGGAAGCAGAAGGAAGTACAGCCTCAGAAATAGGATCTGAGTAAAGGTACCCACTGGATCTGAAATACACCTAGTATCACTATTAAACAAGAATCCTAAATTGTCAATGTAAAACTTGGTTCTGTAGTGGCTGCCTTAGGAAGGTCTATTAAAGACATCATAGAATCTAGACTGCAAAGAGAGTAACAGATCTTCTCACTAAAGAGAAATTTAAACTAACACTCCAAAATATAGGAGGAGACAAACAAAATCAGTAGCCCTAAAAATTAACTACTAGGAGGTGAATTTACTTGAGAAAGAAAAATGAAATTAGTATAATAATCTGAAAGTGTCATTAAAATGAATAAGTTTAGGATTTAATGAAAAAGATATATAGAATTTCACTTCCTGGAGGGCAACTTAAAGGAAGCTCCATGGACATGATCTCCAGAGAAATAAGCATAAGTGGTGAAAAATATTTTTAAAAAATCATTTAAAGTCTCTGGAAATTGTCCTAAGGCATATAGCAAATGAAGAAATGTATTCAAAAAAAATCTGGAAGCCCTACTCTAGGCAGCTGTGACCAAGAAGATGGGGCTCCCTTTATCCTCAGCCCCCAATCAAGAGATATGTATCTTATGATATGTACATATGTACATATGTATCAGGAGGTGTAGATCACCAACTTTTCTTGTCCTCTCCAACTCTGAGTTGAAGAGGCTACATTCTTCATGAATATGGCCAAGAAATTGGGTTCTGTTTTTCCATCCAGCCTCTACTCATAGGACAGAGACTCTATTCCAGATTCAGCAGCTTGAGAATACTGGGGTCTTGACCACCCTCACCCCAGCTAGTTTATAAGGAAGAGGTTCCATGCAGAAAGAAGGAAGCTGAGAAGATGAGAGGCTACTGCCCCTTCAAGTACTTGGATCAGTAACTAAGAGATTTTGCCTATGGTAGAAGGCACTCCATAAGAAACAAGAACTCTGAAGCTCTCCCCAAAAGAACTGACTTTATCTGGAACAATGGGGGGGGGCGAGGAGGGGGCTCAAGCCTAAGGGTATTCTTGAAAACAATGGAGACTTTGATGGTAAGCAAATAAGAAAAGACTAGTAGCTCTTCTTCATTAAAAGCAACAAATTAAACCACAGGTCAGCAAGTTCACTACAGAGAACCATGGAAAGAGACAGCTAAGAAGAATCTCCCTGGGGTCAGAAGAAATCTCAAAGACTGGCCTTATAAGTATCCCTCCCTGAAATTAATTAGATCAGACTGGAGGAATTAATGTCCTGTGGTATTGTCAAAGACAATAGAGCAATTAGCCAGCAATTAGTTCAGCCCAAAATCTGGGTGTGATACCAAATAAAGCAGACGGATTAACAGAGAGAGCATGGAAAGATAGTCAAAGAGAGCCCTGCTAAAATAACTGTGATCCTGCAGTGACTGTCTGCAAACCCAAGGGTGTGCCCTCTGAGGAGTGACACCAAAGACTTCACCTTTGTGTGTGTGTGGTGAGAGGAGGTAGGGGAATAGACTTCATTAGAATAGTCTAGCCAAGTCACCAAACAAGCCCCAGAGAGGAGAAAAGGGAATCAGTTCCAGATCTGCTACAATATATTACTTAAAATGCCCAATTTTAAACAATAATGATAAAACATGGGAAAAACCCAGGGAAGTATGACCCACACATAGGAAGAAAGCAGGTAACATAAACTGCCTGTGAGAGGCCTGGATGCCAGAGTTAATAAACAAAGAATGCAAAGCAGTCATTATAAATATGTTAAAGAATTAAAAAATATATTTAATAAATAACGGATGCTATGATAACAATGTATAATCAAATACAGAATATCAGTGTAGAGATAGAAGTTACTTAAAAAACAAATAAAAATTCTAGAGTTGAAATGTGTGATAATTGAAATGAAAAATTCACTAGGTGGAGCAACAATATATCTGAACTGGCAAAAGAAATAATCAGTGAACTTGAAGAGGGATCAGGAAAGATTATGCAATCCAAAGAGCACAGGAAAGAAGGAAGAATGAAAACTTAAAGGAAGCTCAAAGGAATGTAGAACACCATGAAGCATATCAACCAGAAAGAAAAGAGAAAGGAGAGCAGAATAATGGCTGAAAACGTCCCAATTTTGACTGAAAGTATTAATCCACACCTCTAAGAAGCTCATAAAACTCAAAGTAGGATAAACACAAAGGGATCCAAACCTAGATATATCATAGTAAAAATGCTGAAAGCCAAAGACAGAGGAAATATTGAAAGTAACAAGAACAAAGTTGCTCATTGCATACAAGGGGATCCCAAGAAAATTAATAGCTGACTTCTTCTTTTTTTTTTTTTTGTAGGCTCTGTGCCCAATGTGGGACTTGAACTCATGACCCTGAGATTACAAGCCATGTATTCTACCAACTGAGCCAGTCAGGTACCCCAACAACAGAGACTAGAAAGCAGTGGAATGAGATACCATGAGTGCTGAAATTAAAAAACAAATGTGAACCAAGATTTTATTATCCAGCAAAACTATTTTTCAAAAATGAAGGTGAAATAAAATAGCACATAAACAAAAACGGAAAATCCTTTGCTAGCTGACCCACCTTACAAAAAATACTGAAGAAGATCCTTCAGGCTGAAAGTAAGTGATCCTAAATGGTAATAAAAGTCCACACAAAAGAGCAAAGAGCACAGGTAAAGGTAAGTCTGTAATTATAAAAGATGAGAAAAATTCATATTTATTTTCCTTTCTTCTCTAAAGCTGACTTCAAAAGAAGTTGTCTAAAACAGTTTAAAATTAATGTATTACTGGACATGTGACATATAAAAATAAAATATATGTGGTAATAACAGCATCAAAGAGGTGAATGGGAGCAAAGTTGTAGTAAGGAAATGACACCTGAAGATACCTCAAATTCACAGAAACAAATGAAGAAAGCTGGAAATGGTAAATAAGAAGATTAATAAAATAAACTCTATAAATATATACTTGCTTTCTTTTCTAATCTTCATTAGTAAACATATAATTATATGAAGCAATGACAAAAATGTATTGTTGGCTTCTTAACATATATGGATATAATATGTATAATAAATAATAGTACAAAAATGTGGTAGAGGGAATAGAGCTCTACATGAGTAATGTTTCTATATCTCACTAGAATTAAGTTAACTTACCAGACATCAATTCTGATAAGTTAGATGTACGTGGCAGCCCCTAGAGCAATTAATAAGAAAATAACTAAAAAAATATTGTGAAAAATCATTAAAGGAATTAAGATGTTACATTAGAAAATATTCAAATAATGCAAAGTAAGGCAATAAAAGAAGAAAAGAGGAATAAAAATAAAAAGCAAAATACTAGAAATAGATAAACTAGATCAATAATAATATTAAAAGTGAATGGGTTAAACAATCTAACAAAAAGGCAGAAACTGTCAGGCTGGATAAGAAAACAAGATCCAATTATGTACTGTCTATAGGAAACACATTTTAGATTCAAAGATACAAACAGTTTGAAAGTAAAAGAATGGAAGAAGCTATCATACAAGCAGAAACCATAAGAAAGCTGGAGTGACTATATTAATGTCAGAAAAAATAGACTTTGTGTTTTCTTGTTTGTTTTTTTGTTTTTTAGAGAGAAAGAGCACACGAGTGCAGGAATATTAAGGAGGCTCCATGCCCAGGGCAGATCCTGAGACGGGGCTCAATCTCATGACCCAGAGGTCATGACCTGAGCCGAAATCAAGAGTTGGATGCTTAACCAACTGAGCCACCCAGGTGTCCCAGACAAAATAGACTTTGAAACAAAAAAATTTACTAGAAATAAAGAGGGACATTTCACAATGACAAAAACATCACATATCACAAAGATAACATTTATAAACATATATGCACCTAACATAAGAGCCACAAAATATATGAAGCAAAAACTGACAGAATTGAAAGGAGAAATAGACAATTCAACAATAATAGTTGGAGGCTTCAATAATGCATTTTCAAAAATGAATGTAACAACTAAGTAGAAGATACAAATAGAAGGCTTGAACATTACCTATCAATTAAACTAAAAGACACCTACAGAACCCTCAACTCCAAACAGCAGAATACACATACATGGATTGAAACTGTACAAAGTGTGTTGTCTGATCATAATGAAATAAAATTAGAAGTACAAAAAGATATTTGAAGAACTCACAAATAGGTGGAAATTAAACAAAACATTCTTAAATGACCAACAAGTCAAAGAATAAATCACAAAAGAAATTAGAAAAGACTTTAAGATAAATGGAAATAAAAATACAATATGCCAAAATTTGTTGGAGGCATGTAGATAAAGTAGTACTTAGAGGGAAATTTATAGCTATAAATATCTACAATAAAAAAAAGTCTCAAATCAATAACCTAACCTTCCATGTTAAGGCACTAGGAGAGGAAGAGAAAATGAAACTCAGAACAAGCAGAAATAAGGATACAGTAAGTATATGAACACAGATAATATAATAGGATCAACAAAATCAAAAGCTGATTATTTTAAAAGAGCAACAAAATTGACAAAACTTTAACAGGACTGACCAAGAGAAAATGAAAGATCAAATTACTAAAATCAGGAAAGAGGGAACATTGCTATCAATCTTGCAGAAAATCAAAAGAATTCTAAAGAAATACTATGAACAACTGTATGTCAACAAATTAGACAGCTTTAGTAAAATGGACCTATTCCTAGAAATACAAAAACTGCCAAAACAGACTCAAGAAGAAAGAGAAAATCTGAATAGCCCTGTAATCCCTATAACAAGTAAACAGATTGAATTTGTAATTTAAAAACTTCCCACGGAAACTTCCAGTTTCTGGTCTGACATGTAAGAAGCCTGGAGGTCTCCACTCCATCCCAACATGTACAATGCTAAACAAACTGGAAAACCAATAACTCTTCTTAGAGCCATAAGAGAAGTGAGGTCCAGGGCAAACTGCTGCCCCTCCAAATTGGAGAGAAAGACAGGCTGATACAGAGAATTACAACTTAGCAAAGCAGAAACCCAGGAGCAAAAACATCTGTGGGAACCAATTCCAGAGTAAGGAAACCTGAATTATAATTGACAAACTCCTGGAGGCTCAGTGTGGACAAGTCTAAGAGATAAAAGCTTGGGGGGACCCAGTCAACAGGGGCCCCCACACTTTTGTGAGTTTTACCTCTTGGAGCTTTACCAGGTTCTCACCATGAGTATGGGAGGAAAATCCCCACTTGCTTCCAGCAGGGGGAGAATAAAAGGAACCATTTTGAAACATGCACATACATTCTGTTCTTCACAAGGCCTTCTCTCAAGAGAAACTAATTAACCAGAGCCTAACCTGGTGGGGTTTTATCAGGACCTGACTGACCTGTGGGGTGGGAAATACCCAGTTCCAGCCAGCTCTAGATTTCTACCTGGAGGGAGGCAGATCTCCAACTCCAGTTCACACTAGCCATACTGACAAGCACTGTTCACACTCCAGAAGCACAGGCTCACTAAAAACCTGAGACCTACTCATAGGACCACAGGGCTTCTTCATTCCCCTCACACCTTACCAACACATTAATGAAGACCTATTTAGAGCATTTCCATCTACCCAGTACATCATGTCTGACTCTAAAGAAAAAATTAGAAGGCATACTAAAAGGCAAAAAATATAGTTTGAAGAGACAGAGCAAGCGTCAGAACCACATTCAATACGGTAAAGTTGTTGAAAATGTCAGACCAGGAATTTAAAATAACTATGATTAAAATACTCATGGCTCTGGGGCGCCTGGGTGGCTCAGTCGTTAAGCATCTGCCTTCGGCTCAGGTCATGATCCAGGGTCCTGTGATTGAGCCCCGCATCGGGCTCCCTGTTCTGCAGGAAGACTGCTTCTCCCTCTCCCATTCCCCCTGCTTGTATTCCCTCTCTCGCTGTGTCTCTCTCTCTGTGTCAAATAAATAAATAAAATCTTAAAAAAAAAATATTCATGGCTCTAATGGATAAAGTAGACAGCATGCGAGAACACAAAGGCAATGTGAGCAGAGAGATAGAAATTCTAAGAAAGGACAAAAAAATGCTAGAGATCTAACACATTGTAACAGAAATGAAGAATGCCATTGATGGGCTTATTAGTAGACAAGAAAGAATCTCTGCTTGAGGCTATCTCAATAGAAACCTCCAAAACTGAAAACAAAGAGAAAAAAGTATGGATAAAAAGAAACAGAATAGAATACTCAAGACCTGGAATACCAGAAGGAGAAGAGAAAAAAGAACTGAACAAATATTTGAAACAATAATTACTGAGAATTTTCCATATAATATTTTAGGTCAATTATAATTGATAATATTTGGATGGACCCTGAGGACATTGTGGTCAAGTGAAACAAGTCAGAGAAAGACAAATACAGTGTGATACACTTATGTGTGAAATCTGAAAAAGCCAAATTTGCAGGGACAGAGAGTAGAATGGTAGTTAACAGGGGCTGGCGGGTGGGAGGAGTAGGGAGATGTTAGTCAAAAAGTACAAACTTTCAGTAAGAAGAGTAAATTCATAGGATATAATGTACAGCATTGTGATATAGCTAATAATACTGTGTTATATAGTTGAAAGTTGCTAAGAGAGTAAACCTTAAATATTCTTACCACAATGAAGAAATAATTATGTGACATGCTGGAGGTGTTAGCTAATGCTATGGTGGTAATCATATTGTAATATATAAAAATATCAAATCAACGTGTTGTATACCTTAAACTTACACAATGTTATATGTCAATTATATCTCATAAAGCTAGGGATAAAAAAATAGAAATAGAAGAGGAGGAATGCTCCACTCATTTAATGAGGCCCATATTAACCTGATACCAAAACAAGGCAGACACATTATAAGGGAAAAACCTAGGGGTGCGAAATCTTTAATGAAATATTAGCAAGTTGGATCCAAATATATATAAAAGGATAATATACCATGACCAAATAGGGATAATCCAAGGAATGCATAAGTGATTTAACATTCAAAATAAATGATATGATTATCCCAATAAATTTAGGAGATGCATTTCAGAAAAATCAATATATATTCATAATTTAGAAGAAAAATAAAATGTCCTGGGGCGCCTGGGTGGCTCGGTCGTTAAGCGTCTGCCTTCGGCTCAGGTCATGATCCCAGGGTCCTGGGATGGAGTCCCACATGGGGCTCCCTGCTCCATGGGAAGCCTGCTTCTCCCTCTCCCATTCCCCCTGCTTGTGTTCACTCTCTCGCTGTGTCTCTCTCTGTCAAATAATATAATCTTAAAAAAAAATTATTAAAAAAAAAGAAAAAGAAACTTCCTAGCAAACTGGGAATAAAGGGAACTTCCTCAACTAAGTTCTTACTTAATGGGGAAAGGTTTTATGTTTCCTCCTAAGATAAAGAGCAAGGCAAAGATTACACTCTCATGATTCCTATTCAACATTATATGAAAGGTCCTAACCAATGTAAGAAAAAAAAAAAAACCATACAAATTTAAAAAAAAAGCTGTTTTTATTTACAGATGAAATAATTACGTGTGTAGAAAATTCTAAGGAATCTACAAAAAAGCTATTGGAATTAATAAGTCGGTTTACCAACATTGCAGGATACAAAGTTAAAATACAAAAGCCCATTCATTTCTATGTACTAATAATGAACATTTGGAAACTGAAAATTTTAAAATTACATTTACAATAGCACAAAAATATTAACTTCTTAGGGATAAATGTAACCAAATATGTCAACACTTATACACTGAAAACTACAAAACACTGCTAAGAAAAATTAAAGAAGATCTAAATAGGGGGAGAAAAATACGTGTTTATGAATCAGAAGACTCAATGCTGTGAAGATACCAATTATTTACAAAATAGTCAGTGCAACACGAAACAAAATCCTAACAATCTTTTTTATGGAAAGGAACACACTGATTCTAAAATGCATAAAGAAATGTAAAGGGCCTAAAATAGCCAAAACAAGTTTGATAAAGAACAAAATTATACAACATGCTTTCAAAACTTATTATAAAGCTACAGTAATCAAGACAGTGTGGTATTGGTATAAAATAGATATACAGATCAATGAAACAGAATTAAGAATCCAGAAAAAGTCCTGATAGATAGATGATAGATAGATAGATATAGATGATAGGTATAGATAGATAATATAGATAGATATAGATATAGCTAATTTGATTCTGACAAAGATATCAAGTTGATTCAGTGGCATAAGAACAGTCTTTTCAATATATAATACTAGAATCACTTAGCTATATATACAAGGGAAAAAATGACACAACTCATTGAATTAAATTGAAATGGATCATGGACTTGATCCTGAGAGGTAAACCTATAAAATTCTCAAAGAAAACATATGAGAAAACCTTTGCAGTTTTGGATTATACAAAGACTTCTTAGAATGGAAACAAAACACATGAACCATAGGAATAATATTGATAAATTATACTTCACCAAAATTAAAAAGTTCTGTTCGTTAAGATACCATTAAGAAAGTAAAAGATAAGCCACAGTTAGAAAATGTGCAGTGCACATACCAAAGGACATGTATCAAAATATGTAATAAACTCTTACACCTCAATCATAAGAAATCTCTCAATAAAAATGGGCAATGGACCAAGGAAGATACATTAGGCAACATCATTATTTATCAGTGAAATAAAACTTGAAACCACAACAAGGCACCACAACAAACCCATTAGAATGATTAAAATTATTGCTGGGGGAATGCAATATGTTACAACCATTGTAGAAAACGCAGGAGTATACAGACAGAATGAAGTCTGTAGTTGTTAATTTGGGGTGTCTATCACACCACCACTTCCTGACAGCTCTCACCTCCCACCACTCCTCATCCACTGGTCCCTTCAGAGCTGAGTTTGTTCCCACCACTGTCTCCTTTTCTGTGCTGCTCCGTTCACTTTCCTCGCCTTTCAGCTAGTCTAAACTTTATACTTCTTTTAGGGCTCAAACAAAGTCACTGGATTCCCCTGTTGCCCTGGCCCACTCTGATCTCGCTCCCCTCTGAACTCCTCTGCCATCTCCCACCTCCATATGTGCAGGACCATGATTAGAACCAGCACTGGGAGATGCACGTGAGTACTAAAGGGCAGCCTCCACATTTTATACCCTTATTTTCCCTACGTGATACTCAGAACAGGGCAGGCAACCAGTATCTCGTGGTAGCTCTAGCTTCGTATGACCTCCATGTCTATGTATGAACCTTCATACCTGTTTTCCAGCCTCAGGTTGTGTGACACGCTGTGCATTATTTTCACCAGGAGATTCAAAACCATCCTCTTCCTCTGCAAGTGGGGCCAACCAAGTCCGGTCATGCTGCTCCCTCATCTCTGGGACCTTTTTCACCTCTGTGACCAGTGGAATGATGTCTTTGCTTTTGGCAGCAGGGCCTCCTGTCACCTCTTTTTGCCTTGGTAAGTTTTGACTCCTGCACCACTTGTGACAAAAATGCTGAAGAGTATGTATTACAAAGCAAAAAGCCCGGCAGAACCGATCCAAGGCTAACTGGACTTTGGTTTTTTTGGACTCTCCATCCAAGTTTCCATCTCTCTCCTCATTGCTGAAGGAATTGAGCAGCAAGGCAATGAAGAGGTTGAGTACCTGGGGTGGAATGGAGGGGGAACACACAAGGAGAATGAAAAGTTTAGCAGAGGGAAAGATACAGTAGGTTTCCAGAACAAATTTTCCCCAAGACCCAAAACTAAGTCACATGAGATACTATGTCCTTCAGTCTCCTCAGAAAGTTCATTTATAAAATGAATAAAAGGAGATAAGATTGAGGAAGGCAGCAAGATCAGATGAAAGAAAAATTGAAGTGAAAGAGTGCCAAGAGCCAAGACCAGTTTGTCTACATACAAGCAACACATGTTGTAAACTCTGGCCAGGGTAAAGCAGAACTGTGTGACCACTGGCAAAATAAAAAATGTATATTCCTTGAGGATCAGGTGAATAGTGAGCTTGGCTTTGCTGGAATGGGCTATGGGTCTGATGTCTAATACTGCCATGGGGTCCTCCCCTGTTGGCACAGTTTGAGAGATGATGTGCTTTGTGCAGGCTCTTTAGGTGCTGTTGCCCGAACCACAACCAATATTGGAGCTGAACTGGAGGGGTTTGGATAGAATCTGCAGCTCTTCTGTTGAAGCATGGATCACTTTAAATTCAGATCATCTCATCAGCTTCCTACGTGGGTTTTTTTGCTTACATTTACACACCCTCCAATTCATCATCTTCATCTCCTCAAACTCCTTTGTGGCTGTCACCAGCTCAAAAATATACAGCTTCGGGGAGGAGTGTCCTATGAGTGTGAATGGGTCTAGTCACTCTCCCACAGCTTCACCACAAGAATTCCAGCTGTGGACCTCTGCTCAAGCTTTCCTCTGTTTGCCAAGTCCTCCTTGCCTCTTTAGTGCCCTTCTCAAGTACTGTTATCTTCCACGCATCCTTTGTTAACATTTTCTTCCCACTCCCATTGGTTATATTCTGCTCTTCTGAACTTTTGTACCACTTACTATCTATCTAACATTGCTGATCAGGCACATAGGATAAAGCCATTGTGTGCGTGTGGATGGTTCAGTATATTTGCATGATAGCCCCAACTTGATTCTTAAGACCTTGTGCTCAGGTATCCTGTGTGTCTTCTGTCTTTTCATACCCTTACTGGGTACCCAATTAGCTAATAATATCTATGTTTCCAGCTGCAAGTGACAGACTCAAAGCAACTTACACAATAAGAAAATGTAACTTCAGAAGTTTGAAAATAAAACAGAAGGACCAATTATGACATGAAGATTGGTCTGTTCCCCCTTTTTCCTCTACCTTCCTCAGTGCTGGCTTTGTCTTAGGCTAGTTCTTCTCATGCTTGCATAATGTTTGCAGTTCTACCAGGAATCATGGTCATAAAAAGGCCCAGAGAAAATAAAAGGACCATTTTTTTTTTTTAGCTCATCCCTTCTTTTTTCTTTTAAGAACAAGAAACCTTCTCACTAGATGCCCCTTTACAACTTACTGACCAAATTAAGTCACAAACCCCTACCTCAACCATTCGCCAACAAAGAGAATACAATTATCTTAGAATAATCACCTGGTATAAAATAGATATTGGGTCATCAGTTAATATGAGCACTATGTGACAAGGATGTTTTGTTTCATGCTTTTTATAATTTCCTCAAGTCAAATTCAAATGCAGATTTTTAATATCATAAAACATTAAATGTATAATTTTATATTTAGAATAATAATTACCAGTGAAGTATTGCAAAAGAAGCTAATACATTTGTGCAGTCCATATATTTAAAAAAAAATCTAAGACACTCACCACAAGTTTTCCTATCACCATGATCGACAGAAAGACGACAATGCACAGTGCTTGATTTGTTTCTTGCATACATTCCCACATGTTTTCAATCCATTCCCCACAGAGGATGCGGAATACCACCAGAAAGGAATGGTAGAAATCCCCCATGTGCCACCGTCGTAAACATGGGGCTGTAGGGCCACAGGATGTTTTATTGCTCTTTATAGAATTGAATTTAGAGCCAAAGACCTGCATGCCAACCACTGAGAAAATAAAGACCACAATAGCCAGGACCACGGTCAGGTTTCCCAGGGCTCCAACGGAGTGGCCAATTATTTTTATCAGTGTGTTTAAAGTTGGCCAGGATTTGGCTAACTTGAAGACTCTCAGCTGTAAAAACAGACAATAAGCAAAAGTGGAAGAAAAGCCAGTTAAAGACAAATTCCATCTGCTCAGCTATATAGTAAATGACATGCTCCCAAACCACAGCATTTATGATTTTCAAAAATCTTTTCAAAGTCAAATCCATCCTAAACATAGTCATCAACTCCCTGGCCCATGATAATAACTATATCTACCTTTTTGTTTTAAAAATGGAAATATTTTGTTCTAATTTTTGTTAAATGATAAAGACTTTGGAGTCATGATGATGGAATTAAGCATATATGTTTATTGCATAAAGTGAATGTTTTGGAATCCTATATAATATACCAAGGGTCAAAAAACTATGGCCCAAGAGCCAAATCCAGCCCATTGCCTGTTTTTGTATGTCCTGAGGGGTAAGAATGTTTTACATTTTTAAATGGTTGAAAAATAATCAAAAGAAGGGTATTTCATCACACGTGAAAATTGTATGAAGTTCAAATTTTTGCATCCGTAAATAAAGTTCTATTGGAACACAGCCACACCCATTTGTTCTCAAATGTCTATGGCTACTTCCGTGCTACAACAGCAGAGTTAAGTGATTTCAACAGAGACCATACAGCTTGTAAGACTGCAAATATTTACCATCTGACCTTTTATAGAAAAAAATTGCTAATTCCTGCATTATATAATTCAGGTCACAAGTTTGAATCTGAACTTTCTAACAATGATAAGAGGAATATAGTGTTTTATACCCAGGAGAGAAAAAGCAATCAGCTACTCAAAACACACACACATACTTTTTTCAAAAAGAAGTTTTTTCCATGGAATTTTACAGACCCTATGTAAGACAGCACAACTAGTTTCATAGGTTCTTATATTAGCTTCCAGCGTAAACCAATGGTTTCACTCCAAAGTACAATGGTGTTAAGTATCAACTCTTTGGGGGAAATACTGCAGGTCAGTAAGACTTATGGCCCAAGAGAAGGAACAGCATTGTGTCCTCAGAAGGGAGCTTGGGGCACCTCAGGGAGAAATCACGGTTCTGTTATACACAGGCAATGCCACAGGGTTCCTCCCCTCAGGGCATGGCTGCAATAAGCCTAAACAATCATGAAGCAAATGTAATTTTGCTTACCTGAGTGCCAATGAAACTTTAGGAGAGCAACTTAATAATGTCTGACTTTGAGCAGTGTGATTGCCTAACATATCCCAAGTATAAAATGTATGTTTAGGTAACTGAAACAAATGTTTTACTCTGTAGTCTTAGAAATCTTATCCCTGCCAAAAGAAAAAGTAAATCTCTGAAAGGACGCCAAAGGTCATCTTTTATGGCTTCCCAATCCCCCTGTCAGATGTGGTTTCCCTGTAGCTTTCTATCTATACCTCTCATGGAGTTTGTCACACACTCTACTTTGCCTCATTTCTGGCCCTGTCTTGTCTCATCTCTAGATGGCAAACTTCTTGAAGACAGTACTTTCCTCGTCTTTGAGTGCTCCTTCAGGTCAGTTCCTCTCAAGTGCCTCTGCAAAGGTCACCAGAATTCCTCCATGGTCAGTGGGTGGAGGGCAAAGATGACAGGACAGGAATGCGGCACTGGAAGCAGTGAGGAGGAACCTATTGAGACAGCACCTGCCAGCAGTGCCCGGGCCCCTCCTGGACTCTGCAGTTTTCACTGCTTTGGCAAGCCCAGATGTGAGGGTGCCTGGCTCAGAGCTCAGGGGTGAGTGGTGGGGAAGAGATCATGGGAGGGGGCTACACTAAGCAAGGAGAAGAATCCTGACACCAGAAGATACCATGTTGAGTCAGGTTGCCTAAGGGGTCATCTTGGGATGGGGGAGGCAGGGGTTCAGCTGGGAGGAGACCTCCTGGGACTCCCAAGAGTATGCAAAACCTGGGTGGGAGGAGGAGTGCAGTTTTGATTCTCAGATTAAGGTAAGATGAGTTAAAGTTTGATGCAAAATAGCCACTGAACTCAGTCAAGACTCTTGTCAATCCTGGAAGCTAAGGTATTCAGTAAAATAAAACAGTAAGTGCCTTACCACTCTTAAGGGACGGAAAAACAGCAGGCTTTTTTTTTTCCCTGCAACTGTACTGTTCATCACATCTGCAAAACTCAGAAGAGCAACAATGCTGTCAAAAATGTTCCAGCCTCGGCGAAAGTAGTTGTAGGGATCAAGCGCAATAATTTTTAGGCACATTTCTGCCATGAAAATGCCAGCAAAAACCTACAGTGAGACAGGGAAGAATGAGAAAAGGAAGCTACTCCTCCTTGAAGATACACTTCTAAGAATGGTCCAAGGGAATTGCAGAGGTTACAAAGAAATAAAATGCATTTTTATTTACTTTGTTGCTCTCCCCCCTCCCCATCATAGTGCCCATTACAATATTACCAAGCTCACAGACATCAGGGTGGAGAATAAATATTATTTCCCAAGGCACAATTGGCTTCTTGATAGAGGGCAGAGTGATAGAAAGTGTCAAGCAATTCTTCCTCTAAGTTCCCTTTAAAATGCCAATAAACATTCCCAAATGAGGGGAGGGGCAGGATATATAACAGCTCTGAAAACTGACGATAAATATCCTCCATAAAGCAGAATCAGAAGGAGTTCACCTAACCACTCAATCTCAACACCTTGATCAGAAAAAAAACCCAAAACATTTAAAGGGGGCCCAGAGCAAAGAATTGAAAAACACTGCTAGGAACAGGAAAACATCTTTAAGCAACTCAATATATAGGCTTACCCTACATGATGAAAATCTTGGGATAAACCCTAGGTTGGTTATGGTTGAAAGGAGGGTTAGTGAGTTGGAATATAATCCTAAATCCTATAATTCACCCACAGAATGCAGGGTTCATTATTCCAGAACAAAATACCAAAGAATTAAAAGGAAGGGCAAGAGTTAAGAAAGTGCTAAACTATGTGATTTCCATAGTCACAAATAAGTGTTTTTGTTTTTGTCTTTGAAACTTAGATAAACACAGGCTTAAAAACATTGCAGAATGTTGAATAAGTGGTAGCCAAATTCAAAACTAAATCTATCATCTACATCTTTGTAGAAGATAAAACAAAGCATTTCTTCATAGCAAATAGCACATTCTGACACAGACACAACTAAATAGATATGAGAAAACAACAGTGTGAAAATAATAAGGTAATACAAGAAGGTTGTCAGTAATAAGACTCTCCTCTATAGTTCTGGAAAAGAAAAACAGCTCAGAAATGATTTTTAAATCTCCATAATAAAAAAAAATCTCCTTATTAAAAGTAACAGATGATCCATTTTTATAAATAATTTGATGACTTACTATTTATTTTAAAAATCCCTAAAATAAAGTGACACAAATTTAAAAAGGATAGGCAAAGACAAATCCAAGATAGACAAAAAGAAAAGAAATCAAGGTGGCAAAGAAAACCCAAAGCTTGTATTAGGTAGATAGCAATTAAATATTGCTATCTACCTCTGCCCAGAGCCACGACCAGTGCCTAAAAGCACACAGTGTTACCTATTGTAGTTAATTGTGCTGGACTGATCCCTGTCCCCTTTTGAGCTCCTCCTCCGCCTCCTGTCTCCTTCAGGCTTTAGGTGTCTAGCCTTACAGCAAAACCCTACATGTCTTGGAACCATTGGTTTGCCATCCAATTCAACCGCTATTCATGGCTTCTTGGGAGCTCAGTGTACTCCCCTGATTCAAGCAATACCATAGCCTAGAGAGTTCATTTCCAAGTCCAGTCCCACAGAACTGCACAGGCCAGTTGAATCCTGGTCCACCTGTCAGAGGAGGCAGGTTTGGATGTGTTCTTTGGTACCCAAGGCTCCAAAGCCTCCCTCTACCACTGCTATGGGGGTACAGTAGATGAGGTGGCTACCACCTTTGTATTGTGTGTTAATTTATTTTTTAAAGATTTTACTTATTTATTTGAGAGAGAGAGAGAGAATGAGCTGGAGGAGGGGCAGAGTGAGACGGAGAAGCAGACTCCCTGCTGAGCAGGGAGCCCCATGTGGGGCTCTATCCCAGGACTCTGGGATCACTACCTGAGCCGAAGGCAGCCGCTTAACCAACTGAGCCACCCAGGCATCCCAAGGTATTGTGTGTTTAGGGAATGGGGTACATGGAATGGAAGCACAGGCTACAAGGCCAGTTCTGCCTGTTTCTCATCAGTTTTTAGGGGCTGGGGTACAGCTGCTGCCTGTGAACTCAGACACCAACAATGTCCCTGTGCCTCCTTCTGTACCACTTCTGGGGAGAGTGAAGAAGAATGTCACTTAATTATCCAGCTTCTGACTGCAAAATGCAGCTTCACCTCAACACCCAGAACAACTAGTCAGTGGGAAATCTGAGAGGGTGGCTTTTGTCATTTCCCACTGTTGGATCAGCAAATGAAGGGACGGACAGACCACTTTTGCAAACTGGGAAGCCCTGCCTAGGAGCATGACTCTGGGTTCTTTGGGTATTCTCTGGAACTTATCTAATAACTCCATCTACCAGGAGGTGCTGAAAGATAGGTCTGCTGACTCTGCTGAGGCAGGAACCTGCAGGCACAGCTTTCTGTCTTCAAGGGAAACAACACTGTCAACCCATTTCTGGGATACATCATCAGGAGACAGCTGAATACCATGGCCTGGAGCCCAGAAGATACCAGCCTGTTAGAAGGTACCATGTGTGTTAGGTTCATCATGCAGCATGAAATATAATCTGATCCACACACACCTACAGAGCACTTCTTCCCAAGGGCAGTTTGGGGAAAGAAACTTAAATGCAGACTGTCTGTAAGGAGAACCACTCTGGCCTTGCACTGTGGTCCCGCTATATCCCTGTACCTCCTGAGAGGGACATGGAACTGAGGGTAACCTCAACATGATGCATAGAAGCAGCTCTGTGAACCAGTTTCTGATTCAATAAGTATAGTGGATTCTGATCAGTGTAAAATAACTAATTAAAAAATACATGCATATACATTGACTAGAGATCCTCTGCAATGCTAAAAATGATCATCTTTGCTAATAGGACCATAGGAAATGAGTTCTTCTTTGTATCTCCCTTATTTGTACTTTTCCTTATTTTTAAAATTAAAAAAAAGCGTGTATTGCTTCTTAAGTTGGAAAAATAAAATAAAACCTTAAGAATAAATGGTTAGATATTCTGGTAAGATTAACTCATTGGCTAATTAAGGTAGAACATTCAGTGGGTAATTTTTTGTTATTTCTGATATTTGGGAGACTAATTAATCCTTGGAGGGGGGAAATGCCTTCTCCAGGAACAATAAATAGAACAGCTCATGGGAAGTCTGCTCTCCTATCTAAGTTTTCCCAATTTAACTGGGACTAGATCCATCCAATGAGAAACATACTGAAGCAGGCTGAAGTCTGGAGGCCCCACTACCACTCCATAAGCTCTGTACAACTCCTCCTGGGAAAGTATGCCTCCCACAGCTGCCAGGCCCTGACCCATCTTTCCAGGGGGAATAACAGCTAGTAATAGCAGTCACATTATTTTGTGACAAATGATGTCATCCATATCACCAGGGATCATGGGACACATTACCAGGGTCTCTGGATATGGTTAACGTTTTCTTGATCATCCCAAATGGCTGAACTTTTAAGATGTCTGCTGGCTTCCTGCTTCCCACTGGATGACTAAAGAGATGCCTTAGCATACCAGAGAGCCCACACAGGGCCCATGGAAAATTACTGAACTGGGTAAAAACAAAATCCTAACAGTCATCTTCTCCCTCAACTCTACTTAATGGGACCAAAGACCTAGGCTAGGTTAGGCCATTCGCAACATGTTTAGACTTTGAAAGAATTTTAATTCACAGTTTGAAGTATTTTTATATTTTAAAAAGCCTGAAGTTACCAAATTCCCTATATGCAACATAGAATCAAAACTCCGGCGCATGTTGTAATGATCCATGGCCAAGAAGATAGTGTTGATGATGATACAGATGGTGATGGCCAGCTCAGTAAATGGGTCAGTCATCACGGTTCTCAGGGCCTTCTTAATGCACACCCACTGGGGGCTACAGTTCCACACGAGGTATTTGGATGCCAGGTTTCCCCCACATGGCAGGCAAGGCTCCTGTGATTTTTCTTGTTCTGGAGAAGGAGAATGTGAAAGAGCAGTGAGTAGTTAGCTCTGAATCCATCTGACTGCTATTGGCCTGAGTGCATTCCTTCCTCCCACTTCCCTAGGGTCTCCTATGAACAACCTGATCAGCCAAGAAGGGCACTGATGGGTGCAGCTGGAAAGTTTTCCCATATGCAACTTCCATGTGGTATAACCATGTACATCTAGTCTTTATACTTGTATTTAGCATCTGGGAGCTGGGCTGCATGGATAGAGATACAGATATGGAAGCCAATACTGGATGTGAACCCATGAGAGAGAGAAATATAAGCTCAAGTTATGTTCATTCAAGGCAGACCATGGTGACAGCTGTAACAGAGGCACATAGAGCTACCAGGGCTCAAGGGAAGGAGAGGTATTCAGGCAGGGGTATCTACATGCATTGAAAGAAAATGTCCTCTCCAGCTGGTTGAGTTCAGGCTGCTGGACCCCTGATTTCCCTGGCACCATTTCAGGGACTCATGCCAGCCAAATGAGTTGATACAACAGGCTCAAAAGTGTTAAGGATCAATCTGACCCCACCCTTGTAAGGACTTGAGTCCTGCCTTTGAACCCAACCCCTTAGTTGGGTCCTGGTTACCTGTTGTTAATAAGGTCCATCAGATGGTTCCAGCCTATCTACATAGATCTTCCATCGTCCATGCCAGATTCCTAACTCTAACCTCAAATACAACTGTCAACTACTGGAAACTTCTGTGTCTTCTCTTCTTTGGTCACTATCATTGTCACTGCAACCTCATGTGACTGCCTGGCCTGATTGGGAGGTTCTGTCTGTACTCTTGGTCCCAAGTCCCATCACAAGGCTAGCCAGTTCGCACCACTACCCAAGGGCCAACTCAGGGTGGGCCCACTTCTTCCGAGTCACTTAGCTCACATGTTCCAATGAGGCACAGGAAGTGACTCTGCAGGAAATACAGGGGGCTTCAGAGGGCTTCTGGGGGAGGAGAGGAGAATGGAGGGACATAACTGCAGTTTGGCTCTCCCTGGGGCTGGGAGGCAGAGCTTACCCTGCACGGTGATGGTGAGGATGCTGACCGCGCTCAGGGCCCTCTGTCTTTGGAAGGGGTCCCTGTGCTCATCGAAGTAATCCACTGACAGATTCTGGGATAGTCGTTTGGTTTGCTCTAGGATGTGTGGCTGTAAGAGAAGGCAGGCATGACAGACCTTCAAAGCAAAGAGGCTGCCTCTCCTCAAAACTTCACAAGCTACTTTGTTTCAATGCCACATGCCTCAAAGACACTTCATATCTTATATAGGTCCACTCACTCCCATTTCATGGCACACTGAAGGTTCAGTTTTTGTATTTCATATTTAGTAGATAAGTGCAATATAGTTTGACCATTCATATTTCTTATGCATGCACATTTCCAGGGTCCCAGCTACAGAAAATTTTCTTCCTCTGTGATTTATTCATTGTCAACAAAGAGCAAGCAAAATTTTATAAAAATGAATGAGCAACAGTTCAGGGTACAAAAGCAATAAAAAATTGAATTTAGAAACAATGTTTTTGGGTGGCAGAAGTGGGGGATACATTTAGAAGGGTGGATTGGGGCCAGATGGTGAAGTGTCCTGAATGGCTGCCTAAATTGATTTGAAACAGTCAGTAACTTAAAAAGAACAGCCAAAATACATACAACAACTTCTATATACTAAACCTCAAGCACTTCTTCAGGCTGTGCCCAGGAGCTTGACTCTCACTTTACCTCCAATTCTACAGTCTCTGGAGGTGAAAAGACATAAATCTCCAGATACCTAGAAAACTATCCATAATGACTTATTTCCCCAGAGTTCTGACCAACCAGGGCCCCAGAGGGAACTATCCCTTGTGATAAGCTATTTTAGAGGCAATCTATAGTCTTTCCATAGCTAGTTCTCTTTCGGTTTAGGGAAAAGACTTCTTATTAGCTGTCTGTTCTTGGTCTATTGTTTTGTGAAATGAGGAAAAACCCTCAAAATACTAAAAGATACTTGCAGTCTCTTCAATATGCTATCACCTGACATTAAAGAAGGCTCTAAACCGAGAGATCTGTCCCTGTCATTTCATCAGAGAGCTGCTCACAGCAGTGAATGAGGTTTGTCCACCTACTTCTGCAAAGACTCCCAGACCCCCTTTCCCCACCCCACCCTCAGGTGTGCACAGCCCCCTTCTGACCACTTCACCTCTTCCTTCCATCTCAGGAAAGTGGCTCTAGCCATTATTCCATGGTCTGTATCTTCAACATTTTCCTCTCCTCTGAAGTTTCTCTCCACAATTAAAACATGTTTGAACATCCCCCACCTCACTGATTAAAAAAGGGGGGGGGGGCTTTTTTCCTACCGCACATCTCCCCATAGCTTCATTTCTGCATATCCTGTGGCCTACTCAATATCCCTGCTAGGATGCCCCACGGGCATTTCAAACTTGCCACGTTCAAAACTGAACTTTCCTTCTTCCCCACTGCCAAGACATGTTTCTTTCCTGTCTCAGTAAACTACCCTCTATCAAGTTGGCTACCCAAGCCATCAACCGGGCATCTTCCCCACCTTGTACATCTAGTCGACTGCTGAATCTTATCTTCTGGAGATCACTGCACCCTGTTATTCTCTCTTCATCATCCCGCCCTAACCACAGTTTAAGCCCCTGTCGCCTCTTGGATTACTGCCACAGCTTTTTTGTTTTGTTTTGTTTTCATGTAGAAAGCATATTTATTTATTTAATTATGTTCATTTAGCCAATATATAGTACATCTTTAGTTTTTGATGTAGTGTTCAACAATTCATTATTTGCATATAACACTCAGTGCTCATCACATGTGCCCTCCTTAATACCCATTACCCATTTACCCCATCCCCCCACCCCCCTCCCTTCTGTAACCCTCAGTTTGGTTCCTGGAGTCCAGAGTCTCTCATGGTTTGTCTCCCTCTCTGATTTCTTCCCATTCAGTTTTCCTTCTCTTCCGCTATGGTCCTCCATGCTATTCCTTATGTTCCACATATGATGAAACCATATGATAACTGTCTTTCTCTGATTGACTTATTTCACGTAGCATAATCCCCTCCAGTTCCATCCATGTCAATGCAAATTGTAGGTATTTATCCTTTCTGATGGCTGAGTAGTATTCCATTGTATATATGGACCACGTCTTCTTTATCCATTCATCTGTTGAAGGGCATCTCGGCTCCTTCCACAGTTTGGCTATTGTGGACATTGCTGCTATGAACATTGGGGTGCAGGTGCCCCTTCTTTTCACTTCATCTGTGTCTTTGGGGTAAATTCCCAGTAGTGCAATTGTTGGGTAGTAGGGTAGTTCTATTTTTAAAATCTTGAGGAACCTAAATACTGTTTTCCAGGGTGGCTGTACCAGCTTGCATTCCCACCAACAGTGTAAAGAGGGTTCCTCTTTCTCCACATCCTCGCCAACATCTGTCATTTCCTGATTTGTTAATTTTAGCCATTCTGACTGGCGTGAGATGGTATCTCATTGTGGTTTTGATTTGAATTTCCGTGATAGCTAGTGATGTTAAACGTTAGTCATTTGCATGTCTTTTTTGGAGAAATGTCTGTTCATGTCTTCTGCCCATTTCTTGATTGGATGATGATGATGATGATGATGATGATGATGATGATGATGATGATGATTATTTTGGGTATTGAGTTTGAGAAATTTTTTTTCCAGAATATTTCTTTTATTTATTTATTTATTATTTATTTATTTATTTTTAATTTTATTATGTTATGTTAGTCACCATACAATACATCATTGGTTTTTGATGTGGTGATCCACGATCCATTGTTTTCGTATAACACCCAGTGCTCCATGCAGTACGTGCCCTCCTTAATACCCATCAGCAGGCTAACCAATACCCCCTCCCCCCTCCCCTCTAAAACCCTGTTTGTTTCTCAGAGTCCATAGTCTCTCACACCCAAAAAACAAATAATCAAGTCAAAAAGTGGGCAGAAGATATGAAAAGACACTTCTCTGAAGAAGATATACAAATGGCTAACAGACACATGAAAAAATGTTCATCATCATTAGCCATCAGGGAAATCCAAATCAAAACCACATTGAGATACCACCTTACACCAGTTAGAATGGCAAAAATGGACAGGGAAAGAAACTGCCACAGCTTCTTAACTGGCTGCCTCCAATTCTGTCCTACTCCCGTCCCGTCTCTTCAATACATCTAGGATTTCAAAACTGTCAATCTAGTTGTCACTCTTTTGCTTAAAACCTTTCAAAACTGCTTAGCCCTTGCTCTCTGAGTAAAGGGTGAACCCCTGACCTGGCTTCAAGGCCTTTTGTGATGACCCCATCTTACTGCTATAGTCTCTCACCACCCACCCTCCAGCTTCATCACATACACACATGTGCATGTGCACCCACACTCCCAAGTGTTCCACTGGATCATGTTCTCCTGCTCTCCTTTGCCTCCAGGCCTTTGTATGTGCTGTTCCCTCTACCTGTGGTACTCCATTCACTTTTTACCAAAGGATGAAACATTAATTCATCCTCTTGGCACAGACACTGCTTCCAATCCATGGCTCTTTTCCCACTCCCACAAGTCTGGGTTGGTTGTCTGAAGCAGATGCTGCTGTTGGCTGAATCTGTATGTCCCTGGGTCCTACCTGAGGCTTTCCCTGGTGACTTGATCACCCTCTTCCCTAATGCATGCCAAGTCAAAAACCCAGGAAAATGATTATGTCCGGAACCCAGCAGTCTGGAACCAATGAGGGACCAAAGTTGGTGTATAAATACTCTAGTGCCCTCACTCCATGGAGATTAAACTCCAACCACCTTCAGTGGTCACAGGCTTGATAATGAACCTTAATTGGCCACCTGCTCTTCCATGTATCCATTCTTCCCTCTCCTCTTGGTGCTTCCTGGGATCATTTCCTGAATAATCTACTTGTGCTCTAATGTCTCCGTGTTTCCTTTGGAGGGAACACCCACTAAGACACTGCCTCTCCTCTGCTCTCCCATAGCGATCATCATGTCAGTAATCACATTGAACGGTAACTGCCTCCTTGTCAGTGTGTCTTCATCATTAGTTGTCTGTTTCATACATCTCATGTATCCCCAGTAGCTACCCCAGTGCCAAGCAGATAGTAAACATGGTCAACACCTCAAATAGATGCTTGTAAATAAATGGGTCATTGACTAGATACATGGATGTGGGGAAGTAGGCACAAATGGATAAATGGATAAATGAGTAAATGAATGAATGAATCCTTTCAATTAGACCAACAACTTGACCTGTTCCCCTAACAGTACTATAGTATCATTAATTTCTGGGCCAAGACTTGCCTTTTTTGTGGAATCTTCATCAGAATCTGATCCTGGAGGCTGGTCTTTCCCAGAGTCTCTCAAAAAAAAGGACTTTCTTTTCCTTTTACCAAAAAGCTTTCTCTTCTTTGGGGAAAAAGATGATGCTTCAAGGGAATTAAGTGAACTTCTGTCAATTCCCATGGCAACCAGAGCCTTAGAAAGTGAACAAAAGCAATTAATAAACAGATTATACCTCCCCATAAAATGCTGCAAATGACCCAAACTTCGCAAGTGTTCTCTCCTCTCTTCTGGAAGCATCATACCATTTAGATTGTTCATCATGTACTTGGAATACACTAGCTTTGTTATTATTTATCAGAGGCACATATCCTGTTTGTTTACCCACAGAAATTGCAGCCTCAAAGGCAAGGTTAACTCTTTCATATCTCTATCACTAACTCTGAGCACAGAGTCCAGTATGTGCTAGGCACTCAATAAATATTAATGCCTGATGATGCAGGTATTAGGCAGGATGGGCTCCCCACTGACGAATCTCTGTGGAGCATGAGAAAGAACATGTTCCTGAAATATTAGAATGGGAAAATGATACCAAGGAAACAATGAGAATGGGCTATAAATATGACAGGAATTTCAAGAAGGGAGAGGTGATCTCAGCTATTGTCTTTAATGGTAGAACACCATTACTGCTTTCCCAAACCCTGCCAAGCAAAGGCCCTGAACACATACATCTCCAGATTCCCATAAGAAATCCTGGACCAGAGCCTTAGTTTACATATATGTACATTTTATCCTCTAGCCAGCAGTCTGGGGTCTGTCCTAGAAGGCTTGGATTTCAGAAAATCTAGGGTTCCTGGTTCTTAAGAGCTCTGTGCCTGGACTTCATAGTGAGACAGCAGCAGAGCCAGTGTTCACAGGGCTTCAGTTCCCAGAAAAGCACCAGTAGAGAAAGCTCTGAGACCAGGTCTCATGGCCTCTGCAGTACGCCCCCACCCAAGCAGACCCCACTATCTGACACTGCGTGACCTTACCTCCTTCTCCTCCTTCAGCAGCCGCTGGGCTTCCTGGAACATCTTCTCCTTGGCCTCTGTCTCAGCAGCTACATTTCTGTTCTGTTCCTCATAAGCCATGGTGACAACAGCCAGGGTTAAGTTAATCAGGTAGAAAGAGCCCAGGAAGATGACCACCACAAAGAAGAAAACTGAGTAGAGCCCTGAGGCACGCAAGGTCTGCAAAGGACAGAGCACACACTTGCCTCTAAAACCTTTTTCTACAGAGGGGGGACCGTCACCTCAAGCAGACATCATACAGTTGCAATCTGTCCTCCTCCTCGTCTATAACCTCCCATCACCCAGGGACTCTTGATGCCCATCAGTGAGCAGATGCCATCCTTATATTCCCACTTAAGGCATGGTACTTTGTTATGACTTTCTCAAGGGTAGTTGCATTTTAGAATTTAAAAGGCAGGAGAGAAAGGAATGCTTCATGAAAACTGAAGCGCTGGTGGTGGAATCCGGAGAGGGCTAACGTTTCTAGGAAGAGGAGATGGTTTTTTATGTTTCTAACAGAATATCTAAGGTAGAATTTAACAGTACAACTATTGAGGATGATAAACAGATGACAAAGGAGGAGGGTAGATGGTAAGTTATGAATAAATGACAGAAAGATGAGTGATAGAGAGGTAGGAAGGAGTGGAGGGGGGAGGGTGGAAGGAGAGAGGGGGAAGGAGAACGAGAGAGAATAGATAACCTGTTGATAAAGCTTCTCCCAGGAATCTTGGGTCATAAGCCGAAACATGGCAAGAAAAGACCAGCCAAAGTTGTCAAAATTGGTATAATTATAGTCAGGATTCCTTTTGGTGTGTGTGCATTGAAAATTTTCAGAACAGGCACTAGATGGAAACAACGGAACAGAGGAGGAATTACGTTCCCTGCAGGCCAGTTTCCCTCCCACCCCCCACCCATCCCAGCCAAGGCACCAGCTCTTCTGAGGGCCATGGGCTCATAAGGGAAAGTCCTGGGTGCAGACTATTTATAGAGGGGCCATGCCCCACCTGCCAAGCCTTCCAGCCTATCCCTTACTGAGGGCACTCACTGACTCTTTTCAGATGGATTGATTAGTAAGCTCATATCAGCAGGTTTTCATTAAAAATTAAGTGCAGTGATACAGTGAACAATTAGTGGTAATAAAGGGCAAGAGAAACACATATGCACCAGTACACATCTTTTACAATACATATATGAGATTGTTCTTTGACTATTCTCTTGCGCCTTGCTTTTTTCATGGAACAATATAGCTTGGAGGTCTTTCCACACAAGCTATACAAGGAAATATTTCTTTTCATGTCTTATAGTTCTATGATTTATTTAATTGCTCTGCTAGTGGTGAAGATTTAGGGTTTCAGTTGTTAACAGTCTTTTGTTCTCATTACCATTTGGGTCTTATTTTACAAACAGTAGATCTCTTGCACATAGGTCTTTGCCCATATCACCAAAGCACACATCATTAAGTGCATCTATCAGATAATACTAAGGGTAGATACTTTCTTCATTTTTAATAAATATACTATTTTGATCAAAGTAATACATGCATGTGGTTTAAAAATCATGTGGCACCAAGTGGCTTGTAATGAAAACCATTCCATCATTCTTTAATTATCATTTACACACTGCCAAGTCAACAACTTTCAACTTTTTATGTCCATATCTTTAAAGATAACATTTATGCTGATATATACCAATTTTAGTCCTTGGTGATTAAGTTCCTGCTAAGATGAGAGTTAGCTCCTCAATATCCCATCCCACTTATCACTACTTATAACCCTCGTTTCAAAAAATACTGTGGCCTGTGTCAATGGCTCTCTGGGATTGGATATGTTTTTCCTTGGCTCTTGTGTGTTGCTTTTTCCAAGTTTTACTTTCTCATTTTTCTGGAACAAATTTCAAGTGGCTTCTTAAGAAGACTGGGTGATCTTTGCATATGTGAGTATATCTTTATTCTACCTTCACAGCTGATTGATTGTTTGGCCAGAAGTAGAAATCTGATTTGAAAGTAATTTTTCCTTAGAAATATGAAGGCACTGTGCAGTTATTATCCTGTGTGGCTGTTGAGAATTCTGATGCCATTTTGATTTTTGTTCCTTTGTGGGTGACCTTTTTCTCTTTGATTTTAGAATCTTTTCCCTGAAAGTCCACAATAATGCACTTGGCATGGACCTTCTTCACTCATTGTGTTGGGCACCTTGTGGGATGCTGAGGGACTTGCATCCTTAAGCTCAGGAATATTCTCTGTATTGTGGCATTGCTAATTTTCTCCCTTTTGTTTTTTCTGTGCCCTATTTCAGGAATTTCTATTTAGTCAAAAGTTGGAACTTCTGATTTGATATTTATTCTCATATTCTCTGTCTCTGTCTTTTGTTGCTACTTTCTGGACCATTTCCTCTACTTGACCTTTTAATTCTATTACTGATATTTTGTAATCATGTTACCAAAAAAAAAAAAAATCTTTCTTGCTTAGTGACTATTCCTTTTTCATAATGAGCTATTTTTGTTTTTATGCATATAATATCTCTCTTAATTCACTGAGGACCCTATTTAAAGTTTTAAAAGTCCTTTTTTGTTCTCTCTGAACTGTTGCTTTGTCCACAGTTCTTATGGCCTGAATGTTTGGGTCCTCCTGAAATTTTTGAGTTGCAGTCCTAATCTCCAATGTGATGCTGTTAGGAGGTGGGGCCTGTGGGTGGTGATTAGGGTGGGAGGGTGGAGCCCTCATAATGGAATTCGCACCCTCATAAAAGAGACCCCAGAGAGCTTCCTTTCTGCCATGGGAGGACACAACAGAGAAGACTGCCACCTACAGCCAAAAAGAGGGCCCTCATTAGAACCCAACCAAGCTGGTGCCCTGATATTGGATATCCAGCCTCCGGAACTGTGAGAAATAAGTTTCTGTTGTTTATAAGTCACCCAGTCTACAGTATTTTGTATAGCTGCCTGAACTATGACAATGTTCATTTTTCCTGTTTCTTTATCTCGGCCCCCTTTATGCCAAAGACTTTCTTCAGCTATCTGGTGAGCCTGGGCTGTTCAGTCACATTTAATCAGAGGTCCTGACAAGTTGATTGGGAGTTTGCTTGGTGGGCAGAGTAGGACTCAGTGAGTGGTAGGCTTTGCGTTAGGGTGACTCAGAAGGAAGACATCCATTGTGCCTTCTTCCCCACCAGACCTCAGTGAAACCTTGTGAAGTCCCAGCACCCTTATTTTCCAGGAACCTATTGGGGCTGAACCTAACATACTTGATTTATCTTACTTCTTGGTCACCATTCAAGATATTAGCTTGTTTTGTCCAATATCCCCCTGTCTAGATATGCCTTCCTGTCAACATATACAGGTAATTAAGTCTCTCCTCCAGTGGTCCCATCTTGGCAAAAACTTCACCAGTCATTCACCCCAGAAGCAAGAGAAACACCTCTAACAGTTTTCTCCCCTCAACACATCCACCACCCTCCCACACATACACTCGTGCACAGTGTACATGCCAACCCCCTTCTTCAAGTCACTATCTTGTTCTGTCTCCTAAATGTCTTTGGAATTCATCCATCCATTTCTCATCATCTCCACTGCACTGCTTCGTGACTTTCATCTGTATCAACCTAGTCTTCTAAGTGGCTGCCTTATCTGCTCTATGCATCCATTCTCCACATAGCAGCTGTAGTGACTTTTACAAAAAACTAATCTGCTCAGGTCTTGTTTCCTTTGTGATCAATGTAAAAATCCTTGGCACTGATGGGCTACCAGGTCTTGCAGTGTTAGTTCTAGTCTCCTGCCTCTGCTTAATAAGCTGCTGGGCTTCTTACTGCCCCTGAGCTCATGCCATCAGGCCCAAAGCCTCCCCCCTTACTAGTCTATGGACTGAAATTGTTCACTCTATATCCTCACCTACCAGAACCTCCTACTCATGCTTTAGATCCACATTGTGGTCACCAGTCAGTTGGTTCTCAGGGAAGGAGGCAGCAAGTAAAGGCTGAAAACCAGGCCTGGGCCCTGGACAGACAGAGAACTGCCTATGAAGGTGACCTTAGACCTGCCATCTCCTTGGAAACTACTGTGTTATGATCAATGGGGAAGGTCATGTACTAGGAGTTGGTCTTCTATAAAACTCCTGAGCTTTGAGACTACACCTAGACTAGAGAGCTATGATTGGTACACAAGCTTAGAGAGATGAGGACACGATAAGGACCAGTTAGAAGCCAAGGCTACTGTGTCTATGTGTCCAAGTGGCCGACCCCACCTTGGATTTTGCCTACAGTAACTGTACTTACCCTGTGTGGGGTAAAGGAAGCATTGTATGTGACAGCTGTTGGTCCCCTCATTAAATGAAAGCACTGTGGATGCAGTGTGTTCTGTTGCAGATCATTTTAGAGAACTCAGTAAACCTTTTATTAGAATAAAGTCTATGATGTCTTGTGAGTTTGACTGAATCTGAACCTATGACGACCCAGGTGGCATTAGAGGACACTTCCCTCATTTTACAGACAGGGTTATACCCTCTGTTCAATTTCTCTCAGTACCTACATGTCTCTCTTAAAACACTCATCACACTTTCAAGGAGTCAAACACACTTTCTCTCCTTCCTGTGAGATGCCAGATTCAAGAGGAAAGTGATCTCTAGCTCATATTTGCATTCGTTGGGGCTACCACAGAATTTGGTATGCTATTAGCCTTTGATACATATTTGTTATTGAGGAACAAATTTAGCCTATTTTATCAGAGTGACTAGCATATTATCTTAATTTGAAATACACTAATTAAATCATCCTGAATTGAATTTCTCACCACAGAGAGCACTGATACTCTGGAAGAAAGAAGGGTATCCCTAAAGGGCCAGAGAGCTATGAGCCTCTAGGGTGAATGTGTATGAACACACATACAACTGTATATGAAATTAGAGGCAGTGGTGATCAACACATGAGCAAACAGAGGAAGATGTTCAGATAGTCTTGCATCAGGTCCATGCCACTGGACAGAAAATAAGGACTCCACGGGGCTCTCAGTCATAATGTTCTTCCTACCCTTTGAAAGTCTTGAATACCCATTTCACAAAGTCAAAATATCACATTTTCAGTAGGTTTCTTCAGCTATAAATTCAACATGACTTGGAGAAAGCTACTCTAAACACTTGGAAATAATTATTATAATATTAATTATAATTAAGTGTATAATTTTACTATTAATTTTTAAATTAATGAATTAATTTTATTATTAATAATTATAATAATGAATTATTAATAACTTAATAATGCATGTCTAAACTTGCCTAGACACATGAAATAATCAGTACTGTTTGCCACATTATCCCAAAAGGTCCACCGGTACTGTGCTTGGGAGAAAAATGGAGATATGAACCTCTTACCTGTTACCCATCCAGATGCCACACATTCTGAATTCAGAGGAATTTTTCTTTTCAAAGCAATTGTCTGAGAAGGAAAGAATCATAAATTCAGATTAAAAAAACAAACCTGAAAGGAAAGACAATAGGAAATATGCCAGATTTGCTTGAAATGAAGGGTTTGGAATCCTCTGAAATGATCAAAGTGGATGGCCAGAGAGGAACCAGAGCCTAACCCCTCAGGAAGGAGTAAGAGAAAAGGAGGGAAAGGAAGAAGGAAGAAGGAGGAGGAGGAGCAAGCAGCGACACCACCATGCCCCTGAGGCCCCTCAGTGCATAGAACTGCAGCAGAGGCCATGCCCTGGGGGAAGTTGGACACAGACTCAGCCCAAGACAGTAATGGAGAGGGCTTAGCCACATGAGATCCCGGACACATGAAATTGCTGTAGGGTTGACTTCAGTGTGGAGAGGATGCAACAGGAAAAGAAGTGATATCATTGGAGAAAATACCCAAGGAGGAGGGCTGGGAAGTTGCTGGACAAATGCAGGCATTCTGAAGACTTCTGCAAAACATGACAAAGAATCAGGCAGATCCATAGGGGAAGAGATAGGAGCTGACACCACTTGTGTGGATGTGGCTGCAGGCTTTGCCTTCTCCATGGAAACCCAAAGAACGAGGCAGTGCTCTAAGAATGCATCTGTCTGCATGAGAACTCTGGATGGATGAAGTCATCCTTACTCCTAAGAGACTCTGTAATGCAGATCTATAGATAGTATGAGTGATGACAATAAAAGTTAACCATGCACAGACCAAGATGTGAAAGGTGGAATATTTACCATCAGGGTTATCGATATTCCTACAGTCATTATGGAGACATCTCTGGTTCAGACTTCCCATGAAGAGCTGCTGACCTACCAGGGCGAAGATGCTGAGGCAAAAGAGAGTCAGGATCATCACGTCAACAAGCTTCTTCACAGAGCGCAGCAAGGCCCCAACAATGACCTTCAGACCTGGGGAGGAGAAGGACTGGTGTGGGGAGAAGCCCCCACTTGCACACACAGCAGACAAGGGCAAGCGTCAGGAAGGGAACAGCCAAGGCCTCAAATATCACCCGGCTGCAGGCTGGAATCAGAAACTGGCCTGGCCTAGGATTCTGATGCCATGGGTTCTGGTTCTAACTCTGCCTGAGAAGTTGTATGGCATTGAGTAGTCCAGCAGTCTAGAGCTCAGCCTCTTCATCCTGCCCTGTGTGCCACAGGGCTGCTCTGAAGAATTAGTGAGAAGACTTTGAGTAGAAACATCCCATACAGACAACTTGGTTACAGTTGTACAGACACCTCACAGCTGAGGATTTCATGCAGCACCAAGGCCAAAATGAGGCCAGCCTAGAGGAGACAGACCTGTATTTAACATTCAGTAGTCATCACCTACTACAAGGTATGCAAGGTGCCATGAGACAGTGCTAAATTGGGGGGCAGGGAGCTAGAAGGAGGAGCTTTGTCTGGACCCAGATAATGAGAATATTCTAGGGAAAAAAACCTCAGATTACTACTTATAATAGGTTTTTTTAAAAAATTCAAGAAATATTTACTAAGCTCCTACTGTGTCCATTGCACACTGCTAGGCTGCCAAGATACAAAATAAGAAAGACATAACCTGGGCGCCTGGGTGGCTCAGTTGGTTAAGCGACTGCCTTCGGCTCAGGTCATGATCCTGGAGTCCCAGGATCGAGTCCCGCATCGGGCTCCTTGCTCAGCAAGGAGTCTGCTTCTCCCTCTGACCCTCTCCCCCTCATGCTCTCTCTCTCTCTCATTCTCTCTCAAAAAAAAAAAAAAAGACATAACCTTGTGGTACAATGGTAAATGTTTAAAATCAGCTTTCTGGGGGTGCCGGGGTGGTGCAGTCAGTTAAGCCTCTGACTCTTAATTTCTGCTCAGGTCATGATCTGAGGGTCATGAGATCAAGCCACATGTCGGGCTCTATACTCAGCACGGAGTCTGCTTGGGATTCTCTCTCTCTCTCCCTCTGCTCCTCCCCACCCCTGCTCTTTCTCTCTCTCTAAAATAAATAAGTCTTAAAAAAATAAATCAGCTTTTTGTGTGGGGGAGGAGTGTGTGTGCAGAGAAAGTCCTATCTATAGCATTTACAGACTTCTTTGCTGAATTATGTAGTGTAGATCCCTTTTCTCCCTCCAGAGAGCCCTCTCACCCTGCTGGTTTCAAGCTAAAATACATGACATCCCTGGATGCAGAGCTGGAAAAGGACATGCACAATCTGCTGCTGAGGAGCCAGAACAAGTCAGCTCCAGTACACCACTGAGTCAGGGGCTCTGCTCTCAGCACAGCTGGAGAGATAAACAACCAGACATGTCTTACAATGTGTGAGATGGCACAAAGTGGCAACGTTTCAACTAATTGGTGTAAACCATGACTGGTAGACTTGAGAACAGAAAGCAACACCTAATGGGAGGCCATGCAGCAAATGACCCTTCCACAGTGTGATGCCACATAAGGAGGAGGCTTCAGGACAAGCTGGGACATTCACTGTATCCCCAGCTGCAGCCAAACAAGCAGATGCTTCAACCTCATCTACACCGGACTCTTATCTATAACAGCATGCTTGAGTCTTCTCCAAAGCAAGAGCATCTGGATGAAAGATGGCTCTGATTCCTGAATAATTTTTACAAAGTCCCTTAAATGATCCTACCTCACATCCTTACTTCCAAAAAGTATCCAAGGATCTCATGAGTTTCATGGGTCAAAATGGAGACTATGTTCACCCGCTTAGAGATGAAGAAGGAAACACAAGAGCTGCTAAGTGACTGCCTGATATATATATTACCCATTGGAAACACAAGGCAAAAAGGCCCTAAATTTACCTGGAAAACCAAGGTCCACCTTGCAAAAGAGGAAGGAAAGGAGGAAAGGGACAAATTCTACATAAAGTGTCCTTGGCTGCCAGTTTATCACTATGTAGTTTTTTTTCTGAGGTTTCAAAAAATAACCCACTTCCTCTGTTTGAAAGGATCCAAATTATAAGATACCTAGGAATAAATCTAACCAAAGAGACAAAGGATCTGTACTCAGAAAACTATAAAATACTCATGAAAGAAATTGAGGAAGACACAAAGAAATGGAAAAACGTTCCATGCTCATGGATTGGAAGAACAAATATTGTGAAGATGTCAATGCTACCTAGAGCAATCTACACATGCAATGCAATCCCCATCAAAATACCGTCCACTTTTTTCAAAGAAATGGAACAAATAATCCTAAAATTTGTATGGAACCAGAAAAGACCCCGCATAGCCAGAGGAATGTTGAAAAAGAAAAGCAAAGCCAGCGGCATCACAATTCCGGACTTCCAGCTCTATTACAAAGCTGTCATCATCAAGACAGCATGGTACTGGCACAAAAACAGACACATAGATCAATGGAACAGAATAGAGAGCCCAGAAATGGACCCTCAACTCTATGGTCAACTCATCTTCGACAAAGCAGGAAAGAATGTCCAATGGAACAAAGACAGTCTCTTCAACAAATGGTGTTGGGAAAATTGGATAGCCACATGCAGAAGAATGAAACTGGACCATTTCCTTACACCACACACAAAAATAGACTCCAAGTGGTTGAAAGACCTCAATGTGAGACTGGAGTCCATCAAAATCCTAAAGGAGAACACAGGCAGCAACCTCTTTGACCTCAGCCGCAGCAACTTCTTCCTAGAAACATCGCCAAAGGCAAGGGAAGCAAGGGCAAAAATGAACTATTGGGACTTCATCAAGATAAAAAGCTTTTGCAAAGCAAAGGAAACAGTCAACAAAACCAAAAGACAACCGACAGAATGGGAGAAGATATTTGCAAATGACATATCAGATAAAGGGCTAGTATCCAAAATCTATAAAGAACTCATCAAACTCAACACCCAAAGAACAAAGAATCCAATCAAGAAATGGGCAGAAGACATGAACAGACATTTTTCCAAAGAAGACATCCAAATGGCCAACAGACACATGAAAAAGTGCTCAATATCGCTCAGCATCAGGGAAATCCAAATCAAAACCTCAATGAGATACCACCTCACACCAGTGAGAATGGCTAAAATTAACAAGTCAGGAAACAACAGATGTTGGTGGGGATGTGGAGAAAGGGGAACCCTCCTACACTGTTGGTGGGAATGCAAGCTGGTGCAGCCACTCTGGAAAACTGTATGGAGGTTCCTCAAAAAGTTGAAAATAGAGCTACCATATGATCCAGCAATTGCACTACTGGGTATTTACCCCAAAGATACAAAAGTAGGGATCCGAAGGGGTACGTGCACCCCGATGTTTATAGCAGCAATGTCCACAATAGCCAAACTGTGGAAAGAGCCAAGATGTCCATCGACAGATGAATGGATAAAGAAGAAGTGGTATATATATACAATGGAATATTATGCAGCCATCAAAAGGAATGAGATCTTGCCATTTGCAACGACGTGGATGGAACTGGAGGGTATTATGTTGAGTGAAATAAGTCAAACAGAGAAAGACATGTATCATATGATCTCACTGATATGAGGAATTCTTAATCGCAGGAAACAAACTGAGTGTTGTTGGAGTGGGGGGTGGGGTGGGAGGGATGGGGTGACTGAGTGATAGACACTAGGGAGGGTATGTGCTCGGTAAGCGCTGTGAATTGTGCAAGACTGTTGAATCTCAGATCTGTACCTCTGAAACAAATAATGCAATATATGTTAAGAAAAAAAAAAAGAAGAAGAAGAGGTAGCGGGAGGGGAAGAATGAAGCGGGGAAATCGGAGGGGTGGACGAACCATGAGAGACGATGAACTCTGAAAAACAAACTGAGGGTTCTGGAGGGGAAGGGGGTGGGAGGATGGGTTAGCCTGGTGGTGGGTATTGAGGAGGGCACATTCTGCATGGAGCACTGGGTGTTATGCACAAACAATGAATCATGGAACACTTCATCTAGAACTAATGATGTAATGTATGGGGATTAACATAAGAATAAAAAAGTAAATATAAAAAAAAAAAAGAAAGGATCCAAATTGCTTAGAGTTTTGGTAGTGGAGCTAAGCATTGATAGAAGAGATTAGAAGGGAAGGGAAGAAGAAGGGGAGAGTGAAGGACTCCAGAGAGGGAATATCTTTTAGTAAAGATTTTTTAATGTAAAGGAAAAAGGAAGGAGAGGAGAAGGGTATGCCATAATAACCTCATTTTTTATAAACTCTGGTTCATATTCACAACCCATCCTTAGCTTCATCCTGATTCATAGAACACCTTCCTTACATAGCTTCCAGGATCCATCTTTCCCTCTTACTTTCTGGTGGCTCCTGCTCATCCCCTTTGCTGGTTTCTCCCCTTCTCCCTTCACCTTTAAGGTAGTGCCCTGGGACTCAGTCCTTGGCCCTCTTCTATTTTTCATCTAGGCTCAGTCTCTTGGTGATCTTATCAGATTTCATGGCTCCAAGTATCATCTATAGGCTCATGATTTCCAAAATGATATCTCCAGCCCAAGCTGCTGCCTGGACCTCCAGACTTGTATACCTCATTACCTACTTGATACTTCCATTTGATGTCTCACAGCTATCTCAAACAGAGCACATCCAAAGCTAACTCCTCATCTGACCCCTAGACCTGCTCCTCTCACAGCCTTCCCTGTGTCAGTCTACGATGACTCCACCCTTCCAGTCACTCAGGCCAAAAACCTTGACTTATCCTTGACTCTTTTCTTTTGCTCACATCACACATACAATCAGCCTATCAGGAAATCCTATTGTTTCTACCTTCAAATTCATAGAGTCGGACAACTGTCTACCAATTCTTCTACCACCATCTGATCTGAGAGCACAACCATCTCTTTTCTTGGATTATGACAGTGGCCTCTTGTGTCATTTTGGGTTCTCTGAGAAGCAGATCCACTGGAACCAGAAGTGCAAGAGATCTGTTGGATGACCTGCCTGTGAAGAAGAAGGGGAAGCGAGTACAGCTGGCTGGGAGAGCATCAGACTATGACACAGGGCTGACACCTGGGAAAGGAGAGTGGTAAGGAAGGAGGACCGGACAAGAAGAGCCTCAGACTGTAGTGCCACTGTGAGAGAGTCTCAACCAGGTTCCTGAGGAGCCCCTGAGCTAAAGTCCTTTAGGACTTTATCCTTTAGGAATGGGCCTGCACTAGTCCCCCTGACATGCAGGGAAAGTGTGATCTTGGCATGAACATGAATGCAGTTGTGAATCCAAAGATGCGGCAGCTGGGATCATCAGTCAGCTATGCTCCCTGCAGCAGGAGATCTGAGTGGCACATTTCCATGATGATCACCATGCCTCCTATCTGATCTTTCTGCTTCCACCTTTGCTCCCCCACATTCTATTCTCCATGCAACAGCCAGAGTAGTCCATTTAAAACCTGTCAGATTAGATGAATGGATAAAGAAGATGTGGTGTATGTATAAAAACGTGTGTATATATATATTTATACACACACACACACACAGTGGAATATTACTCAGCCATAAAAAAGAATGAGATATTGCCATTTGCGACAACATGGATAGACCTAGAGGGTATTATGCTTAAGTGAAATAAGTCAGACAGAGAAAGACAAATACTGCATAATTTCGCTTACATGTGGAATCTCAAAAACAAAACAAATGAACAAACAAAACAAAATGGAAACTCATAAATACAGAGAACAAACCGGTGGTTGCCAGGGGGATGGGAGGAGGGACATGAACAAAAGAGTGAAGGGGAGTTGGAGGCACAGGCTTCCAGTTTTGGAATTAATAAGTCATGGGGATGAAAGGTACAGCATAGGGAACATAGTCAATGGTATTGTAATAGCATCATATGGTGACAGATGGGAGCTACAGTTGTGGTGAGCACAGCATAATTTATAGAATTGTGGAATCACTATGTTGTACACCTGAAACTAATGTAACATTGTGTGTCACCTCTACTTCCATAAAAACAAATCAAAACAAAACCCCTGCCAGATCATGTGACTCCTCTGCTCAAAGCCCTCACATGGCCCCCATTTTCTCAGAGCAAAGCCCTAGTCCTCCTAGTGGTTATGTGCCTCCCCTTCACTTATGCGGTCCCACTTCTACCACGCAGCCCCTCACTCTGTCTACTCAGCCCCACCTATATCCTTTCTATTCCTCAGCCTGCACTACTGGCTGTCACCTGTGCGCAGAACACTCTCTCCCATATATCTGCTTATGAAACTCCCTCACTGCCTTCAAATCCTCTCCTGTCTCCCATCCCCCAATGACACCTATTCTGAGTACTCTATTGAAAACTGCATCCTGCATCCCTGAACCCCTGTGACTTCCAATAGCCCTCATGTTGTTTACTTTTCCTTTTTATTTTTCCATGGCACATATCACCTTCTAAACAGGATAGATAATTACCTCTTAATTACTGTTATTGCTTAGTGTCTGTCTCCCCACCCTGACCCAGAATGTGAACTCCATGAGGGCAGAGACCTCTGTCTGTTCACTCACTGTTATGATATACCCCAAGCAGCTAGCATGGTGTCTAGACATATGCTCAAATACACATTTATTGAATGATCAAACAAATGAGTAAAGCAGAATTTGTTTGGTTTTGGTTTACATGACATCTTGAGAAATTTTTTTTTAAAGATTTTATTTATTTATTTGACAGAGAGAGACACAGAGAGAGAGTGAACGCAAGCAGGGGGAGTGCGAGAGGGAGAAGCAGGCTCCCGGCAGAGCAGAGAGCCCAATGCGGGGCTCGATCCCAGGACCCTGGGATCATGACCTGAGCCGAAGGCAGACGCTTAACGACTGAGCCACCCAGGCGCCCCATCTTGAGAAATTTTATATATAGAAGAACATTCCTCCTGCTAAGAGGCAATGTTGAAAATCAGAGTGACTTACCTGAAACCACTGAAATTGCTTTCAAAGCTCTGAACACTCGGAAGGTACGCAGGGATGACAGACTGAAGATGCTTTCCCTGGCTTCTGGTATGTATGTTGCAAACCTATAAGACAAAGCATAGGAAAAGTCTGGGCCTACTCAGTCCTATAGCCACACTGTATATCTCCACAAAGGCCACAAATAAACATGGGCCCTGTGTCTATCATGGTGAAATCTGGGGCCTCACCTTCTCAGCCTCACCTTCATCTTGGGGTCTGGTAATATTCTCTATTGCTGTGGACTACAGATTGCACAGGAGGCTGTGCTCATTTTTATATATATATATTTTTTAAAGATTTTATTTATTTGACAGAGAGAAACACAGCAAGAGAGGGAACACAAGCAGGGGTAATGGGAGAGGAAGAAGCAGGCTTCCCACTGAGCAGGGAGCCCAACACGGGGCTCGATCCCAGGACCCTGGGACCATGACCTGAGCCGAAGGCAGATGCTTAACGACTGAGAAACCCAGGCGCCCCCTCATTTTTATATTTGGACATAGATGAGGATTCCTTGAAATAGTATGCAGTTGTGGCTACATCCATTGATAACAGAAATCAATTGAAACACTTATTGACTACCCAGTTCCAGGCCCAGTGCACTTCCCTAAGGTCTCACTATGTGGCCAAGCCCGGAAGAAACCCAGGCAGTCTGACTCCAGAGCCCTCAACACGGCACTACACCACTTTTCAATAGCTAGGAGCACCCAATCATTGAATTTCAAGTATAAAACCCTGCTATTAATAGCATCTACTTCAAAGGGCTTTCGTGAATATTAAATAGGAAAACATATGCAAAGTGCTTAAAACAATGACTGGCACAAAGTAAGTAATGTGAGGTTTATTATTATTGTGCTGGCAGTGGACCATTACTCTTCTTGTTCTTTATTTTGCTGACTCTGTTTCATCCAACTAAGGCCAAACTGATGTCCTTTCCTTCAAGAAGAACTTCAGCTCTCACCTCATGTCATATACAATATACATAATAATTAACTCGAAATGGACCATGGACTTAACCTTAAGAGCCAAATCTATAAAATTCCTAGGAGAAAATGAAAAAAAAAAAAAAAAAACCTCCTTGAGAGCTTGCAGTAGCCAAAGATTTTTAAGACTGTGGTTCCTCCTACACATTCTGACAGCCCAATATATGCCCAATTCCTGTCCTAACACTCACCCTACCAGATTGTGATGGTTGTTAATTTTCTCTCTTCCCATCTGGACTGTGAGTTTCAAGAGGGTGAGAACCATGTCTGTTTGTTTTGTTTTGTTTTCATTATCACAACCCCTGTATCTTGCACAGAACTTGGCCCATAATAGGCCAGTGTTTGGGAAGTGAATGGCTGAAAGAATGAGAGCATGAATGTGGCCTAGAAATGAATTCATGCTGGAGGTCTCTGGCCAATCAGCTGCATGGTGCTGTTCAGGGCCAACCAACACTGTACTCAGAGCTCTAGGCATTATTAGGACACAGTTACTCACGTAGCCCCACACAAAGCCCTGGTGGAAGCCAAGGAGCTTCTTTCCCACCCTGAGTTTCCTCAATAAACATCTTTGACATTCTTACGCTGTTACAATGACAACGGAGTCCAGCCAGTTCCATGGATCTCGAAGAAAAGAAAACTCATCCAGAATAAAACCTCTTGCCAATATTTTTATCAAAGCTTCAAAAATATAAATCCCAGTGAAGACATACCTATAAAGCAAATCATTCAGAACAAGAAGGAACATGATAAGTGATGTGAAAAGCAGGGAGCCCATCTGTCTTATCTGGCCTTTATGCAGTTTTATTCCATTTAACATTCTGATTTTCAGCAAACCAAAGTTCAGAGTGGTAGGTTCCTTAAGCAAGTTCTAGTAGTTAGAATTTCTGAGAAACAGGCCCAAAGATAAAATTGTAAAGCTGCTCTTCAATGCCTAGCTCTACAACCATATTCTTGAGAGTTGTTTTAGCCAACATGGGACCTTAGGACTGGGGGCTATCAGCGCTATTTTGTCACCACTATTCTAGAATTGTCACTTTGATGTACAGAAGTGGATGATGGCAAAGGAACAAAGAGAATAAATGACAAGGCTAAAAACTGGATCTTTCCATATCCCATGTTCATGGATAGGAAGACATAATACTAGTAAGATGTTTGTACTATTCAAAGTCATCTACAGATTCAGTGCAATCCCTATTAAAATCCCAGTGATATTCTTTGCAGAAATAAAAACATCTATCCTGAAATTCATATGGAATTTCAAGGGACCCTGAATAGCTAAAACAATCTTGAAAAAGAAAAAGTTGGAGGTCTCATACTTTCTTATACCAAAACTTACCATAAAGCTAAAGTAATCAAAACAGTGTGGAGCTGGTATAAAGAAAGACATATAGACCACTGGACTAGAACAGAAAGCCCAGAAATAAGTCCTAACATATATGGCTAAATGATTTTCAAAAAAGATGCCAAGACTATTCAGTGGAAAAAGGACAGTCTTTTCAACAAATGGTAGTGGGAAAGCTCAATATCCACATGCAAAAAAATAAAGTTGGACCCCTACCTTTACCATGTACAAAAATTAACTCAAAATGGATTAAATAGCTAAGTGCAAGAGCAGAAACTATACAACTTCTAGAAGAAAATATTTGCAAATCATGTAAATACCCAGAATATACAACTTAACAGCAACAACAAAAATTACACTGTATACAAAAATAAACTTAAAATGGATTAAAGACTTAAATGTAAGAACCAAAACCATAAAATTCCTAGATGAAAACTTAGGCAGTAAGCTCTTTGACATTGGTCTTAGCAGTATTTGTTTGGATCTGTCTCCCCAGACAAGGACAACAAAAGCAAAAATAAACAAATGGAACTACATCAAAGTGAAAAGCTTTTGCACAGCAAAGGAAACCATCAACAAAATGAAAAGGCAACCTACTAAACGGAGAAAATATTTGCAAATGCTATATCCCATAGCCCCCTATGGGATAATACCCAAAATATATAAAAAACTCATACAACTCAATATCAAGCAAACAATCTTATTAAAAATGAGCAGAAGACCCAAATAGATGGTTTTCCAGAGAAGACATACAGATGGCCAACAGGCATATGAAAAGACACTTAAGGTCACTAATAATGAAGAAAATGCAAATCAAGACCACAGTGAGATATCACCTCACATTTATCACAATGAATATTATCAAAAAGACAAGAAGCAAATGTTGGCAAGGATGCAAAGAAAAGGGAACCCTTGTGCACTGTTAATGGGAATGTAAATTGCTTCAGCCACAATGGAAAACAGTATAGAGGTTCCTTTAAAAATTAAAATAGAAGTACCATATGATCCAGCAATTCCACTTCTGGAAACGTTTTCCAAAGAAAACGAAAGCATTAATTTGAAAAGACACACATACTGCTATGTTAATGCAGCATTATTTACAATAGCCAACATATGGAAGCAATCTAAGTGTCCATCAATAGATAAATGGATAAGAAGATGTGGTATATATGCACAATGGAATATTACTCCACCATAAAAAAGAATGAAATCTTGCCATTCATGACAACAAAGATAGACCAGAGGGTATTATGCTAAGTAAAATTAGTCAGACAGAGAAAGACAAATACTGTATGATTTCACTTATATGTGGAATCTAAAAGGCAAAACAAACAAAACAAAACAGACGCCTAGAAACAGAGAACAAACTGATGGTTGCCAGAGGGGAGGGGGATGGGAGATGGGGGATGGATGAAATAGGTGAAGGGGATTAAGAGGTGCAATCCTTCAGTTATAAAATAAATAAGACATGGGGATGTAATGTACAGCATAGGGAATACAGTCAATAATATTGTAAGAATTTGGGGGCGCCTGGGTGGCTCAGCTGGTTAAGTGACTGCCTTCGGCTCAGGTCATGATCCTGGAGTCCCAGGATTGAGTCCCACATCTGGCTCCCTGCTCAGCGGGGGGTCTGCTTCTCCCTCTGACCCTCTTCCCTCTCGTGCTCTCTGTCTCTCATTCTCTCTCTCTCAAATAAATAAATAAAATCTTTAAAAAAATATATTGTAAGAATTTTGTATGGTAACTAGACTTACTCAGCCTTAAAAAGGAAGGAAATCCTGACACATGCTACAACATAGATGAACCTTGAAGTCATTCTGCTAAGGGATGTCACAAAAAGACAAATACTGTATGATTCCACTTAAATGAGGCACCTAGAGCAATCAAATACATAGCAACCCAACGTAGAATGGTGGTTGCCAGGGATTGGAGGGGCATTAGTGTCCAATGGGCACAGAGTTTCAGTTTTGCAAAATGGAAAGAGTTCTGGAGATGGATGGTGGTTAATTGGTTGCACAACTCTGTGAATATACTTAATATCACTTAAAAATGGTTAAGATGGTAAATTTTTTGTAACCTGTATTTTACCACAATTAAAAAGAAAAACCTATTTCCATTCTCTTCCTTGAGTCTTTCATCATGATCTATCCTCTAATTTATTTCCCTTCTGCCCCTTCCTCCTTCAAAAACAAACAAAATAAGCAAATAAACAACAACAACAAAACCCCACAATATTCCATCTCTCTTGTTATAATCCCAAGCTGTCAAAAATGCTGGTTCTGTACACACAAACACACACACACACACACACACAGGTTCCCCTTTAGGGACAGAAACAATCAGTTCAAACAATCTTAACAATTTGTCATTTCACAGTAAAAGAAGTGGACCTTTTCTGATGGAATATCCAGCCACTGTCAGCCCACAAGCCTAAAGAACTAAGGTCTTGGGAACTTGAAAAATCCAAAGTAACCAAATCCAAGGGAGAAATGGTTATGAGTGGCTCTCTGCTTCAGTCTTTTTGTTAAAGCTGATCACCTTTTAGGTGACAAATGAACACAGCAGATTAATTAATTCATGTCGGCCCTGAAACTCAGGTATAATTTACAAAGTTAAGGGTATTTTGGAAAAAGGCTGTAATTGCAGATTTGTGGGATTTTGCAAGTCTCCATCTAGATCTCAGACAATTAAGGCAACAGCCTCTGGCTGCCATTTCTGCCTGACCACCCGGCCTCCCACCTCCTACCCCCCTCATTCTCTCTTTTCCAGCAGAAGCCTGGCCAATAGAGGGACAGGCAGTCCAACATGACATATGATATGGAGTAGAGCCATGCCCACCACCGGGAACAGGGCTTGGGAGCTTCATGATGGGGAAACCCCAACCCACCAGGCAAATAAGGCCCTCTGGAGTGTGTCACTGTCAGTTCAAGCATGGTTAGGGTATCCAGTCAGGGCCATGGGTGGTGTCCAGGTAGGTTAACAGAACACCATGACCTGATCCTAGGGCACTTTGGCATTCATTCTCTGAAAACTATCAGCTTAGAATCAATTTCCCATTTAAAAGTTTTCTAACCAAAGGACACTGACAAAACTAAAGAAACTCTCCCCCCATGGGCCTAACAACTCTGCTACATGCCTTCTTTTATAAAACCATTTTCAACAGCCTTCTCCCACCCCCACTTTCATGAATCCATTGCCAGTCCAAATGCCACCACAGGACAGCAGCATCTTCCCTACAGCCTAGACATGGGTCCTTCCATATCTCTGCCTTATGGGTCTTTTAGTAATGAAAATGGCCTTTGAGCAGATTAGCATCCAATTGGGCTACTGCTTTCCATTAATAGAAAAAGAAAACTCATTGCATCTTACCAGAAGTGCTGGCCAGGCAGACCACTGCTATGGGAGCAATCCCCATTCCTGGATCTGCCTCCTCCATAGATCTCACTTGGTTGACTACAAAGGCTTCCAGAGACACTGCAGTAAACAATGAGCAGCAGCCCCTGTACTATCAGTTAGCTCCTTACGTGGAATAGCCAACTCTCTAGAGGGGAGACCATTTTCCCCAGTGATATTGCCAGGATGGTTTCTATTCCTGGGGGTGTCCATGCCCCTTGTTCCAAGGCACAGCCCTGAACTCACTGGCCTTAACTAGATCCCAAGTCCCACTTAGCAACAGAGAAGAAGCAATCACCTAAAAGTAATGCAAAGAAGGAAAGCTAAAAATAAAACAAAACAAAACAAAAAACACAGCAGGGAATTAAAATGAAGTACTACACATACCTGATTAACAAAAAAGAAGGCAGGAATGAAAGAACAGCAGAAGAGCAAAGGAACAAAAAACAGATGAGATCAACAGAAAATGGATAGAAAAACAGCAGACCTGAATTCAAGCATATTCATAATTATATTAAATGCAAATGAAATAAATATTCCATCAAAAGGCAGAGATTGAAAAATAGACCACATAATAAACAAGAACCAACTATGTGCTCTTTATAAAAGATACACTATTAATACAAAAGATACACTATTACTACAAAAACACTAACATACAAAAATACAATACACTATTAATACAAAAAAGTGTTGAGAGTAAAAGGATGGAAAAAGATATGCCACACAAACAATGAGCCTAAGAAAGCTGGAGTAGCTATGGTAATCTCAGACAAAACAAATACTAAAAGGAATGATACTAGAGATAAAGAAAGACATTTCATAATGATAAAAGAATGCATACATCAGGAAGATATAATAACCATAAATCTGTACATGCCTAATAATAGTGCTGCAAAAATACACGAAGCAAAACTTGCCAAAAAGAAAGGGGTAATAGACAAATTCACAATCATAGATGGAGACTTCAAGCCTCTCAGTAATTCATAGAAGTACTAACAGAAATGATAAAAGGATAAAATCTAAATGACAGTATCAACCATCTTAACCTAACTGACCATTTTCAGAATATCATACCAAACAACTGCAGAACCCACATTCTTTCAAGTGCATGTGAAACATTTCCCAGGGTAGAACCATAAAATAAGTTTCTCCTAATTTCAAAAGATTGAAATCTTACAGAGTATATTCTCTACAACTAAATTAAATTGGAAATCATTAACAATAAGACAACTAGAAAAATATAAAATATTTGGAAATAAAAAACAACACTTCTGAATAACACATGGGACAAAGAAGAAATCACAAGAAGAAGTAGGGAATATGTTTAACCAAAAGGGAATAAAAACACAATGTATCAATATCTGTGAGATGAAGCTTTAGCAGTGCATGGATGGAAATTTGTACAAGGAAAGAAGAAAGATCTCAAACCAATTAAGTTTCTACCTTAAGAAGCTAGAAATAGAAGAGCAAATTAAACTCAAAGTAAATTGAAGGATGATATTAATAAAGACTTTGAAACCTTCATATATTGCTGGCAGAAATATGAAACAGTACAGCCGCTTTGGAAAAGTTTGGCAGTTTCTTACAAAGTTACTCATATACTTATCATATAACACACAGCAATTCCACTCCTAGGTATTTATCCAAGGGAAATGCAAACATATATCCACAAAAAGACTTTTATACAGAAATGTTCATAGCAAGTTTGTTCATAATAACCAAAACCTAGAAACAACCCATATGTCCATCAACAGGTGAATGGGTAAACAAATTGTGGTATACTCATACAAAGGAATACAACTCCACAACAAAGAGAGGAAAAGCTAGTGATATAGACAAGAGCATGGATGCATCTCAAAACATGCTAAGTGGAAGAAACCAGACATGAAAGTATGGTATATACACCATATGAGTCCATTATATGAAATTCTAGAAAAGGCAAGACTAGCCTAGGGTGACAGAAAGCAGATCAAGCCTTGCGTTGGGAGTTGGGGTGAGGGGATTTACATGCCAAGAGGCATGAGGAAACTTCTAGGGTGTCTGGAATGTTCTGTAATGTTGATTGTGGTGGTTTCTATCACATAGTTAAATATGTGATCAAAATAAGAGATCTCTTATTATTCTGTCAATTTATTATTCAATATATTCCTGAAAGACTAAAGCAGTAAATACGTTAAATTAGAAAAACTAAGACAATATATAAGAGAATATTTATTAAAATACAGAACTTTCTAAGTTGAAAAATTAACTTGTATGTCTGAATAGCCAACTAAAAATTACAAAAAGTTAATATTTTAATTATACAAAGAACTCACTCAAATTTACCAGGATAAAAGCAAAAATGATACATGGGCAAAAATGGGAATACACAAGTCACAAACTAAAACAAAAAAGTCCAACCCATCCAGAAATTAAGGAAATGTAAATATTTTCAACTCTATAAATTAATAACTTTTCCAAACATTTTGGAAAATATTTTGTCAACATATATTTTTCAAGCATTAAATGTACCTTCTAATCCAGCAAACCCATTTCTAAGACTATCCTAAGGAAATAGTAATTTTTGAAAAGTAGTTATATGCAAAAATGTTGCTTGTTGTAATATTTATAGTAGTAAAATACTAGAATGGTTAAGTAAATTATTGTTTATTCACCTGATAAAATATTATATAACCATAAAAGTAGATTCCTATAAAGACTATGTAAACACAAAGAAAACCACTTAAAAGCTAAACATAAAATTTGTATGTGTGCTGTTTATTATTTTAAAATTTTAAAAACAATTATAAAAAATATGCCAGCATTTGTGTTGGGGAATTGGGATTATGGGTGAGTTTGTCTTTCTCTATATATCTGAATTCTGATGTAATTATAAGTCTTTTAGGTGTATTTGTTTAAAACCTTAGGACAGACGTGTGCAGGACACACACTTACTCAGCATTGTCGGTATCTATATTGCTGTTTTCCTTCCCGTAGGCAGTGGCCATGAACACGCAGTTGATGATGACAGTGCAGATGATGAACATGCTGAACACTGTGACCGCTGTCCGTTAAGGCAGGTACACTACAGGGTGGCACATATCATCAGTCATAGTAAAGGCTGTGGGCATACCTCCAGGTCTCCTTTTCTGCAGGTGCACCTGTCTGCTTACCGTGAGTGTTGGCGAAGAACAACTCATAGCTGTCCCCTCCTCTGAAGAACTGTCCTCAGCTGAATGGCAGCCTCCTCACCTGGAGGGCTACAACGCCCTTCCTCATGTCTGACTGCCTGAGACTTAGAAAAAGCTGGCCCCTTGCTTCCAGGGGGGCAGCTCTGTGACATAATTAGTGCTCCAGAGCTCCCAGTGGGCTCAAGCTGATGTGGGATCAGCTGAGACCCCGTTCTTACTAGCCTCCTCTTTCTGCTCCATCCTGCTTCCCTCTTTCCTTCTCCAGAGAGCACTCCTCAACTAAATCACTTAAATAAGAATCCCCATCTCAGGCTCTACTTCTAGGGAATACAACCTGAATGGTTATTCCTTCCCATGCCCCCAGTACTTCATTATGTCTACCAGTCTATATGTCTTTCTCACCTGTCCCAGTCTAAAACTGCCTGGTGTCACCACTCCCTGCTGCACACATCAGGAATGCTGCCTGTCTTTACTCTTTAAGACTGAGTTTGGAAACTCAAAGTCTTAAGAGTTTGGGGAGTCATTTAAATGGGTGAAATGGGCAGATGCTGGGTCACAGAGAGGGGTGGAGATGTGGTGAAGCAGAGCTGAAAGAGACAGTGGTTCCTTACTACACCGATTTTTGCCAGGTAGGAATGCAGGCCTAGACTTTATAGAGGTTCCATCTTCAAAAGATGTTGGAAATCTGGACTTTTAACATTACAGGGTGTTTCCATAAAGTTTTAAACACTGTTAGGTCCAACACAACACATTTAGCGGCTAAATAAAGAGCACAGGTTGACAGTTTGCAACTTTGTTTGGGTCTCAACTTAGATGATCCTTTCTCCAGGAAGTCATCCTGGATGCCTCCAAAGCACAACTACCACTCCCAAACTGCCCATCTCACTAACGAAATCGCCTGCCTTTTGGGCCTGTCTCCTTCTGGGGCCACAGGATCCTAGAGCGGGGGCTAAGTCTTGTTCACACACAGCATCAGCACAGCCCCCGCCATGCAGCAGTCGGCACTCAGCCAGTATTTGATCCAAGAATGAGCTACTTCCACTCAACCAGCATGTGAACAATCTGGGGCTCTTGCACTTTTCACATGACCTGGACTTAGTAAAAGATGCAATGAAAAGATATGAATGGACCGAGATTTTGATGGCTAAACTTCGGATTGGATTGAAAGGCCCAAAAATGAACAAGGCACGCTTGGCACTGAAGCGGTAGATTGTTCTCTTTTTGTTCAACACCATAAATGTCTGCAAAAACAAACAAACACAACAAGAATTACATGTAGTGACAAAACAATATTTCTCATGAGTTCATTTAGAGAAAATTCAGTGGAACCACAGATTGAGGTGTGGCTTGTTTTATTATGATCATGCCAGTTTCTAATTGGAGTGCTGTCATTCTGAAGTCTGATACTTTCTGACCAGCCTACACTGTGACTCTGGACACCAACAGATCTACCATGTGGCCTAGGTCTCAGAGTCCCAAGATAAGTACTGGGCTGTGGACTGTTTACCCAGTGTAATACTCTGGAGGCTCCAGAAATGGAGCATATAGACCCTGCAGATAAACAAGGGTGGAGACTAGTAACCGGGGCAAGCAAAACCCTTCATATTGTACTCCATGGTATGTATCTATGGCGATAAGAACTAGAAGGGAACTTGGAGAGATGGAAGTAGTACTGAACATTCACATTCAGCAGATTATTTTAAATTATTTTGGTTACAAATGAAAACTTCGTAACAAATCTTAGAAAAGTCAGGGACCTAGAGAGTCCATATTGTTGTACCTGAGCAGTTCTACATGAGATAGTCTATCAATCAATTCTAACCTTGAGGATCATCAACAAAAAAGTCATCAAACTATCAATCAATTCTAACCTTGAGGATCATCAACAAAAAAGTCATCAAATTTCCCAAACTTGTTCTCCCATTCCCACAGACATTCAGGCAAATCTGCCTGTGGTTCCCAGCTGGTGGGAGAGGCCCTACAGAAGGCATCTGGAAATGCATGTGGGTGTTTTTGATTGTCTGTCACAATTACTGGAGGCTCTACTGGCCTTTATTGAGTAGTTCTAGGGATGCCAAACCCGGGACAGATCTGCTAAATGGTATCCTGCCCCATCCAAAATGCCCACCCTGCTCCACTGAAGAATACCATACCTGCACCCATTTCTTCCTAGTAGGTCTTCCTGGGCTTTGGGAAGGAAGCGGCCCCTGGACAACAACCCATCACTCACAGGCTTCTAACATCAACTCCCAGACCTCCTTTTTTCCATTTAGCTGTAATCTGGCTGTCCCCTTATATGTCCCTAAGGTTTTAGTTACAAAAGCCTTCACAGAATGAGGGTCATTCCTGTTTCCCCATGTCTCTGCTCCTTTAAGATTTGCAAAAGTACTACTTGACATATAATACAGTATGTTCTTATACAGAAAAGACAGGCCTTATCACCCAGGCCCAATATAGCAGGGTGGATGCCGCCTTGGCTGAGGTACCAGAACTTCAGTCACTGCCAACCATCAACCATCCTTCATTGAGTTGCTGGAACTTACTTGTCTGCTGGCCATCTGGCTGCAGGAAAAAATGGAGTAGGATATTTTCTGTTGCCTCTATAACAAAAGGAAATGGGCCACAGAGTTCTTTGAAAGCTATGAGCTCAGGAGCCCAAGACCCACTTTAGGGATTCTGGGCCTTTCCTTTGGATAGAAAGACAATTTTAGGGCAGAAAGCAAATCTCTCCTTGAGGTGGATCACCCAGATTAATAGGTGGCATGATATGGCTCTGCCTCTGTGCCCCTTGATATTTTATTAATGCTATCTCTGACTTCTTTAAATATTTCAACTAATGGTGTATTTAACTATACTCACCAGGGTTTTAATTATTAAAATGATAGGTACCAGCTCCTTCTATCTGTTTGCTGAATCCACCCCTTTCTCTGTAGCTCTTCAAAATGGAAATTTCTAAAGATAGGAAGTAGCCTTAGACTACAGAAGGAGCCCGTGGGTTTGAGTCACAACTCCATTCCTTACTGGTTGTTTGGCCTGGCCCAATCCACTTCCCCATCTAGTCATTGGATTCCTCATCTGTGGGGTGGAGTGGTAACTACCACATATATCTCACATGACTACTGAGAGTACCAGCCACATGGGGTCATGAGTGTGCAGAACTCTAAAAGAGTATCATGTCTTCTGATTTAAAGGGAGAGCCCAAGCTAAGAAGAGATGATTCTAGAACAGAACCTATCCTCCCAGGACTGTCTGCAGCACACCAAGCTGCTGCCTGCTCCAGCCTTGAGGCAGAAGACCTCCAGCAGTTAACTCACAGTTAACAACTCTGCCTCCAAGAAGGCCCTGGAATTCTGGGGCATAAGAAGGAGAAATACTGGACTGTTTTTGTTCCCTCATCTCTCACCCCTTTCTTGTTTTTCCCACTCACACTCCACTTTCCTTTATACACATAGTTCCCATTTGGCCTGGTAATCCTAGGTCTGTCCTAATACAAGAACATACCAGGCAACATTTCTCTGGAGAGATCAATTTCTTATGGTTGCCAGCAGAAAATGGTCTCAGTAGCTCATATTTCTGCCCAAATTTCCTTCCTTCTGAACTCAGTCTGGTGAGGTAAGTTTTCCATTCTCTGCTGGATCACATAGTGAAATGATGATGGTAAGGTCTTCTGAGATTTCCTGAAAGGGAAGTACTGTCCTCACTGCCCCAGGCTTTCAAAAAGCCATCAGAAGAGCCCAGAGCTCACATTTCCTCACTCAAGAGCCCCTTTAAGGAACTTTCACTAGAATTTCCCTACAAGAACTATATTCAAGTAGGTTAAACAGTGGTAGCAAAGGAGAAGGACAGACATCCCTGCAAACTCCAAGATCAGTGTTTGGAGAGTCTTATAATAGCCATTATAACTGCATGGTTAGAACACCCCAGACCTCATTCAACTACCTTATGATTTTTGTAGAATGGGTCCAAGTCTTCCAGGGGCCTTGCTATCAGCTCATGGGGAATGTCACCATAGAGTTTAGGCAACTTCCTGGAGACCTTTAGGTCAAGCTGAGGTCGAGGCTGGGGTTCTGCTGCTGTCTGGTCTTTGCACTTCTTTTTCTCCTTTTGGATGGCAATCCTCTTCTCAATTGTAGCCAGAGTGTCAGAAGTGAAGGGACGGAAATTCCGCTCATCTGGAAAGATCACTGGGTAGCACCTGTCATCCATTTTCATCCTCGAGACAGAGATAAGCAGCAGATCCTTAGAGAGCTCTGAAAGGTAGAAATCACACAGTCTGCCCTGGAATTCCACTTTCCAAGGATGAGGTCATGGGGGACTATAAGAATTAAGTGAAGTGAGGGGGCTTGGAAGCTCATTGGCTGTGGAGCAGGTCAGAAAAGGTGACCACCATTGTAAATACAGCAGGAATTTGGGGCACAGGGAAAACCAAAGGAGGCCATCATTCTTGGAGGACCTGGGTGTAAATGGTAAGTTAAGTTCAGGAAAAATGGGCAGAAGAAGCCCAGTCTCTAAAACTGAGACCCAAGCATTGAGCAAGACAGTAAGACTGAACCCACCGAACTACTGAAGTGGGGCCTGCAGATGGTGGCCCAGTGGCTGTAGTGTGAACAGGAGCAGAAAGAATAGGGAATTACTTGGGACATAGCTATGGGTTGCAAAATCAAAACTGTAAGTGCATGCGTCTTCTCACTGTTTGGTCAGCAAAGTTCTTACAATGTGATGGAATGGAAACAAAAAGGCTATACACACAGGCACAAACATTTACACTAATACCTATGATTCTATGCCAACTTTCTTACTTCTGAGACCCTGATCTGGCAGAAATGAGACCCCAAGGAAGCAGAAAGGATTTGCCAAAGCTAACAGGGTCATTCTGCCATGGGCTAATAGCTGTACTGGCCCCTATCCCTGACAGCCCTTTCTACAAGGACTTCCTCTACAACCTCAAGTTTAAAAGTAGGCTCTGAGAAAATGCAGTAGTGCTCAGGGTAAATGCCTTTACTCCCCATGCCAAGCATCCTCTTCCTTTCTTATATACCTGAATGCCAATCTAATATTGATTCCCAAGGCACTCCAGAGAATTACAATGGGTAATCCAACATAGCATTGGTTTGTTCATTCAGCAACACATGTGCTCAGTGTCTGTTCTAGGAACACTGCTAGGCACTAATGGAGAAGAAACAACAGCCCCTCCTCCTGGTCCTACAAGTTATGCTGCCCTGGTGTCGTAGGGGTGAAGACAGATAAAAGACAGGAAATTACAACAGAGTAAGACAGATGCTAATATAGAGAGAAGTAGAGGGTGCTATGTTTGTGCATGGGATAGGTGTCTAACCAGTCTTGGGGAATCAGGGATGATCTGCCAAAGCTTTAATGTCCCAGTTGAGACCTGAAGGGGATGTAAGACATAGACAAGAAAAAGGGAGGACATTAGAATGTGGTAGGAGAAACAAACAGCATGTACAGGGACCCATGGGTGAAAAAGAACATGGTGTCTGTCAACAGGTTCTGTCTGCCACGGATGGAGATTCTGTGGGATGGATGGCCAGATAAGGCTCCAGTCAACACTGAGAGAGCATGTGGGGCCCTATAATCCTTAGTAAATATCATGGATCTCACCCTGCGGGTGATGGGGAGTTGCTAAAGAGTGGGTTGTTGCTGTTGTTGTTGTTGTTGTTGTTGTTACAGAGGAGTAACACTATCAGGTTTTTAAAAAATATCCCTCTTCCTGATGAGAATGGATAGGACTTGGGACGAGGGGCTGAAAGAGGTGAGGAGCTGGAACTACAGAGATTGTTGCAACAATCATAACCACTAAGGATGACCTAATGGAGTGGGTAGATCTGATAGTCACTTAAGAAATAGCCCTGACCAGTGCTTTATGGGGAGGGAGAGATTTGAGGGACAGGAAGGAGCTGAAGTTCCTGGCTTGGGCAGCTGGGTCAACACAGTGCCGCTCACTCAGACAGTGAGCACTAGAGAAGGAAGAAGTTTTGGGGGAATAAACTGAATTTAAAACAGATGGAATTGAAGCTGTTTGTGGAACCTGCAAGTGAAGAGAACCAAGAGGCATTTGAATACAGAGCAATCATAGCTTACATGTTAGCCTCTGAAAAAAGCATATTAAAAAAAACAACAACATAAACTTCTCTTGAAAATCCCTCAGGAAGGCACCATACTGATGAGGCACCCCAACTCAGTGGTCAACAAGGTCAATACAGCCAATTCTTCTTCTGGTGCTAGAACCGGTTACCCTTTCTTCAGTTAATCCACAAATTGGTCAGACTGTGTTTAAGGGCCATGATAAAGGCAACATATGTGTCTTTAACATACTAAGGGTAATGTGATGCCCATAGTGTGAGTCATATGTCAACTGAAATGACATAGGGAATCTAGATTCTGTTCCATTCATTCAGGGTCAAGCTCTTTATGAATGTGCTGGGTGATGGAATTGGCCACACTACTTAAATTACTCTCTCTCTCTTCCCACCCCTCCACTCCTCCTCCCTTCCATTCCACTCCCCTCTCTCTCATAAACATATATGATTGAATTGGTATTAATGAAGTGGAAATATAATGAGACTCTACTGTATTTGGTTCTAGAGCTCATGAAAGACATTTGAGACAGGGATGGAGTCCTCTGCAGTCAACAGTATATGAATGTTAGGTGATCCTAGAAAATAGATGAGCCGAGAAAGACCCTGGATGGCAAAAACCAGACCTTATGCTAAGTTATAGCAAGGAATCCGGTACAGGGCTGCTATCATAATAAGGAGACTATTAAAGAAGAAACTGGACACTCTGCCCCTGTTGTTCTGACCCTGGGGATATTTTGCTCAGTCTCTAGTAGAAAAGAGGCTTGATGAAATAAGTAACACAAAATAAAATTGAGAACCCCAGAAACTGTGCACATTAAAATTTGTTATAAATGCTGAAATAACTAAAGAACCACGTGTTAAAGTTGACATTGAAAACTACAAAAATTGACCCGGGAATAAGAGGACTTTATAAAAATATCAACTCAACTAAATCTGACAAAATAAAATCACATGCAGTAAAATTTTCTTAATAACTGAAAAAATTGATGAAAGAATCAAATATTTTTAATAAAAGCAGACTCAGGATAACTGGACTATAGAAATACAGGCTGTGCATGCAAAATTAATTAAATTAATAAAAATCAATATGGTATAATTGGTAAAAATTTGGAATGATTCAAATCATCATTGTGAAATTTATACCTCAAATATTTAATTCTGAAAAATTTTTCTGCACAGAAAATGGATTGCATTGCATGGAAAATTGGTTGAAGAATTAAATTGGCTAACGTACAATTCTTTCCCAACCTTCACTAATAATCAAGTATGATGGCAAATTTTTCAGACACTGAATGACTTTTTACAACAAAATTATTTGAGTATATGCTCCCAAACAATGAAAAGAGAAGCCAAAAAATGGTGGATGCTTGAAATCCAAAACATAGTGTACCTACCCAAGAGTGCAATAAAAAAATTCCAGGTAACTGCACTACAATCAGCTTAAAAAAGCAATTGATCCAACTAGAATTAGAAGTCAGAGAGCCCTAAGAAAAACCCTTCGAGAGTAGAGTAAATTCTCTGTAACAAAGAATATGATTAAGCAACTGGTTTCTTAATAAGTAAAAAAGAAAGGCAATTAGAAGTTCCATCAAAACAATAGCTCCTCGAAAAGTCAGGTTTTACGTATGAAGCCAACTAAATGGCTCGAGCAGCTGATAGAGGAGGAAAAAAAGAAAGTCCACTTGACCTTGACACTTAGGACATTCTTTTTCATGCAACAGAAGGTCAGTGACATCAGAGTCCATTCCCTTCTCTATGGGTCCAAATATGGTACTTGGTTTTAGAGACTAGAAGCTACAAAATCATTGTATCATAAAAGTTACATACCAGTTTTTAATTTTAACAATCATCCTATAGATAAAGCAGAATTAATTACAATTACAGAATAGAATTCAAATTATATAAATGTTATAAAATGTTATTGCAAGCTAGAGTTGGAAAGCAAAGACTAAGGGAGACTCCGAGCTACCAATTTCCTCATCTTAAACACCTAGAGAATCGGGGCGCCTGGGTGGCTCAGTCGTTGGGCATCTGCCTTCGGCTCAGGTCATGATCCCAGGGTCCTGGGATGGAGCCCCGCATTGGGCTCCCTGCTCGGCGGGAAGCCTGCTTCTCCCTCTCCTGCTCCCCCTGCTTGTGTTCCCTCTCTCGCTGTGTCTCTCTCTGTCAAATAAATAAATAAAATCTTTAAAAAAACAAAACAAAACAAAAAACACCTAGAGAATCAAGACATTCTATGGAAGGTTGATGGATCAAGCAATCCAGTATAAGTCTAACCCTTAAAATTATGCAGGTACTCAAGGGCAAGACAAAATGAAAAATATACTAAGTAGCAGAAACTGGAGGAACCACGGGGACAGCAGAAGGATTACTGTCAGTACACTAAATTCCTCATCTTGCACAGAGGCAATTCGATAACTGCTACTTAACCTTGATGAATCAAACAAATAGAAGAATAAGAGAATCAATTAGAGTTAGCCAGACAATGACCGGAACACTGAAACACTGAAAGCGTTAGAAGTGGAACTGAGGACACAGGCGAAGGTGGGGACATTTTATTTTTTGTGTGATACCCTTCCCAGCATTTCTTCCTTCTGAGTTGTTTGAATTATGTGCATTTAAGTGTTACTTTTATAGATTTGCAAAAGGACTGTAAAAATCCTCCCAGGGCTCCAAACATCCTCAGATTTAACACAGAGAGTCAAAATATCGGGTACAATGATGGGCTCTAAATCTCCTTGAGTCATAAAGGAAGGAGGCATAATCTCAATTTGCCGTCCAAACCAGGAGGCCAGCGACATGTGAACTATGATTTCACACAGGAAACCACAGAGACTGGGAGGCCCATGCAGAGGCCCTGCCAGGCCTCCCTGAGGTGATGCACTAGACTTGCAGGGGAGGTGGGGAGTTGCCCATCAGAGAGGGCTCTGCTCCTCCTCCTCTGAGGACTGGCCCTCAGCAGGCTCACAGGCCCACTCCTGCTGAATAGACAGAAGATAAGCACTCATCCAGGAAAGAGGGCTGAGGCTTCACATCCTTAAGCAGAGACCATAAATTCCTCGAGAATTCACTTGCAGTTAAGATTAGGTAGCTCCAGGCTCTACTTCCAATCTACAAGCCTTATAGAGGCATTAGATCTGAACTCCAGTCGCTCACTCATTCATGCACTGGGCGCTGGAAATGCAAAATGATTTAAAACACCATCCCAGCCCTCGAGGTTCTTACAAAGATGTGGGGAATTAGGTGAGTCAAGATGGAGGATGAAACCACACAGTGAGTGTGGCTGCACTAGGGGGGATCTTTAGGTGCTGTGGGAGCCCAGAGGACACAGTGGTAATGAAGAATCAGGAATCATTGAGCTGGTAGGACAACAGGAGGTGTGCGCATGTGTGAAAACACTGAGGGCAGCAAAGGGCTTTTGTTTCTTATTTATGACTCTACCAGCTGTTATAAAAGTTGCATAACTTCACTGTGCCACACATCGGCAGTTTGCCCACCAGACCTCTCCCCTTCCTTCTCCTCTTCCTTCTCCTCCCTGCTCAGTGCCTATGCGGCTAATTCACATGGACCCTCAGTTGGATCCCCTGAACTCTGACTTCTAGTTGGGTTTGGCCGATGCAAGGTACCAGCAAGAGACCCAGGGAATGGTGGAAAGTGAGGTCAGGGTTTTCCTCCCCACCTCTCTGCCCAATGGCTGCCATGCCCCACAGCTCCTGCCAGCTGGCCCATCCACAGGGCTCTCTCTGGTTCTGTAGAACCGCCTTCTCCTGGCCCCTTCAGATGTGAGTGTAATGGCACCCCATTCTCACCACTCCTGAAAACTGCCTCCTCACGGGTTCCTGTTACTGAACTCTGCCTGCTTTTAAAAAATATCCCTTTAATAAAATACCTTCAAAATGCCCAGTTTGAATGTACCATCTGTTTCCTGCCAGGGCTCTGGCTGATGGAATCATCCAGTAAATAAAATTTAGAAAACAAGAAAAGGAAATGATCACCCACAAACCAAAGTCATCTAGCACATGCAAGTTTTAACATTTTGGTATATTTCTTTTCAGCAGTCTTTATGTCCATATGTTTACATAGCTGGCATTGTTATGCATATGCAATTTTACCTCATAATATCACATTAATTTTCAATTAATTTTCAATTAATGTGATATTACAAACATTTTTACAATGCTAGTTATCATTTAATGGCTTCTACCCTGTTTCAGGTAAAATTCTAAGTGTGTTAATATTACATTATCTCATTTAATCCTCAGAACAATCTCATGAGATAAATATTATCCTTGGGGGCTTTCTGAAAGGAAATACTCATCTGGAATGAAAGTGAATTATTAGTGGCCTTCTCTTAAAAGGCAGGGGTTTTAACTTTATATCTTCTTAGACTAGTGTCTCTCTCCAATTTTCTCTGTCAGTAAGAAGCCAAACTGGAGGGCGCCTGGGTGGCTCAGTTGGTTAAGCGACTGCCTTCGGCTCAGGTCATGATCCTGGAGTCCCGGGATCGAGTCCCGCATCGGGCTCCCTGCTCGGCAGGGAGTCTGCTTCTCCCTCTCCCACTCCCCGTTTGTGTTCCCTCTCTCACTGTGTCTTTCTCTGTCAAATAAATAAATAAAATCTTAAAAAAAAAAAAAAAAGAAGAAGCCAAACTGGACAACCTGATCCTCACACTTTACCCTAACCAGTAAGGGAAGTCACTGGGAAAGTCACCAGAGGTTTGTAACTGCATGACCAAAACATTTCGATGTGGATCTGTTCCATACAACCTGAAACACCACACTGAGGTTAATAAGAGCTATAAACTATGGGCTAAGCACTGGGTCAAATGCTTTAAATGGATTATCTCTCATAATCTCTCTTAACTTCCCAGGAAATCTACAAGGTGGATATTGTTTTATCATCCACATTCTACAGAAGAAAACATAAGGGCTCAAAGAAATTGAGATACTTGCCTATGGTCACATAAGGAAGTGCTAGAGAATCTCAATCCCAAGTAATCACCACCATGTAATACACCTACCTGCCTAAGCTAAGACATCTCACGGAGGTGAGAGAAGGGAGTCAGGATGAGAAAACCACACAGCTCCCAGCTGGGCTGGGCGGCATCTATGACACCCTCACTGTGTGATGTACTTCCCAGAACATCAGCCTCACTGCCACCTCTTCATTCACCTGTCACTCCCACAGGCATTCCACTGCCCCCACCATGACACCCTCCCATCCACCCAACCCAGACAGCCCAACGGTACCATATGCTGTTAGATGCCCCTTTGTCCACTTTGGGTGGTGGTCTAAACAACAAGATCTTAATTTTGGTGACACAGAAGCCATGTCCATTAATGCCGGTTACAAAAAAATAATACCCATATGAAAATCAGAAAACAAATGAACATTAACAGATTTTGACACAATCGATCTCAATCCAAAATTCAATCCCAGGTTGATTAGCTCTTCAGAAAAAAAGAATTTTTTTTTTAAGTGTACATTAATTTCTGATTAAGTTTAATTGGCCACAGTGAACTCAGAAACTATTTGGAGGATTTGCATGATAGTCTCAGGATATAAGACTTGAACATATCTTTTCTAGAAAAACCCAATTCCTGACATGAAGTCCAGTGTTATGAGCACCTGTCAGGCCAGGTAGCCATCTCCTGTCCCCATGGCCCCAGGCCTTCTCAGAGCACTTGAAAGGAGGAGAACTACCCCCATGGACCCCATCACCTGAGCCATGCATCTTGTGACTGGTTCCTGACTCTGATTTGAGCAGGAATGATACAAAAGGCCTGTACCCCATCCTGATGGAAAAAAACAGAGCAAGTTCCATAATGACAGGTCTAGCCTTGAAAGCACAGAAGAATAGGGCTGCCCCCAGCCCAGAGGACTTACCTGCTTTGGTAAGCTGGCTCCGACAGCAGTCCCAGTGGCACCTCTCAAAGCTCTCCACAGAGCAAGTCTCTCAGAGTCTGAGCTCCTGCTCCTGGCAGTTGCAGGCCTTCTGGGAGGGGCGGCTCGGAAGCTGGGTGGAGAGCGTGAGGAAGGCAAATGGGAACACAGCCAAAGTGATTTTAAAGAATCGTGTAGGAAACCCTGTAACCAGAGAAGTGACTGAGATGGTACTTACATTTATATTTTGGAAGCATCTGCCTTTAATCAGTGCTTAATCTAACTCTGTAGAAAGCATCATTAATAAAGAAACAGGTTGGTTTTTTTTTTCTTTGGCCTCATCCAAGTGGGTGAGAGAACAGCGAAGAGTCTATCTGAAAAGCCATGCTGGGCTTCTGCAAGCAGCTTAGCCTGTAGGCCACCTAACCCAGGCGCACTGAGGTTTCACCCCCCAGGACATACTAAGGCCCACAATGTGAAATTGTTCATAAGGCACCCAGTCAGCTGCTCTTCCTTTCTTTTTTCTTGTGCCATCAACACTGGGGGTTCCCACCTATGAAAACACATGCTTGCTTATGTGATTGTCATAAAGGACACCAAGAAAATCCTTTGGCCGCCAAAGCAACTCCATAAAGGATCTGTCCTCAAGCCCTGAACTCCCCCAAGTTAGTTTTTGTTTTGTTAATTCTCGAGAACAATTTAGATCTCTTTGGAAAGTGTCACACCATAAGCTATTTTCAACCATTGTCACCTTCCAGAGGCTAGCTGACAGCCAACAGGGATAAACAATGCAAGATGGGTGTTTACATGGGGGCAGGAGGTAGGAAGTAGGTTTAAAGGAATGTTGGAGTAGAATTACAGGCAGATTTGGATCCTGCCAGAAGTGGCACTGAACACTAGTCAAAAGAACTGGGCATAAATCCCAGCTCTACCACTAAAGCTGCATGGTATTGGATGAAGCACGCACTTTCTCTGAGCCTTAATTTTCTTTGCATAAAATGGGATAATTCTTTCAAACCTCCTTAGTCTTAAGAAGCAAATGTGATGATAGCTATAAAAACATTCTGCAAATACTGGATATAAGTATCTTCATTTTTAAGAGGGAAAAGGCCTGGTTGCTTTTCTCCCCCAACTGACTCAACACCTAGATCCCACGCAGAGAAACTGAAATCACAGGCATGGGATTAGTACCAGGCTTGGCACAATGAATATGCCCTGACTTTTTAAAGCAGTGATCAGAAATTCTAAACCCCTGTCTGATTTCAGAGTGATTCTCAGAATAACGGAAGACCAAAGAATAGGAGAAGTACTTAGAGTTAATAAATAAGCATTTTTTATATGGATAAAAATGTGTATGTCTGAAGAGGTAAAAGAGGCCTCTACATCCATAACCTTAAAAGGTCCTGGCCTTTTTACGACTTCTTTTTTTTTTTCCTAAAGATTTTATTTATTTATTTGAGAGAGAGAATGAGACAGAGAGAGAGAGCATGAGATGGGGGAGGATCAGAGGGAGAAGCAGACTCCCTGCCGAGCAGGGAGCCCGATGTGGGACTCAATCCCGGGACTCCAGGATCATGACCTGAGCCGAAGGCAGTTGCTTAACTAACTGAGCCACCCAGGCGCCCGGTCCTGGCCTTTTTAAATATAAACTCTTTGCAAATATTATTTTCCTCAGCTCTATTAAGTTATTTTCTGACTTCCCACTCCGAAGGTTCAGAGAACATCCTAGCTTCATCTTCAAGGTAAATGCAAATGATTCCAAATGTAAGGACTTGTAAAGAGTAACACACCAACACAGGCCACCCGAGCAGTATGGGGTTTGCATTCAGGACTTTCCCCAGACTCACCTCTCCTGTGGAGAACTTGCGGAAGGCAAATGTGCATTTGAAAGCTGGAGCAGAATCCCTCATAATAAGAGGATGTTAACATCAGCACAGGGTCAGGATGGCCCACATTTGCATTCCTGAAGCCATTCAGCATTGTCACCTCTCTTGGGTGCTAGCAGGCAGCAAGACCCTGGTGGTCTCAGTCTTGCCATCTGATAAGCTGACCAGCTTCGACATCAGTGGCCAAGTCAGAATCATCAGCTTTAGCAGCAGCCACACATCCGTTTATTTAGCAAAGATGACATTGAACCTCCACTATTCAGAACATCTGAAAATACCAAAACAAGACCTGAGTCCTTAAGGAGCATGCAGTCTGCTGCATGAGAAAGATGTACAAAGAACTATAAGCAAGAAAGAGGGCATCAAGGAGCTGCAAGCAAGATGCAAACAGAGGTCTCCACAGAAGGGATCAGGGAGCAACTCATTTTGGGAAGGCTTCCAAGAGGAGGTAGGATTTGAGCTGAGGCTGAGATAATGAATGAGAACTCAATACGCAGAGCAAGTAGGGATGGACTTTCCAGAAAAAGCCTGAGCAAGGACACACAGGCCTGGAAGGACAGGACATGTGTAGAGAATCTCAAGTGGTTCTATGAGGATGGACAGGTGACAAAGAGAGGAACACAAAAGAAGAGGAGGTTTTGCATGGCCTTGCATACCACTTGAACACAACTATGCAGTTTGAATTTGAACTTGTATTGAGTCACAGGCATGGTACTGGCATAATCTTAAGCTTCTGATAATATATAACCACCAACTCTTCTGTTTCCCTGAAGTGCACTACCACTGGTGTCTCACTGACATGCAAGTAAACAATGTTCATGGATAATGCCAAGGGTAGTGACATACACCATAGCAGGTGTGGCAGCCAAAGTGAATGGAACATTTGTGGGAAAATCTGGAGGGAGCAAACCAAGGGGAACTAACTGGCTGTGACTGATTTAACTGAAGTCAGAGATGGCCTGAGGAAATGTAGCAGTGGTACCAAAAGCAGCTGCTCTACTCAGAAACCTCCTAAAAGCTGGTTCCTGTATATTCTGCCCTCCCCTGATGCCACAGGGTCAGCCAAAGGCTTGCACATACATGTAGAGACTGAGCAAAGGTTTCAACGTCCAGCTCCTGAGGCCTCTTGCAACACAGGAGTGAAGACTGCTCCATCCTCTAACTTCCACAGTTCTTTCCTGGCACCTGCATTTAGCATTTAGTTCACTGTGATTCCACTTTCTGATATGTATGCTGATATGATGTGTATTTCTGATATGTAATATTGAGGAGTCTTTTGGTTGCAAGTAACAAAATCCTAACCCTAGTATACAGTATAAGCAGAAAAGAGACTTTATTGGCAAGGATCACAGGTGTCACACGGAATCCAAGGGAAGAAATGCTATGGACCCTCATGGAATAGAACCCAAAACTGAAGACCTGAAGGAAACTCAGGAAGCTCTGTCTCTCTTCATCTCCTGTTTCTATTGCTATTTCCCAGCCTCTATGCTCCCTTTTTCTACTGTACACTACCTTTTTGTGGTCCTAGTGGACCTGACAGAAAATGGCCATTCTCAACCTCTGTGTTTAAATGCAAAGCTCTTTCATTCTGTGATACAAAAATCCTTGGGGAAGGACCTGAATCATCACACTTGGCTCCAGGGCCTGACTCTGAACCAATCAACAGAGTTCAGGGAGTTGGAGGTCAGGCAGCTCTCACTGCCAACCTGAGGATGGATCCAGGAGGAGCAGCTCCTAAAGAACCCCCAAATGGGGACAGCACCAACATCACAATGTCTTAAGGATTAAATGAGGCAACATGTATGAACTTCTCTTTGTACACTCTTAAATATTATACAAAATACAACTTTATGGTTCTTTGGGAACCAAAAGACCTGGACTTGAATCCTACCTTGTTGTGCCACCTAAAAGCCATGTGATCTCTTTTTAAAATTTCTCTAAATCTTGGTTTCTTCATCCAGAAATGGCACTGATAACATCTACTGTCCACAGCATTCATGAGACTTAAATGATCAGGGGATTCTACCACTTTGTGAACTGTAAAGTACAAGCTAAAATAAATGTAAGTGGTTGTGGTAAGAGTCAGTGTTCACACATGTGGTCCCCCACTAACTACAGTGTCCTTACCACCCCACCACCACAGATAGAAATACACACACTCCAAAGTTTTTATACCCACCACAGTCCCTACCACACTTAAGCTCCAGCAAGTAGTAGCTACAGTGGATTGCTAACTTATTTGCGTAGGAGAGGGGAATAGGTGGAGGAAGGGAGGAAGGGAGGGAGGAAGGGAGAGAACAAGGCAGGCAGACAGGCATGCCGCCAGGCTGAGGCTGGGATAGGTGGCCAAGTCTATATGCAAGCCCAGTAAAGGGACTGGCTGGAAGTCAAAAAGGATATAATTAACTTAAGAATCACAATAAACTTGTAGCCACACTTAATAGGTTTCAAGTATTTTCTCAATTTACCCTGGCTTCATTCTTCTCGGTTTGCCCTTGTTGAGGAGGAAGGGAAAGGAAAAAGGCAAGGAAAAATCTTAAAGAGACAGCACTCCCAAGCCTGTAAACAAGAGGAACTGGTGTAGGCTTTAAACAAACACTCAGTGGCTTGCCTGACGTCAGACCTCTGTGCAGCCACTCCTCAGAGAACACAGAGAGGAAGGGAGTTGAGCTGTAGTACCAGGAAGAAATATATCTGACCTATGAAACTGCCTTGCCTGACCTCCCTCCCCACCACCCATCCCAGCCCCCTCCTTAACCCTTCTCTCCAGGAGCCCTTAATACCCTAGAGGCTGAAAGTAGTCTCAGGGCTGCAGCTGAGTATCCCTTGAAGAATTCAGGCAGGTTTGCCTCATGATGCCCTAGTTGTTTTGTCATTTCAGCTTTTTCTATGCTTTTTCCTGACTGAGCAGAAAATGGATGTTGGTATTTCTGGAGCAAATTTAAAGCCATCTGGAAATGAATTCACAATGTGTACAGAAGAGAAACAAGGTCTTCTGAGGTTCAAGTTCAGAAACAGAATGACTGGGTGTCACAGGAGGAGTTGGAAGACCCTCCTCCTCTGTTGCATCTCAGGTTAAGTGCTTCACACCAAAACCTAAACTTGATGATACTCAGTGTTCTTTGTTTATTTATTTATTTATTTTAAAGATTTTATTTATTTATTTGACAGAGAAAGACAGCGAGAGAGGGAACACAAGCAGGAGGAGTGGGAGAGGGAGAAGCAGGCTTCCCACCGAGCAGGGAGCCCGATGTGGGGCTCAATCCCAGAACCCTGGGATCATGACCTGAGCCGAAGGCAGACACTTAACGACTGAGCCACCCAGACTCCCCACTCAGTTCTCTTTAAAATCTTGAGCACAGTAGCTCCTCTGGCTACCTCTGTAAAAGGAGGCCTGACCAAAACCTCGGAAGTACTTGAGCCTGTGGCCATCAGTGGCTATCTAAAGAATGTATCCTTTTATCTGTAGCACAGATGTTAGCTGTCTGCCCCTCTGCTGTCTCCTGGACCCACTCCTGCTGTCCCTTGCTTCTGGCCCTGAGGGAATCTCTCTTGGCCTTCCCCAGCCCCATTGGGCCCTCAATTCTTTTTATTCACTTCAATTTCCTACCATCTTTCCTCTCAAGAATGAGGCAAATTTATTTCCATGCCTTGAGCATAACAGTTTGAAAGATGTTCCCTATTTTTTTTTAAATGCATGCCCTGGGTCTCATCTGCCATCTCAGGCAATTTATCTGAGTATTACTTTCAAATAAATAATATGTTCTCTGCAAAAGAAATTTTAGTAAAGAAGTATGTCTCCACCTGATTGGATTGCCATAATTTGGAATTAAAGGTAATACTATCTTATTTTGTTTGCTGTCAATTTTACATTTAATTTTAGAAATTAAAATGGATACCAGAAATTTTAATTAATTTTTTGAGGCCTTATTTTTAAGACAGTTTAGTCTTAAAAGACACCATGAAGTGAGTATGTATGTACAGGTTTCTAGATGCCTGGAGAGTCAGACCATTGGGGTCCCTCTGCAGCTTCCCCGCTCTGCTCCTCTACACTCTCTGGAATTATCTATGCCTTGACCAATCAAACCTATCAGCATCTCTGCCCCTTAAGGCCAGTGAGACCACTCATCCACAGCACCCAGCATGAATTTTCTTCTTAGAAGGTGGGTCAGGTTAGGCGGCAGTAGGCACACCCTGACCATGGGACCTTCGATGTACTCCCAGAGCCTTGGGACCTTGCTCAAGAGAAAGGGCCTGTGTGGGTCTCCTTCAGCCCCTCTGAAGGCCCAGGCTTCCCTACCTCCACATCCTTGGGTACATCTTCCACCATCAGGGAGCCAACAGACCTCAACATGAGGACAGAGCTGCTACCAGGGTCCCTGTGGGGGGCTGAGGGTCTCATAGCTCAGTTACTCAAAGTTATAGCCCCTGTTGCCCCAATTCTATTATTACCACCCCAGGCCCAAATCCAGAACACAAGCATCTGATGAGAGTCCCTGAGAGCCCAGGTATACATTCACACTCACTCATACATACATACACAGAGCAAGAACCCAGCAGAACAGAGATGTGAAAGTAAATATGACCCAGAAAACCTAGTTTCATTGGGGCCACTACCTGATTTCTGTAAGGCTGGGCTCCCCACACCCCAAACACCATGGGGCTAAGAAAGGGAGGCTCACAGACCTGGTGATCCCAAAGAGGAGACAAACCAGCAAGCAGGCAGACAAATGGCCACCCTGAGTGGCACTGGCCTGGCTAAGGCTCGCTTCCCTGACCTTACTTACCTACTCTCATGTCATTGGAGGCTCATGCCCAAATCCACACCTGTGCTCCTGTAGGCCCCTGCACAGATTGCCCTCTCCTCAGAATCCACACCGATATTCAGAACTCAGCTGAAGCCCTCTCCTCTAGGGAGCTTTTCTCATAGCAAGGTCTTACTTTGGTGACATCGACTGTCCCCCACTTCCTCCTTTGACCATTTCATGTTGGATGAGCCTCATCACCCCAGTTACATTGAAGGTTGGTCCAGGGCAAATATTGTGTCCTCTTCCCTTGCATCAAGCAGCACCCAGCTTGGAGTTCATGCTCATAAATTAACATTCAAGCTCCCTATTAAATGGAATGAAGGAAGCTAGATGAGAGATGTCTCAGCTGCTTCCAGAAAGACACTTGTGCTTCAGAGCTTGAGGAAAGCAGGAGGAGGGCGGGAGAGAGGGAGGGAAAGGCTCACTAAAAGCATATGGAATACACAGAAGAGCTGAGCACCAGAACAAAGACTCATTTAAAAGGGCAAAGGAAACACTAGATGGCTGTTAATGGTGAACTGAATATGATAAATTATTGCTTAAATCACTTGGTTTCACTCCTTGTTGTTATGCACAGTTAATTGGAGGGAACAAAACACTGAGCCTGGCTGAACCGGATGGGAGGTGGCAGCAGTCACAGGCTTGCAGCTTCTCCAGGACCACAAAGCCATCATACAGGGATGACAAGCATGGGGCCAACTCACTCCCTAGCCCCCTGCAGTGGCCCAGTCTCATTATCCACACTCTGGTCACCTGTGGGCTGTAGCTGTTTGCAGCCAAGTGTCCTAAAGGAGGGAGAGTCAGAGGAGTGGTCTGAGAGGCAGGAGGTCACCTTATGATCCCTTAGGCTCTGAACCCAAACTTGCCACCACAGGGTCCCACTCAGATGTCTCTCACCCTAAAGAAAGCCAGGTAGCCTCAACAACAGATTTAATCTCCATTCAAAAACTTGGATTTTGACAGGTTTTTTTCTTATGTTTCTACTCTATTCACTATATATATATCTTAAGTTCCTACTAAATTATAAAGCACTTAGTGGGGGAGAGGGTTAAGGAGACCCAGAAATGAGTAAGACACAGCTTCTGCCTTTACTCAGTTGAGAGAATGGACATTGAACTCGCTGTGGGCTTCATAGAAAAAAAATAATAATCTTTATAACACTTAATTTAAGACAAAGAATCTGTTAGAGTCTGGGATTTTATTAATAATCCTGTGGCCAAAGGGAGAAGAAGCAGGCAAAGCGAGCCTGATAAAAACATCAGCAAAGAAAGAAATTTAGAAACATATAGAACTGTTAAAGACTAGAATTTCACAAGTAAAGTTTACATGACAATTAATTAACAAGGCTTGAGAGTTACAGTTACATGATATGGAAGACAACATTCAAATGTTGAAGTTTACATGTCTACAAGATAATTTAACAAATACTATCAAGAGACATCTTTATGGTTACAGAAATAGAAAAAGAGATATAACACAAGTATAAGTTTGAAGACCGTGTCCCTTTTCCTAAACACGAATTTAAATTTATATTTAATCTTATGTTTTAAGACTATTCTCAACCTTCAGTTTTATCACAAGAAAATGTTTTTAATTGCTATACTCCTTTCATTAAGTTTTTGTGTAAATAAATGTTATCTCAGGAGAAAAAGCTTTTTCACAAGACTGTTAATTAGAGGCTCACAAGCTCTTCTTAGAGTCAGGAGTCAGTACAGGGAAAAAAGTGATTTTATATATATATAAACACACACACACATACATCTCAGAATTAAAATGCTAACAGAGAATGGAATATGGTTTTTTTGTTAGAAAATGTGAGCTTAAAGAAGACCCTGCAGCAACATTTCCATCAGTATGGAGAGTTAGATACCTTGACATTTTTTTGCAGTTGAAACAACTAATATACTGGATAAAATTGTAAAAGATGAAGAATTAGGAGCACCTGGGTGCCTCAGTCAGTTAAGCAACAAACTCTTGAGTTCAGCTTGAGTCATGATCTCAGGGTTGTGAGATTGAGCCCTGTGTCAGGCTCCACACTGAGCATGGAGCCTGCTTAAGATTCTCTTTCTGCCTCTCCCCCTCTCTTTCTCTCTTAACAAAGATAAAATAAAAATAAAAGATGGAAAATTAAAACATTTAAAAAGCTCTGAGAACTCTACAGATAAAGACAAAACAGAAACCCTTGAATGGAAAAGTGTTGGAACCAGCTTTTACCTAAAGGATCTCTGCCAAGACCTTAGAGACCTTATGTTTCCAATAGATGGCTGCACAGGGTATGGGACAGGCCAGAAAGCCTAGGGCCCATCTAAAGTGGGATATCTAAGAGTAGTACACTGTGTAAGGTGGGAGCATCAAAGGGCTTATGCCCATAATGCGAGGTGAACAAGAAATATAATCTGCCTCTAGAAGGAGACTGGCAGAAGTAAACACAAATCCTTTCTGGAGAAATTCCACTGTGATCCAGGACCTCAAGCAATTCCCACAATAATGTTTTAATAAAATTTAGCAGTCCACAATCAAAATCACAAAACACACAAGGAAATAAGTCACCATGAGTGAGAACCAATCAAAGCAATAGACAACACAAAGATTTTAGTTTCTAGAATTATCTTACAGAAAATTTAGGAACTAATAAAAAAGCTTAAAAATATGAGGGAACAAGAGACTGTAAATAATGATCTTTGCAAGTTTTAAAATGAATCAAAAAGAATATCTAGAAAGTAAAATATTTAGTAACTGCAATTAGAAATGCAATACACAAATAAAACAGCAGATTAGACATATATGAAGAGAAAATTTTAAAACTGGAAGATATATATAAGGAAATTAGAGTAAAGTGCAGCACAGGATGCAAAATTAGTAAGACAGGTTAGGAGGAACTGAAGATAAAGTCTAATGGAAGTTCAAATTGAAGTTTCATAAGGAAGTAATAGAATGAAGAAAAGAACATTCAAAGTATATAATAATAGTGGAGAAATTCCCAGGATTGTTAGAAAAGATCAATCTTCAAGTCCAAGAATCTCAATAAATCCAAAGAAGGGAAAAAATTTTTTAATAAAAAAATTCAGGCTTCCGGTTGGTGAACACATGGAGATTTGGGGAGAATGGCGGCCTGGAGAGGGCAGGGAAGCTGTGTGCCATTTCTCCAGACCTTGCCCTGCCTAACTCTTCCATTTGGCTTTTCCTGAGTTACATCCTCTTATAATCAACCACTGACCTGGCTGACATATTCCACAGAGTCCTTAAGGCAGTTGGCTTCACAGTTTTCCATCTGGCAGAGTCTTGGTGAGCTACAGATCTCTTCGGAGACTAAGAAGAAGCAGACATTTCATTATACAACAGGTATTGGTTCTAGAAAGACCACCTTTGGGTTATTGAAAGATTGCAGAGGAGTAGGGGACCCTATTCCAACTGGTCCCCGGAATTGAGCTGGGTATCTACCAGACCACTCTGAGCACCCACGAAACCAGCCTGAGATGTAAGAAGATCTGGATCTCTACAAGCAGAATATCGCAGGCGGTTGGTTTTGAGGTACGAAGCGGGGAGCCCTGATTCCGTGGGCAGATATCAGAGGATAAACAACAGCGGGAGGGTGCCTGGCCATGGGGATCCTACACCACCAGTGAGCGACAACCTCACATGCTGGGTAGGGGGCAGACTCGCAGACTGGTAGCAGTGGGGAAAGGACTTTAGGGCAGCCCCTGCGGCGGAAACCTGGAGCTGCGGGGTCGCGCGGGCGAACTGGGAGCAGCTGGCAGTTTTAGAAGCACAAAGGGCAGAGACGAGCCCTGAACTGGAGGCAGGACTGGGAGCACTGCGGAGGGGTGCACAACCCAGGACGCTGCTATTTATAGCAGCACGGACAGAAACGGAGATGGTGTGGCCTGGAGTGCTCACTGAAGAACAGACTGCGGTCTCTCTGCTCTGAGGCAGAGGGTTAGAAACAGTCTCTTCTGCTCTGACTCGCGGAAGAGACGCGGAAAGCCACCAGGGAAAGCTGCCAAAGAACAAAAGCCCCAAAGACTGATCCCCCCTGAGCCCATCCCCCACCACAGGGGGGGCAGGGCAACTCCGCCCAAACAGGGTTGCCTGAGTAACAGCGTGGCAGGCCCCTCTTGCAGAAGACAGGCTGGGAAAACAAGAGGCCAGCAACCCCTAATGTCCCAGGAAAACAGGTGCATCTTACTTGGGTTCTGGTCAATAATTTGGACTCTATACATTCTCTCAAACACTCATCAACAGAATGACTAGGAGGAGGAGCCCCCAAAATAGAAAAGACTCAGAGATTATGACTTATGCTGCAGATTTACAAATAGATGCAGATATAACCAAGATGTCGGAGATGAAATTCAGGCTAGCAATTGTGAAGACAATGGCTAGAATGGAGAAATCAATTAATGACAACATAGAGTCTCTAAGGGCAGAAATGAAAGCTGAATTGGCAGAACTTAAAAATGCTATCAATGAAATCCAATCCAATCTAGATAATCTAACAGTTAGGGTAAGTGAGGCAGAAGAATGAATAAGCGACCTGGAAGACAATATAATAGATAAAAAGGGAAAAGAGGAGGTCAGGGAAAAACAACTCAGAATCCATGAAAATAGAATCAGAGAAATAAGTGACACCATGAAGTGTTCCAATGTCAGAATAATTGGAATCCCGGAGGGAGTGGAGAGAGAGAGAGGACTAGAAGATGTATTTGAGCAAATCGTAGCTGAGAACTTCCCTAATCTGGGGAATGAAACAAACATTCGTGTCCTAGAGGCAGAGAGGACCCCTCCCAAGATCAAGGAAAATAGGCCAACACTCCAGCATGTAACAGTAAAACTTGCAAATCTTAGAACCAAGGAAACCATCTTAAGGGCAGTTAGGAGGAAGAGATTCCTTACGTACAGAGGAAGGAACATCAGAATAATGTCAGACCTATCCACAGAGACCTGGCAAGTCAGAAAGGCCTGGCAAGACATATTCAGGGTACTAAATGAGAAGAACATGCAGCCAAGAATACTTTATCCGGCAAGGCTTTCATTTAGAATGGATGGAGAGATGTAGAGCTTCCACAACCGGCAGAAACTGAAAGAATATGTGACCACTAAGCCAGCCCTGCAAGAAATATTAAGGGGGGTTCTATAAAAGGAGAAAGACCCCAAGAGTGATATACAACAGAAATTTACAGGGACAATCTATAAAAACAACGTCTTCACAGGCAACATGATGACAATTAATTCATATCTTTCAATAATTACTCTCAATGTGAATGGCTTAAATGCTCCCCTAAAACAGCACAGGGTTACAGATTGGATAAAAAGACAGGACCCATCCATATGCTGCCTACAAGAGACTCATTTGGAACCTAAAGATACATCCAGACTGAAAGTGAAGGGATGGAGATCCATCTTCCATGCCAGCGGACCTCAAAAGAAAGCTGGGGTAGCAATTCTTATATCAGACAAATTAGATTTTAAACTCAAGTCTGTAATTAGAGACAAAGAAGGACACTATATCATTCTTAAAGGGTCTATCCAACAAGAAGATCTAACAATTGTAAATATCTATGCCCCCAACATGGGACCAGCCATCTACATAAGCCAACTGTTAACCAAAATAAAGAGTCATATTAATAACAATACGTTAATTGTAGGAGACCTCAATACTCCACTCTCAGCAATGGACAGATCATCTAAGCAGAGAATCAACAAGGAAACAAGAGCTTTCAATGATACGTTGGACCAGATGGACCTCATAGATATTTACAGAACATTCCACCCTAAAACAACAGAATACTCATTCTTCTCAAGCGCGCATGGAACTTTCTCCAGAATAGACCACATACTGGGTCACAAATCAGGTCTCAACCGATACCAAAAGACTGAGATTATTCCCTGCATATTCTCAGACCACAATGCTTTAAAACTAGAACTCAATCACAAGAAAAATTTTGGCAGAAATTCAAACACTTGGCTAAAGACCACTCTGCTCAAGAATGTTTGGGTCAACCAGGAAATCAAAGAAGAACTTAAACAATTCATGGAAATCAATGAGAACAAGAACACATCGGTCCAAAACCTATGGGATACTGCAAAGGCGGTCCTAAGGGGGGAATACATAGCCATCCAAGCCTCACTCAAAAAAATAGAAAAATCCCAAATTCACCAACTAACTCTACACCTTAAAGAACTAGAGAAAAAGCAACAAACGATGCCTAAGCCACGCATTAGAAGAGAAATAATTAAAATTAGAGCAGGAATCAATGAATTAGAAACCAGAAACACAGTAGATCAGATCAACGAAACTAGAAGTTGGTTCTTTGAAAGAATTAATAAGATCGATAAACCACTGGCCAGACTTATCCAAAAGAAAAGAGAAAGGACCCAAATTAATAAAATTATGAATGAAAGGGGAGAGATCACGACTAACACCAAGGAAATAGAAACAATTATTAGAAATTATTATCAACAACTATATGCCAATAAACTGAGCAATCTGGATGAAATGGAGGCCTTCCTCGAAACCTATAAGCTGCCAAGACTGAAACAGGAAGAAATTGACAACCTGAATAGGCCAATAACCAGTAACAAGACTGAAGCAGTGATCAAAAACCTCCTGAAAAACAAGAGTCCAGGGCCTGATGGATTCCCTGGGGAATTCTACCAAACGTTCAAAGAAGAAATAATACCTATTTTCCTGAAGCTGTTTCAAAAAAATAGAAACAGAAGGAAAACTTCCAAACTCATTCTATGAGGCCAGCATTACCTTAATCCCCAAACCAGGCAAAGACCCCATCAAAAAGGAGAATTTCAGACCGATATCCCTGACGAATATGGATTCCAAAATCCTCAACAAAATCCTAGCTAATAGGATCCAACAATACATTAAAAGGATCATCCACCACGACCAAGTGGGATTTATCCCCGGGATGCAAGGGTGGTTCAACATTCGCAAATCAGTGTGATAGAACACATTAATAAGAGGAGGGAGAAGAACCATATGGTCCTCTCAATTGATGCAGAAAAAGCATTCGACAAAATACAACATCCTTTCCTGATTAAAACTCTTCAGAGTATAGGGATAGAGGGAACATTCCTCAAGCTCATAAAATCCATCTATGAAAAACCCACAGCGAATATCATCCTCAATGGGGAAAAGCTGAGAGCCTTTCCCTTAAGATCAGGAACACGTCAAAGATACCCACTCTCGCCACTGTTGTTCAACATAGTACTAGAAGTCCTAGCAACAGCAATCAGACAACAAAAAGAAATAAAAGGTATTCAAATTGGCAAAGAAGAAGTCAAACTCTCTCTTTTCGCAGACAACATGATACTTTATGTGGAAAACTCAAAAGACTGCACCCCCAAATTACTAGAACTCATACAGCAATTCAGTAATGTGGCAGGATACAAAAGCAATGCACAGAAATCAGCTGCTTTCTTATACACTAACAACGCAACTGTAGAAAGAGAAATTTGAGAAATGATTCCATTTACAATAGCACCAAAAACCTTGGAAGATACCTCGGAATAAACCTAACCAAAGAGGTAAAGGATCTATACTCTAGGAACTACAAAACACTCATGAAAGAAATTGAAGAAGACACAAAAAGATGGAAAAATATTCCATGCTCATGGATCAGAAGAATAAACATGGTTAAAATGTCTATGCTACCCAGAGCAATCTATACCTTCAATGCCATCCTGATCAAAAGTCCAATGACATTTTTCAAAGTGCTGGAACAAACAATCCTAAAATTTGTATGGAATCAGAAAAGACCCTGAATCGCCAAGGAGATGTTGAAAAAGAAAAACAAAGCTGGGGGCATCACGTTGCCTGATTTCAAGCAATATTACAAAGCTGTGATCACCAAGACAGCATGGTACTGGCACAAAAACAGACATACAGACCAATGGAACAGAATAGAGAACCCAGATATGGACCCTCAACTCTGTGGTCAAATAATCTTTGACAAGCAGGAAAAAACATGCAATGGAAAAAAGTCTCTTCAATAAATGGTGCTGGGAAAATTGAACAGCCACATGCAGAAGAATGAAACTCGACCATTCTCTAACACCATTCACAAAGATAAACTCAAAGTGGATGAAATACCTCAATGTGAGACAGGAATCCATCAAAATCCTAGAGGAGAACATAAGCAGTAACCTCTTTGACATCGCCCACAGCAACTTCTTACAAGATACATTTCCAAAAGCTAGTGAAACAAAAGCAAAAATGAACTTTTGCGACTTCATCAAGATAAAAAGCTTCTGCACAGCAAAGGAAACAGTCAACAAAACAAAGAGGCAACCCAGAGAATGGGAGAAGATATTTGCAAATGACACTACAGATAAAGGGCTGCTATCCAAGATCTATAAAGAATTTCTCAAACTCAACACCCAAAAAACAAATAATCAAGTCATAAAGTGGGCAGAAGATACGAAAAGACACTCCTCTGAAAAAGACATACAAATGGCTAACAGACACATGAAAAAGTGTTCATCATCATTAGCCATCAGGGAAATTCAAATCAAAACCACACTGAGATACCAACTTACACCAGTTAGAATGGCAAAAATGGACAGGGAAAGAAACAACAAATGTTGGAGACGTTGTGGAGAAAGGGGAACCCTCTTACACTGTTGGTGGGAATGCAAGTTGGTATAGCCACTTTGGAAAACAGTGTGGAGGTTCCTCAAAAATTTAAAAATAGAGCTATCCTATGACCCAGCAATTGCACTCCTGGGTATTTATCCCAAAGACACAAATGTAGTGAAAAGAAGGGCCATATGGACCCCAATGTTCATAGCAACAATGTCCGCAATAGCCGAACTGTGGAAAGAGCCAAGATGCCCTTCAACAGATGAATGGATAAAGAAGATGTGGTCCATATATACAATGGAATATTACTCAGCCATCAGAAAGGATGAATACCCAACTTTTGCAACAACATGGATGGGACTGGAGGAGATTATGCTAAGTGAAATAAGTCAAGCAGAGAAAGTCAATTATCATATGGTTTCACTTATTTGTGCAACATAAGGAATAGCATGGAGGACATTAGGAGAAGGAAGGGAAAAATGAGCGGGGGGGAATTGGAGGGAGAGATGAACCATGAGAGACTATGGACTCGGAGAAACAAACAGGGTTTTAGAGGGGAGGGGGTGGGGGGATTGGTTAGCCCAGTGATGGGTATTAAGGAGGTCACGTACTGCATGGAGCACTGGGTGTTATATGAAAACAATGGATCATGGATCACCACATCAAAAACCAATGATGTATTGTATGGTGACCAAAATAACAAAATTAAAAAAAAAAAATTCAGAACATCAAAAGTGACTAGATTCTAAAAGCTTCTATGGAGAAAAGACAAATCATGTACTAATGGATGGTAATTAAACTGATGGCTGACACCTCAAGAGCAATAAAAAAATCCAGAAAGGAACAGAATAAAATGTCCAATGGAATAAGAGAGGGAGAAAAGGTAAACCTAAAATTCCATGTTAACAAATATATCTTTCAAGAACAACAGTGAAATATAGACATTTTGGACATAAACTAAGAAAAGTTTATCAACAAAAGATCCTCACTAAAAATATACCTCAAGCTGAAGAAAAATTTTCCCAGATGGAAAGTCTGAGACACATGAAAGGATGCTGAGTAAAAATATGTTAATATGGGGCCCAGCCGTCTTGTGAGAAGACTCAAGCGTGTGCTCTTGGCTCAGCACTGCCTGCTGCAATCTGTGGAGGAATGTGCCACTGAGCCACCATCATGCCTGGGCACTTACAGAAAGGCTTTGGCTGTATGGTCACCAACTGATTCAACTGGTTACTTGATGATGAATCAGACCCCTTTGAGGTATTGAAGCAGCAAAGAACAAGAAAAAAGAAGCCAGCAGGGATGGTACTGGGGGCCCTGGGGCCTGAACCCACAGCCCAGACCAACTCCAATGCAGCAGGCAAACAGCTGCCTAAAGAGTCCCAGAAAGACCACAAGAACCCACTGCCCCCCCAGTGTTGGCGTGGTTGGCAAGAAAGAGGAGACACAATTGTCCATGGCGTTTAAGAAAGAAGGCATAAAAGGTGTTAGAAGAAGTCTTGATCAACAGCTGCACCATGAAGGGAGAATAATTAACAGGAAACCAGAAAGGTAACCACCTCATGAATGACGATTTGAAAAGCCACTTGAAGAAAAGGATGAAGGAGGAGACTTTTCAATTGATGGACAGTTTATTGACTGGCATATCCGAGGCTGTGGTGGTCTTGGAAGAGGTTGAGGAGGCCGGGGACATGGAATTCATACCATTCACACCTAAAGACTGAATTTCATCTGTTTTGAAAATGAATTTCTCTCGCTACACAGAAGTAACAATATGGTAGTCAGTTTTGTGTTTAGAAATGTATTGGTAGCAGGGATATTTTCATAATTTTCAGAGATTATGCATTCTTCATGAATACTTTTGTATTGCTGATTGCAAATATGCATATCCAAACTTGAAATACATGCATGAACAGTGTATCCCAGTTTAAAGCTTCCGTTTCACTTGTTATTTAATTAAGGATTTAGATGTTCTTCCAATTACAAACTGGTTTTAAATATTGGACATAATATCAGTTTTAATACCTCCTTTGCATTTTCATACATGGTCAGTTGGGGGCTCATGTAAACTTTGTCAAATTTTATGCTATGTGGAATACTAACACTACTTTAATACTACTTTAGTATTTTAACTTAGTTTTAATATTTTCATTTCTGGGGAAAATCTTTTTCACTTCTCATGATAGCTGTTATCTATGCTAAATCTTTATATACAGAAATATTAGTACTTGAACAAATTCAAAGCACATTGGTTTATTAACCCTTGCTCCTTCATGGTTCATTAAGTTCAAAATTATAATTGATTCACAATTTTAACTACATTTACTTTTAAAATGTGTGACTTTCCCATTTTAAAAACCAAACTAGACACTTTGTTGGTGAAAGTTTAAGCTACTTATTATCGATACACATCCTATCAAGTGAAGTAGTTTTATGGGTGTTGGGTTTTTTCCCCTCCAAAGGGTGGATGGAACAAGATGATTTGGCTACTGCATAATATTTAAATTGCAATGTAAAATAAGCGGCCACTCAGCATGATCTGTGTGTGTGGAAGGTCCCAAATCAAAATTGTTCTTCCGTGATCAACAACCCTTTAGCCCTTCCTTTTTCTAAAGAAGCCAAAGGGCACTGGTTTGTATGATAGGATGGGGGAGTATGTTAATTTTTGGAATTTGGAAAGCAGGCAGTCTTACTTTATAAGGCTGCACCATCCATGAAATATAAACCAAAAATCTTACTGTTTCCGAATTTCCTATTTTACTATTAATTTTGGTTTTAAGTTGATAGATGCCTGTTCCACAGAAAGCGGTAAGTAAGTATCTTTTACCTCTTCCTCCATTAGAAAATTAGGCTAATGGATTCCTTGAATGGGAGCATCACCACTTACGAAAACATACATGGAGAGAATTATCAACAAATAGATTTTCTAGGATCTTTTTTTTTTTTGCCTTATGCCACACTTATTGGTAAACAAGAAAGGAATCTCATGTACAGTTTTAAAGCTCTTTTGTCACTCAGTATTTTCTACCTGTGTACGGTAATATCCAGTTTTTAAAATACTGAAGATCTTAAATCATAAAATGTCTGCTATTTAACTGATTCATTCTCCCATATACTTCTAAAAGAGAAATTGTATAGTATAAGACTTATTCATTTGGATTAGATTAATTAATCTAGTTACCTGCTAGTTTGACATCTTAGGAAGGAAGTAATTGGTTTTTAATGATGGATAAACTTTTGTGCTGGTGTTTTGGAACTTATGATGCTGAGCATGTTCCACACTGGTGTAAATGTCTACTATAATTTTATACTTACAAACATAAAAAAATATGTTTATGTGTGGGTAAAGCTAAACAAATACTGTAATAATAATAGTAAACATGCAAAAAAATAACAATAAAAATGCTTAATTTGAGGGGTGAAAGGTAGGTTAGAAATAAAATACTGGATATCAGGGAGAGGGATTTAAGCATTCTTAGATCCTTGGATTGTAATTAAGTAGGATTAAAATGTTGATTAACATTAAACTAGTGTAGGCATGTTAAAATAACTTGCTAAGAAATAGACACAGAGTGCATAACTTGCAAACAAGTTGAGAAGAAAATTTTAGTAAGAAAAAGAAAAAAAGGCAAGGATGGAGATTATTGGACATTATGCTAAGTGAAATAAGTCAATCACAAAAAGATTCCACAAACATAAGGTACCTAGAGTAGTGAATTCATAGAGACAGAAAGAAGAATGGCAGTTGCCAGAGGCTGGAGGCAGGGGAAAGTAGGGGGTTGTTGTTTAATGGATATAGAGTTTCAGTTTCACAAGATGAAAAGAGTTCTGGAGATTGGTCTCATGACAATGTGAATGTACTTAACACTTGAACTGTATACTTAAGTAGTTGATGGTAAAATTTTATGCTATGTGTATTTTACCACAATTTTTTTGAAAAAGAAAAAAAAGAATAGAGACTGTTTTAACAAATTAGAAAAGAGTACATTATAAAAAGAAAAAAATAAGGTAGTAGAAATATATCTTAGTATATCAGTAATCACTATAAAGGTTAATAGAACTCTCCAGTTTCAAACAATGTTGTCATATTCGATTTAAAATTAAAAATCCAGTTGTAGGCTTGTTATGAGACATAATTAAAACATAAGGAAACAAATACTGAAAGTCAAAGAACGAAAATACACATACTGTCACAAACCAAGTTTCCATATTTATGAGAATTGTTTCTCAGTTTTTTACACAATCAAAGCATCCACTCACACATCATATAAGACATTTTTGCATGCAGGGGACCTTACTGAAGGCCTGGGAGATGGTGGCAGGGCCTGTACATTACAGAAATACAAACCTCTTCAAATCAAAGATTGTACACTCCTGATCTGAACAGTTCTTTGGTCACCCCTCAAAGCCCCAGGCCTCATGTGACCTCGCTGGCTTAATCCTTCTCCCTCCACCCCATTCCTCTTTTTGACAACCAGGGTCTCCAATTCTCCCTGCTCTTCATTCCAAGCAACTCCACTTTCTCCAGTCCCTCTGTCCAAACCTAGAGGAGCCTTCCTCCTCAAAAGGAATGATTTATGATTACATGTAGAATTAGAAGTATCTGGGGAAATAATTTAATATCCAATACTGCTCAGAGTGTGGATCCTTTGAGAGCAGTCATTCCTAAACAGGGTTGAGAAGCAAACCCTCTGAAAATTTCCCTTCAGACCCTCTTAATCAGATGTCCTATGGTGGATTTGGATCCACGTGCATCTGCTAAAAAAAAAAAAGAAAAAGAAAATGACGTGAATAAAATTATTATTGCTGAGTACATAGTGATTACTCAAAACAAACAAAAAGAGTGGGTTTCTGCTTCACCATGAATTTCTCCAGGCTAGTCCAGCTCTCATAGTTTGTCTGAAATGTTGCCACGGTTTCTTCCCTGGCCAGCCTGCCTCCAGTCCTCCTCCCCTCCATCTGCCCTACACATGCCAGTTCTGAGACCAGAGCTGCTCAGATGGCTTGGAGGACTCCCCGGTAGCTATTGAATAAGAGCTACACAACCTTGAACATGTCATGTAACCTCTCTGTGCCTCAGTTTCTTCATCTGTAAGTTATAGAAAACAATAACTCACATGAGGCATGAGGTTGATATAAGAACGAAGAGTTAGCATTTGTGAAGCATTTCAAATACTGCCTGACACATCATAAGCACTCAACAAATGTCAGTCGTTACCACTGTTCATGTTATTTTTTTGTTCTGTCTTGTTTTGGTCACAACTGTCCACACTGCAGATAAAGCCGCACACTATGGCCCTCCCCTCACCTGCCTTTCTAGACTCATTTCCCACTGTGACTCCACTCCCCCCCAAATATGCCTACGAGTTCCCATTTCTGTACTTTGTTCACTGTAATTTCCACTTGGATGCACAGTTTTTCTCTCTACATATTGGTTAATAGCAGATGAGTCATTTTTTAAAGGCATAACTCAAGTGTTACTCCAGTTCCCTAACTCAAGTTCTCTCCAGACTTCCTCTTCCTGCTACTATCCTATATCAAATCTGTATCATTTCCAGCCAGGAACATTTGAATAGTCAAACCATCTTCAGCTTCTTCCCACCAATATCACCATCCTTGACGCTTCCAAAAAAATTCCCTCCTCCTTAGAAGAACATTCTCTGATTACCTATGATGTGCTAAGCACTGCCAGAACCTTTTACAATATTTCATTACTCATTGCAAGCACCCACATAACACAGGTATTACCATCCCTATTTTATAGACAAGAAAACTGATACTCATTGCCAAGGTCACTGAGCTAGTGGTGGAGGACCAGGATTTCAAATCAGGTCTGTTTCCTCTAGCACCGATACTCATTCCACAAGAATTGTCTCTGAGCCATGTTTGCAATTGTTGCCAGTTCTGTTTACCACCTGTATAACCATTAACTTACTATTTTTACTTAAATCAATTTTTAATCTTAAATATATTCTTCCAAAAAATCTGAATGTTACTACTGTCCATTAAAAACTAATAACACTGGGGCACCTGGGTGGCTCAGTCGTTAAGCATCTGCCTTCGGCTCAGGTCATGATCCTGGGATCGAGCCCTGCATCGGGCTCCCTACTTGGCGGGAGGCCTGCTTCTCCCTCTCCCACTCTCCCTGCTTGTGTTCCCTCTCTCGCTATATCTCTGTCAAATAAATACATAAAATCTTTAAAAAAACAAAAAACTAATAACATTTGCCATAAATAGAAAGTAATCCTGAATAATAATACCATGAAGGTAACATTAGGTCTGACCTGTGCCTCCAGCCTTGGGTCCCTTCATTCTTCCCCTGCCCTTTCCACTCTGGCCACAACAGTTTGCTTTCTGTCCTTATTGCTTACCATGCCTCCTGAAGCCACAGGGTATTTGCACATGCTGTTCTCCTGCTCAGAACACTCTTCCCTACCCTCATAGCTTATTTAAACTCATTCTAGACTTTCAAATACCAGGGTAAGATATTTCCTTGGGAAAACCTTCACAGACCTCCTGAGTAGACCAAACCCCCCAATCTGGAGTCTCAGAGCACTGCAGGTCTCTCCTCAGCATTTCTCCCAGCCACACTTTTCCATTTGTTTACAGGATCCAATAAAATCTGTCTTTCTCCCTGGATTATGTAATTCCACCAGGGCTATGAACACTGTTGGTTCTGCTCACCACTGAATTTCTAGAATCAAGCATTGTTAATGGTATTTTCTGAATGAATGAATGAATGAATGAATGGTTCCTAGATTCCTAGATTTTTGAAATATCAAGTAGTAAAGTCTTGCAATTCCTTGTAGGTGTAAGTCTTCTCTTCCTTACTCAGCTCCTGTGTTTCAATTTGATAATGAGGCATGGGAGATACTGCAAGCTCTCTCCAATGAGGCTACAACTGCTTTCTGGGATCACGGAGGCAGAGCATGACCTGTTGCCCACAGGTTTTGAGAGTCAGAGCTTTCTGAACCTTCTGAATCCTCCAGATACTGCCATTACCATGTTCATTCTCTGCAGACCTGCTCCATGTCATTCAGATGAGCCTATGACAGGCAGGGAATTCAATATGTGAAATAAACACACAACTAATAAAGTTTAAAATGGACTTCCCTGAACCTTTAAATGTCACCCTTCCTAAAACTCTTCTCTGCCAAGTCTGCATGGTGCTTCTCCAAAACCTCTTCTGACTTGGTTTTCCCATCTCCACTGCCAATCTCTAAAGCATGCCCCCATCCTCTGGCATCTGGACCATTATAACACATCCCTCCAGCCCCTGTCTTCTTTAACCGATTCTCTAGACCGTCTAAAATTCATGTATGAGCAGGCTGCCTCTCAGCTGAAAAAACCTAAATCTCCAGTTCCCTCCAAAATCTCAAAACTTCCCTGGCAAACAGTTAAAGTCCTCTTCAGCATGGCCCCAACCTTGCATTCAGCCTCTTTGCTCCACAAGGGAGAACGCTGTTCTGTGGTCACCCTGAGACTGAGCCCAGGCCTGTAGCCTGCCTACAGTGCACACCACGTGCACTGCAGTGTCCCGCACTGGGGACCAGGCAGAAGGGGGCTGTGTGTGAGTCAGTGCCACACCTGAGGAGATGCTAAGAGAAACAGGCAGCACAGGCTGCTCAGGGAATATAAGTGCTGGGGGCAGGCGTCCTTTTCAGCTTGACTCTGGATGTGAATGAAAGGATCTCTTTCTGCTTTCTTTGAGGAAAAAAAATGACCAATTTACTTTGAAAGAATAGAACCATTTACTTCATATGGAGAAACCATGGAGCACTGCACTCAGAAGACTGAAGAAGAAGGGGCTCACTTCCAGAGGCAAAGTGGTTTTTAAAACATCTTTCCAGGGGCGCCTGGGTGGCTCAGTCATTAAGCGTCTGCCTTCGGCTCAGGTCACGATCCCGGGATCCTGGGATTGAGCCCCGCATCGGGTTCCCTGCTCGGTGGGGAGCCTGCTTCTCCCTCTCCCACTCCCCCTGCTTGTGTTCCCTCTCTCCCTGTGGCTCTCTCTGTCAAATAAAGAAATAAAATCTTAAAACAAAACAAAACAAAAACCATCTTCCCAGGAAGGGAAATTAATGGGCGAGCAGTGCAACAAAAGACCCAGAACCACTGCAGGCAAGTATGGCATGGTGATCTTAGTCCTTAGTGGGAGTTAGGGGTCACAGCTACCACACGTTCTCACTGCAGGAGCACAGACAGGTCACTACCCTCTCCAAGTCTGTACCATACAGATTGTAAACTGAATGCCATTGGAAAGGCAGGAGGACAAGGAGCAATGTGTGAGAGGGTGCTATAACTGTAACCAGGCTTCTGAGCCCAGGAGAGATTTGGGGGCCTTTTCAGAGTTTCTAGTAGGTGGTGGTGTCTAGCAGGGAGGATCTCACAGTTGGGCCAGCTCACACCCAGAATTTGGTCCTGAGCTTTGATTTATCTGAAACATTTCATTTATTTAATAAAACAGTTGTGACTGCTATCCTGGGCAGCCTCTTCCCAGCATCAGGATTCCAGGGAAGCCAAATTAGTAACCAGAAGTTTATTCACTGGGGGTGGAAGTGAGGCAAAGGGGACCAGACAGTTGTAGACACATTTTTTGTTTTGCTTTATACCCAAAACTTACACAGAGCCTAAAAATTTTGATGCAGTAGAGAACGGGTGTGCCTAAAACCCAGGGTGAGATACACCAGAATGCCAGACACAGTACCTCACTCCCTGGGCTGCAGCTGAATAAACCTTGATGTTGGTTTTCTCTGGTCTTCCTTTGTCTACTCCTCTGTAGACTTCCACCCTTCTGCCTGCATCTTTCATTACCATGTCACTGTTTCCAAGGTGACAGTTTATTTGATGTGTCTCCTTATCTTCCTCAATAGGAAAAACCCTAATCTCAAATCAACCATGTGTTTACAAGCCTTCTCTAGAGTTGGGCTTCCCATCTATTAGGGAAATTCTTATTACCCAGAGGTGTCACTTCCTCACCTGATGGACAAATGCAAAGGGTGCAACTGTCTCCCCTTGCACCTTAATTACATTTCCAAGAAGTAGTTCATAAACTCAGACCTGGAAAATGGCTTCGAGTCAGTTCTAGTATGAATCAGAGCTCTGTCAGCTGAGAACTGAAAACCAAGGTGGCCAGTGCTTCCCAGGCCCAGACATATGCGGGTGTCTTTAGGGATCAGTCTTGAGTCTCTCTTTCTGCATTCTCATCCACGGTCTTGGGAAAGGGCAGCAGGCCATCGACTTATGGCAGATTTTTGAAGTCAAGTGCCAGAGTGGCCATCCTAAGGCAAAGAATGAGGTTAGCAACAGGGCAATCAACAGGAAAATTCCAGTTCAAAAAACCTGAGGGACAGGGAATGACCTCACTTGGCCTCAGACTTTCCAATGAGTGGGATGAATCTGACACAGAGTGCCAAGTGAGACAGCATTGACTCAGAACTATGGGAATGAATATAAGACAAAAGTAGGGACTAGGGTCAACACCAGGCCCTATTTAGAGCTGGGAGGGAGGGACAAAAAGCTGAGTACTCCAGAAGAAATGGTAGCCCTGCTGCCTGCTCTGTTGGGACCACACCTGGACCAGCTCAGGATGCAGAATTCCTGGAACTTTTAATGAGTGTAAAGGGTATTTTCTAAAGGGCAAGAGGAAATGAGCTTTACTCCCAACAAAATGCACAAATCATCCTGGCCTGCTAAGCTTCGCTTTTCTTAATGGTTTAATGGGCCCTGGGTAAACAGTAGGTGAGCCCCTGATTTAAATGGAAAAGTCTAAGTTTATTGAATACAACCTCACAGAGCTAATAAAGTAGGGTGGGGAGCTACTTTAAAGCCTCTACTCCTATATGAACCTAAAGGGACATAAAAGAACGCTATGGACTGTTCTACTGGAATAAGCTTAAAGAACAGTTTCATCTATTAAGGGAAGGAGATTTCTGTGAAAGTAGGGAATCAACAGAAATACTGTATGAAAGGTACAACAGCAAAGCATTACCTGATTACCTGAAATGTGTCATTGCTGCATAATAAAGACGTTTGATGGCTCAGGAAAGGGGTGGGGGTAGGAGAGGGAAGCCAAGAAGGAGGACCCTGGCCCAGGGTCAGGAGCCTGGGTTGTCATGTAACACCTACCACTAACTGTAATTTTGGGGGAGCCCCTTCTGGGCCTTGGTTTCCACATCTGTAAAGTTGCTGCAATAATAATAGCAATCGACACTTATTGAATGCTTCTTCCAAATGCTAGATACATGCTCCAAGCACCTCATGCAGTTTATTTCATTTAATTGTCACAGTGATCTGATGAGGTAGAAGAAGAACATTTCCGACTTCTCTGAAAAAAATCAGGAAGTCCGACAATGTTGGGCACCAGTCCAACATGGCAGAAAGAGTCAGAGCTGAGTAGAAGCCATGCTGTTTTAGATGAGACCATTAGCCACACTGTCACCATCACACTCCTATCATACTGTTTATTTTGTTTACGGTACCTGAATGGTTCTTGCAGCAAGTGGGCTTGTGGCCCCTGGATTCAATGGTCTTAATGATCCCTCCTCTACCCCTGAGAGTTGATGTTCTTTGTTCCATGTCAGCCTGCCCAGAGTGGTCAGGCCATTCCTCAACAGTCAGGCCTCAGATAGCAGGTGCTGGAAATTGTCCCGCCTTCAAGGACTCTTAGAAAGCAGGAGTGCTGGGGACTGAGAGCGGGTGTTACCGTGCCCTGTGAAATGGAGTTCCAATGGTCGCTGGGCTCTCTGCAGCTTGCCTTCCCCTGAGCCAGGAGCTTGATCTCATTTGAATGGGGAGAGGAAGTAGCGGAAGAATGAACAAGGACATTCTGAAACCCCCAAGGACTGTGCTAGGATGAACAAGGACCTTCCTATCCTAAGGCAAGTTACTCAACCTCTCTGTGCCTTGGTTTCCTCGCCTGTATGTTAATAATAGTCCCTACCTCATAGGGAGGCTATAAGAAGCAGAGAAAGAACCTCTATGGGTTGCTAAAAACTCTGAAGTTTCTGGTCCCAGTCCTTTGGCCATCATGAGATACCTGTCTGTGGGTTCATAAAAGAATGATCTATCTCTAATAAAAAATAATAATAAATAATAAATAATAAACCCTTTCTGCTTAAGCTAGCTTGTATTGGGTTCTACCCACCAGGAAGTTAGAAACAGAAACTACTTAGAGATGAACTGACACATTACAAATCCTTCAGGTCTGTGTGCTTTTTCCATTGCTCTCTTCCTAAATGGTCTCTGGTACAGATAATGAACAGTTTACTCATTTTTTCCCAGAAGAATGGGGCAAAATGAAGTCCTGCTCATCACATTTCTTTTTTTTTTTTTTTTAAGATTTTATTCATTTATTTGAGACAGAGAGAATGAGAGACAGAGCGCATGAGAGGGAGGAGGGTCAGAAGGAGAAGCAGACTCCCTGCCGAGCAGGGAGCCCCGATGCAGGACTCGATCCCGGGACTCCAGGATCATGACTGGAGCCGAAGGCAGTCGCTTAACCAACTGAGCCACCCAGGCACCCGCTCATCACATTTCTAATTCTTTTTAGTCCAATTGCTTTGGGAAGGTTTCTACAGCAGTCATCCTTCCCCAAGCTCTCTTTCTTTCTTCTCTGCTTCCCCTCCTCAACTACCGAGCCATAGGAGGAATCCTGGAGCAGTCTTGCTTTATGACCATTGGGTTCTTTTCACTAGCAGCTGTCCCAAACCACATTTCTCCAGTTGGGTTTACTCATTCTTCAACTGAGGCCCTTGTATTGGGGCAGGTACTCTATTCAGAAACTGCCTGTTTAGAACGGCCCCATACCTGCTTCTTCCTGGCTCTTCAACACTGCCTTTAATCAAATGTGCACCCCCTGGATTCTCATAATTGCTATTTTAGTTTAAATAGGAAAGAGCTGGGGCACCTGGATGGCTCAGTTGGTTAAGCATCCAACTCTTGACTTTGGCTCAGGTCATGATGTTAGGATTGTGAGATCGAGCTCCATATTGGGCATGGAGGTTGCTTAAGATTCCCTTTCTCCCTCTCCCTCTGCCCCTTCCACCCCCCCTAAAAAATAAAATAAAATAAAATAAAATAAAATAAATAAAATAAAATAAAATAAAATAAAATAATAAAATTAAAATAAAATAAAATAAAATAAAATAAAATAAAATAAAATAAAATAAAATAAAATAAAATAAAACATAGGAAAGAACTGGTTTTATTGCTTTCAACCCAAGAACCCTAGCTTCAATATGGTACCTCACTGGTGAGGGCAAGAGAGTAGATGGTGAAAGGGAGTTGGTTATATTGAATTGTCAAGAAAGGCCTTTCTAAGGAGGTGAAATTTCTGCTGAGCCTTCAATAAAGTATGCAAACAAGGCGGGCAAAGGATTGGGTAGAAGCATTCTAGGAAGGCAACAGTAAATGCAAAGACCTTGAGGGGGGAGCATCATCAAGGAGCAGCAAGGAGGCCATTGCAACTAGAGCCAAGTAAGTGAGCAAGAGAGTGGAAGGAGATGAGAACAGAGAGCTAGGCAGAACTTGGATCGTGAAGCATCCCTAGGCTGCAGTGAGGGGTTTGGGTTTTATGATGTGGCAAGAGCCAATGAAGAGCTTGAAAAGAGTGACATACTCTGATTTAAAAAAAAAAAATCTTTCTGGCTGGCTGTCTTGAGGACTTCCTGTGGAAGACAAATATAGAAAGTGTAGTAAGACCAGTAAGGACACTATTTCAGGTGTCCAGGAAGATGTGACCGTGGCTTGGCTGCAAGTCAGAGTAGTGGAGATGGAGAAGAGTGAACAGATTTGCGATATGGTTTTAAGGAAAAGTTGCCTTAAAAAACTTGTTAATGGGGGCACCTAGGTGGCTCAGTTGGTTAAGCATCCAACCCTTGATTTTGTTTCAGGTCATGATTCAGGGTCATGAGATCAAGCCCCGCTTTGGGCCTCATGCTGAACATGGCCCCTGCTTAAGATTTTCTCTCTCCCTCTCCCTCTGCTCCTCCCCCTCCCCCCTCTGCACGTGTGCTCTTTCTCTTTCTCTCTTAAAAAAAAAATAAAAACACTTGTTGATGTAGGGTATGAGGGGAAGAGAAGAATCAAGGTTTACTCTTAGATTTTGGACTGAACCAACTCTATAGTTGCCATTTGCTGGGTTGGTAAAAACCATGGGAGAGACTTGTCATTGTATTAGTCATCTCCTACTACATAACAAATGACCACAAGATTTAGTGGCTTAAAATAACATTAAACTGTCATTATCTCACTGTTTCTGTGGGTCAAGAATTCAGAGGTGGGGCGCCTGGGTGGCTCAGTCATTAAGCGTCTGCCTTCGGCTCAGGTCATGATCCCAGGGTCCTGGGATCGAGTCCCACATCAGGCTCCCTGCTTGGCAGGAAGCCTGCTTCTCCCTCTCCCACTCCCCCTGCTTGTGTTCCTGCTCTCGCTATCTCTCTCTCTGTCAAATAAATTAATAAAATCTAAAAAAAAAAAAATTCAGGAGTGGCCAGCTGGGTGCTTCTGACTCATGTTCTCTCATGAGGCTATAGTCAAGCTGTTGGCTGGGGCCACATTACCTGAAGTCTTGGTTGGGGCTGATATGCTTTACAGGTGGTTCACTCACTGGCCAGCACACTGTGCTGACCATTGGTAGGAAACTTCCATTACTTACTACCTGGACCCTTCCACAATCTACTTGAGTGTCCTTACAACAGGGCAGCTGCCTTACTCCAGGCAAGTGATGTTAAGATCTCTTATGACCTAGCCTCAGCAGTCACACTCTGTTATTCCCACAATATCCTGTTGGTTACAGGCCAGCCCTATTCAGTGTGAGAGGGGCATGATCCCAGGAAGCAAGAATCACTAGGGGCTGTCTTGATGACTGGTTCCTACACTGTCCACACAGATGCCAGAACCAGTGTAGACAGAGCCAGTCAGGGTATCAGAGAGGCCCCGCTGGAAGAAGGGACCTGAAGAATGGGCAGGGCTAGAGCAGAACGGTTAGATTCTAGAGATATAAATGAGTCAAAGGGAGTGATTCCAGATGTGTGGAATGGACTTCAGTGGAGCCAGATGTTCCCCCATTGAAGGGGAAGCTGGGCTGGAGAGACACAAAGCCCTATTTGCCAAAAAACCTCATGGATTCCTGTTTGGGTTTCAGAATATATGGAGGAGCCCATAAGAGTTAATGAATTGTGATATGGGGAGGTAACCATATCTGTTGAAGGAAGAGGAAACCTGGAGCTGAAGATGTAAAAGATATCAACTGAGGCAACTGGTCAGTGTTAAGAAGCAAGCATCCTCCCCACACACTCACCCCTCTCTTGTTTTATAGGAATCACTGTGACCTCATAGGGCTAGCTAAAGGCACAGGCATGCCTGACCCATATTCCTAGTTTATGCCTTCTGCCACAGGTGACAGGATCTCTCCCAGTGCCTGAAATTTCTCATTGACTCCCCAAGGAATGTGGGTTGAGTACTGAGGAAGGTATTAATCTCCCAAGACACTCTGAGACCCAAGAGTTGGCTCCTAAGAGCAGGCTGCACAGGAAGGAGAAAGCTATCCACCCCTGTGAGCTGAAGGGCTGTAACTTGAGTCCCAAAGTAGTCAACCTGTGAAAACTATCAAACTCACTCTGGGCACTGACACTTCTATGAATGCTAACTGATCAGATTTATTGAATATTACTTTAAAAATGCAAAGAACAGGCTCTGTAAAGACCCAGGTCTGCTTGTGAGAGCAGGTGCTCTCTTGTCCCAGGCCTGTCCTTATGGAAGAGTTCTCTTAACAAGGGACCGTGCTTATGTATGCCCATCTAGCTTCACCAGCAACAGGACATTTCTCCATCTGTCCCCATCTTCAGCCTCCATCCACAGAAGCACATACCTCAACTTTGCTATCCCATGAGGTATTTGGGCACAAATTCTGCAGCTGAGTCTCAGGACTAAGCCTGAAGGCAACAGCCAAACTGCCCTGCCTGCAGGATCGGGTACATAATTTGCAGTGCCCAGTGCAAATGGAACTGTGAGACTCCTTGTTAATAAATTATTAAGAATTTCAAAATGGTGACAGCAGAGCATTAAACCAAGTCCAAGTCCTTTCTAAGTGCAAGGCTCTGTGTGGCGGTACAAGGTTGCACACACACCAAACCAGCCCTGCCTACCTGTTACTTCCCCTGAGTCCACAGCTTTGATGCCTGCCATTGACATTCATCCCAACAGTCTTCATATGTGCCCCCTCCAGCCCTGGGCTGAGCCACACAGGACCCTGAAGGAGAAATACTCTTTCCTCTATTTATTATCCATCCCTTACTCTCTGAGCCACAGCAATTTCATCTTCTCACCTTCCTGGCCAGGTACATATCCTGTGATTTCCATCATCAAAGTTTCTGGACTATCCCATCCCTCCTTCTTACAATGTTCTTCCTGTCTTGGGCAGCAGTGGCAGCCCTGCAGCCCACAGCTGTCCTCTTGGATCACCTTCCACTTTCTTCCTGTCTCAGGTGGTCACACACATGCCTCTCACCTCTGTCCAGGTCCACTCCATTTCCCCATTGCTCTCAACACCCTCTCCCCATTTCTCCATTGTTACCAAGCCTCTGCCCAACGAAAGAGTTCTGCCTACAGTTTGGGAATACTCCACTCCTTTCCAATAATACTGTTTAGAGGTTTTTTTAGGATGGCTACATTTTAAAGATATTTTATAAGTGATAAAAGATATCTAAAAGTGTATTTATTTTATAATAAATGATTTTTTAAATGAGAAAACAGAAACAGATGGGTTAGGGTAACTTGTCCAAGGTCACACAGCTGGTTAGTGGCAAAGCCAAGGCAGGATTTCAGCACCTGCTGACTCCAACTACAATTTCTAACTAATTAGGAATTAGTGGGGTCATAACAAAAAAATAAAGTAATAAGAACATAAAGAAACAAGACAATATGGTGCTTTTTAAAAAAATGGCTGCATGTTCTTTGGCACTATTAAGAGGTGGGGGGTCTGTGTCCCTTCCTTTGAGTCTGGGCAGGCTTCTGACTGCTTTGATCAATAGAATGGGGTAGACATGATGCTAGATCAAAAAAGGTCTGCCTGGTTCTCCTGGGATGCTCACTCTAGGGAAAGCCAGCCCCTATATAAAAGCACCGAATATCTTGAGACTACCATGCTACAGGGGCCATATGTAGTGTGGTGCTTTAATCAACAGCCCCAGCTGAGCTCCCAGATGACAGCCAGCATCAACTTCCAGCCATGTGATGAGCAATGCTAAACATCCAGCCAGTTGGACCCTTAGAAGATTTTAGCCCCAGCTGTCAATGACCCCCACAGGTAAGTCTTCCCAGCTGGTGCCACAGACATCATGAAACAGACACACCTCACACCACATCCTCATTGTTGCCTTGCCCGAATTCCTGAGCCACACAACCTGTGAATATAATAAAATGGTTTTTGGAAGACCATCAGTCTTGAGGTGACTTGTTATGCAGCAGTAACTGGAAGAGACATGGGCAAGCCATGCATCTGCCCACTAATGTTTAAGTCATAAATTTCACATGACTTCCTCTAACAGCTTTCCAGAATTCCCTTAACAGTCAACAAAAAGGTGCCTCTTGTGGAAAATGTGCTTAGAGAGAGCAGGGCTTCCCCCCTCCTCATTCACACTCCTCACTCCAGCCAGGTCTGCTTTCTAGAAAGAAGCAGACAGACTAGGGTTTCAAGTCCAGTGCCGTATTAACCTCTCTGAACCTCAGTTCCTCCTCTATAAAATGAGAGATGGGGCATGATTCTCACTTGGTAGATCTGGCGGGGTGGCCAGGAAAGCAAGGGCATAAACTGGTTCTGAGAACTTTTCAGTACACTCTAGGGATAATCATAGAGGCCACCTACCATCTGTTTCCTGCCCTGCCCACTCCACAGCCCCCTCACCTTGATGCCTGGGAGATACAGCCTGACTCAGTGGAAACAACATTCCCAGCCCAAGCCATTAGCTCAAGAGCCTCACATAGCTGCCATCCTTCCCCTCTAGTTTGCACCTTTCCAATAAAAGCATAGCCTCTTCTGATTACAGGAGAAATCTCTACTCTAATTGACTTCCAGGCATTAAAGTTTTACTGAGATGATCTCAGAAGCTCCCTGGGGACAGGAGAAATGCTGAGCAGTGCCGCCCTTAGGGCCCTGTGCTAGGGAAGAGTTTCTAAAACTGTTTGCTCTAAATTTTGGCAGGGCACCTTCTGGAGAATATAAAGAGCAGCTCAAAACAAGAAAAGCACTCAATTTCCCTCTCACCCTAAGCCCTGGAGAAGAGGGGCAGCTGGGTCCCAGGCTCCTTGTGGCAGCTCACTGATCTCTGAGACAGGGGGCAGAGTAGGACACAGACGTGGAGGCCCTGGCACCTGCATTCCTGCCCTAACTCTGTTCATGAAGTGCCTCAACAGAGACACAAAGAAGTAAGAGGTGTGGTGCCTGTCTCAACAGGTCAGCAGTACATGTGCTCACTGACAGACTGTGAGACAGTATGAGGCAATATACCTGGGTGCCCAATTAGGTGGCATGATTAGCACTAAAAGAGGTAAACTGAAGAGGGGCAGAGGAGCAGGGATTAGGGATAATTGAGGAAGGTTTCTTAGTGGAAAGGAAATAAGTGATAGGCTTTTGAGAACAATAATAATAGTAAACACTTATATACCACTTGCTTTGTGCCAAATCCTGCCCCAAGCCCTTTATACACTTTAACATATTTATTCCTCATAACAACCCTTTGAGATAGATTCTGCTTTTAACGCCCTTTTACAGATAAGAAAATCATAGCATGAAAAAGTTGAGTAGCAGTTAGAGTCAGAGCTAGCAAGTGGTAGAGCAGATGTGGAGCCAGAAAGTCTGACTCGGGGTCTGTGTTCTTTACCATCACACTGTGCTGCTTTTCAAGGTACCAATGCAAGCAGGTGAGGGGACAAGGAAAGGAGGAGACTCTACAGGTGCATAGGCGCAGAGGTGGGACTGTGCCCTTCATTCAATGGCCATTGGCACCTTTCCTCTGACTCTTGGGGGGGAAATGAATGATGTATATGGCTTTATATGCTTAGCAAATTTCTGGAATGATACATACAAAAACATAAAATCGGTTATTACCTCTTAGAAATGGAAGTTTAAAAATGAAAAAAAAAAAGAAATGGAAATGGAAGGGAGTGGAGTGAAGGGAAAGGAGCTCTTACTTTTTATTTTATACTCTTCAAATGTGAGAAAATTTTGCCTTGAATCACTTTTACAATTCAATATTGTTTGGTAAAAAATGAGCAAAGGAAAGACTCTCCTGCCCCTGTCCCCACCATTCCCTTAAGGGATGCAGCTGTTAGGAGGGCGAAGCAGACCAACTCAGTGCTTGGACCACAGGAGTATGCAGGGAAGATGAGCCTCTGCATCCTGGCCTCTGCCCAGAGTGAGCTGGGGACTCACCATCCTGCCAATCAGAAAGCCCATCCTTCAGTCCCAGGATCCCAGACTCACCCCCACCCTCTCTTCTCTTAGAGCCCCCCACCTTTCCACTCACCATCACGTGTTTGCAGAGATCACAAAGAGAGCTCCAGACCCATGTTTGGCAATTTTTTAAATTAGCTGAGAACTTACAGAAATTGAGAGGGACGCCTGGGTGGCTCAGTCATTAAGTGGCTGCCTTCGGCTCAGGTCATGGTCCCAGGGTCCTGGGATGGAGCCCCGCATCGGGGTCCTGCATCCCTCTCCCTCTGCCTGCTGCTCCCCCTGCTCGTATTCTCAAGCTCTCTTGTGCTCTCTCTCTCTCTGCAAAATAAATAAACAAATAAAAAATCTTAAAAAATTTGAGAAATTCCGTATAAACATCTGGATTTCTTACTTCTTTTGACCAAACCAGAAGACTTGGCAATTATCGGCCTGCATTCTTACGCGGTCACTTGAAGCCAAGCTGAGGCTCTTGGCCCTTTCAATAGGACACATGTTCTGCTTGCCTCTGTCTTTAACACTCCCTATATTTTCATACTAAGGCCAAATGCCATTGATACTGCATCTGTGCACTTGTTTTTCTTACAAATGGCCTGCTTCCTCAGATACATCACCTGCCGGGTCCTGGTAAATAGCTGAATATTCAGTTTGTGGTTTAGATTGCAAATAGTTTCCAGTTGTTTCATAAATCTGTTCTCCCCAAGATCCTGGAGTGCAGGAGCAAAGTTCAACACATCCTTTGCATTCCGCACATCCTCTATCGGTGAAGCTTTTCACTGAAGGCCTGATGAATTGATCCATCAAGGTTAATTACAGAGTACAGATCTCGATTTCAATCTATCCAGGACTGGCTAGGGCTAAATCATCCATGCAGCTCAATGCTCAATCCTCCTCAAGAACGCTACGTGCTTTTATGCCTCAAAACATTAATAGACAATTTTGCTCTCCCCTAGGCCCATAGTTTTATTAAATATAGCTGCTGACTTCTGTTATCTGTCTCTACAGACAACCTGCATCCCTTTGGCTGATCTATCTTTTTCCCATAGACAGTCAACTTCCCATTACCTCTCTCTCCTGCTCATGCATACTATATGACTCATGTTTCAACAAAAAGAGGAATCCCCTTACCTTCTACTTGACTCGTTTTAAATAGTAAAAATGCCCTTACAGTTATTATGTTTTGCTAATATTCTTTCACACCTTTGATCTCACTTAACTCTTACAGCAACCCCATCAGAGTTGCATAGCTTAAATAAGTGAATAGCTTAAGTGAATAGTTTATTCACTTAGTTCACTTAATTCATGCTAATTCACTTAAATAAGTGAATAGCTTAAATAGTGAATAAAATTCACTATTTTAGAGATTAGGAAACCAATGTACAAATAGGTTAAGTGACTTGCCAAGCATCACACTGCCCAGATGGGACCTGACTCTAATCCACTGCTTTTTCTTGATTTTCAAGGACAGGTAGAGTTGGCTGATTCTCAGGAGAAGTGGTTAAAAATGCTGCACTTGGTCCACTCAGCCCCAGAGAATGAGTTGCAATGAGAAGAGCAAAGGAAAATTTGATTCTCCCAACACACTTCTCTGTCACAGGTCAGCTGTGACTGGTTGTTTGGGGTGACTGTGACTCCCAAGTGTTTGGGGATCCACCTGGACTTCTCTGGGGTACCCATGAGAGAAGGAACCTTTCTAAAGGGCCTCCAGAGGGGCAACAGATCCCAGACCTGGGGCACTCCTGGGAGTCTCACTCATTGAAGAATCTAAGATCAAGTTTACACGAATCAGCAAAAAGAGATCCCTGCCAAAAATGAATCTCTAGTGCTACTTAGAGGCACTAAACCAAAACCATGTCTTGCCTTTTCTCAGCCAGGTCACCCCATATTTGGGTGTCTCAAAATTATACTGACTGTCTTAGTCATCTCAGGCTGCTATAACAAATACCATAACTGGATGGCTTAAGCAAATATTTCTCACAGTTCTGGAGGCTAGGAAGCCCAAGATCAAGGTGCTGACAGATTCAGAGTCTGGTGAGAGCCCATTTCCTGGTTTACAGATGGCCACCTTATTGTTGTGCCCTCACATGATGAAGAGAAATAGTGGAGCATGAGCTCTGGTCTCTTCTTATAAGGGCACTAATCCCATCATGAGTGCCCCCTCCTCATGATTTCACCTAAACCTAATTACCTCCCGAAGTCCCCACCTCCTAATACCATCATATTGGGGGTTAGGGCTTCAGTATACTAACATTCAGTCCATAAAACTGACCTTAGCTCCTTTTCCTCCCTCTAAAATTATTAGTTTCCAACCAAATACATTCATACTAAATAAGAGAGGGATTAAGTTTACTACAAGAAACAAATTATGCATTGATCATAAAACCAGGCCAATAGAAGCTTCTAGTCACTGAATGAGATTTCATAAAATTATAGGGAGACACTGTAAATCCAGAAGGAATAGAGGTCTGAAAAAATCTAAACATTCAAAGAAAGAAAAACCCAAGTTAAATACCTCTCAGAACGCTGGTAGTTAAACTAATAAGATTTAACAGGTAAAGGTTGGGATGAAATATATTTGAAAAGTCAAAATGTCTCTCAGGACCACAGCAGCAAGAACAGAAGTCCACTGCAACCTCATTGATAACATATGTAGTAGAGAGTAGGTAAAGGGGCTGGTCCACAGAGAAAATACAGTCAAAGAGCAGAGTACAGTGGTGCCCACATAGTATTATCCACAATGGGGAGTGCCTAGCAGATGGGATATTTCAATTGGCTTGAGAAGTCTGTCCTTTTCAAGGATGGGTACATCTTGCTGTCAAGCTCCATGACATCAGTCATCAGTTATCCAATTAGCCCCTTTTGCAGAAATCCCAGGCTTCATAGTTAGGTGGCTTCCATGAAACATTTCCCTAAAGGAGGACCCTAGGCCATAAAGACCTAGTTCTCTAAGCAGTTTTGTTGTTCACTGTAAATAAATAAATCAACATCAGCCTGGTGTGAGCTTTGAACTTGAGACCTTACCTTTGAGAAAACAGAAGCATTTAGAAGAGAATTCCCCAGAATCCTACAATTATATCTGCTCACCTATTAGTATCTGCATCCATATTCATTGCCTTCCCTCCTGTAGCAAATTGCAAAAATGGCCACAAATGCTTCCGTTTCCTGAATCCATATCACTGCAATGTAATTATGCAGCTTCTTTTATCAGGAAGTAGAATCTATCTCTCTAACTTTTGAATCTGGGCTTGGCCATATGGCTTGCTTTAGCCAGAAGGGCATTAGTCAATGTGATGCAAATAGAGGCTTGAGAAATATTTGCACATTGGGGTTTGCCTTCCCTTGCTGAGCTTGGAAATCTGAGACTACCATGTGAAAAATTCAAGTAAGCCTCCCAGCAGAGTGGTGGCCATGTGGAAAACAACTGAGGCACTCCAGTTGATAGCCGACTGCCAGATATATGAGTGGCACATGAGTGCCAAACAATGATCTAGATCACCCAACTTCTAGCCAACCTACCAGTTGACCCACAGCAAGCCCAGGAAAGATCAGTCAAGCTAGCCCAGACAAAAAGAACCACTCCACTGATCTGCTAATCCACCAAGCGGTTTTAAGTGGTTTGTTATGCCACAAAAGCTAACCAATACACTCCCTGTTACTTTGGATGGATTCTCTGTGACCTTTCTAAAGCCAGCCCCTCTACTTGCGCATCTGTCTCATCCCCTCTTGTAAATCTAGAGACGTAGTTTCATCATTTCTCCCTTCTCTTTTCTGCATCAAAAATGTTTCCCACTTTAAGGAATCATTCCTACCAGCTTACAAACATGCTATTTCCCCCACACTAAAAAATAAATCAAAACCTTCTCTTGACCCCACTTCCCCTACCAGTTTCTGCTCCAATCCTCTAGTTCCTTTTGCTCTAAGCCACCTCAAAACGGTTGTCTATTCTTGCTGTCTCTGGTTCTTTTCCTCTTGTCCTCTCTGAATCCCATTCTAATCAGGCTTTTGCCTCTAACCCTATAACAAAACTTCTCATGTCAAGGTCACCACTGAAACCCAAGTTGCTAAACCCGATGATTAGTTTCAGCCATTTAGTGACATATGACACAGTTGGCCATTCTCTCCTTTTATATATACTTTCTTCCCTTGGTTTCCAGGTCACCATACTCCCCTGGTTCTCCTCTGGCAGCTCCTTCTCAGTCTTCAGTTTGGGGCCCTCCTATTCTTCCCAACACCTTTACATGTTAGTGCCTGGGAAATCCATCCTGGGCCCCTTTTCTTCTTTACTACCCCTGGTGACCTCACCTATCAATGTGACTTTAACTATCATCTATCTATTAATAATAATAGATAGATGTTTATATCTCAAGTTTATATCTCCAGGCTATTCCACTCTCCTAATCTCTAAACTTTTATTTTCAACTCCCTATTTAATATCGCCACTGGGATGGCTAGGAGACATGTCAAACTTCACATATCCAAAGCTAAACTGCTAAGATTTTCTCATGCTCAAACCAGTCTTCCCTGTCAGCTGATGGAAACTCAATCCTTCCAGTAACTAAGAAACTTAGAATCATCCTTTGCTTCTCTCGCATCACATATCCAGTGTACCAGGATAAATGTTGGGTCTACCTTCAAAGCCAGCCAGATCTGAATACTTTCTTTGCCTCTATGTCAGTTTAAGTGACCATCAGTTCCTGGTCGGTTATTGCAGGGGTCTCCTAACTGACCTCCGCACTTTCACTCTTGTCACACAATTTAAAAAAGAGATACACTGGAGCACCTGTGTGGCTCAGTTGGTTAAGCGTCTGCCTTCAGCTCAGGTCATGATCCCAGGGTCCTGGGATCAAGCCCTAGATAGGGTTCCCTGCTCAGTGGGGTCTGCTTCTCCCTCTCCCTCTGCTGCTCCCACTGCTTATGCTCTCTCTCTGTCAAATAAATAAATAAAATCTTTTAAAAAATAAATAAAAATTTTAAAAGATATACTTAATATCTATAAATTAGGGATGGGGGAAGGATTTTCATAAAATCCCCTTCTGAAAAAGGAGGGATTCTTTGCTTTAACAACCTCCTACTATAACAGGGGGATTCTCTGTTTTTTTAAATATGGACTTCCCCCCTCCCATAGAATTGACTCACTTGATAAATATTTTACTTACATGTATCACCTTTTAAGAAATGTAGCTACAGCATTAAAGGAAGGAAGAACAGCCAGTTATATCAGCAGCTGAATTTCTCACAAAGCCCAGAGAGCAGCTTCTATGAGCCAGATCAACATCCTCATGATTCAGGTCTGGAGCAAGCTGATGCAGTTATCATAGGGAAACCTCACTCCTCTTGGGGAAAGGAGCTGGGCCAGTGATCTGGAACCAGATCTGCAATTTCCACTAATCAACACAGGGCACATCTAAAATGTTCTTATGCCTAGTGGGCCCTAGGCTCTTGCAGGTTAAATTAAGGCGTTCCCTAGGGGGGAAAAAAGGTTTTTGAGGATAATTGGTCCTGGCAAAAGGTGACTTTAAGCAAACCCACTTAAATGGGAAGCAACATTTTATAGCAAATGATAGGGGTGAGGGGGAGTGTACATTAGAGGTTTATCTCAAAAGGAATTAAAAATTATGATAGTAAATTTATTTTATATTTAGCCACATTTTGATTATAACTGCAACTATGGACTAATTTTTGGAACAGAAAAATGAATTAAGACCTGTTTGGGGCATACTTTTTTCTGAAAAAAGAAATTGTTAAGATAGCAAACTATGGCATCCATCACTTCTCATTGGATCTTCACAGTGAAGTTTTAAAGAAAGTAAATTTTGCAAAATAGTCAAGGGCTTTATCACTTTTCTACCACTTTACTCCTAATTTTTGAATTTCTATTCATCCCCTTCTGAAGCCTCCATTATGCCATCATCATTGTTGATTTTCTCTTTTTCAGTTGTGACCAGATAAACTCTGCCAGACCCTCATTTCTTGGAGGCTTCAGTAATAATAATTACTGAATCAGTCGTCTACCAAAACTTCCATTATCTTAGTGAAATTCTACATCTTTTGCAAGACTGGCAATTTCACTTTGCAATTGTTTGACATAATAATCACAGTGAAAACATCTGCCATTAATGTTGGGTGGGAGTAGATGTCAGTGTTAAGCCAGAGGGAGATGCGAAGGGGGACTGGCTTTATAGGGATTTGTTTGTTAGTGAACATTTCATGTTGGGAGGACCTTTGCTTCCCAACGTATAATTATGGGTACTCCAATAATAAACACTCTGATAATGCAGTTTCCTTTGCACTCAAAACCAGGAATTAGCACTGCAGTTTCTGGGTGAAAGGACTCCACTGGGAGAAATGTGAGGAGTCCACCATGGGTAAAGGTGATCAGTTAGAACCTAAGAGATCCTGGCAGAGAGGCTGACTAAGGTCCCTCCAGGGTCTGGCTTCCGACTCGGTATGTTTAAGCCTTTAGGCTGTGGTCAACACCTGTAGCTAAAATCCCCGGGGGCGGGGCACACAAATATCTGCTTTGTGAACACTGCCACCTACTGAAAATAGCTTCATTTCCGATTTTACTGTTGTAGACAATATAAAGGACTCTAGGGGTCAATGCATTGAAGTCTATGCCTTACATAGATTAGTTTAGGTCTGGCAAGGCTTAAAACCCCATCCTCCTAATGGGAGTCTGTTGAGAGATTCTGGGTTTGTGTCTGGTTTGGTCTGGACTGGGTTGAGTTTGGCTATAACGAGTCTTCAAGGCTTGCATAGTAATAGGGAAATTCATTCTTGGAATATGGCTCATTCTTTCATATCTGGCTTTGCACATGTTCTTTGTACCACTGGCCCACTCAGCAAACTGTTCTTCAAGATCAAGTTCAAATGTCCCCTCTGCAAAGACTTTCTCAAGTCTTCCAAAGTTGTTCTCCCTTTCCTCTGTTCCTCTCCCTTTCCTCTGCTTCAAACAAGTTTTACTCAGTTCTGTTACAACACTTACCACATGCAACCTAATTAAATAATCCATCTCCTCCTCTAGACTCAAGTTTTTGAGTATAGCTGTCATGACTTAATTTTATTAGCATGCATTCCACTACCTAGAACATTGAAGACACTCACTTAACATTTATTAAATGAATGAATAAATACTGTGATCATGCCAAACAGTCCAAGGTTACATCAGCCTCCTGAATTCAGTATTTTTAAATGAGGTAAAATTCATATAACATAAAATTCAATATTTAAGTCATTTTAAAGAGTATAATCAATGGTTTTTAGTATATTCACAATGTTGCACACTAGGTATAGCCATCCTAGTGGGTATGAAGTGGTAACATACTATAATTTTGATTCGCATTTCTTTAATGACTAATGATGTTAAACATCTTTTAATGTGCTTGTTGGCTATTTGTATGTTAGGGCTCAGGATATATCACCCCAAATTTTGTCATTTGGCATATTGATTATTTTGAATTAAACTTGAGAAACAGCCAGTGCAAGACAGACACTCTGCCTTTGTCCCTGTGAAAGCAGGAGATAAATCTCCCATATGATAGGTACCCTCCCTGTGCCAGGAGGGTAGGAAGTATCCTTATCGCTAGAGACTGGGAATTTAGGGTCAAAAAGGATGTATAAACAAACCTTGTTTCTTCTTTACGATTTTACTACCCTTAGTCCAAACCCCTTTACTAGTCAATTCTTCAGAAATTTATAATTTCTTTGCCTAAAAGGTATCAAACCTTCCTATTTTGGTCACTTCTTTGAGTCTCATATCTTTGTGGGGCTCCTGCACATACATACATACATACATAATTAAATTTGTTTTCTCCTGTTAATCTTTTTATTATAGGGGGATCTCTAGAACCTAGAAGGGTACAGGGAAAACTATTCTTACTCCCCTACATGTATATTTTCTTAGAAGAAATGTCTATCGGGTTATTTGTCTCTTTGTTTTTCAGATGTAAGAATTCTATGTTCTGGATGAGGTCCTTATCAGATCCTATGATTTGCAAATATTTTCCCCATTCTGTGAGTTGCCTTTTCTCTTTCTTGATAGTATCCTTTGATGCACAAAAGTTTTAATTTTGATGAAGTCTAATTTATCTAATTTTTCCCTTTGTTCCTTGTGTTTTTGGTGTCATATTTAAGAAATCATTACCTTGGGTGCCTGGGTGGCTCAGTTGGTTAAGAGGACGGCCTTCGGCTCAGGTCATGATCCTGAAGTCCCAGGATCGAGTCCCACATCGGGCTCCCTGCTCAGCAGGGAGTCTGCTTCTCCCTCTGACCCTCCCCTCTCTCATGTTCTCTCTCTCTCAAATAAATAAATAAATCTTAAAAAAAAAAAAAAAGAAACCATTACCTTACCCAAGATCATGAAGGTTTATACCTATATTAGCTCCTAAGAGTTTTACTTTCAGTCCTTACATTTAGGTCTTCGATTAATTTTGAGTTAATTTTTGTATATGGTGTGAGGTAAGGGGTCCAACTTCATTCTGTGGCTATCCAGTTGTCCCAGCACCATTTGTTGAAAAGGTGCTTTCCTTCCCCCAATGAATGGTTTTTGCATCCTTGTAAAAATCGGTTGACCAGAGATATGTGGGTTTATCTGTGAACTTTCAATTCTATTCCATTCATCTACATGGTTATGCCAGTACCACGATGTTTTGATTACTGTAGTTTATAGTAAGTTTTGAAATCTCACCAATGATTCTTAACCAATAAGGTATTAGGAAGTCTAAATGAGATACAAAGACTATGAAAGCATGAACTTGTATGTTTATTTTGTCCATAATATGCCCCGTGACCAGTGCTATAATAAAATCTCTTTACTCACAGATGTTTTGTATGAATGGAATATGTTTACAAAGTAAAAAAGAGAGCTGAGTTTCACCATTTGGGATGAGTCATATAAACAAAAGCACAGAGGCAAAAGAGATCATGAAAACTTGGAAGCAAATGAGAGGTCCTTTAGTCAGTGAATGGATGAAAAAAACTACAGTACATCAACAATGGAATATTATTTAGTACTAAAAAGAAATGAGCTATCAAGACATGAAAAGAGACAGAGGAATCTTAAATGCATACTACTAAATGAAAGAAGACAATCTGAAAAGGCTAGATATGGTATGATTCCAATAATATGATGTTCTGAAAAAGGCAAAACTATGAGGACAGTAAAAAGACCAGTGGTTGCCAGGGGTTAGGGGTGAAGGAGGGAACGAGTAGGTCCAGCACAGAGTACTTTTAGTACTCTGTGACTGGTTGAAACTATTTGATATGACACTATAGTGGTGGATACATGACATTATATTTTTGTCAAAACCCATAGAATGTATAACCTCAAGAGTGAACCCTAATGTTAACTATGGACTTTGGGTGATAATGATGTGTCAATATAGGTTCATTGACTATAAAAAATGTACCACTCTGGTTTGGTATGTTGATAGTGGGGGAGGGTATACATGTGTGGCAGCAGAAAGTTTTTAGGAAATCTTTGTACCTTCCACTTAATTTTGCTATGAACATAAAATTGATCTAAAAAATAAAGTATATTTAAACCTTTAAAAAGATTTGGGGGTTTCTAGGTGGACTAACAATGTCTGCAACAGGCACCATCTTGAAATTAGGAAGACTGAGTGCTAAGATGCCCAGTGCTCTTCCTTCACAGTGTTCCATAACACTGGTGGCCAAACCTGTATATACTGTTGTGAGATTGCAATTTTTAATAATAAATATATACATTTGGTCTTTGTCCCATTCCTGGAACAGAGTTCCTAAAATATCTTAAAGGATAAAGAGTGATGGGAACATCTTTTGCTATAATATTTGGTCTTTTGTCCTTGGTTCCTAAAAGAGTTCAAGAGTGATAAAGGTTTTATCATTCATAACAAGCCCCTTTCAACCACACCTGAGTTTACGTTAATGATGTAATTTTTTTAAAGTCCCTAGATAGACTCAGGATGGGGAGCTGATTGCCAGGAGCACCAACCATGTGATTAGAGGATTGGTACTAATAGTCCCACCCCCTGACCTCCAGATAGAGGACAGGGACTAGATTAAGTTAATCACTAATGGCCAATGATTCAATCAGTTGAACCTACATAATGAAGCCTCCATAAAAACCCAAAAGGACAGGGTTCAGAGAGCTTCCAGGGTGTCACCAACCTGGAGGTCCTGGGAAGGTACTGTACCTGGAGAGAGCATGGAAACTCCACACCTCTTCCCCCATACCTTGCCCTGTGCATCTCTTCTATCTGATTGTATCCTTTTAATAAATGGAAGATAGCAGTAAACTTTTCTTAAGTTCTGTGAAGTGCTCTAGCAAATTAATCAAACATGAGGAAAGGCTCATAGGAACCTTCAATTCATAGCTTGTCGGAAGCACAGTTAACAGCCTGGACTTGTGATTGACGTCCAAAATAGGGCAAGTCTTGTGGGACTAAACCCTCAACCTATGAGACGTTATGCTATCTCCAGGTAGGTAGCATCAGAATTGAATTAAATCATAGGATACCCAGTCAGGTCCACCAGAGTGTTGGAGAATTGCTTGATGTGGGAAAAATCCACACATTTTAGTGACCAAAATTGACAATAGTATAGGAAAAAGAGGAGTATCTTAGTTTGTTCAAGCTTCCATAACAAAATACCAGTCTAGGTGGTTTTTAAACAACATAAATTTATTCCTTACAGTTGTGGAAGTGGAGATCAGAGTACCAGCATGGTTAGACCCTGGTGAAAGCCCTCTTCCAGGTCACAGACTTTTCATTGTATTCTCACATGGCAGAAGGGACAGCAGAGCTCTACTGGGCCTCTTTTTTAAGGGCATTAATCTCATTTATGACAGCTCTGCCCTTGTGACCTAATCACCTCCCAAAGACCCTACTTCCTAACACCATCACATTGGGCAATAAGAATTCAACATTTGAATTTGGGGGGACACAGACATTCAGACTATAGTAAGGAATATTTTTCTTTTACAACCTTCTAAGCAGGAGATTGAAAGGGCCTTCTCTGGGGAATCTGACTCACACAGGAAAAAAGACCTAGTGATACTGACATTAAAGTTTCCTTTATGTGACCAGCCAGTCAATCCTACGGTGAAGCCCACATTTGATATGTCCAATCAGGGGATTTCTGCTCTACCACTACATAACCAACCAAGAATGCCAGGCATCTAGGGAGAACTTTTAACATGAAAGATGGAGACTAGCAAACTTACAGATAAAAGCAAACTAGAAGAAACAGATTCTCAAAGGAGAAGAAAACAGAAAAAAAAGATGTCATTAATATCCTCAGAATACTAGGAGGGGCGCCTGGGTGGCTCAGTTGGTTGGGCGACTGCCTTCGGCTCAGGTCATGATCCTGGAGTCCCTGGATCGAGTCCCGCATCGGGCTCCCTGCTCAGCAAGGAACCTGCTTCTCCCTCTGACCCTCCCCACTCTCATGTGCTCTCTCTCATTCTCTCTCTCTCAGATAAATAAATAAAATCTTTAAAAAAAAATATCCTCAGAATACTAGGAAAAGATGTTACAGGCAATGGAACAAGATAAAGACACTATTTTATTTTTTTTCAAGTTTTTAAAAAAATTCCAGTTAGTTAACGTACAGTGTAATATTAGTTTCAGGTATATATGGCGATTCAACACTTCCATACATCACCCAGTGCTCATCATGACAAGCACACTCCTTAATTCTTATCACCTATTTGAACCATTCCCCACCCACCACCCTGCTGGTATCCAACAATTGTTCTCTATAGTTAAGAGTCTGTTCCTGGGGGGAGCACCTGGGTGGTACAGTCAGTTAAGTGTCTGCCTTCAGCTCAGGTCATGATCCCAGGGTCCTGGGACTGAGCCCCATGTCAGGCTCCCAGCTCAGTAGGGAGTCTGCTTGTCCCTCTCCCTCTGCCCCTTTCCCCCCACTCATATGTCCACAATCTCTCTCTCTCAAATAAATAAATAAAAACTTTTTTTAAAAAAATAGGCTGTTCCTTGATCTTCCTCCCTCTTTTTCCCCCTATGTTCATTTGTTTTGTTTCTTAAATTCCATATATGAGTGAAATCATACGGTATTTCTCTTTCTCTGACCGACTTATTTCATTTCGTGTAATACTCTCTAGCTCCGTCCATATCGTCTCAAATAGCAAGATTTCATTCTTTTTTATGGCTGAGTAACATTCCTGTGTGTGTGTGTGTGTGTGTACCACATCTTCTTTATCCATTCATCAGTCAATGGACATTTGGGCCCTTTCCATAATTTAGTTCTTGTAGACAATGCTGTTATAAACACTGGGGTGCATGAATCCCTTTGAATTAGTATTTTGTATAAAGACACTATTTTATTTTATTTTATTTTATTTTTTTAAAGATTTTATTTATTTATTTGAGAGAGAGAGAATGAGAGAGAGCACATGAGAGGGGGGAGGGTCGGAGGGAGAAGCAGACTCCCCGCAGAGCAGGGAGCCCAATGCGGGACTCGATCCAGGGACTCCAGGATCATGACCTGAGCCGAAGGCAGTCGCCCAACCAACTGAGCCACCCAGGTGCCCAAGACACTATTTTAAAAAGGAACATTCAGAGGACTGAAATGCTATTACAAGAAATTATGAAAAATTCAGTAGAAGGGGCACCTGGGTGGCTCATTCAGTTGGACATCTGCCTTTGGCTCAGGTCACGATCCCAGGGTCCTGGGATGAAGCCCCACTTCAGGCTCCCTATTCAGCAGAGAGCCTGCTTCTCCCTCTCCCTCTTCTGCTCCCCCTGCTTGTGCTATCTCTCTTTTTCTCTCTGTCAGATAAATAGATAAAATCTTTTAAAAAGTAAGTAAATAAATAAAATTCAATAGAATTGGAAAATAAAATTGAGAAAATCTCACAGAAGTAGAGCAAAAATAAATCAGACATAGAGAAAAAGGGACCAGGAATTACAGGACAAGTCCAGAAGCCCCAACATTTGAATAATAGTTCCAGAAAGAGAAAAGAGAAAATATTTAAATGAGAATATCATCAAAGCAGAAATTCAAGGAAATTTCACAGGATGGAAAGTAAAAGGAAAACTGTTTTTCCCAACTTAAAACACTTCTGACACCAAATGTGTAGGTTTTTTCCCCACCAGGCAATTCTGACACTAACTACTTAGAGTTAGTGCGGACCCCATGAGGAAGGACTCAATGCCACAAGACTTCCCCCCACTTCCCACCAATCACAAGTCATAGGTCTTCAGGTTACCCACCCTCCTGTCTGATTTGGTTACAAATTGGAGGTTCCTACAACTCTCTCCTCAGGTTTAATAGTTTGCAATAATGGCTCACAGAACTCAGGAAAACTGAATTTCTCAATATCACTGATGTATTATAAAGCATACAAATAAACAGCCAGATGAAGAGGTACATAGGGCAAAGTTGGAAGGGTCCCAAGCACAGGAGCTTCTGTTCCCATGGAGTTTGGGGGGCACCACCCTCTCAGCTTCACCAAACAAGGAGCTCTCCAAACCCCTTCATGTAGGGTTTTTATGGAGGTTCCATTATGTAGACATGATTAATTAAATAACTGGCCAAAGGTGATTAACTCAATTCCCAGTCCTTCGTCCCTCCCCCCACTCCTGACACCCGAGAAGTCAGGGGGTGAAGCTAAAAGTTCCAACCGTCTAATCACATGGTTGCTTCCTCTGGCAACCAGCCCCCAACATTCAAGAGTCACTTCATTTGCCTCTTTTTCATGGCCCTCAGAGGCGGTAGGCTGCTTCAAGATGAAGCTAAACATCTCTTTCCCAGCTACTAGCTGCCAGAAACTCATTGAAGTGGATGATGAACACAAACTTCGCACCTTTTATGAGAAGCGTACGGCCACAGAAGTTGCTGCTTATGCTCTGGGTGAAGAATGGAAGGGTTATGTGGTCCAAATCAGTGATGGCAATGAAAAACAAAGCTTCCCCATGAAGCAGGGTGTCTTGACTCATGGCCGTGTCCGCCTGCTGCTGAGTAAGGGGCATTCCTGTTATAGACCAAGGAGGACTGGAGAGAGAAAGCACAAATCTGTTCCAGGTTGCATTGTGGATGCCAATCTCCGTGTTCTCAACTTGGTCATTGTAAAAAAACGGGAGAAGGATATTCCTGGACTCACTGATACTGCTGTGCCTCATCGCCTGGGGCCCAAAAGAGCCAGGAGAATCTGCAAACTTTTCAATCTCTCTAAAGAAGATGATGTCTGCCAGTATGTTGTGAGAAAGCCCCTAACAAAGAAGGTAAGAAACCTAGAACCAAAGCACCTAAGATTCAGCGTCTTGTTACTCCACGTGTCCTCCAGCACAAACAGCGGCGTATTGCTTTGAAGAAGCAGCACACTAAGAAAAATAAGGAAGAGCTGCAGAATACACTAAACTTTTGGCCAAGAGAATGAAAGAGGCCAAAGAAAAACGCCAGGAACAGATTGCCAAGAGACGGAGGCTGTCCTCTCTGAGAGCTTCTACCTCTAAGTCTGAGTCCAGTTAAAAATGAGATTTTCCTGGGTGCCTGGGTGGCTCAGTTGGTTAAGCGACTGCTTTCGGCTCAGGTCATGATCCTGGAGTCCCGGGATCGAGTCCCGCATCGGGCTCCCTGCTCAGCAGGGGGTCTGCTTCTCCCTCTGCCCTCTTCCCTCTCGTGCTCTCTGTCTCTCATTCTCTCTCTCTCAAAAAAAAAAAATGAGATTTTCCTAAGAGTGACAAATAAATAAGATTGGACATCAAATCCCCTTTATTTCCATGCCAGCACAATAGGCTCACACCAAGATATATCACTGTGAAATTTCAGAACACTGGGAACAAAGAGAAAATACTAAAAGTTCCCTGAGGGTAAAATACCAGGATCAGGAATCACAATGGCTTTTGATTTATCAATAGCAATATAGGAAGCTAAAAGACTATGGAGAGTAATGCATTCAAAATAATGATGGAAAGATAATTTCCAAGTTATTATAAATTCAGCCAAATTCTCAAAGGAATATGAAGGTAGAATATTTTTGGATATGCAAGGTCTAGGAAAATGTGTTTCCCATGCATCATTTCAAAGAAAGCTCCTGCAGGATATACTCCACCAAAACAAGAAAGAGGAAGCCTTTTATAAAACAAGGCCTGGTTTCCTTTGGAGAGAAGTTAAGGTAGATCCCAGGATAACAGCTGAGCACTGGATGTAGAGGGAAACCAGGCCATATTGGAGCAGTCAGAAGGATCCAGAAACAATTTCATTTTAAAAGATTAAATTGTTGGAACACTTGTTGCATCTGAATATATTTAGACCAGTAATTCTCAAAGTGAGGTCCAGTGACCCTAGGGGTCCTCAAGACCCTGTCCAGAAATTTGCAAGGTCAAATTATTTTCACATGAGTATACAGTGGAGTTTTCCGGAGGCTACTTAACATACAACATACATACAACAGATTGAATGCAGAAGTAGAAATAAGAAGCCATCTGTCTACTAATAAACCCAACATTAAAGAGACTTGAAAATATGTAAAATACCACTCTTTTTATTAAGTTTATTTTGTTTTGAAAAATAGTTTCATAAAAAATGTTACTTATATTTATATGAAATAGATTAATGCTTTTGAATGTATATATATTTTTTCAGTTTTGATTTCTAATATGGTACACGTCAGTGGATATGACCTACATAAACGAGAACTGTTTGGGATCCTCCATAATATTATGAGTGAAAGGGGGTCCTGAGACCAAAAAGTTTGAGAACTGCTGATTTACACAGCTAGTGGAGTGTTTGAATTACATTAGTGTTAAGTAGACCTAAGCAAACAAACAACCATAAATTCCAGAGAAAAGAGAAAATCAAACAGAAAAGGAAGGTATCCATAGCATACTGCATGGCTCAGCTGAGAAAAGCATTTACATGTAAACGGATACTGTCTAATCAAAAGTATGACATAACTATATTAGGGGCTGGGGGCAGGACCAGGGGGCTAAAAGGAAGGTAGGCAAAAGAGAGCTAACTCTGTATCTCCCACAGTAGAAAGTCAATAGATAATAACATAGTAAACTGGGGATTTTAAATTGTGATTTGAGAGGTGGAAGATGGTAATATGCTGATTTTCAACTGAAGAAGGGGACATAAGAGAATCAAAAGAGTGGGAATGCTGAGGCGGGATAGGTGTGATCTGAAGACTAAACCACTGTTTGAGAACCACTAATATTTATAGGAAGCAGTGAAGGTAGAGTCAAGAGAATGGTTTGTGGTTCTGCTCTGCCACTTACTCACCTAACCAAGTCACTTGGTCTCAATTTCCTGTTAAATTAGAGGGCTGCCCTTAACAGTTACTAAGATTACAATTAAGTCTAAAAATTATTGTATGTTCTACCAATAATATTCTGAACAGCAAAGGCAGGTCAGTCAGATTGATCTAGACAAGGAAACTCCTTTTTTCTTTTTTTTTTAAAGATTTTATTTATTTGACAGAGAGAGAGATAGCAAGAGCAGGAACACAAGCAAGGAGAGTAGGAGAGGGAGAAGCAGGCTTCCCACGGAGCAGGGAGCCCGATGCGGGGCTCGATGCCAGGACTCTGGGATCATGACCTGAGCCAAAGGCAGATGCTTAACGACTGAGCCACCCAGGCGCCCTGACAAGGAAACTCTTTTATCTTTAAGATAGAAATAAAAACATTTTAAAGAAGAAAATAATATTTGATTTGGGCTTTGAGATTTACAAATTAAATAATCCAGAATTCTATTCATTGAATAAAATTAGTGGTCTGGATACAGTTCCATTACATGCAAAACACCCATGGTGTTTTTATCTAGGCTCCTTGTCAACAGCTTCTCTGCTTCGTAAATTCTATTTAAGATGATGTTTTCTCTTCCTGATCTCTAGGTGCCTAGAAAAAAGGAATTATGCCTAAGTAATAAGTGATGATACTCATCTCTTACTCTTTCTTATGTTCATTTCTATGGTTTCTACTGCAATTATGTTTCTTTACAGAGGATGGCTAAAAATGTACCTGCAGCAAGAGCTTGTAAATGCAAGGTAAATGCTTGATTAGCTGCAATTAGGGGCTCAAATCAAAATACCAGGTGACAGTTTGCACTCTTCATCAGAGTATTAACAGAGGTGAGAGGGGGCATACTTTTTTTTCTTTTTTTAAAAATAACCAAATGAAGAAAAGTCACCAATAATGCTCACTTAAAGAAAACCACCTTTAATAGATTATATCATTAATAGTGTCTTCCAGGGGGCACCTGGGTGGCCCAGTTGGTCAAGTGTCTGACTCTTGATTTCAGCTCAGGTCATGATCTCAGGGTTGTGAGATCAAGCCTGTGTCGGGCTCCACACTCAGCACAGAATCTGCTTGGGATTGTCTCTCTCCTTCTCCCTCGGCCCCTTCCCCTGCTCACATGTGTGTGAGTGTGTGTGTGCTCTTTCTCTCTAAATAAGTAAATAAATAAATAAATAAAATCTTTTTTCAAAATATAGTGTTTTCCAATCCTCTTTCTTGGCAGATCTAGTAAACACAGTGGTCCAGAGACAGATTTCAAAGGCACATTTGAAAAGTGCACACACACTGTCACATACAGGAAAGTTTGTACATGCCATAGCTGGTCTATGGAGGAGACATGGCCCCTGCCAGAGATGATGCCCAGAACAGAGAGAAAGAAGAAGAAATTCCCTGGCTTCCTCCTTTCTTTTCCTTTCTGGTTCCCAGTAGTGCCAAACCCAGCCAGAAGCCAGTGAACATGAGGTTCTGGAAAGTGCAGTGGGCAAGCCCCCATCAATCAGAGAAGGGACAGGGTGAGGCATAAACAAGAGCCACATCAGCACAGTCCACCCCTTTTGCTACTCAGCATTCATTCCCATCTTCCCACCCATACTTAACTCTCTAAAACAACTTCATGCTTCTACCTAACAAAACTGCAGTGTAAGCGCCTGGCATTAAGCTTTTGATTGCTGAGGCATCCATTTCAAAAAACATACATCTTGAATAAACATTTTGCCAGTTGTATGGCACAGCTACTAGCAAAACAACCAGATAAGGAATCAAGCCACCACTATCCATGAAGTTTCCTCTTTCAGAAAGCCCTGGGTAACCTAGACAACTGATCACTCGAATGAACCCACTTCTCCCTTCCCATGTCCTAATTCCCACTCTTAAGCTTTAGATTAGCCAATGAGGAATGAACCAGTGAAACCCCAGATACCCCACCCTTGGACCCTAATAAAGGCAGAACCCTAGGTCCTTTCTCTCTCTCCCTTTACCCCCCTCTCCCTTTACCCTTGACCTCACTATATGGCCCTCCAGCATGCTGTGTATCCTCCAGGACTTGTGAGTAATAAATCTTGTTCCTCAAATTTCTCTGATAATTTCTTGCTAAAATACATCCAAAATCATAATAAAAATCACAGGGGTTAATCCAGCCACCACACTGGCCCTGGTGAGGAAATGTCTGTGGGGTCTTGCTAAGAGTAATACAGGTCTGGACAAGTGCCTCAGGCATTCCTAGCCAACAGCATCACTATGAATAGGCTGAGACCAACACAATAAAATGGCAGGCAGAAGATGTATCCTACAAATGAAGATGCTCTCACCCTCTCCCCAACAAGGGGAAACACAATTCCATTTACCATGTTGTCCATATCAAGTCTAGGATCTCCAAGGGATATGCAGCACCAACGGGTCTGAGTGTGACTCCTCATAACCTGGTTGCCATGTAATTAAATTATAAAGTTAAGTGCTGCCAAAACTCTTTATGCAAAATGAGAGGGAAAGGAAGGAGGTGTTGAAATCACTCATTAAAATATACATAATATAGCAGCCTTAGTTCTCAACTTCGTAACTGATCACAAGGCCATAACTGATATTTATCATATCCTTCTCCCTCTACCTATTCCATGTTACTCTTGACTTCATTCAGAATCTTGGCTGCTTGGAATTCTTTACCTAGTGAGGGGACACCGACTTTCATTCCTAATGGGCTTTAGTCCTTAATCATCCTGCCTTTTGGGGTTGCTATTATCCCTTTCCCCCATACTGACTTTTCCTATTGAACATGCAAGTATTAAGAAGCATCCCAATGAGGGGAGCCTGGGTGGCTCAGTTGGCTAAGTTTCCAACCCTTAACTCAGCTTAGGTCTCAGTCTCATGGTTGTGGGTTCAAGCCCTGTGTTGGGCTCCATACTGGGCATGGAGCTTACTTAAAAAAAAAAAAAGTAGAAGAAGAAGAAGAAGCATCCCAATGAATCACAATTCCAGACATAGTCTTATGTGTCTCCACTGTGTAGATACCTTCACATCAATGGAACCATTGTTGTGTATCCTAGTGGAAACATTCTACTCTTGGGAATTAAGACTTCTAGATGAGAAGAGCTAAGTTTACAGAAATGAGAAGCCAAACTCTTGCAAGTGTTATTACTTGTGAGAAGCTCCTCTCAACCAGTGTGCTCTTGCCATGAAAGAAAATGCAACATGTATTAACAGTTGGTTCAAATCATAACCCATAAAACAACACTCCAATTTGGTAAGGTGCTGTCTCCCAGCTGGTACCATAATTGAGTCTTCAGCAGACCATTCCCACATTTTGTAAGACCAGCTGCTTCTGGATTTGGGGACACATGATAAGACTAGTTGAATCTCTTGCTGCTTATACTTATGGTAAAATGTGTTCCTTGATTGGAAGCAATGTTGTATGGAATACCTTGAGGGTGAATAGGAATGCCATAAATCCACGGACAAGGGTGCTGGCAGAAGCTAATGGACAGAGAGAAATAATCCATATTCAGAAAACAATCAGTGAGGACAAATTGGTTCCTACTTAATGATGGGAGGGCTCCAATGTAACCGACCTACCACCAGGTGGGGCTGGCTGGTCCCTCAAGGGAATGATGCCATATGAGGGGCTCAGCACTGCTGTTGGCATATTGTGTGCTCAACAGTAGCAACAGCCAGATTAATCTTAGTGCGAAAATGTCCATGTTGTTAAGCTGTGGTATGGCCTGCATTTCTGATGTCATGGCCACTTTATTCATGAACCCCTGAGTGAGCAACAGGGCGGTTGAAAAAAGAGAACTCACTTATATCGACAGGATAGTTATCTCATCCACTTCATTGTTGTAAGGCTCCCCTAATATGGAGACCTTTTGGTCAGTATTTACATTGGTTACAAATATCTTTATACTCTTTGCCTCTCCTAAATCAGGTTCCCCAGAATAGAGCCTGAGACAGAGGTTCATATGTATGTGATTTATTTTTCAAGCACTCTCAGGAGAATGTGATAAGGCAATGAGGGAAGCAGAGTAGGGACGGGAAAAGAAGTAAGCAAGAATGGGGTTTCAAGTGAAGTCCAGCTTCATTCTGATCCCACAGGGAGGTCTGGAGGATAAACTGTACCACAGAATGTGTCCCACCTTGCGCCAAGTGCTTCTGCATCCCCACCTCGGTCAGTCATTGACTATGCACTGCCAAGACAGAGAAGCAGCATAACTCCCAGGCACCTCTGGTTAAGATAACAGTTGGGGGTGCCCGGGTGGCTCAGTCGTTAAGCGATTGCCTTTGTCTCAGGTCATGATCCCGAGGTCCTGGCATTGAGCCCTGCATTGGGCTCCCTGCTCAGTGGGAAGCCTGCTTCTCCCTCTCCCACTTCTCCTGCTTGTGTTCCCTCTCTTGCTGTCTCTGTCAAATAAATAAATAAATCTTAAAAAAAAAAAAAGATAACCTCAGTTGTTCAAGGATAATCCTCCTGAGAAAACTGCAAGTATGAGGCATTGCCTGTGCAAACACTCAGCTCAGAGATATGCATACAAATTAAGCATTAAAAGGATCCCATTTCAGGGTGCCTGGCGAGCTCAGTTGATAGAGCATGTGACTCTTGATCTCAGGGGTGTGACTTTGAACCCCACACTGGGCATGGAGCCTACTTAAAAAAAAAAAAAGGATCCCATATCTAGTAGTCTTTATTCCCTTGTATAGATCCAGATTTCTATCTGGCATCATTTTCCTCCTGCCTGAAGGACATCCTTTAATATATCCTATTGTGTGTGATGTCATAAGGATTAATTCTTTCAGCCTTTGTTAAGTCTAACATCTTTCACCTTATTTCACCTTCATTTTTGAAAGATATACTTATTGGGTATAGAATTCTAGTTTGACAGGGGTTTTTTTTCTTTTAGTACTTTAAAGATATTGCTCAATTATCTTCTCACTTGCATTGTTTACAACAAGAAATCTGAAGTCATCCTTACTCTTGTTCCTCCATTCATAGCATGCCTTTTTTCTCAGGCTATTTTTAAGATTCTCTCTTTATCACTGGTTTTAATGAATTTGATTATGATGGGCCTCTAGGTTGTTTTCTTCACACTTCTTATGCTTGAGTATTTGTGAAGTTTCATATACATATATATGTGTATATATGTATGTATTTATTTATTTATTTATAGTTTCCATCAAGTTTGGGAAATTTTCTTTTTTTTCCTTTTTTTTTTTTAGATTTCATTTATTTATTTGACACAGAGAGAGAGAACACAAGCAGGGGGAGTGGCAGAGGGAGAGAGAGAAGCAGGCCCCCCACTGAGCAGGGAACCCGACATGGGGCTCCATCCCAGGACCCAGGGATTATGACCTGAGCCGAAGGCAGATGCTTAACCCACTAAGTCACCCAGGCACCCATCTCAGGTTGTTTCCTTATATGCATTCACTGACCTGTATTCTGCGGAATACTTGAGAGTGCTCTACAGGTCTCTGGGTTTCTCTCCGTGGGTAGTTCTCTCAGCCCATCCTGAGAACTCCAGCTTTCTTATTCTCCTCCAGACTCTCAGCTCCTCCTCAACTAATGGAGTCTGCTGGGCTCTGCCTGGGTTCCCCTTCCTGCACCAAGGCCTGGAAACTCTCTCAAGGTGGGGCTCACCTTGTTTCTTGTCAGAGATCACTAGTCCTTTGTTTCCTGATATTGAGTGTCTTGACAATCCCTGTTTTACATGTTTTGCTTTTTGGTTGTCCAGCGGGGAGGGTACATCCAATTCCTGTTACTCTATCTTGAGCTGAATTGGAAGTCCTCTCTATTGTTATTTTTATTAGCTCCTTACATATCCAACATTGATTTATTCTTTTCCTAACCTTTTGCATAGAATGTTTAATTCATATAATGTCACTCTTACTTATAATGATATTCTTTTTCCCCCATCACAGCTTTAACCAGAACTCATAAATTTGGCCATACAGGGTTTTTCTTATTGGTGCTTTCATTTTCTCTATACAGAAATTTTTTAAATCCCCAAATGATGGGAGTATTTATTGTTGGATCATTATACCATTGTTTTTTCTAACATTAACTAGCATTTCTAATATTATTCTAACATAACTAACATTTCTAATAATTTCTAACATTAACTAACTTGTAGTTTTCCCACATTATGATTAAAGGCTGTGAGGAAGCATACCCCATAGTGGTTAGCAGCTGCGTTCTTGAGTCAGAAAGCTAAGATTTAAATCCCTGCTCTGTCTTTCCTGGCTATATGACCTTGGGCAGAGTATTTAAACTAAGGCTCAATTTTTTCATTTGTAAAATTGAGATAATAATCATACCTATTTCAGGTGTTTGTCCTGAGAGTTAAATTAAGGTAATACATGTAAATCCTTTAGCACATAGTAAGTATTCAACAAATCTTAGTTAAAATTTCTATTTGGGAAACTTACAGGGAATTTCTGTGGTCAACTTTTGCTGTTCAACTGGCACTTGCAAGAAATGAAAAAGGGTATTCTCTTTAGGTATAAAGTTCAATACAGTAGCACATGCTCTTGATCCCAGCTCCATATCGCCTTGGGTTCCCTCTGAGTTTGCCTGCAGCTGCAAAGGACAATGTGCTGACAGTCCCCTCAAAAACATAAACATCTCTTCTCTGCTTGAAGGTGGCCAGCAACGTTTGGGACTTAAAACCCTTGGAGACAATTCTCAACCAGTGAAGGAAAGGGGAAAATAGGTAAATACCCCAGCTTTGCTGTCCCTATAGAGGTCATATCTAAGATACATTCTACATGTTCCTCAAAGAATCTCCCAGAGGAACTGGGCTTTGGTTACCCACAGGTGAAACCTGCCCATTATGCATTGTAGACGGGGCTTTCCTCCTTCCTGGCTCACTGTCCCTGCTCTTTTTCCTGTGCTTCCTGAGATTACCTCCTAAATAAACTATCTGCACAAGACCTCACCTCAAAATCTGTTTTCTGGAGGAATACAGACTAACACAGATATATATGTATTAGATTATCCTAGTAATTGTACAGTTTACATCCACTAAGCAGTGGTTCTCAAATCTCATTTCATATTATAATCAACTGGAGATAAGTACATCAAAATTTCTAGGCATTGTCAAATAAAAAACAAATCCAGATTTAGTAAGAAGAGACTATTGGAAAAGATTAATGCAAAGCAGGTGAGAGGGACTGCTGCTGCAAAGAGAAGCTCTGACCATAAGATCTCGAAGGTTAGACAAGAAGAGTTTTTCTTTTATAGAGAAGAATAAACAAGACTAGAAGTGGGGGGGGGGCCTAGGTGTGGGGAAGTGGGATGAAAGAGTGACCTAATGGAAGAGTAGATCAGAGAATGTTTCCCCTGAGCAGGAATTCTCTGCCTTTAGTGCCCGCGGTTCTTGGTCACGCCACTTCGAAGAATGAAGAGGTAGACCAGAAGAGTGGTGGGCAGCAGAGCAAAGTTTACTGAGCAATAGTACAAACCTCCCGGAGGGGGAGTGGGGCCCAAATGGGTTGCCCCTGGAGTTTCTAAGTTTAGGGGTTTTTATGAGCTCTTTTGTGGAACTATCTTAAGCAATCAAGGTGTACTGAGTCAGGCTAATGAGGGCTTTGGTCACATATCTACCTATTAGGTTAATGTCATCATGCTGATGGGGTTTTTTTGCTGACATCTGGGGGCTTATGTCTTAACTGTCCCTTGCCCGTGATAGTGACAAACGCTTTGTGGATTATTGCCTTATTTTAGGATGTTTTGCAGAAGTCATTTCTGCAAAGGCTGCAAAGCAGAATGCTAGTGCGCTCCTACCTAAGCTGCAAAACAGGATGTTAGTGCTGTTTTATTTTAGCTGTCCTGACTCCATATTTTCTTGTTGGGGACCCTGGCCCTGACTACCTAACTGTCCAACTAACTCCTAACAAGGAGAGATTGTTAAGGAGGAGTTATGTGTTGGTTCAGGCTGGGGGTGGGTCAAAGCTCAGGGACTTGGGAGAAGGAAAGAATCTTAACCAAAGTTTGGTTAACAAGAATTTTTTTCTGATTGGTCAGTGGGAACAAGCAGTTCAGCTTATCATTTATGAGGCCACGGGTGGGAACTTAGAGGGTCTGTGCTTAGTCTTGCCATAGGTAAACATGTCTCGCCATGTGAGTCTTACCTAAGTCATATGGGAAAGGATGGTTCTTTGCAGTAATTCTTTTCCAGAACACAAAAGAGGTTCTGTGTGTGTGTATGTGTGTTTCTAAACTGTCACTGTTTTCCAGGAGCATAGGGCTCAGGTAAAATTCAACACTGTCAGGATGAAGCTTGGACAACAATAGTTTCTAGAAGACGCCTCCCCCCCCCGCCCCCCACCAAGATAATGTATAGATTACAATAAAAGACTTGAGAGACACACCAACTAATTAAAATGTGTAAACCTTATTCAGGTCCTAATTCAAACAAAACTTGTTTTTTTTAATGACATTTATAAAACAATGAGAGATTTTAAAACTGAATCTTTGATGAAGTTAAAGAATTGCTGTTTATTTTTCAGGTGTGACAATGATATTGTGCTTACGAATTTTTAATTTTAAAAAAGTGATGATGGTATTGTGGTTATGTTTTTAAAAGATTCCTTATATTTTAGAGCTACTTACTGGACAAAATGTTTATATATATATATATATTTTTTAAAGATTTTATTTATTTATTTGACAGAGAGAGACACAGCGAGAGAGGGAACACAAACAGGGGGAGTGGGAGAGGGAGAAGCAGGCTCCCCGCAGAGCAGGGAGCCCGATGTGGGACTCGATCCCAGGACCCTGGGATCATGACCTGAGCTGAAGGCAGTCGCTTAACCAACTGAGCCACCCAGGCGCCCCAAAATGTTTATATATTAAAGGATATGGTTTCTGGGATTGCTTCAATATAGTATGGAAAGGGGGAAAAGGGGTAGAGACTTAGCTGGCCATGACTTGGTAAAATTGTCAATGCTGGGGTGGCAGGTCCCCTGGGTTCATTAGGCCAGTCTGTTTACTTTTGCATAGGTTTGAAATAAAAAAGCTTTTCTAAAGAAACCCCCTAATTGTTCTTAATATGCAATCCATGTTGAAAACTGCTTTCCATAGCTTTATTTTTTGTCTGCTCAATGAACAAAACCTGAAAGAGGTTTGTGAAGGACTCCCCTCCCTTGAGTATTACATTTCTATCCATTTCTCCTTGTATTTCCTGTGATGCTTGATTTATAGATGCCATTGCTTTATTATTTGTTTATGAAAGATTGCCTTGGAAAAATAACACATGCTCTTGGCAAAAGCAAAGAAAAAAAAATCAAGCAATATATAAAGGAGTACAGTGAAAAAAGATTTTTTTCACCTCAAATTCCTAACTTTCAATCCCTTTCCTGAGTGCCAGCCACAATTACCAATTTCTTCTGTCTCCGTTGAGGAATATATATATATATATTTAATATATATAATATATACACATGTGCATATATATATATACATATGCATATACCTGAATGTCTTTTTCTGAATATAATTGGGACCCCAATTTTACACTCTGTTTTACACTTTGTTAGACTCCTTGCATTTATCATTTAAATCACTTAAATCTTGTACAGCAAATAGCTACAGTGGAAACTGTGCTGTTTCTGAGAGCTATTTTACAACTCTGTAAATTACAGATAACAATGCAAAGTAGGGCGCCTGGGTGGCTCAGTTGTTAAGCACCTGCCTTTGGCTCAGGTCATGATCCCAGGGTCCTGGGATCTAGTCCCACATCGGGCTCCCTGCTCAGCGGGAAGCCTGCTTCTCCCTCTCCCACTCCCCCTGCTTGTGTTCCTGCTCTCACTGTGTCTCTCTCTGTCAAATAAATAAATAATAAAATCTTTAAAAAAAAAAATGCGAAGTAATTCCTGTCTATCAACATGCAAATCAATTCCAGCAAGTGCAGGGACAAGCTCCCCCACCCGTGGAAAAACCAGTTTTGCCCCCATTTTGCTCATTCATTTCAACATTCCTTTACTCCACAGGAATTTGTCCTTCTTTGACTTCTCCTTTGATCCAGTAATGAGATCTGCCTAGTTCCTTCATTATGAGCAAATAAAATCTGCAGCACGTGTTCATTTTATATCTGCATGAGAGTCATGATTTTTATTTTTTTGAGAATTATCCTTTAACAGTGTTTAGCCAATTGGTTGAACGTACAACTCATGGGATGTGAGGAAAATCCAACTTTATTTTTATCTCTCATTGCCCTGTGTGAGTAACTGTCTGGATGTATCAGTAACTCATTTAATCTGTTCCAGTCATTTGCTTCAATAAGGCTTTGATAAATATGCTTTTATTTGTGTTTTTAAGTCAAATGTAATTACACTTGTAGGATGACTTTCTAGAAGGGCTAAATCACTCTCCGAAGAAATTATACAATTTATCCTCCCACTAAGAGTGTATAAAATGATGGTTTTTCATATTCTCTGAACACAACACATTATCAAACCTTTAGATCTTTTCCAGTCTGTTAGGTGAAAAATGGAATCTTACTTAAATATTTCTTTCATTATGAATTAGATTGGCATATTTTCATACAATGTAAGCCATCAATTTTCTTTCTCTGTAAGCTGCCTATTTGTCCTTTGCCCATTTTTTTCTATTGTTTTGGTATTGTTCATATTAACTTGTAAGCTCTCTTTGGATATTAAGGAAATTGGCCCTCTGTCATGGGTGTTGCAAACATCTTTTCCCACAGTGGGGCCAGGGCCACGGTGAAGAGATGGGGCCAGGCAAGTAGTATAACTCAGTGGGTTCAGAATGTACCTGCATCTAGAAAGGCTGTGTCTCTCACACCTCCTGCCCCCCAGATGTGACTGAGTCTTCACCTTCTCATTCACAGTCCCTCAGCAATGAAGATCTAATTGAAGTGCAAGAAAAAGGGTGCATTGAAAAGTCACCATGGAAACTGCCCCTCCCACAGCATTTACCATTCAAAGGCTTCTACAGGCATTCATGTACAACAAATTAGCAAAGAAAGATTTCCAGACTCACCACCCTAATTTTGAATGCAGTCTGAAGGTGCTTAGAGGCATGAAGAATGCCTGTGGTTTCCATAGGGAGATTACTAGGAAAAGAATAGTCTCCAGTGCCAGCTTCTGTGGAGGATAATTTGTTAAGACATTAGACTGCATTTTGTTTTTGCTGCAATTTTCCATCCTCCCCTACCTTCTGCTGATGGTTGCCAGTTCACAGTGCTTAGTGGGCCTTAAGCCTAAAGACTACCTCCGGTCTTTCCTTTAGTGAAAGTCTGGACTCACTGAAGAGGTTAAACTTGGTGGGAAAGGGTGTGCAGAGGAAAAATCCATTCTCTTTGGAGGGTAGAGAAGTCAATGAAATCAGGAGAAGAGGTTCTGCCAGGGGTGACGACCTACGGCCACTGTTAAAAGCATCCAGGATGGTGACTGCAGGGGAGCAAAATCTGCCATCCCAAAATGTGTCTTTGGCATGTGGATTATTTTAGGCTGATTACTTTTTAAGAAACAAAAGGCTCAGGAAGAAGCTTTGCCCTTCCCCCTGACTGCCTATAAGAATTTACATAAAGGACCTGCTCCAGGAAGGGAGTAATCACCATAGATAACTACAGCATAATATGAATTAGGGGTGGTAGGGCAAAAGGTAGCAAAGTCTGTTTGTGTAAATTCTATGTCCGTTGTTTCTGGATGGTCCAGCAAACATTTATCTTTTTCATCTTCCTATGATTTATCTTCCTTCCTCATGAAGTCCCAGACCACTACCCCCTTCTCCTTAGCTCTAGATAAGCCTCAATTGCCTGACTGACTGTGGGTCTCATATTCTTATGAGTCCACCTATGTATGTAACAAATTTAATTTTTTCCTGTTAATCTGCCGCATGTCAATTGAATTCAGCCAGCCAAAAGAATCTTGAAGGGTAAAGGAAAATTTTTCCTCTGAACAGTGACAGAAACTGATCAATGATGGCTAATGATTTTAGGGAGGCAGGGATTGAGGCACTGGGATTTCCAACTGTAACAAAAAAATCCCAGTCCCAGTGCAGGAAAAGACCAGAGGCCTGGTCACTTTCAAATGACACTGGGCATCTCAGCCCTAACCACTCTGGCCTGGGACTACTGATGCCTCTGGGTATCTATGGGTGACTCCCAAAATCTATGGGTGACTTATCATGGATCAGGGTGGCTAGGGGAGTCTAAGCAATGACTGAGGTAGACTTTACCATCATTTTGGCTGGCTGAGGGCTCAAAATTATACTTAATATAATTTTAATAATCTCATATGATATATTTATATATATCACATATAAGAGTAAGATTCATACCCAAAGTACTTTTTAGGACTAGCATTTTGGGAAGTTTCAGCCAGTCAGCTAATGTACAAAAGTCCCACCACAAAAAAAGTACATTTGTGATGTAGTTTTAATTTTGTTCTTCCACTTAGTAGGGCTTGTAAATGCATAACTTTTGCTATATTTTCTTTTATTTTCATAATCAATTATGGCTGTTTATGGGAACAAATAGATTTCCTAAAAATGTACTTTGATTATGACATTTTAGCAGTAGGAAATCCATTTTAAGGTTTGATTTTGTCACCTTACAGCCAGTGAGGGCCAAAATCAGGGATGATCTGGATGATTCTCTACTGCCCTCCAGTGGGAAGCTGGATGGAAGTGGAATGTATATGGGAAGCTGGATGGAGACTGGTGTATATTTCTAACATTGGCATGTACAAAATATAGACAGAAAGAAATAAAAAGAACCAAAGGCTGTTTTTCCCCCAGTGTGTTCAGAAATAAGTGAACTGTTGAATGATGAGTCATTTAGTACCACGCCTTCTAAGGCCACATTTAAACCCGAGGAGTTACTGACAAGACATAAAATAGCACACAATTTTTGATGTAAACATCTTAAGCATTCTGAGTCTCTATATTTACTTATATAAAATTGATTTACTTATCCATACTTATGTAGTTATGATGTGGTACTCTATTATATATCAAACATTCTTCTTAGTAGAGAATCATTAAAGAGTTATAAGAAAATGCATGCAGCTCAATTTTTCCATGTTTCTGATTGGTATCATGGCAGATTTACATTAACAAGTTTATTTAGCACATCTGCGTGAGGCTTAAAATTTGACACTTTTTAAATTGTTTTTAAGGATTTTACTTATTTATTTGAGAGAGAGCATGAGCGAGAGCGCACAAGCAGGGGGAGTGGCAGAGGGAGAGGGAGAAGCAGACTCCCCGCTGAGCACAGAGCCTGATGCAGGACTCTATCCCAGGATCAGGGATCATGCATGACCTGAGCTGAAGACACACACGCTCAACCAACTGAGCCACCCAGGCACCCCAATTTGATACTTTTTAAAATTCATTTTTCAAATATCCAAATTAATGCATTAGGTACTAGCAAATGGTAGTAGTTGCAAACCAAGTCTCCATAGGGTTTCATGTTTGTAAACAAATTTTCAAAACTTACTAATTCCTCTTAAACAACTAAGACAAAACATGACAACATTTATGTCTCCCCCTGGTGATGGCAAATCTGGGGTATGGTACAAAAATATACCTGGTTACCTTCACTTTGTTCAATAAATGGATTGATCATTGAGCCGGAAAACATGCATTTAAGCATGAGGATAAACTGTAAAAAGGCCTTATCATTTCACAGATCTTTTTCCAGGCCATTGAGAACAAGAGAGGAGGCAAGACCAAAAGGTATGAAATTTCAAGTTGGTTTGAAAACTTTGAAAGGTGATAGAGCCTACATTACATAAAACTTCTGAGATAATCTACCCTAGGAAAATATAGCACCTCAGCAATGTTCCCTGAGCAAGGTGTTGATTAAAAATGATACCTAAAATATACTGAACAGTTCCTACATACGAGCTACTGTGCTAAGATTATCTCATTTACCTTCATAAGAACCACATGAGATAGGTACCCTTGTTATTCCATTGTACAAATAAACTGAATATGAGTAACTGGAAGGATCAACCTCCAGAGAAAGACTAAATAAGAACATATCTGGTTTATTTGGAAGTAGAACTCTTCTAGAACTCTAATTTGCTTTTTATATTTACTGCATTTTTATTTAACATGTGTGTGGATTTTTTTTCAGGATTCTAAAGGCAGAGGTCTCAAAATCTGAGAACAATATAATAGGTGTCAAGCCTTCTTACGTTTTGAATAAAGATGCCAATCTGCCCATGCAGGGAGTGCTAAGAGATTGATGAAGGAATTCTGCCAGGATAAGCCTCCTGGCAGTTACACCAGAGAAGACAAAGAATGAAAGAGCAATTGCAGAGGCTGAGGATGAGAATATCTTTGCAGAGCTATGAAGATGCTGTGACATCTCCCCTCCTTATGGAGGAGAGAGGGTTGTATCAGTTATCTATTACTGTGTAACAAATCATCCCAAAAGGAAGGTACCTAAAACAATAAACACTTACTATCTCACACAGTTTCTGTAGATCAGGAATTTGGGAACAGTTTAATTGAATGTGCTGGCTCAGAGTTTCTCATTAAGTTGCAGTTCAAGATGTCATTTCATTGAGCAAGCTGAGGTCACATGCCTATACTCTCGCTGTAAGAAGGCTAGAAAAAGTGAGTTACTGTCTTTCTCATTTTCTGTAAGCAGTGCTCATCACCACCAAGACACATGGTGGGTAATTCCCCAAACACAGGAAGAGAACTCAAATGGTGGACAACAGAAAATAAAACCACAAAAATGTCTAATTCAGGGGCGCCTGTGTGGCTCAGGCATTAAGCATCTGCCTTCGGCTCAGGTCATGATCCCAGGGTCCTGGGATCGAGCCCTGTATCGGGCTCCCTGCTCAGCAGGAAGCCTGCTTCTCCCTCTCCCGCTCCCCCTGCTTGTGTTCCCTCTCTCACTGTCTCTCTTTCTGTCAAATAAATAAATAAAATCTTTTTTAAAAAAAGTTTTTTTTAAAAGATTTTATTTATTTATTTGACAGAGACACAGCGAGAGAGGGAACACAAGCAGGGGGAGCGTGAGAGGGAGAAGCAGGCTTCCCACAGAGCAGGGAGCCCGACGTGGTGCTCGATCCCAGGACCCTGGGATCATGACCTGAGCTGAAGGCAGACGCTTAACGACTGAGCCACCCAGGTGCCCCTAAATAAAATCTTTAAAAAAAAAAAGTCTAACTCAAAGTCATCCCTTTGGCTGCCCAACACTGATACAACCACTGCTTTCAATGCTTATACTTCAAAAAAAGTTGCCACTTAAAATGTTGCAAATAGCCTTCATACAAAGATGCACTCACTCTATCACCCTCCAAGAAAGTCAGCCAATGTTTCATCAGTTACCACATCCATCTATCCATTTCTAAGTCCAGAACCTCTAGTAGATATCCAGTCCTTTGCAATTTATAGGCTAACTAATGAAGTTCACCAAGAGTAGCACACCCCACATACAATAGTGAAGTAGAGGGCAAAGAAAGAAAACAAAAATTAAAACACATAAAAGTGCACATGATACTCTTCAAGAAAGGAGATACAAGTAAAGATGCCAGCTCTCATTTCTTCCCCTGATCATTAGGACTGCACCACTCTTAGTGACTTCCTTTCTCCACCAGCCAATCTGTGTTCCCTTTACCTTCAGCCAGTACCTTCATTGCTAAGGGATCTGTGTATTTGATAGAACTATCTGTTTAAAGGTATAATCGCAAACCTATTTCTGCTTGATGATCAGGGTGAATCACTCCAGCCAATACCATAACCTTGCTCTTCTCCTTTTCCTTCTCTTGCCTATCCAGTGACTCAAGACACACAAAATGGTTAGATGGTAGTCTCATCCCCAAATCAATGGAACCATTGCTCAGCTTTTGTTGGGAGAATTCCTTTCTTTGGTAACAGACCTCTAAACAATCAAAACCCAGAATCTCAAAGACTGGCAGTTAAAAAAATTTAATAGCCCTTTGTTCCTAAATCCATTATTTTTGGATATGGAAGCCTGATGGTTTAAAAACATATCCAGAAATTCTCTGACCCTTCTCCCATTAAGAAAAGGAGTCTCTGGTTGCTGGAGGGGATGGGGGTGGAGGCATGGGGTAACTGGGTGATGGACACTGGGGAGGGCATGTGTTGTAATGAGCACAGGGTATTATATAAGACTGATGAATTGCAGTCCTGTACCCCTGAAACAAATAATACATTATATGCTAATTAATTGAATTTAAATAAGTTTTTTTAAAAAGAAAGAAAAGGAGTCTCCTTTGATATAACCAGCCTTAGTGACTAAGTCCTAATGAACTGAATGTAGTTTTGAAGTGACACTGAAGGACTTCCATTGTTGGTTTAAAAAGGCATTACAGTTTCCACCCAGATTTCTCTCTCTGGGGATGTTTTGCCCTTGGCACCCAGCTACTATGCTGTGAGGAACCAAATAGCACTGTGAAAAGGCCACGGGTAGGTGTTCTGGCCACAGACTCAGCATCAGTCCCCAGACATGTGAAAGAGCGAAACTTCAGATGATTTTAGCCCCCAACTTTTTGGCTGCCCCAGCTGGCATCAAGTGGAATGTGGAACATAGATAAACTGTCCTCACTGAGTCTTGCACAAGTTATGGATTTGTAAGCAAAGTAAATGTTGTAGTTGTTTTAAACCATTAAGTTTTGGAGGTGGTTATACAACAATAGACAGCAAGGACATGAAGGAAAAGTACTAAATATTGGACACTAGTTCAAGCATATGCTGCAAAAACGGTTATCTCCCAGAAGGCACCATAACTAAGTCTTCAATAAGACATGTGCTTCTTGGTGATAGACAATACAATTAGACCAATGAATTCTATGGGCAATAGCCCATTGCATTATTTCTTTCATTACAGAGTGAGTTTCATGGTCAGAAGCTATATGGTGTCAGACACAGTGATTGTGTATAAAACACTCAATAAATCCCCAGAAGGTGGCACTGACACAAGCACAGCAAGCAGAGAAGCAAATCGAAATCTACAGTAAGCAATTTCAGAGAGAAAAACAACTATTCTCTCGCAGTGACTGGGTAGGGCCAAAGGAACTGACTTGCCTCTGAGTGGCTGGCTGGTCCTCCTGGAGCAGGGGGTATCTCATTAACTCAGAACTGGTCACTGCTGCTGGCAACCTGAACACTCAACAGTGGTTTGGTGATCCTAGGCATAGCTCCAATCCTGCTATCATTTCCATTTCATTCATGAGTCCACTGAGCAAGCAGTGAGCCTGGAAAAGGAGGCTGAGTTTCCTCCACAGAGCAGTTCATTTCATCCTTATGATTCATAAGATTCATTGTGCTAGGTCCATCAGCATAACCCCTCCCAAATATTCCTTGTCACCAGTTCTCCAATCTTGCTCTTTCCAATGTTCTTGACCACTTGGTCAAACAATTAGCTTTGCACCATGAATTATTACCCAAGGCCAACACTCCTTTCAGGCAAAGTGAAATTCTGGACATCCTGCTGGACATTCTGCACATTAAAAGGACTTCATGACTTCAATGCTCTTTGGATCCAAAGTGGAACGCCAACAATCTCACAACGCATTTCTCGCAGGTACCACCATATTGTGCAGAGCAACAAACCTGAACAATGCCTGGCACATCATGGGTACTCAACAGACATTTGTTGAATCATTCTTTAAAAATGCAGATCATAGGGGCGCCTGGGTGGCTCAGTCGTTAAGCATCTGCCTTCGGCTCAGGTCATGATCCCGGGGTCCTGGGATCGAGCCCCACATCGGGCTCCCTGCTCCGTGGGAAGCCTGCTTCTCCCTCTCCCACTCCCCCTACTTGTGTTCCCTCTCTCACTGTGTCTCTCTCTGTCAAATAAATAAATAAAATCTTTTTAAAAAATAAAAAATAAAAAAAAATAAAAATGCAGATCATAACTAACTAGAATTTAAATAAACATTTGGAAGAAAAAAAATGCAAATCATTTCCCTCCCTCCCCTGTTTAAACCCCTTCAACAGCTTCCTATTGCTCTAGAAGATCCTGTTGGGTGTAGTCTCTGCCTTTTCCTTCCCCTTGTTCTCTGAACTCTAAACATTCGTCCTCAATTCTTGGAATGTTCCATGCTCCCTCCTGCCACAAGACCTTTGCTCAGACTGTACCCTCTCCTTGACAAATTAACTCCATTCTCAGATCTTGACTCAAGGATTCCTTCCTGTCTTTTTTTTTCTTTCCTGTCTCATAACTATTTTTCTTCACTATACTTAACTCCATATTTATTTATGTGTTTAATTAATTCCTGCCTTACCATGGGACTCTAAGTACTATGATTATGTGCACTCACCACTGGATCCCCAGCACCTAATATATTGCCTGGCATTTAACTAAATAGTATTTTGCTGAATGAACACACGAATAAATGAATGAATGTGTCTATAATAAAATGAGGTATATGTAATTTATCTCCAAGTTGTCACTGCCAGTTTTGCTTAAGAAGCTTTCTGCTATCAGTTCCTACTCCTCGAATTCACATTTCTTTATTAATTTAAAAAGGCATTTGTCTAGATAAGAACTTTCCTAGGCATCGTTCTATACTAGCACTATGCAACAGAAATATGTGAGCTACATATGTAACTTCAAATATACTATCAGTCACATTATAAAAACTAAAAAGAAATAATCTTACTATGTTATTTAACCAGTATTTCTGAGACATCATTTCAATGTGAGATTGATAAAAAATATTGATGAAATATTTTACATTCTTTTCTTTATCCCGTCTTTGAAATTTGAGTATTTCAGTTTCATCATACCTCAGTTTGAACTAGCCATATTTCAAGTGCTCAGGAACCACACGTGCCTAGTGGATGCTGTATGGGACAGTGCAGTTCTATAGAAATCCCTTTCACAAGGAGTCTGACCATCCTCAGCACCTAAAATCAGTGCCAGGAAAGCATTCTTAAGTCAAACTTTCATCCAGAAGATCTAACTGTCCCAGTATAAGAGATGATTTAAACCAGATACAAGAGTGAGCCCCAACTCCTTCAGGATTCATTAACTTAGAAAGTTGTCTCTAGGAACAATTTAATGTTCATCTTCCTATAACATACTTTATCTCTTATTTAAATAGAAACTTTGCTCCTCCTTAAGGTATGGGCCACCTTCTTTGCCAGCCATTCTATTTCTCCTCCTTCAAAGCCAATTTATAATTCTCCATTTTTAGGTACTTCATGGCAAATCTGTCCGTTCCCTTGGCTGCCTAGGAAAGTTGGCGGGGCGGGGGGGGGGTCTGTCCAAGCCTCCCATGTCCAGTATACATTCTTTCAGTCTTCGTTATGCCTGCTTAGACCTCTGGAGGAGGCACCCCGGAGACCAGCGCAAGTCATGGTTTAAGGCCCAGAGCTGGAGTCGGACTGCTCCTTCAGTCCAGAAAGCGGCCCTCTCTCTGCCAGCACTATACGCACGCAACGATTTTTAGGTGCTTCAACCTCACCCGAGAGCCACTGCCCACAGCGACAAACAGCATTAGGTGAGCACAAGACAAGCCCGACCTCGACTTCACCACCTGCCCTTGGATAAAGGGGAAGAGGCGGGATATCCGCCCGGTCGGGAACACTTCCGGAAGTGACGTAGCAGTGTCAACATGCAAGATGGCGGCCCATCACCGGCAGAACACGGCAGGGCGGAGGAAAGTGCAGGTATGGGAGTCCCGCTCCTCGACCTCCTGGACGTGGCCTGCGGCCCCGGGCCCACCTGCAGCAAGCAGATGCCTCGGGCCACGGTCGTCCAGGGTAGCGGCTTGGGGAGAGCGGGACAGGGCGCGGCCGGCGGTGAGGGGTGGGGCCGCGGCGCTAACGACTTGAGGAAGGGGCGGGGGGCGGCTGGCTGGGCCGGCCTGGGCCCAGTCCCGGGACCTTAGAGTGCGGGGTTTGGAGCTAGGGCTTGCCGCACTCCAGCTCTTTCGTAGGCTGGGGCTTGCGGGATCTGGATGGGCTCGTTTCCCGCCCACCTGCCTCCCCCTTCCCTTGCTTTTCACCAAAACGCTCTGCCCTATCCGTGTCTGAGCCGAGGCCTGCGGGCACTTCCCCGGCGGCGGCGGAATGGGCCTGTGCGGGGGCGTGGCGGGGCGCAGATGGCTCTGCGGGGTTTCTGCGGAGGATTCGGCACAGGGGAGCCCTCTGCCTTTTATTTATTTTTTTTTCTTTTTGCGGAAGCTTTGTCCCTTGTGAGGTGGAAACGACGTGGAAGTGTGCTGGTGTTAGTGGGGAAATTATCATTTTTATTAATTTTCTTCATCTTCATTGTGCATCCTTGATTCTTTCCTGTTTCTAATGATTTATTATCCAAGGGTAAAGAGTTATCTAACCCTTTCGTGTTTCTTTATGCCTTCATGAATCCACTTTTATTTTGGGTACGATTAAGGGTTATCGCTACCTAGTATTTTCAGCTGTGCAAGGAGTAAAAGCCCTATTACAAGTGTTTACCTGCAAGTAAGTTGTATATAGAGTGACGGTTTATGTGCCTGTTCATTAAACGTTTACCGAGCACTTAGTTTAGTCCCAAAGATGTGCAAAGAATTGAGACAGTATGGGAATAAGTAATACCCAGGATCTCTTTATGAAACACATTATATGTAGTTCTACAGATTGAAATCGATTGTTTAATAGGTAAACAGGACAAAGTGATCCTTCAGTAAGGTAACCCCAGCAGTGGCTGTAGGCCATTGTCTTCTGGGCAGTTTACTTATTTGTTTTATTGATCTCATTGATCACTGAGCATTCACTAGATGTCTCTGAATTGAGTGAAATTAATAAGAATCTAAAATAGCTTACCCTGTTAGGTGATTTTTAAATGCATCAGTAACAGGATTTAAGTAACCCCAGCATCCAAGCCAGGTGGGTGAGAATATGTGCTGTGGACTAAAATGTAACTCAAAATTGTCTTAATTGTCTTCTAGACACTAGAGTGGTACACTTCTTAGGGTAGTTAAGGAGAGTTAATCAGGCATCTGTTACTTGCATTTAAATTTAAAGGCCATATAAAAGTACAAGATGAGGAAATGTAAATTCACCACAGTGTGTATGGAAAAATTGAGTGTTTTAATAAGCTGAATGTGAGCCATCACATGTTGAATGAGGGAGATAATTCCATTCTTTGCTGGTCATAGTACAAAACTACAGTTTGGGGTTCAGCACTTAGTACCTTGTTCTTGATAGGTCTAGCAATCAGATTGGTGAAGTAACCTGAAACTGTTTCCTATGAAGAGCATCAAAAGAACCAATATTAGCCTGCTGAAGATAGTTGCTTTCAGAATTTGTCCCCAAGGTATAGAACCAATGTGAGAAGCTACAGAGATTGATTGTATCTCAGTGTGAGGGAGAACTTTTGTTTATGGAAGTGTTTTTCAAACTAGTACATGTTCGTTCCCAAAAAAACCCCACAGACAATACAAAGGTATAAATGGTAATTGTCCTCTACTCTTCGAAGAATGCTACTGTGGACGGTGTGATATATAACCCTAGACCAGTTTTTTGTATTTTGTTTTACTCTGAGCACTGTTGGCATGTTGGGCTGCATGATTTTTTATTCTTTATGGGGGGGTCGGGAGGGGGTTCTATGCATTATAAGTTGTTCTGCATCATCCTGGCTTCTGCCTACTAGATGTTAGCATCTATCCAGTGTTGACAACCAAAAATAACTAGATACTTTCAAATGTTTGTGGGAGGGTAAAATTGCCCCTGGTTGAAAACCAATGTTCTATACCTCTTTGTGCATGTGTACCCAACTTACGTGATTTTTTTAAACTCTAAACAAAGTCATAGTATTTATTGTTCAGTGTCTTGCTGTTTGTCAAAATTTTAAATACACATTCCCATTGACCCAGCAATTCCTCGTCTAAAAAATTGTTTTACAAAAGTGCAGATGAGGGGCACCTGGGTGGCTCAGTTGGTTAAGCGTCTGCCTTAGGCTCAGGTCATGATCCCAGGGTCCCTGGGATTGAGCCCTGCATCAGGGCTCCTTGCTCAGTGGGGAGTCTGCTTCTCTTTCTCCCTCTGCCCCTCCCCCAGCTCATGTCTCTCTTGCTCTCACTTAGATTAGGTTAATTTAAAAAAGTTTAAAAAGTGCATATGCATATATCTCTCTCATTGTACAAGAGTGTTTATTTTAGGAATGCTGTCATTGTAAAAAAAAATCTCAATGTCCAACAGTAGTCACTTAGCAGATAAATACACTTACCTAGTGGATTAATTTGCAGTTGTTAAAAAGATAAGTTTGATCTGTATTATTAAAAAGGAATGGTGTCCAGAAGTCAAAAAAACAAGTCAACATAGCATAGTCCCATTTCCACAAAGGAAATAATGTGTTTTAAACATCTGGAAGGCTATTAACAGTGATAGTCTCTATGTATTAGATTATGTGATTATGGGTAAGGCAGGAAATGGGATATCTTTTATTTTAAAATATATATTAATTTTTATATTTTTGAGCTTTTTACAACATTCTTTGTTTTTATAAATAAAATCTTTCCATTTTGGAGAAAGTGTATATGGCTACCTAAATATATTTTGCCTCTTGGCTGTCTTGTACCAAGAGGCAGTAGCCCTGAGCTTCATTATTAGGCCAAAAAGAACCCTTGAGATTTATAATATTGATAAATAACCAGTGGAGAGGGATCCAAGCATACTGCTTATTAATTATAGACATAATGAAGAATGAGCACATGTCCTACCATCTTCATTCAACTTCTCAGCAGCCTGGAGGTGAGTATGAGGGGGAGGGGTGAATTTGTGATTGGCAGAAACATGATCAGACAATCAAATGTATGAGTTCAGATAGATGATGCAGATTTTTTCCTGGTAATCAAAATATCAAAACAAGTCTCTTCACTTCCTGGTGGTCCCTTACTGTTATTATTTTCCAACAACCACAGTCTATTGGTTGACTCACTCTCTTTCTCTCTCTCTCTCTCTCCTACTTCCTCCCTCTCCTTCTCTTGCTCTCTCCATCTTTCCTTCAACTTGCTTCAGAATTCTTGGAATAAGGTTGTCACTGCTATTCCTGGTTTAGAAGCAACAACCATGCCCTAGTATCCATTGATGTTTCAAGTATATACATACTTGGCCTTCCATAACAGGATTCTTTTCCTTGGAAATGACCCCAAATCCAGCTTAACCAGGCTTACGTAATAAAAGACATGTATTGGCTCAGGTAAATGAAAAGTCAAGAGGTGGTGCTGGTTTCATGCAAATCTTGAACCAGCAGGCTCACTGTGACTCTCTAACCTAAGAAGTGCTGTAAAGTCAGCTTTACCATTGGGCTGCTGATGAGTTATCTTCTATTCCCAAACTCTCAGCTCTAGGCCTTCCCTCTTGGTCGCTGTCCCATCCCAGTCCTCATGTCTGTTCAACACAGTATTCAAGGCTACAGTCTCTTAAGTAGCTCCTGTACATTTTCTTCTAGGATTTGCTTGCCTTGAGGAGCAGAAATGGGTAATGGAAAGGCAACCAACAAAGGTCTCTTTTATCAGTACTTACCTTTTTTCTCTGCCGAATATTTAGTTATTCCAGACCTATTCAGAACTCAGTATGGGTCCTTATTTCTGATTCTGAGTCCAAGTTCTGGGTTGGTTGTTTAATCTTTGAGACTTTTTTTTTTTTAAAGGAAGTAGAATGATGCCAAATCCTGACTTCTCAAGGAAAGACCCTTACAAATTAGCTGTATGTTCAAGATGAGTTACTTTTTATGTAGGATGGGTAGTAAAACAAATTATACCAATATGTCATCCATTGGAACAGAGGTCAGTAAACTTTTTCTCTAAGGGGTCAGATGGTATGTATTTTAGGCTTTGCAGGCCATTTTACTATGTCATAACTACTCAACTCTGCTATTACAACGTGAAAGCAGCCATAGACAATACCTAAATGAATAGATGTGGCTGTGTTCCAATAAAACTTTGTTTACAGAAACAGGCTTTGGCCTGGATTAGGACTATGGGTGGTTTTTTACTAACCCCTGGAGGAGTTTTACTAATGCGCCCTGACCAGGAGAAGTCAAGCTAGAATTTGTCGTATTTTTATCTGCAAGACTGCTTTTTAGAATAGTTTTTAAAATCAGCACTCTTGAAATTAGGTACAAGTAGAAAGTAATGGTCCACAGGATTGAACAGGGAAAACAGATGTGAGAATTACTGCTATCTGGCCAGTATTTTCTTGGCCAAATTTAGCCTGATTTAGCCTGATAGCTGGAAGTAGCCTTACACTAAAGAGCTGTGTGATTCCACTTATAGAATGTTATAGAACAGACAGAACTAATCTGTGGTGAAAAAAGTCAGATCTAGATTGCCTAGGAATGGGGTGTAGAGGTTGGGAAGCAGAGGAGGGAACTTTCTAGGGTGGTAATAATGTTCTTTATGTCTTGGTAGGGATTTATATTAAACAGATCCATACATCTGTTAGAAGTATCTGTGTACACATAAGATTTCTACATTTCATTGTATGTAAATTTTACCTTAAAAGAGGAGCCATTTAAAAAAAAAAGAAAAGGGAGCCACAAATAAATAATGAACTCTAAATGATGATATACATGTTGAAGTGCTTAGGGGGAAGTGGTATTGATGACATGCAACTTATTTTGAAAGGCATTGAAAATAACAGGTCAAGTGGTTGGATGTGTATGAGATAAAGCAAATCTAAACTTAATTGTAGAATAGTGGGTATGTGGATATTTGCTGTGTAACTCTTTCAACTTTTGTATGTGTTTGAAATTTTTGTAATATAATATTGGGGGAAAATAAGCTTTAAAAGGTTAAAAAATGGTTAGTGATAAGCAGCAGGAGGAGGGGGAAATTTTAGTTGTGGTGGCCAGAGAAGGCCTTGCTGAGAAGCTGACTTTTGAGTAAGGATCTGAAGGAAATGAGATTGCCGTCTGGAAGAGCATTCCAGTGAGAATATCAGATGCAAAAGTCCTGTTTGGGAATGCACCTGGCTTATTTGTGGAATGCTAATGATGCCTTTGTGGCTGGTGTGGAGTGAGCGAGGGAAGAGGAGCAGGAGATGAAATCAGAGAGATAACTGCAGGCCAGATCTTTTAGAGAACTACAGGTCGTAAAAAGGGCTTTGGCTTTTGCTCTTGAGTGAGATGGAAAGCAGTTGGTGAATTTGGAGCGGAGGAATATACACAATATATATGGGTTTTAATGGGACCAGCCTGGCTGCTGTATTTGGAACAAACTGAAGGTGAGCAAGGGCAGAGCAGGGGGACCAGTAGCTATTTAAGAAATCCAGGTGATAGTGCTCCATGCAGGGTAGTGAGATTTTGGAAGACTAGATGAAACAAATTGAAGTAATGATGGCATCAAGGTTTTTGGCCTGAGTGACTGGAAGAATGGAGTTGCCATTAACACCCATCAGTGAGGGAGACCACAGGAAAAGCTAGTTTGGAGAGGACTGTTGGGAGCTTGGTTTGGGCAATGCCACAATTAAGATACCTGTTAGACAACCAAGTGGAGGTGAGTCAGTGCACATTGGGGGGGGGGGGCTGGGGAAATAGCCCAGAGTGCCTCCTTTGTGAGCCTGAAATGCTTTATTTGTTTTTTTAAGATTTTATTTATTTGATGGAGAGAGAGAGAGAGAGCACACAAGCAGGGGGACCGGTAGGCTCCCTGCTGAGCAGGGGGCCTGATGAGGGCTAGATCCCAGGCTCAGTCCCAGAACTCTGGGATCATGACCTGAGCGGAAGGCAGGTGCTTAACCAGCTGAGCCACCCAGGCACCCCGAGCCTGAAATGCTTTGAAGTATCCCTTCTTTTCTTAAAAAGATGGTGAATTTTGTACTTAATTCTATGATATATCCGTATTTGTTTTCATATAAAAAATTGTTACTGTGATAAGCAGAATTCCCCCCCCCCCCCCCGGCAAATGCCTATGCCGTAATCCCTGGAACTTGTGAATATGTTATATTGCATGATAAAAAGGACTTTGCAGATGTAATTAAGGTTACAAACCTTAAAGGGGGGATTATCCTGCATTATCCCAGTAGGCCCAATTTAATCATGTGAGCCCTTAAAAGCAGAGAATGTGGGGCACCTGGGTGGCTCAGTCCTTAAGCGTCTGCTTTCAGCTCAGGTCATGATCCCAGGGTCCTGGGATCAAGCCTGGCATTGGGCTCCCTGCTCAGCAGGGAGCTTGCTTCTCCCTCTCCCACTCCCGCTGCTTGTGTTCCTTCTCTCACTGTGTCTCTCTGTCAAATAAATAAAAGTCTTAAAAAAAACAAAACAAAACACACAGAGAATGTTCTTCCAGTGGACACAGAAGTCAGATTGGAGGCACTAGAGAGAGGGACCCTTTTTTGTAGGAGAGGGCACATAGAAAGTATGAGAAGGACTACAGGCAGCCTGTAGGAGCAAGGATGGAACCTTGGCTGATAGCCGGCAAGGAAACAGGACCTTCAGGCCTACAACTTGAATGAGCTTGGAGGCCAACTCTCCTAGAGCCTCCCGGGAAGGAACACAGAGCCATCAGTCAACTCTTATCTATATTGGTCTTGTCTATATTGAGAACAGAGGACCCATCCAAGCTCTGTGTGGACTTCTGACCTTCAGAATTGTGAAATAATAAATGGGAGTTGTTTGAAGCCATTAAATTTGTGGTAATTTATTATGTCAGCTATAGAAAACTAATCTGATTATCATGAAATTAAAATAATCAAGGATAGTTTCTCTCCTGATTGCCTCTACTGTGGCCTCTGGCACGTTACCAATAACTCTAGGGGTATTTAAGCTTGAGATGCGAGACAGATCACATGAAGTTTAGTGGATCGTCCCCATTGTCTGATTTCTTTATTTTGGGTCCCAGACAGTTGCTGGGGAAATTAATCAAACAGTGCTTACTAAGCCAGCTACAAATACTTAAGAGTGTAACCTAACTGGGTACTTGCTGCTGGGGCACTGCCATATTCTTCTCCTTGTTTGTCCCTTTACATGTTTCTTCCAAAATGCATAGCTCCTACCAAAGGTCTGGCTTCCCGTCCCTTGCAGAGTTCTCAAAGTACCCTCTGCTCTTCCCCCTGCCCACTTTTTTTAAGCAAATTAAAATGGTCAGATATGAATCTTAGTCTCTGCTTTTGCCTGTATTCTTGACTGTTTAATGAGGTTTTTCCAGGACTTTGCTCACTCATTCATTGCTACTATCTCCAGCACCTTCTGCTCTTCTTTTTCTTTTACTTCCATCTCTTCTGCCTACAAAGCTTACCTAAATCTTGGGGGGCTGGTGGCAGCAAACTTCATTTAACTTACTGTGACTTCTCTTATATTCTTTCTCCACTAGAATGAAAGCTCCTGGGTTGCCTGGGTGGCTCTTTTGGTTAAGGGTCTGCCTTCAGCTGAGATCATGATCTCAGGGTCTTAGGATTGAGCCACGTGTCAGGCTCCCTGCTCAGTTGGGAGTCTGCTTCTCCCTCTACTCTTCCCCCCTGCTCATGTGCTCACGCACTCTCTCTCAAATAAATAAATAAATATCTTTAAAAAATAAATAAAAGAATGAAAGCTCCAGGAGGACTATTGTGCCCACTCACAAAATCCTCAGTGTTTAGAATTGAGCCTGGCCACTGGTGGATGCTTCATCAATATTTGTTGAAAGACCTGCATCCTGTTTTTCTTTTATCTACGGCCATTTTTATTTTATTTTATTTTATTTATTTATTTGAGAGAGAGAGAGAGTGAGTGAGAGAGAGGGCACACGAGCAGGGGCAGAGGAAGAGGGAGAAGCAGACTCCCCTGCCAAGCAGGGAGCCAGACTCGGGGCTTGATCCCAAGACCCTGGGTTTATGACCTGAGTGAAAGGCAGACGCTTAACCGACTGAGCCACCCAGGTGCCCCAATTTTTTTTCTTTAACAATAGGTTTTTAGGGGTGCCTGGGTGGCTCAGTAGGTTAGGTGTCTGGCTCTTGGTTTTAGCTCAGGTCATAATCTCAGGTCATATGAGATCAAGCCCCTCATTGGACTCATGTTGGGCATGGAGCCTACTTGGAATTCTCTCTCTTCCTTTGCCTCTGCTCCTCCCCTCCCCCTTGCTCTGTCTCTCTCAAACAATAAGTTCTTAATGTGATATGTCTTGGAATATATCAGCGTATACAGTTCATTTTCTTTTCTTATATTTTGTAAGATTTTATTTATTTGAAAGAGCACGCACGAGAGAGAGGACAAGCAGGGGGTGCGGCAGAGGGAGAGGGAGAAGCAGGCCCCTGTCCGAGCAGGGAGCCGACACGGTGGTCAATCCCAGGACCCTGGGATCATGACCTGAGCCTAAGGCAGACGCTCAGCCAACTGAGCCGCCCAGGTGCCCCTCATCTTCATTCTTTAATGACCACTTAGAATGGATAATTTATCTAGTCATTTCCTTTTTGAAGATACTATTGCTGTTTTGTCCATCATACTAAAATTTACTAAAAAAAATTAATAGCAGTTAAAAAATAGTAAAGGAGGTCTTAGAAAAGTAAACAAAGGAACAAAGATCCATAATATAGAAAGCATAAAAGATGAAGGATCAGTTTGAAAGTTCCAACATCTGACTGATGGGGGTTTAAGAAGGAGCAGGGGAAACATTATTAATGACTTGATAGAAGAAAGTTTTTCAGAGCTGAAGTGCCGCAAGCTTCTAGGTTGAAAGGGCTTTCTCAGTGCATAGCAAAATTAATTGATAAGGACCCAAAACTAAGTAAATAAAGCAGCAAGAAAATAGAGAAGATCCTACACACTTAGGAGTGAGGGGAGTGGGCAGGCGGCGGTACAAGAAAAAATGAAAATGAGATCATTTTAGAATGGAATGAAACAGAATGGCATTGAATTCAGTGGCAACACTGGGTGCTGGATTGGAAGTTGGAGCAGTGCCTTCAGAAGCAGAGGGGTTTTTCTACATGGACTTCTTCACCCAGCCAAATCCAGTGTAGAGGTAAAGACCTTTTTAGGCTTGTGAGGGCTAAAATCACCTCCTGTGCACCTTTTCCTGTGTTAGTTTCTTGAGGTCCTGGGAATGTGCTTCAGCAAAACTGGGGAGTGAACACAGAAAGGAGGAGACGTTGGAATTCAGGAAGCAGTGGCTCAAACCCAGCCCAGAAGAGCAGTAAAGGGAAGCATCAAAGGTGACAGCTGTGCCAGCAGACAGAGAGGGCAGGTGGCCTGGGCCAGAGTGAGAAGATGGGTGTTTCTGAGAGAAGACTTTTGGGCAAAGTGGGGTGGTCCCGGCTCTTGCTAGAATATCTCATGTGGTGCTACAATGAAGGGGAGTTGAAGTTAAAGTAGAGGAAAGCATTGAAGAAGGAAAGAAAGGGAGAATGCCAGGGAAAACAAAAAGCTCTCTAAGAAAGGAAATGTATTCATGATATAGTTCTTGGCTAGTCAGTAGACAGCAATTACAAAGTCAAACAGTGTAGCTAGTACTGGTGATTTACTCACCCCAAAATCGAAAATCGTGGTATATCTGTATCAGAAGAGTAGAGGGAGGAGTTACTGAGAGTAGTCCAGAGCTAGATCCCAGTCTACCATAGCCTGAGTAAATAGATCGTGTCTAAAATGGAAGGTTGTAGGATAAGCACAGTATTTTTGAGAAACGGAGTAACTCTTCAGAAACAACTGAGAGTTGAAATTTGTTACCCCTAGGAATTAAGACTGGGTATGGGGAGTCTTACCCAGACAACAGGGAGATGGTTTTTCATTAGGGTCTTTCTTTTTTCTTTTTTATTTTTTTTTAAGATTTTATTTATTTGACAGAGAGATACACAGCGAGAGAGGGAACACAAGCAGGGGGAGTGGGAGAGGGAGAAGCAGGCTTCCCGCTAAGCAGGGAGCCTGATGCAGAGCTTGATCCCAGGACCCTGGGATCATGACCTGAGCTGAAGGCAGACGCTTAACAACTGAGCCAACAGACGCCCCTCATTAGAGTCTGTTCAGTATTACGGTATTTGATCTTCTGAATACAGTCAAGAATTAGTTGGACAGAAATTAAATTATAAATTCAAAAAACTAATACATGTCTTATTGTAAAACATTCATACCATATAAAAAAGGCACAAGTGAGTGACAATCACCATAATTCCATCACTCAGGAATAACTACTGATAGTTTTATGTATGTATATCCTTCCAAACTTACGTAGTTGTTTTAAAATACACATTTAAAATTCTGCAACATTTTTATAATATTTATTATTCACTACTGTATTGGACATATTCCACTTCAAAAAAACACATGGCTTTCTTCCCATGTTGGTCAGTCTAGATCTATATCAACATTTTTTTTTAAAGATTTTATTTATTTATTTGACAGAGACACAGCGAGAGAGGGAACACAAGCAGGGGGAGTGGGAGAGGGAGAAGCAGGCTTCCCACTGAGCAGGGAGCCCGATGTGGGGCTCGATCCCAGGACCGTGGGATCATGACCTGAGCCGAAGGCAGGCGCTTAACGACTTGAGCCACCCAGGCGCCCCTACATCAACATTTTTTTTTTTTTTAAGATTTTATTTATTTATTCATGAGAGACAGAGAGAAACAGAGGGAGAAGCAGGCTCCCAAGGAGCGGGAAGCCCGATGCGGGACTCGATCCCAGGACCCTGGGATCATGACCTGAGCCGAAGGCAGACGCCCAACCATCTGAGCCACCCAGGCGCCCTACATCAACATTTTTAATGATTAAGTAGCATTCTCTTTTATAAGGTGTGTGCCAAGATTTACCCAACTAGGATACTTCTAATTCTTTGCCATTTTTAATCACACATCTGTAGTAGATACCCTTGAAGAGGTAGGCCTGGATTTGTTTTGCTAAGAATTATTTTCCACCTGGAATTAGGACCTGACAATCATGTTGTTATTCTCTGACCCTTTCCCACTGGACCAATCACATAATCTGCCAGAAATTTGAACATTAAGATTCCTATTTGCAACATAGTCTCCACTATGAAATGTACTGAGAGAAGCAGATAAGGGGTCTTGGAGCCCCAGAGAAAAAGAGATTGAGAGAGATTGAAATTGGCATCGAAACCATCTTGGTTGCGATGGTTTTCCAGTGTCTGATTCATGCAATAATATTTATTGTGTGTCTTTTATGTGCCAGACACACTAATGAGGCACAGTGATAGAAGGAACAAGGCTGACAAGTTCCTTACCCTCTTGAAGCTTTTATTCTGAAGGAGAAGATACAACAAAAAGAAATACAGAGGGCGGTAAGAACTGTGCAAGAAATTAATAGGGTAAGTGATGGAGGAAGGAGATCAGGGGATGCCCTTCAGAAGAAGTGACTTTTCTGCTAAGACCTGAAGGGCCAGGATGAGCCAGACAAGATAAAAGCCAGGGGGAGGGTATTCCTGTGGAGATCGTTGAGGAGGGGGATGTTTTTGGCACAGGGAACAGTAAATACTGAAGCCCTGGTGTGGGTGGAAAAGAGCTTGGTGTGTTTGAGGAACAGAACAGAGTTTGGGGTGACTCTCATGAAAGAAGCTAGAGGGAGTTTGAGGTGAGTGTGAAGATGCAGGATAGATCCAAAGCATGTGAGGAATTCGGACTTTTAAATGCAGTGAAAAACCTTTGGAAGACTTCAGCAGAGAAGTGCCATGATTTTATTTTAAAAATGTCTCTTATGAATCATGACCATATTTCCTGCCCTTGGACTCTGATAGATATCCTTGTATTTTTTTTTTTTTAAATTCCCTCCCTCTCTCTTTAATTTAAGCTGATTTGAGTAAGTATTACAGTTAGTTGCACCCAAAAGACTAGGCCAAAAACAACAGTCTTGTCTTTGTGCATATAACCCTGGCCCTTTTCATGTCTTTATTTATGTGTTTGTTGGCATTTTCTTTTCTTTTTAAAAAATTTCCTCTTGGTGATCTTTATTTCTCTGTCAGAGAGTTTGACGACTTCTTACTGTTTTGTATGGACTCTTTGTAGGTTCTCAAGAGTTTTATCTTTCATACTTATTTCATTATTTTCCCAGATTTTAGATGTTTGCCTTTTAACCTTGTTCATCTTATTTTTTGACGATCAGAGTTTTGTTTGGTTTTCCCTGAATAACAGCATTATTGAGATAAAATTTGTGTGAACTCAACCTGTTAAAGTATACGATTCAGGGCTTTTTCGTAAATCCATAATGTTGTACATTGATCACCTAATTCAGAGACTTTTGTCACCCCAGAAATAAACCTCATACCCATTAGCATTCACCCCCATTTCCCTCTCCTCCAAGTCCCTGGCAACCACTAATGTACTTTCTCTTTCTGTAGATTTACCTGTTCTGGACATTTCTTGGAAGTATACTCCTAAAATAGGTGGCCTTTTGTGACTGGTCTCTTTAACTTAGCAGAATGTTTTTAAGATTCTGTCAGTGTTGGAGCCTGTCTCAGTACTTCACTGCTTTTTATGGCTGACTGAGATTCCATTGCACAGAGAGACCACATTTTGTCTATCTGTTCATCAGTTGGTGGGCAGTTGAGTTGTTTCCACTTTTTGGCGGCTGTGAATAATGCTGCTGTGAGCAGTTGTGTACATCTGGAAGGTTTTGACTTGTGGTGGTCAGAGCAGCATTGGTCTTTTTCTTTGAAAAGATTACCCTGTTTCTTGTCATACTAGCAGAACCTTCTCTATGTAGAGATTATACATATTTGCCTGTCTTTTAAAAATATTTTTATGATTAAATTGTTAAATTTCAATCTTTAGTTCATATGCAAATTCATTTTGGTTTAAGATTTGGAGAAAGGATATAATTTTTCCCAGTGGAATCACTAGATACTTAGATAACTTATTAAAGAGGTTATCATGCCCTCATTGATTTGAAACACTACGTTTAGATCAAAATTAAAAATTTGTAGTAGGAAAATATGTGTCCAAATTTTGTTTTATTCTACTGATCCTTTTTTTCTATATTCCTGTTGTGGTACTCCATTGTAATTCTCGTAGCTTTACCTTTTAAAACCTTTAAAGAATATCCTTTCATTTTTAAAAAATGGGTATTCCCCTGGAGACATTGTACTGTATGTATTTTGTCAGCTTCTAGAAAGAATTCTGATAGGACTCTGACCAAAGTTGGGTTAAATTCACAGATTTAGGAAAGAATTATTAATTTTGAATCTTCCTGTGCTACAATATGGCATGTCTCCTTTATTCAGATTGTTCTTTTATGTATCTTGTGCTGTTGGTTATGTATCTTCCTTGCAAAATATGTTTCCAGTACTTACTCTTGTTCCTATTGTAAATCATCTTGCCCCCCCGCCCCAGTTTTTTCTTAACTAGTTATTTTGTTAGATTAGAAACATTCTGCTTTGGGGCACCTGGGTGGCTCAGTCGGTTAAGTGTCTGCCTTTGGCTCAGGTCATGATCCCGGGGTCCTGGGCTCCCTGCTCAGCGGGGGGTCGTCTTCTCCCTCTCCCTCTGCCCCTGCTCGCTCTCTCTTGCTCGCTATCTCTGTCTCTCTCTCTCTCCAATGAATAAATAAAATCTTTAAAAAAAAAAAAAGAAAAGAAGGAAAGAAACATTCTGCTTTGGGCTGTCTTTTTCTTACTTATAGTTGCTTTTGGTTGATTTTCTTGGGTTTTCACTTGGAGCAGATAGGTTACCAACAGCAAAATAGAGGAAAACGCTCTGAAGGAAATGGTTAGCGTATTATAGAAACACAAAACTTCATTTTGTGTGGCAGGTCAGATGAGGCCTTTTTGAGGAAGCATCGTTTAAACACATCTAAAGACTGCAGCAGAGTTGGGGGGAAGAGCTTCCACACAGGGGGCCAGTGCGTGCGATGGTCCGGAGGTGCAGTGTGCCCAAATGGCGAGCAGCATGTGCAAAGATGAGTGGCAGGAGAAGTGAGCAGGGCACTGAGGCCAGTCAAAGCGTTCAGATCAAATCATGAGTTTAGGAGAGTAAGCAGCTCAAGAGGTTTTTGAACAGAGGAGAGACACAGTCCAATTTACATTTTTAAAAGATTCCCCAGCTGCTTTGTGGAAAATGGATTCAAGACGGGCAAGAGTGGGGAGGAGTCTGGTTAGGAAGCTGTTGTAGTAAGTTAACTTTATACCTGCTGATCCTGGACTAGGCTGAGCCTGACATCATGAATGTCATTCATCTCCACTTCTCAGTGTTTCAGTGTCTACAGAATAAAATGACATGTTTATTGGGTTGAAAAATAAGTTTTATATTGGAAAACATGGGATTTTGAATTTCAGATTGGCTACTAGTAGGCTATATTTTATTATTGCATGTCTTACAACTTCATAAAAAGCAAATCTGGACGTATTTATCAGGTTTCCTATGTTATTCGAGATGAAGTGGAGAAGTACAACCGAAATGGAGTCAATGCCCTGCAGCTGGATCCAGCACTGAACAGACTTTTCACGGCAGGTCGAGACTCAATCATAAGAATATGGAGTGTCAATCAGCACAAGGTAAGGCAGGGATTGAGTTTTATACTCAGTAAATGTTAGTCTGTCTAATATGGCACTTTTCACAGTTTCAGATTTAATCTCTGAGCAATGTGTTATTTGGTGCACTGCAACCAGAATTCTGTAAGCCTCTGAGAAAAACACCCCTAGGGGAGTATTCAAAACTGCTTTAGCTAAGGTAGGGACTCCATAAACTTAGGTGTGTGATAAGAGATCTCTGCTACAAAGAAGCAAAGAGATTGGTCTGGTGGGAGGATTACTTTCAACAATTTATATTTTCCTGTTCTTGGCAACCCTTTTCAGTGCTTTAAAAAAAAAAAAAAAGTTGAATACGCTTTTTTACATTTATAATTAATCTGGAGGAAACATTTGATTTCTTTCTTTAAAAGTGATTAGGGTACCCAAAAAATCCATAAGGCCTTATCAGATACTATAAGGTTGATATAAAAATAGACAACATGGTCGACTTCTTCAGAAGATTTAAAGTCTGTTTTCTTAAACAGGGAAAGGACTTAAATCTATGTAAAAATAAATCCCCAGTCAAATGGAAAGGAACTCTTTTTGTATTTTGTTTGAATGCCTGTATTGTGAATGACATAGGAAGGAAGATTCAGGGAAGGAGAAAGAGCATTTATTGAGCTCCTAGCCATGTACCAGATACACTCTTAGTCCTTTCCTATCCAGTGTGGTTTTAATTCTCACAACAACCCTTCAAGGCAGCTGATAATGATTCATTTCCATAGATGGGAAGACGGGCTCAGAGAAACCCATGGTTAAATAGCTGGTAAGTGACAGAGAATTAGCTCCCAGTCTAACTTCAGAACCTGGTGCTTGACCTTGTAGTTTTAAAAGTCTCTGTCTCTAGCAAGTTGTGCAAGTCTGATGTTCAGTCTAAAAAAGAGCCACTATTCTGCACAGTTGCTGGATAATGTTTCTTCAAATGGACTTTGGTCCAGTGGGCTTTAAATTTTTTAACCAATGGAAATAGTGGTGGGCCCAGTATCAAAAAAAATGGAAACTAAGAATACTATGGCTTTGAAATACTTCTTGGAACTCACATTTGAATTGGAATGTCACCTTCTAGGAATTAACAGTATTTCAAATAAATTAAGGAAAACACAGAACTTAAGCCTGAAAGAATCTAGAAAGCTACCTATCCTTCCCTTAGACATCTTTATTCCGGTCTTCATTTCATGACAAGACTAAGTAGCATCATTTCTCAAATAAACTTGTAGAGAGAGCTGTTCTCTTCAGCCTTGAAGAGTCTTGAACTTGCCTGTGTTGGGTGTAGGATATAACTAAATGCTCTTTAAAAGGCCTCTCCTGGTAATTAAGCCAAGAGAGAAGAATGGAAGAATCTCAAGTTACTGAATCAATACAGTGGCAGGGCTAGTACTCCTTTAACTTTGGGCTTCCAGTTCTTCTCTGAAGGACTGTAGATATCATGAGGAAAACATTTAGTTCAGAAGGTAAAAACCTTAGTAGGGGGGTTAAGAGCAAAAATGTTCATCTCCTTCTGCAGTCAGGCTGGGCTCCTCACTACTCTCGTTCAGCCACATCTTCATTTCTGGGTCTGCTGTCTGCTGTGAGCCTTTACCACCCCTGATCCAAATCCCTCAAGCCTGTAGATCTGCTCACATCCTGTCCTTCCTAGGAAACCCCCGCCTGCAGCACTCTGTGTCATATGCAGTGCCTCGCCCAGATCTTGTTGTCTTTGCTAACTTAAGACAAAAATTAAGCATTTGTCCTAGAAACCTAGGCTTTCATCAGTAATAAAACTCCTAAAACAAAACTTCTGTTTACATCTGTTATATGGAAGCACCAACTGTTTGATGAAATTCTACTCTGGGGGTGCCTGGGTGGCTCAGTCGGTTAAGCATCGGACTCTTGATTTGGGCTCAGGTCATTATCTCAGGGTTGTGAGATCAAGCCCCGCATTGGGCTCCGCTATGTGCGTGGAGTTTGCTTAAGACTCTCTCTCTGCCCCTTCCCACTCGCTCAGTATGCATTCATACACATGGGCGCGTGCGCATTCTCTCTCTCTTAAATAAATTCATTCATTCTACTCTGAATTCAGTTGTCAGTTTTAAGACCTGAGAGCAGTGTGTCACATTAATTGAAGAATGAAGACATATCTATAATTTATAATATATTTCATTCTCTAATGTAAACTGATGACCTTACAATTTTTCTTTTAATTTTAGCAAGATCCATATATAGCATCTATGGAACACCATACCGATTGGGTAAACGACATTGTACTTTGTTGTAATGGGAAAACTTGTAAGTACTTCTTTGGATTATTGGGCTTCTGGAAGTTTTTTATTCAATTTGATATGCTTTTCATTTTTTATGTACTTTTTTTTAATTGAAGTTTCGTATACAAACAAAAGCACACACACCTTGAGAACACAGCTTAGTAAGTTTTATAAGGTGAACACCCATGTCTACATACAGATTACAAGAAGCCCCCTTGGACTGTCCTTTCAGTAACTCCCTTATGCCCCAAGATAACTGCTTTCCTGTCTTCTAAACACTGTAGATTAGTTTTGCCTGCATTCGAACTATATATAAATAGACTCATAACAATATGTATTCTTTTAGCTTTATTAATGTCTTTTTTCGTTCTTATTATGGTAAGATCCATTTCTTGGTTTTGCAGTCTGTGTTAGAGAAATTTTTCTCCATCAGATTAGTTGCTCCTTCAACTGGAACATTAAAAAAAGTTTGCTCTGCCTATTTAAAAAAATATTTGAGGGGCGCCTGGGTGGCTCAGTCGGTTAAGTGTCTGCCTTCGGCTCAGGTCATGATCCCAGGGTCCTGGGATCAAGCCCCGAGTCAGGCTCCCGGCCCAGCAGGGAGTCTGCTTCTCCCTCTGCACCTCCCCCTGCTCGTGCTCTCTCTCTCTCAAATAAATAAAAATAAAATCTAAATAAATAAATACATATTTGAGACAAAATACAATAGGTTCTAGGAAAAGCTTTTAGATTGTGTGTAAGTGTGTGTGTGTGTGTGTGAACATTAACAGATACTTGACTTAAGAATACTATAAATATTCAAGAATATATGTGTGTCTATGAACATTAGTTTGAAAGTGTGTTGCATTGTTATAAGTCTTTAAAATGGTGAAGTCTTACTACTCGAGTTTGTTTATTCTTTGCATCTTCTAGTAATATCTGCTTCTTCTGACACGACAGTGAAAGTGTGGAATGCACATAAGGGATTTTGCATGTCAACACTAAGGACACATAAGGTAAAACAACAAACGTAATTTTTGGTGTCTCTAGTATAATATTGAGATCTCGCTACTTTATGTGGCTCATTTTCTTACTGATCTAGTAGATCATTGTATGTGTGTTCTGTTACAGGATTATGTAAAGGCCTTAGCATATGCCAAGGATAAAGAACTGGTAGCTTCGGCTGGGTTGGACAGACAAATATTCCTTTGGGATGTGAATACTTTAACAGCATTGACTGCCTCAAATAACACTGTCACAAGTAAGGTGTTTGAAAAAAACTTCTTTAAAAGTAATTCAAGTTGATATAAATAAAGAATGGTTTATGAAACATCTTTGATAGGTTTGCATCGAGGCAGTGCTTCATATTTTGAGAGTGCTTCTACCTACACTGTTCTAGCTCCCAAGAGTATGATTGAACAACAAGGAGCTAGTTCGTCACTGCAGTCTAAAAATGGTAACTTCTTCAGGTGTAACCTGGTTATTTTTGTCCGTGTGCATGTCTTAGCTCCCTAGCTAAAGTGTAAGTTCCTTCAGGGCAGGGGAGTGTGTCTTATCACCACTTTGTACCTCCCACAGCATTGCCTGGCCCTGACAAAGCAGGCAGTTTCTGACTCTTAAAAGTGTTACTATGTCTTATGAGCCCTTGAGTTGATGGCCAAGATGGAGAATACCCAAAGGAAAGACAGAAAAGTCCTCCAATACTGATTTTGTGGCACCCTTTCAGAGCCGCCCTAAACAATCCAGCCAGTTTCGAAAGAGTTCAGAGAGGTTGGGTGCCCCTGGAGGCAATTCAGACATTCACAGTAGGTTAATAGCGCAGGTGCCTCACCAACTAAGACATCTCAGATTACCAGGTTAGACCCAAACAAATCTAGATTTGAGACTCGGCCTCACAGTTGGCTCACCCTACTAGAGTCCTCTAGGCTAGAAAGTCTGTGTTCAGAATCTGAACTATCTAGATCCCTACATATAGGTCCAATTTGTCATAACTGTGGAATACTCACATTGACATAGCCAAAACAGTCGTAATATAATCTAGGATGTGCCAGGAAGGGCACATTAGGAGACTGATGTTTATAATTTCTTGACTATTCTGCCCTTTCCCCAGGAAATATGCAAAGCTCTAAACACTACCCTCCTCTGTTCTCTTTGATTTTTCACCAGTGCATTATTGTAGTGATTCAGCAACTGGTCCCTGCTGAGGGCTGTCATGACACACATTGGGTCTCTCTAGATGTAGGGTCTGCCTCAAAGAGACACTAACAGGAGGGAACAAAGCAAAAGAAGTCAGGATTGTTCCAAGGTCAGAGACCAGGCTTATGGTTACAGATTCTGCAACAGATACATCTTGCTTAGAATTGTTTAAAGAGGTTACCACACAGGTTGATTTATGATTATAGAAACACTAATTGCTAACATTTATTGAGTACTTACTACAATCGTTTTCTAAATATACGAATATATTAACTGCTTCACTCATAACTTCTTAGTATGTTTGTTTATATTTTTTATTGAAAATTAGGATCATACTGTATAGACAGTTTTGTATGCAACTTTTTTCACCTCAGTGAAACTGAGTTCTGAATCAAAGAGCATGAACATGATTCTTGCTACACATTGCCTAATGTCCTTCCAAGAGCTGTGCCAACAAATTGTACTTATCCCACAAGTAATGTATAAGAGTACCGTTGAACTGTCTTTTGAGAATTATTACCTCATTGAAAATCTGAATTGGTGGGTGAAAATAATATTTTTTGCTTTGATTTGTGTTTCCTTGAAAATAGTGAGTTTGGACATATTTTTCATATTTATTGGCACAAGTATATCTTTGAAAATACATTACTTATGTGGATAGTTTTTAAATGGCAGTGCAATTCAATTTAGCAAATATTTATTGAGCACTTGTGTATGCTCAAATCTAGAAAAGATGTAAATTTTGGTAACGGTCTTGTTTAGAATGACCTCCATCATCACTAGACTTCTTTTCCTTGGAGCACTCACAAAGATAAGATTTTCTAAACCGAATAACTGAACTTACAATTTTTGCTGACTAGCTGCTGAACAGCTGATGATTTTGTTAACGTTTAGCTTCCTTTATCTCTAATAGCTTCTTCTTTAAGTGGGAACAAAGATTCCATTTATAGCCTGGCAATGAATCAACTGGGAACAATCATTGTATCAGGGTCCACTGAGAAGGTAAGGGGGAGCTTAACGGGTATATCTTAACACTGGAAAACAAAGACACCAAAATAATTTGATCTGTGTAATTACTAAATATACAGACCATGGTTTTGCTTGGTGGATGCTGAGGGAAAGGTTTTATTTGAACAAACGAGAATATAACTATATAATTACTGCCGCGTGTGGTGATGGGGGTGGGGTGGATGGGTGTAGGAGGCCTATTTGTGTTTTGACATTAGAAGGGCTTCCTCCTACTTGAAAAGATTGGGGGCCTCAGACAGTGTCCACTGGCAGAACAATATTTCCTTCTCAGAATGTAATGGTTGTCATTTAACTTCTAAATCATTTATTATTGAAATTTGTTCATATATATATATATATATACACTTAGTTTGTGTAATATTTTGTTAAAATACACAGGTTTTAAGGGTATGGGATCCAAGAACATGTGCAAAACTAATGAAGCTGAAAGGACACACAGACAATGTCAAAGCACTGCTGTTGAACAGAGATGGTACACAGGTATGCACTTGCGTGTGCACGTTTACCTAATAACCTTGTCCAAAATTTCATGCACCAGAAACTTCCCCGCTTTGTTGCCTAGGTTGATTTCAACCCAAAGCCACACATATTATAAACCGTGGTCTGCTTTTAAATCCTTAAAATACTCAATTGTATGTAATTTTGAAATTACTCTGTTTGCATCACTTCTAAATAAAGGCCAAACAAAAAGTTCCCTCAGAATAATTCGAATGCCAACAAGTATATGCAGTTATGATGTGTATAGGATAACAATAATTTAAAATGTCACTTTGTGTAAAGCAGAAGGAAGTTTTGTCATTGAATGCTTTGTGCTAGTGAATTAAGGGGAAATTTCCTGACAGTGGGTTTGACTTTGGGCAAATCCTGTCATTTGACTGTATAGATACAGTTTATAAATTTAGTTATCTGACATAATACTTAAGAGTCAGCATTTCAAAGAAAAACATTTTGGTAATGTTTGAACATGTACTGGTTGGGTACATAATTCGATTTGTTCTGTAGCAGTGGGAAAATGATGTTTCATCAATATAGATAATAAAAACAAAAACTGAGCACCATTTTCAGTTAAGACCCACCTCTACCTTGTACCCCTACCTCCCCCAGCCATGTTTTCTCATGGGCCAAGGAGAAGCCCAGAGCTAACTGGAATTGATTGCGAGCGGGTTAGGAAAGGGAGAGTAGGGAGGTGGTGCGATGAGAGGCGCCATCACTTCTGTGGAAATTACGTTATAGAAACTGCCTCACACGTGAATTAGAGAAACCTTTGTCTCCAGGGGTGAGAGGAAGGTTTGGAAAACTAGCCAAAACCAGGAACTCATCTTCAGAACCAGGCAAAGAGAGGCTTGAAGATGCCCATGGAGGTCTTTGGAGATGTGGAAGGATCTCAGTGTTAATGTACTCTGTGGCCTTGAGAGAACTTCACGTTACTAGTCCTTAGTTGACTCATCTGCAAAGCAGGGACCATAATATTTAGTTTGTATAGTTGGTAAGAAGATTAGAAGTAGTAAGTATATTCTTGTCTGTAGGCCATGGCATTCTCCAGTGCCCTTGAGTTCCTTTACAGCTCCATTTTCCTGGGAGTCTGAGAAGCCCAGTTTGGTCAGCTCCTCACTGTTTTGCAGGGTAGCTGCTGGGCTGCACTTGAGATGGCTGCACCGGCCTTGTTCTGTGGGCTTCGTTCAGGATTTGACTGCATCCTCTGGTCTTCATGGGACTGCCCTGAAATAGGGGGCTGTGGACAAGATGGTTTTCAGAAGGAGGCTGTGGGCTTGGCAGACTTTCTAAAGCTCCTCCTGCTACTATACTCCTTGCCTTGTTTCCTCTCTATGTAGTCATGAACGCGCTTTTACCTAAGACAATTTAAGTAGCACGTATGGTTACAGATGTACTTCATGTAAAGTCAGCTGCACCTACTCTAAGCAGACCGCTTGAAAGGCTGCCCTTGGGCGGTAGAGCGCATAATTAGGCAGATACCATCCTCCTCGAGTTCCTCCTCCATCCATTTTCCTTCTTGGCAGCTAGAGGCGAAATGTAAACTTAACCCCCAACTACACTTATATTAGGGAATTGATCAACAAAACAGCAACAGTAACTACTTGTTTGGGCCAAAGGAGGAAAAAAGAAACCTTTAGGTACTGATTCTCAAACTCTTGTAATATACGAGAGAAATAGTTAACAGTTACTGGACCAGAGCATGTACTGCATCCCGCAGAGTTGCCCTGCAAGCTTCTAATGTAGGATCTCTGGTGGCATCATGAGTCAGAGACTTGTGATAAGATATGTGTAACAGGCCAGCGAATCCCATAGACAGCCCCTTCCTTTGTTGTGTTGTTGTTACTTAGCAAATCATACTATTTGAGGTCTGTCGCCACAGCAGTTGTTTTGATTGGTGCCACCATTACTGGGCTGAGCCACCTGACATTTCATCCCTTGTACTTGCTCAGGCAATTGCTTGAGGAACTGGGACAATTTGCCATCTTGGTTTGAGTGAGCGACATCCTCGTGTGTCCCTCACAGGGTTTTCCTATAATTGAAGTCCTGCCGAACCTAGCTAAAAGTCAAGGGGTCTTTAAGCATCAGGCCACTCCTTGCACTGACTTACCTTGCCCACTTGGCTGCTGTCTATTGCAGTTACAATTGCATATGAGTGACCATCCCAGAAACACTTATGTTGGTCAACAGCGGCCTGGCCTCAATACACTGGCCCCCCTCGTTTCTATTTGGCAAAAGCGCAGCCACCTGATCAGGGCTGTAGAGTCTGTGCCTCTAAGTCTAATGTAGTAGAACCATTCAGGTCCTTCTGTCCTAGTCCCAAGAATTACCTCCTAGTGACAGGGTCTTCACGTTTATCCAGTGGAAGGGTGGAGGTAGTGGGAAATGTCTGATGATTACTCTAGCTCCTGCAGGGTAGCAGGCACTAGAATTCCTATTAAATAGGCACATCCTTCAACCATACTACCAAACGCTGCAAAGAAGTTCGCCAGCATTGTACTTTAAAAGTAATTGTTGTCTACTTGGGGGCCTGCCTTTTAGCGGCCATCGAGTACATTTACCATCAGAGATTATTTTATGTTCAATATCAGAGTTGATACAGCTCTGTTCTCTCATCTTTCAGCTGTACGCTTTGGGTTTGGGACTTATCTCTTCCCTTGCTGCAAGTTGCCTAGGCTGTGAGAACTTCAACCTATCACCTTAGCTTTCCTTATCCTGAAGTTGTCAGATCTTACTCCCTGTAGATACATGGCCTAGGATCTGAGGGATCAAAGCTACACTAACAGCTTTGCCACCTCAGAGTAGCAGCTCTTCCTGGACAGGGGAGCCCTTCCTTGCTCTCTCCATCAGATTGTATGGGTCCTCTCACAGGCATGTTGGAGGTCTGCTTGTAACTTCCTCTGGACAGTTTCGTTGTTGGTTAGGCTCTTGGTTGCCTTGTAAACCAGTTAGAATAGGGGATTAAAACACTGATGCTCCTGGCAACTTATGGGGGAGTGTCCTAGTGGGTGTGCATTTAACTAAACACATCCAGAGTTCGAAAGGCCCCTTCCAGTCACAGGCACGCCAATAAATCTTAATATTCCTTAAGGTCTCATCTATTCAGACACTTTCTAAATCTCCAAGCCCACAACTATCTTCTCTTCTTTGAAGCTCTTTGCCTACTTAATTTCTTACGCCAGCACTAGCAGCTGCTGCTTCTTGAGGCCATTTTTTCCCCAAAGAAGTAAGTTTTTATTCTCTTCTGCAAGTCACCACAGTAACTGGTAGTGAACCCCGGGCATGCTGAATGTGAATGTAGTGTGCCCAATTCAGCCTCTTTCTGTCGGAGTCACAGTGTGCTCAGCCCTAGTTTGTGTGCCAGCAACTTCTATGTAGTTGATGCTCCTGAGCCTTTACAAAGCATCAGAATTGCTAATGTTAACTTTGAATGCTGGAAGTCCACATTTTATATTAATAGATGTTGAACTTGAGGCTCAGATGGGAAGTCTGTAAGGTCACAAAGACTGAGTGGTAAGCCCGGGACTAGATTTTGCTTCTGACTCCTGTTGGTAGAATGCCAGAGACCTGGCAGGCCATTAGGAGCGCATTGCAGTGAGGGAGAGGTGAGACAGAGGTGTGACCTAGGGCTCCAAAAGACCTGCTGGCCTAGTGCAAATCTCGTCAACCGTAGTGTACAGAATGACCTGGAGAGCCTATCAAAACACAGACTGATAGACCCTACCAGAGTTTCTGCCTCATTAGGTTTGGAATTGGACCAGGAATCTGCATTTTTAACAAGTTCCCAAGGGATGCCGACTCTGCATGTGGCCAGGTAGGAGAGGAGAAAGGCAGTTTTGCTCAGAAGTTTCCCCTGCTTGAGCATGTACTGTTGCCTTCGGTCATTTTCAGCCTGTGGTGCATGTTTATCAGAGGTCTTTATTGGAGGCAGAAATACAGGATGTCAGAGGTGGGTGTTTGACAGTGTAGAGGCAGGAGAGGCACCGAGTGCAGAGCACAGCAAAGCAGGAACTTTCCCAGCCAGAACTTTTTCTAACTTTAACTTTCTCTGTTTTCAGTGCCTTTCCGGCAGTTCTGATGGGACAATTCGCCTTTGGTCCCTTGGCCAGCAGAGATGTATAGCAACGTACCGAGTCCATGATGAAGGTGTTTGGGCTCTGCAAGTCAATGACGCCTTCACACATGTGTATTCTGGAGGAAGGGACAGAAAGATTTATTGTACAGACCTGAGAAACCCTGACATTCGGGTACTAATTTGTGAAGAAAAAGCACCAGTTCTCAAGGTGTGTCCTAAATTTAGTTTTGTGGTTAAGATTGTTCCATGTGCTAGCCAAATCCGGCAAAATCTGTATTAAAACAGGAATCAGCTATGGGATTGTAAAAACATATTTTAATTTTCATTAGTCACTTGTAGAAGAAATTGTGACTTTTTGGGTACCTCAGTGACACGTAGCTGTCCCACTGGCGAATCCTAGTGCAATTTCCCCACGTTGCTCCTGAGCTCAGTTGGCTTTCCTAACCTCTCCTTAGTGGAGGAATGTGACGAGTTCAGGTATCTGTAAGCAGACAACACCAAAGCACAAATGTGTCCAATGCCTCAAGAAGGAGGTTGTGGAAGAGTTGCTCCAGAAGAAGAGAGAACAAGCCAGTTCATACTCCAAACCATGACTGCCTCAGAGTAGTCCTGATTGCTAATCAGCATCTGCTGTGTGGGTGAAAGGGTACTTGAGAAGCCATCCATACTGACACCTGCTGAAAGTGAAGCCTGGACTGCTAAATGGCCGTATCATCATATGACAAGATGTTCGGCCTCCCTGATGATCTCAGAATTACACATTGAGACCATAGTGAAGAGCTTTCCAGATTTAAAATGGAGGCATAAAGACAGCACTACTTCATTTTCACAAAAATCATCCAAAAACAACTAGAAAAGCAAGAAACAGAACTGCAAATACCCACGAATCTAAGTGACATCTGAAACCCAGGCCACAGTATAAGAGGAAGGGCTGAAAAAGGGAATAGAAGTCAAAGGAGACACTTGAGGGGATTCCTGTGGCCTAGGAGCGCACACATCCTGGCCGAGTATGGCTCTTTAAAATAGGTGGCGCCCCCCAGAGGACAAAACCAATAATCCTAGGGGAGCAAGGGGGTTGAGGCTGGAATTAGAGCCTGTGTTCAGGGGGCAGAAGCACTGTGTGTGAGTCCTGCAGCTGCCAGGATCTCTTGACTGTGGAGGAACAAGCTCAAAGAATTTAGTGACAGCATAACTGCGTGTTGAAAGAAACGTAACTTTGAACTGAAGAGGATTCCTACTTGCTAGGAGTCCAGCCTATCCCATGACTTCCAACCTTCAGTTTCCTGGCACAGGAAGAATAGTGGATGACTGACCATAGAGTGATTTCATGTGCGTGCCATCTATATACATGGCTGTAGGGACATATTTCTATATGTAAACTGTTTTTAAAAATACAGAAGGCACACGGTAAACTGTTTGCCGGTGTACTATTCTTAGATGAGGGAGGTGAATTACGTGGGTACTTTTCACTTTTGCTATGTTAGAATGTTTTTTTACTACAAACATTTTCAGAGAGAAAAAGACACCTAATTTCCTTGTTATTAAAAAAGAAAAAACAAAAGAGTAACAAAAACAAAATTATGCTAAGTCACCCTTTTGACTATACCCATTTGGATCCCTTAACTATTTAATTTAAAATCACGCTGAAACTTTCAGCCGCTGTTTTTGGGGAGAAGTCACTCCTATTACACTCGTAAAAGGCCGTTCTCCTTTAGCAAAGACACTCCCTCATTTTGTGCAACCCTAGCTTTTAACGCATGCCACAGTACAGTCAGCATACAAACATCAAATGAAGGAGTTGATATTTAATAATATGTAGCTAGTCCTGGCAGCTCAGGAGAGTCAGCATTCCACAGAGCAGTGTTTTTGTGCTTTGTTTTCAGATGGAGCTTGATAGATCAGCTGATCCCCCTCCCGCAATCTGGGTTGCCTCGACTAAGTCTACAGTAAATAAATGGGTAAGCGAACCGCCATATCCCTGGCAAAGGTTTGTAAACATGTGGTTTGTTATCACAGACCTGCCAGATACCAGTAGCAAATGCTCGGGATGAACCTGACACTCAGCATGCTTTCGAACAGTGGCAAAAATCTGAAAGCCTCTGTGAGTGATCCTAAAGATTGTACTAAAATTACGATAATAGTCAAGATGAAGCATCTGACTTCTTTGTCAGGAGCCAAGATAGACATTTGATGTGCTTAGAATAGGCACTGTTCCCTGATAAACCAATAAATGTTAGTACAGCGTCTGAGCTCACAAAACTGCATTTGAAAACAGGCAGCCCTGGTCCAAGTTTCCCCAGATATCCAAAAGTTTGCTTTGCGCCATTATTTATTACCCATTTTCTCTAACCAAAAGAAATCAGAAGGGAATTTTTGCTTTTATAAAATGGTGATTGTTTTTTTGTCTTTACACCATCTCAGCTTATAAAAGGCTTCATATGAACGCTTTACTTTTGGATAGCAGGGAATACCTGTACCAACTTGCAGGGACACTTGTTAGGTTTCTGTTTTTCCAAGTGTAAGAGAAAATAGAAAAATTGTGCTTTCAAATTCATTTCTTTTTTCCTCATAGCATGAAGAACAGGGATAGAAATAGAGGATAAGAAGAGAAAAGTCATTAAAAGTGCTTTAATTCTTAAATGTTAATTAAAGAAGATTTACGTTTTCTTGCTTACCAGACTATATGTGGATAACAAAAGAGAGAGTGTTTCCATTTATTTCTGTTTATACCTCAGTCAAGTGGGCTTTCTCGGTACTTGTAAAAAATGTTAGCTATCTTGTCTAAATTTCATCGTGCCAATGTGAGATCAACATAGCTTTACCTGGAAGAGTGCCTACTTTTCCCTCCAAAAAGACAGTATTAATATTCCCTTCTTAATCCTTGTTTTGTTTCTTGAAATCATGGTAGATTATTGAAGTTTATGATTAAATTTTCTTTGGTTGATGTTATTGTTTTGGTTTTTCTCATTTGTTCTTTGTTTTTCTTGCCACTTTAAACAGATTGGCAAAACTTAGAAAGCATAAAATGATTAAAAAATGAATTTTGTTCCTTTAGACCTTGAAGGGAATTCATAATTTTAGAGCCTCCGGAGATTATGACAATGACTGTACAAACCCTATAACACCCCTTTGTACGCAGCCTGACCAGGTTATTAAAGGTGAGTAAGGAAGGTGGAAGGTATTATACCTTTTACCGAGGTTAATTATCGTTACTAAGAGACTGACAAAAATAAAGGAAGTGACCTTCCTTTAAATGTAATTCTGATGGCAACAGAAGACACAGTGTGTTGGTTTATTTTTAATAGAAGAAAAATATTTTTAAAATGCTATTTAGTGACTTTTGAAAGGGGAGTTTCTTGAGGTAATCTTTTTTTCCCAGCATCAGAATAGTCATAGTCTGGGTCGAGCCAAGAACCACTTTGTAAAATATGTAGGGTTGAATGTTGTCTTTTGGCACAAGGCAGAACAAGTCCGATCTGGTCCCTGACTTCTCTGTGCTCCAGCGGGAAGTGGCAGCTCTGACTTGAAGGCTCAGGTGAGGAGTAGAATGCTGAGCGGTGCATTCAGCTGCAGTTCCGTGTCCATGCTGGTGTCTTTAGAACCGCATGTCCATGCAGGAGGCAGAAGTTAGAGATGGGACTGATCCAGAGATTTCCTGTCATCATTTGAGCTTTTCCCAGTGGGTAAAACGGTTTGCCCTTAACAGTTTTCCACTGGTAGCCCCTCGGAGGAGGGGGTTTTTTCATCTATAATCTGTTTTTAAAATTGGACAGTTTGTCTTAGGTTGGCCTTAAACTGCCTTAGATATATTTATACGTGTATATATTACTATATGTGTATCTTTTGATTCACCTTCTCCTTTCTCGTGGATAGTATGATTTCTGTTGTTACATGCCAATGAGTAATTACTGCTATATGGTGAATTTAAACAGGGAATTGTTTTGCTAATTGGGTTCTTTTCCTTTAGGGGGTGCGAGTATTATTCAGTGCCACATTCTTAATGATAAGAGACATATATTAACCAAAGATACCAATAATAATGTGGCATATTGGGATGTATTGAAGGTAAGTAACTTTTTGTATTAAATATAAGTTATTGAATCATGTATCCCCTTTATTTTTTATTATAAAATATATATATGAAATAACCAAGGTAATAAGTTATGTACATTAAGATTAGATTGCAATAATACTTTTTTTGGGTGGGGTGGATACTTTTTTTTTTTTTAAGATTTTATTTATTTATTTGACAGAGAGACACAGCGAGAGAGGGAACACAAGTGGGGGAGAGGGAGAAGCAGGCTTCCCGCGGAGCAGGGAGCCCGACGCGGGGCTCGATCCCAGGACCCTGGGATCATGACCTGAGCCTAAGGCAGACGCCCAACGACTCAGCCACCCAGGCACCCCGGGGTGGATACTTTTTTATACAAGTATTTAGATAAGGCCATAGTTTATCTTTTTAAGCACCTAAAACTTGAGTGGAACCATTCCGCTTTGTTATATGCTGCCTTACCTTAAAATAAATATATCACAGTTCCTCATCCTTGACATTATTGACATTTGGGGCTGAATAAGTCTTTGTTGAGGGAAGTGGAGTAGAGTGGGATCTGTCCTGTGTATGATAGGATGTTTAGCAGCATCCCCAGCCCCTACCCACCAGGTACCAGTAACCACCTTCCCTTCTACCCCCAACTTCAGTTGTGATAGCCAGAACTCTCTCCGGACATTGCTAAATGTTTAGGGGGAGGAAGAAGCAGCAGCATACAAAATCACCCCAGGTTGAGAATCCCTGCAGTGCACAAAATAAGTTTATCCGTTTCTTAGGATTTATAGACATCACTATGAGCATCAGTTACAACTCTGTCATGTTAAGATGACCCTGTGGGATAGTTAGATGTTTTAAACCATTCAACCACATTCTAAATAGCAGTAAACAATTTATAGGCAGGGTGCCTGGGTGGCTCAGTTGGTTAAACATCTGCTTTGGGCTCAGGTCATGATCCCAGGGTTCTCATCGGGCTCCCTGCTCAGCAGGGATCCTGCTTCTCCCTCTCCTCCCTGTTCATTCTCTCTTTCTCTCAAATAAATAAATAAAATCTTTTTTTTTTTTTAAGATTTTATTTATTTATTTGAGACAGAAAGAATGAGAGACAGAGAGCATGAGAGGGAGGAGGGTCAGAGGGAGAAGCAGACTCCCTGCCGAGCAGGGAGCCCGATGCGGGACTCGATCCCGGGACTCCAGGATCATGACCTGAGCCGAAGGCAGCCGCTTAACCGACTGAGCCACCCAGGCGCCCTAAATAAAATCTTTTAAAAAAAAATTTATAGGCAGATTGAAAAGTTTGCTTTTCTTGGTGTTGTTGGTATATTTGTTCAACATCTATTTCCTGGATTGAATGAATATTGTGTGCAGAGAACTGTGTTGAGAGTCATAGATGACAGAAAGTCTGTACCATGATCACTTCTGGTAGGGACAAGGGTAGGGAAATGGGAAGGCCTTACAGACAAAAAACAGACAAATTACAGGGTAGTTTATGGACAAGGGCAATTACTTACAACTAGAGAAATCAGGTGAGCTTCGAGCTTCCTCATGGTGGAGAAATCATTTGAAGAGGGTCTTAAAGAATTCCAGCAGATGACTAATGGTAGGGCGTTTTAGGAAGAGGGAGTGAATGACAAAGACACAGGAGGGAAGGTAGTGCTCATTCAGTGACTCTGAGTTTTGTGTAATTGGAGACTAGAGGGAATGTTGGGGGGGATAGGGGTGTAAGGGTAGAAGGTGCCATTCAAGTCATTTCCCAGAGAGTCTTGAATACAGGCCCCACAGTTGGCCTTCTTTGCTATTCCCTAAAGAATCTTAATCTTAGATTGTATTGGAGCAGGAAGAATCCCATGCCTGGAGCGACAGTGGTCTGTGCAATGGGGAAGAAGCTGGAAGGCCGTGTCTTCAGCATAATGACTTGGGGATCTCAAGGAAGAGACAGATGTTGGATACATTATAAGGAAGAATTGAAAAGCTCTAGGGTTTTGGTTAGGCTCCTGGTTAGAAGAAATGTCTAGATCTAAAGAATAAGATAAACAGCTTTCTTTCTGAGAAGAAAGGACTGTCTTAATAGAAACCTTAGCCTGACTGACACTTTCACATAATGAAGCAGTTGCCTGGTGAGCATGGTTACAGAGCAAGAGGCTTTAGTAGTTGAGTGGAAAATGAAATTGCAGCAAACTCCAAAAGTCCAATTGGGTTTTCTTACGTTAGAGATACACTTCTCAGGGGACTAAAGACTCATGTTTGTTTCAGAGAGGGGTGCTGTGGAGACTGGGAGCATCCAGAGCAGCCCTGAGGACCTGGTCAGCAGGAACTTGGCTACTCTGCCACTGACGTGGCCCTAGTTCTGCCCATGGCTGGGCTTCTCCTCATGCTGACCAGCACCTGACGCTCTCCAGAACATAACAATCTAGTTGGGCCAAGCTACTCTTTCAGGGTGGGCTGACTGATTTTCTCCCGGTGGATCTGATGTTCTCTCTTGGGCAGATTAGCCAAAGCCTTGGTAGAGTCCTGCTGCCTGAATGGGAGGTAGCTCTACTTAGATGGGGCAGTAACCTGGCATGTTCCATAATTGGCATTTTTGTGTCTCTAGCAGCTTTCAGTACCTAGATACTAGACCCTGAAGTGTCAAGATCAAGTGATTGGGAGTAATGGACATGACATTAAACAGAAGTAGGGAGTCCAGAGTATTTAGGAACATGGGCTCAGAGTGAGATAGAGTTGCATGCTAATCTTGGTTCTGCTAGCTACTAGCCAATGATCTCTGGAACATGCTGAACCTCTCTAAACCTGTCTTTATTCCTAAAGTGTGAGTGGCACCTCTTTCTTGGTGAGGTTAAGGAGATGTTGGAGAAGTATTTATCGTAGTGGCTGGCACATAATGGTTAAGAAGCTGTTACACTAATGTAGGTGAGAGATCAGATATTTATCTGGACTAGGATGGAAAAAAAAAAACCCAGAATGATAATGAAGTATTGAGGCCTATTGATAAGAGAGCTGGAATAAAAGTAAAAACAAAAGAAAGTAGCAGAGTGAGTCCCAGGTTCCTGGGTCAGATAGTTTGGTAAGTGGAAGTGATGGCGGGGGGGTGATGTAAGGGAAAATGGATTGATGGGGGAAGGTAACATGCTGAGCAAGACAATGAGTTTGAGTTTATGTGAATGTCTAGGTAGATGGGACCTCACGTGCCAGTAAATGAGCTGGGCCGGAGAGACCGGCTTAGCAGTCAGTGGCTGGTGGATTATAACTGAAGCAATGGGAACATCAGAGTTTCCAAGGGTTACATCTGTACTGAAGAGAGAAGAAACCAGTCATCACCCTTCCAGGAACTGTTAGAAAAGAGGAAATCACAGAAGTGTATAATAAAAAGGGGTCGGAAAACCAAGAGCCAATGGCGGCTCAAGAACTAAATAAGCATTTCCCGAAAAGGCTTGTGGTTAGCAGCACTGGCCTATGGAGAGTTTGCGTCCAATTTGGAATGTGATGTGCCTGGGACTTAACCAATAGGGAGGATGGTGTGGAGGGGAACAGTCTTGAGAGAGTCCTAAGAGTAAAAGCCAGATAGAGTGGGTTGAGTAGTGATTGGGAGGTAGTGGAGCAATCTTTGGTGAAGTTTGACTTTGGGGAGGTGGGCAGGAAGAGGCAGTAGTGAGAGAGGATATAGGGATGGGAAGGTGAAGCAAAGATTTTGTTTTGGTGTTCAGGTATTTTTGAGATGAGAGTAATTGGAGTGTGTTCACTGCTCATGGGGAGAAGCCAGGAGAGCATGAGAGGGTAGATGACGGTACCAGGTCCCCAAGAAGTGAGGGGGTCCGGAGCACAGCACAAAGGGCACTTTTTTCCTCGCACTGGGAAGAACAGTAGCACAGAGCTAAGGGCATTTTGTCAAGGCTTCTCAAATTTTGAGGAGTGGAGGTCAGTCCTGTGCTGAGGGGCAGTGAGGGAGGTGGCAAGGCCCAACGTGAGGGTAAGTATTTGACTGGGGTGTGGTGGAGAACTGACTTTGGAAACAGAAGAAACCCCAGGTAGCAGCAATGGTGAGGTTGGAGACCGCCGTACACTTACGGCGGGAATATTGGCAAGGATTTGAGAGGCCGGCATGGCCCTTGTGGGTGTCGATGTCGTCCAGGATGTTTTTAGACTCTATTTTATTTAGACAGGTGTGAAAATGTGTAACATTTTGAACACCTAAGTCAGAATCGGTTTACCACTTAATATTGATAATTACCATGCTTTCTTTTTTGCTGTATAGGCATGTAAAGTTGAAGACCTGGGCAAAGTGGATTTTGAAGATGAAATTAAGAAAAGATTTAAGATGGTATATGTGCCAAATTGGTTCTCAGTAGACTTAAAAACAGGGGTAAGTTAGCAACTGGTATTTGTACCGTTTGGGATAGTTGAAAGTTTCTGATACAGCTCAAAATTAAGTATTATTAGTTACAGAGTCCTATGTTTTTAAGTGTGAAGACAGTAAATTTTTCATGTTAATACTTGCAAAATGCAGTTTAGAATGCCTTTTGGTATCCCAGTAAATTAAATTGTAGTTGCAGTGAATCACATGAAACACATTTTGGTTCTGAATCTGTGGCTTAGCTCTTCAGTCAAATAGTACAAATAGGGCCTTAGAGACTCATTTGGAGAATATATTGAAATGGAATGCCACTAACAGTTTTTTCTTTTGACAGATGTTGACTATTACTTTGGATGAGAGTGATTGTTTTGCTGCTTGGGTTTCTGCAAAAGATGCTGGCTTCAGCAGCCCTGATGGGTCAGATCCAAAACGTGAGTTTAAGTGTCCTTCCTTCCCTTCCTCCTTTCAAAAGCGAAGGTGGATCTGTGCTGAGTTGGGGGTTTTTTTGTTGTTGTTTTGATTTGTTTTTTGCTATCTGCTCTTTTATTTTTTTAACAGTATTTGAGGTTTTTATTTATTAGAGGTTTTTAAAATCATTTCTCAAGAAATCCATATATTCTCTCATGGAAATGGAAAATACTATTCCATTTTAAATATTTTGGGGGTCTTGATTTTTTTCACAGTCTGTGGTTTAGCTTTAACACTTGAACACTCAACACACTCTCTACCCTTAAACCTTTCTGGAAATCTGTTAGGGTAGGAAAAGTGAAGCTGGGAAACAGTTCTGTTGTTTTCCTTTTTTTTTTTTAATTGAGATATAATTGACATAACTTTATATTAGTTTCATCTTCACATGTACAACCTGATTCAGTATTTGTATATACTGCAAAATGATCACAAGTTCAGTTAATATTCATCATCACAGTACATAATTACACATTTTTCCCCTTGTGATGAGATCTTTTAAGATCTACTCTCTTAGCAACTTTCAAATATGCAGTACAGTATTATTAACTATAGTCATGCTGTACACTACATCCCCATGACTTAATTTATGTTATAACTGGAAGTTTGTACTTTTTGACTCCCATCATTTCCCTACCCCCTGCTTCTGGCAACCACCAATCTGTTCTCTGTATCTGTGAATTTTGATTTTTGGTTTTTATCTTGTTTTGTTTTTTGAGATTCTACGTATAAGTGAGATCATATGGTATTTGTCTTTCTCTGCCTAACTTACTCCATGTAGCCTTCACAGTCCACCTAAGTTATCGCAAATGGCAGGATTTTGTTCTTTTTTATGGTTGAATAACATTCCATTGTACAAACATACCATGTTTTTTCTTTATCCATTCATCCATTGATGAACATTGGTTGTTTCTATTATCTTGGCTGTTGTAAATATGGCTGCAGTGAACATGGGGGTCCATATATCTTTTCAAGTTAGTATTTCATTTTCTTTGGCTAAATACCCAGAAGTGGAATTGCTAGATAATATGGCAGTTCTATTTTTAATTTTTTGAGGAACCTCCATACTGTTTTCCACAGTGGTTGCACCAATTTACATTCCCACCAACAGTGCATGAGGGTTCCCTTTTCTCCACATTTTCATGAACACTTGTTATTTTTTATCTTCTTGGTAATAGCCATTCTAACATGTGTGAGATGATAGTTTGTGTATTTGATTCGCATTTCCCTGATAATTAGTGACGGTAAGCATTTTTTCATGTACTTTTTGGCCATCTATATGTCTTCTTTGGAAAAATGTCAATTCAGATCTTCTACCGATGTTTTTTTTTTATGATTTTATTTTATTTTATTTTTTTTTAAGATTTTATTTATTTATTTGACAGAGAGAAACATAGCGAGAGAGGGAACACAAGCAGGGGGAGTGGGAGAGGGAGAAACAGGCTTCCCGCTGAGCAGGGAGCCTGATGCGGGGCTCAATCCCAGGACCCTGGGATCATGACCTGAGCCGAAGGCAGACGCTTAACGACTGAGCCACCCAGGTGCCCCTAAGATTTTATTTTTAAATAATGTCTACACTAAACATGGGGCTCAAACTCAAAATTCCAAAATCAGGAGTCACACGCTCCACTGGCTGAGCCAGCCAGGCTCCCCTTTCTGCCCATTTTTTTAATTGGATTGCTTGTTCTTTTGCTGTTGAGTTGTATGAAGTCCTTCTATATTTGGGATATTAACGCCTTATCAGATACATGATTTGCATATATTTTCTCCCACTCCCTAGGCTGCCTTTTCATTTTGTTGATGTTACCTTGTGCAGAAGCTTTTTAGTTTGATGTAGTCCTACTAACTTTTCTGTTACTTTTGTTATTTTTGCTTTTGGTGTCAGATCCAAATAATCATCACCAAGCTCAAGGAGCTTACTGCCTATGTTTTCTTCTAGGAGTTTTATGGTTTCAGGTCTGACATTCAAGTCTTTGATCTATTTTGAGTTAATTTTTGTGTATTGTGAGAAGAGACTCAAAGAAGTCTATTGTATTTTGTTGATTATATCTTTGGTTGGTATTCTCCTAAGAATGTAGCATGTAGGCATACCTGATGTATATAAATATAGTTTTAGTGGCTCTATATGGAAATAGTTCCTTAAAGAATGTAATTCCTGTTTTTGTTTGTTCATTTTTAAAGAATGGCTATCTATATCTGAACAACCAGATAGAATATCTGTTTGCTCCATATTATTATTTCTTTAAACATTCGAAGATAAATTTTAATAGATGTGGCAAAATCTTTCAAGTCTTGCTTTTGAACATCATTGGCATTGGGTTAAGAATTTAATATCAGGGGGCGTGTGGGTGGCTCAGATGGTTAAGCATCTGCCTTCGGTTCAGGTCATGATCTCAGGGTCCTGGGATCGAGTCCCGCATGGGGCTCCCTGCTCAGCAGGGAGCCTGCTTCTCCCTCTCCTTCTACTACTCCCCCTGCTTGTGTTCTCGCGCCCTGTCAAATAAATAAAATCTTAAAAAAAAAAAAAAAAAAGAATTGGGCACCTGGGTGGCTCAGTCAGTTAAGCGACTGATTTCAGCTCAGGTCATGATCCTGGAGTCCCGGGATCGAGTCCTGCATCGGGCTCCCTGCTCAGCAGGGGGTCTGCTTCTCCCTCTGCCCTCTTCCCTCTCGTGCTCTCTGTCTCTCATTCTCTCTCTCTCAAATAAATAAATAAAATCTTAAAAAAAAAAAAAAAGAGTATCAGAATATGTGGAAACAATTTTTATTCCTTTCCCTCTGTTTTTAGGCTAAAGCTAATAAATCTTTTCCATTTCTTTTCATTTTATTTAACTCCTTTGCAGTGAACTTAGGAGGACTTTTACTCCAGGCACTCCTAGAATATTGGCCTAGAACCCATGTGAATCCAATGGATGAAGAAGAAAACGAAGTAAACCATGGTTCGTGTTTTTATATCAGGATAATTGATTTAAAATTACTTAGAAGTTTAAGATACTTGGAGTGTTTGTTATTCCAGGAATGTTTAAGAAACATTTAAGAAGCATTTGCTAAGTCATGACATAATAAACAACTTGTGATGTGCCCAGTTTATCACCCTCCCTTCCACAGATCAAAGAATATCCAGTCTTAACTAAGATTCCAGGAGCACTTTCAATCAGTGAAGCTGCTCAAGAGGGATTAAAAAAACCTCTACATATTTAAATGACCTTTGTCCTTAAAAGCAAGCAACTTAGCAACCTTCTTCCAAAGATACTTCTCAAGAGTAGCTGTGGCCCTGCTGGACTTACCTCCAGAGCCAGCTAATGAGCTACATCGAAAGCCATTTCTGTCCTTATGTCATCATAGTTCATGTCAGCCTGAAACACAGACATTACCAAGTCTGGTGATTCTACCTGATCTTGGCTCTAAACATTTCAGAAAATCAAATTCCAACTCAGAAGTGTCAGGATAAATGAACAAGTATTTGTAAGAATTAATGTCACTGAGGACATTGTAAAGCTGTGCGTGCCACAGGCAGTGGCCGTAACTTTCTCTGAGCAGCAGAGAACATGTTTTGAATTTATAAGTCTGGTTCAGTTTGATTGAAGAAAGGAGAAAAAAAGAAATTTCACAGCTCATATGTTACCCGCAGCTGGTTGAAGAGTCCTTGGGTCCCACCTACCACGGCCTTACTCTGCTGAATATTCTCTGAATTCTCTGAAGATTCTGCTGAAGATGGTCCACTTGTGGTGGTCAACAATGATGAGGATCTCCTGCCAGAGACTTCGGTCTGGCTGACTCATTGGAAATGATTTTTGGAGTTTAAATCTCTTGTGCAAGGATGGCATGCTTCTCTGCAAGCCATTCTTCTGATGTCCCTGTCAGAGAGGACACTGACCCCATCCGTGGTGGCTTTTCTTTTATGTCACCTGGCCCACTCCCCTCCCCATCAGAATTGTGCAGTGGCTTCTGAGCCAGAGAAATTCAATGGAAAGGTCTTTCCACAGAGGCTTGAAAAAGCTAAGTTTTAGTGTGGGCTCTGCCGTTTATCAGCTGTGTCACTGTGGGCATGTCGTTTCCAGTTCTTGGCTCATCCCTCTCCATCTGCACATGACAGGCAGGATGCCCTTAGAGGCCCAAGTGGACGATAAAGGTCAAAAACTAGTAGTACGGTCAGCACAGCTGGCATCCGGGCTTTGGCTGTGGGAGTAAGGAAACCCCAGATCATCCTTAAAATCAAACTGCCATAGTAAAGGCAGAGCAGGACCCACCCATCTCCCCTTCCAGCCCGATGGCTGCTTGTTCCACCTGTGCGCTCACCTGCTGTACCAGCACCATGACCAGGGGACTCTTGAGAGTCGTGTACATTCTACTCAGCAGCTCAGGTGTTCGGAGGCCTGTAGTGAGTTGTAGGCGGGGTCGATAGAGATAAATGGGCATGGACTACATACTGTAGGGACTGACGTTCTGGTAGGGCAGAGAACTCCTCAGAGCAGAGAGAACATGATGAGGTCAGAGGGAAGCATTGGTTGTTGCTACAAGAGAGGATCCAAAAGTACTGTAGGGTCAGAGGGTGAGGTTGCTTCCAGATTCACTAGGGATGCCTTTATGAACAAGGTGGTACTAGAGTGGGGCTCAACCGTACTTGGTCAGAAGATTACAGAGAAAGCAGAGTGAAATGAAATCTAGAGAGAATAATAAAAAAGAGATTTTGACTTCACTGAGGATTTTATTTTTCACCAATACCGCTGCCATTAGTTGTGGCTGCCATTAAGCATCAATTTTTGTTTCTGGCCCAAGGAATTTTTCTGAGCTTGGTGTTCTACACACATGCACACGCATGCGTGTTGCGATTTTTAAACAGACTGTCCTAGACTTTCCTGTGGCTGAAGTGGAGTTCTCTTTTTGTTTCAAATCTCAAATGTTAATCTCTTCTATTAAAATTCTCTGAAATTATACAGTCATTTCCCATAAGGTACATCACAAGTTGCTTTACTTCTTATTCTTCATAGAAACTTAACTTTGATTTGTTTTTTACCTTTATCTGACCGGCTGATTTATCAGACTAGCTTTAAAAACTTTGCAATGTTTGAAGCCTGTAGAAACAGAATGTTTAGAATCTGTGTTTTTAGCACTAGTTCTGGATACTGACACCATGTCCATCTTTTCCTAGTAAATGGGGAGCAGGAGAACCGAGTACAGAAGGGAAATGGATATTTTCAAGTGCCCCCCCACACCCCCGTGATCTTTGGTGAAGCTGGAGGACGCACGCTGTTCAGGTAGGGGCATGGAGGGCTGTAGACTCTGCCTAGGAAATCATCCCATTCGCTAAGAAATACTCAAATGTGGTAACTTGTTCTAGGGATGTGAGGGATTTGGAAGCTGTTCCATTTCCATGAGATGGTTAAGTGTCTGATGCTGTTAGACCACATTCTAATTGAGAGCTGAGCCTCTTGTGTTGAAATGAGGTCAATACTTTGCTTTAAGGCAGCTTCTCTGGTGGTTTCTACAGGAAGCTGTCACTTTCTCTACTTACCTGACGAGACTGCCGGGGTCAGGGAATTACCAGAAGTCCCTGCTCCTAGAACAGCATCAGAGTAGGTAACTTCCCTCAGGCTGGCCACACAAGATGGGCTGGGCTGCTCCTGAGAATCGTGCTCAGCGGTGCCCAACCTGAGGTGCGAGGCCGTCCTTCATGAGGCCCTGCCAGGAAGCTGGACTAGCTTCACCTCAGGTTGCCAGCCAGGCCCTGGTGGAATCACAGGGGAGAGCCCAGTAGAGTCTTCTGTGGGGCCAGAAGTAAGGAAAATGCTTGTCTTGCCCTTAAGCTCAGAATTCTCTTCCTTTATGGTAAACTCCTGAGAGTGTGTTGACCAAAACTGTCCTGATCCCTGTGATGTGTGGAGGCCTGTGCCGTGCACTGCAGCCCGGGCAGGGGACGTGTCTTGAGTGCTTTGCCTGCACCCAGCATTCCTGTCGTCACCCGAGGACTCCGAGAAGCAGCTCTAGTGTATGCGGGGGCCTGAGTGTTAGCACCTGCTGCCCCTCTTAGCCAAGTGAGCCGTTCTGCCTGGCTGCACTTTATTTCCGCAGCTGTCAAGTGGGGGTCGTCCCAAATGAGCTCTAGGGTCCCTCCCTCTAATGTTTGTCATTTGTGCTGCTTGTGTCACTGACGACCTGACGGGTTATGTTTAGGCTGCTCTGCCGAGACTCCGGGGGTGAGACCGAGTCGATGCTTCTTAATGAGACGGTGCCACAATGGGTGATTGACATCACTGTGGATGTAAGTGTCCTGCACTCCTGCTTTGCCCTTTTGTTCTGTCCAAATCACGAAGGAAATTAAGAGCAGCTTTAGACTGTACAGTCTTACGTTAGTAAAAACCAGGCTGCCAAAGGGAACCCTCCTCTGCTTCCCTGCAGTCCCAAAGTTGTGGAAGAAGTACTGGTAAATAGTTAAGTGTCTGTTTATATCTTTGTTGGATTTAGTTATAAACGTAATGTGTGCTTATTAAAGAAAATAATAAATGAATCAAGTGAAACTCCCATCTCTTTCCCAGTCATTCCTCTCTTCCACTCACTCCTGTCCTTCTCGCTGGAGGGGATAACTAGTCCTAGATCAGGCCACAACCTTCAGGACTTGTTTCTGTGCATACACAAGCAGATATTGCTGAGCTGTGTGTGCATGCATCTATTGTACACACACACATGCACAGTTCATTATTTTGCACAAAATCTGTTATACATACTGTTCTGCAACTTGGTTTGGTTTGGTTTTTCACTTAAAAATATATCTTGGACATCCTTCCTTGTCTATGTATGGGTCATTCCTCTTTAATGACTATATAGTATGTCTTTGTATAAATGTACCGTAAATTATTTAACTGGTTCCCTATTGATGGACATTAAGGTTGTTTCCAGTGTTTTCTATTACAAGCAATGCTTCAGTGAGCATCCTTGTACATGTGTCTTTGTGTACTTTTTAGGATAAATTCCTAGAAGTGGAATTGCTGGATCAAAGGGTATGCACATTTTCAATTTTGATAGATTCTGCCAAATTGCCCCCCACAAAAGCTATAGCAGCTCTCGCCGACACTGTATGTGTGCCCGTTTTTCCACACTCACCGACACTGGGTACTTTCAGCCTTTGCTAAAAGATGGCAAATATCTCATTGTCTTAATGCGGGCTGTTGTTTTTCACATGTAGTGAGGTTAAGCATATTTTCATATTGGCCATTTGTATTTCTTCTGTGAGTTGCCTTTTACTCATTTTTCTATTGGGTAATTTGTGTTTCTTACTGATTTGTAGGATTTCGTCATATTGAATATTAACTCTTTGACTATTATCTGTGTCTCTCAATCGAAGTTTTACTTTGTTCATGGCTGGTGTCTTTTGCCAAGCAAAAAGTTTGAATTTTTATGTAATCAGATTGGTCTTTTATGGCTCTGAGTTTCATGTCTTGCTTCAGTATTTCCTGCTCCAAAGTAGCAAAAATGTATTCTCCTCTCCTAGGTCTGTGGTCATTGTATATGTCTAGATCTGTAATCTATTAGAATTTATTCTGTTTGGTGTGAAGTAGGATGCTGACTTTCTCCAGATGGTTAGCCATGTGCCAAAACAATTTTTTGGATTAATCTATCCTTTTCCTACTAATTTGAAATGGTATCTTTATCACATACTAAATTTGTGTATACACATGGGTCTGTTTCTAGACTCTCTTATGTGCTGTTGACCTGTTTTATATATTCCTAAAGCCATATGAAAAGAGATTTAACCTCTAAAACTTTCAGAAAATGTGTTTTTTGTCCCAGATATACCTCCAAGAACTTAAAGCCAGTGTGACACCTGATGGATATTCTATGCTCTTCTCTAAATCTGAGCTCCCCATAAACCACTACTTCCTTTGAGTGTGAAAGTCACCTGGGATGCATTGCTGACTTTAGGCCTGTGGCTTATTCCTGAGAGGAGACATCCAGACAGGATATGACATGGAGGCTTGGAGGGGATTAAAACCCAGAGAAAAGATGACCAGTTAATTTTATCCTTCATCTAAGTATGTGTTTACTTCCTGGTAGACATCTTGGTGGTTGGCTGAAGTTTCCACTCTTGCTTAAAACCTCAGACCTGAGCTCAGAGGGAAAGAAAGTGGGAGGACCTGAGTGGCCTTTTCAGTTGGATGATAGGCCTTACCAGCCTAGAGTGTACGGTTTTGCTAAAAAGTGAATGTTGTGGGTTTCTCTCAAGACACCGAACTTTGTATTTGGGCCCTTAGGTATCAGCCCCAATGTTTTAATGTGGAATTGAGATTTTTATTTCTAGGGCTTTAAGAGTTAAAATTTGTTTCCCTTTAATACCTTGAATTGTTATTTGAGAAGAGGCATCCTGCAGCTTCATATTGCCACTGACGTATCATTTGTCTCACATATCTCTTACTTCAAAACTAAACATGATACTTTTCTGATAAATTTTCACTAAGGCCGACCTCGATGATTTGATAGCTTACTATACATTTCATAGAAAGTCAGTTTTAATTGTAAAATAACTTAACTTGCAAATCATGTTTTTCTGTTGACGTCATTTTCATTCATCAGCTAATCAAAATGATCATACCTTTCTACTTTTAATATTTCAGAAAAATATGCCCAAATTCAACAAAATTCCTTTCTACCTCCAACCTCATGCATCTTCGGGAGCAAAAACCTTAAAAAAGTAAGTAAGGGCAGTGTCACGTGATATCTAGATCTAATTAATTGCCAGAGCTTTCTTCTTCTTTATGATTGCTTTTATAGTAAAGGAGATCTATTGAAAGCTTATACAATTTACCATTTACCAAGTACCTCCTGTGGTAGGCCACAGATGTTCAAAAAAGTAAGACTTGGTTTTTGTCTCTTGCCACAGCATAGTTTAGGACACAATCTGTGTATAAAAACTGCTCTTATGGATGCTTAGGGAATGATGAGAGTAGGTGAAAGAAATGAATTGTGGGCTGGAGCTTTCCAGAAAGGCTTCTTGAAAGACATGGAATTTGAGCTGGACATGTAAGGAATGGATAGAATTTCAAAAGAGAGGTATTCCAGGTCCAGGAAATGGTTTGATTGAGGATGTGGAAGTGGGAGCATGCACAAGATCCTGAAAATTAACAAGGGCCAGTGTAGCTACAGCAGAGGATGGAGGGGTGGCCAGAAGTGGGAAAGGAAAGCTGAGGTCTCATGGATATATATCCGAGCAAGTAAAATCAACAAGACTTGAAAGCTTTTTGTTATGGAAATTTCCAAACATATACAAAAAAGAGATCAGGAGCATGAACTCCCCATTATCCTATCAGATAGCTCCAGGGTTATCGACACATGGCTGAACATTTTGCTTCATCTCTATCTCTACCTCGCCTCCCTCCCACCCACCTACACACACACCCCAGATTATTTTAAGCAAGTCCTAGATTCAGCTAAATTTAATGACTGAAGTTCAAGATGGCTTTCAGAGTTTGAGCCTGAGCTACTTGGGTAGGCCATTTTTAACTGACGTTAGTGATACAAGGTAAGTAGGTTTGGGAGTGAGGAAGTTGATGAATCTGGTTTGGGACAGGTAGAGTTTGAGGTGCCTGTGGGATGTCCATCTGGAGATACCCAGCCAGCTGTTGGGCTTGTGGCCTGGAGTTCAGGCAGGAGGTCTTGGCTGTAGGGCCGAGAGCCGTAGGAGAGATGAGCACCGGAGGAATTGGAGCCTGGTAAACACTGGGGGCTGCCTTCCCTGCCAGGAGCATTTAGTTTGCCCATGCTCTAGGATCGTCTTTAAGGGAATAAAACCCAGAAGGCTGTTCTTGATGTATGTGTAGGTTTTAAGAACATGTATTTAATCTCACTTTACACTTAATCTGTGTCTTAGGGGAACACGATGGGAATGTGTTGGCAATTCTAAAACTAGATTAAGGCAGTAACTAAAAACACTTCTTGGTTTATGTTTCTGTGCTGTTTTATCTTTATCCATTGTGAACACCAAAGAATATTTAAGAGACAGTATCCAGTGATTTCGTGATGGCACAATCTGCCCTTGCTTTTTACAGGGATAGACTCTCTGCTAGTGACATGCTCCAAGTCCGGAAAGTAATGGAACATGTTTATGAGAAAATCATCAACTTGGATAATGAGTCGCAAACCACTAGCTCTTCTAATAATGAAAAACCAGGAGAACAGGAAAAAGAAGAGGATATTGCTGTGTTGGCAGAGGAGAAAATTGAACTTTTGTGCCAGGACCAGGTAAGTGCACTTGAGGACCACGGCCCCGTTTTTTCTGGTGCCGATGCTCAGAAACTTACATGTGGTGTGATTATGGTTCCCATGTCTCTTACCTTTGGAAGTGCTGGCTCTCTCCCACCTGTTGGTGAGGCCCTTTCTGGAGGGTCCTGCAGCCCATCCTAAAGTTTCTATTTATCCCAGTGAGGTTCTCGGGAAAAGGATATGAGATTGAAATGCACACACAAATGGTGAATGTGCTGGTGGCTTGCTTTTTTTTTTCTCCTGACAAGAAAAAGACATATGATCGCCTTGATCGGCAGAGCAGTATCTGCCGTGTTGGTGTAGGATGTGAAGTGGAAGTGGGTGGAGCATTGGGGGAACTGTTTTAGATAAAGATGCACTTGAGGCATTTCCTCAGAGAAACGGCTGAAGCTGGGATCTCTGGCCTAGCCGCACCAGCCGCGTTCATGTCTGCATGCGTGGGGGCTTTGTCAGCAGGAGCAGGCCACCAGGTATGGGCGAGAGGACGAGCTAGATCCCCTGATGAGCGTCCCTAAGCTCGCAGTAAAGGTCTCGGATATTACAAAGTAGAGGCTTTGACATTTTTTATTATTTATTTTTTGCTGTTCAGGTTTTAGATCCAAACATGGACCTCCGAACAGTGAAGCACTTCATATGGAAGAGTGGTGGTGACCTCACCCTCCATTACCGTCAGAAGTCCACGTGAGGGGTGGGTGAGCACTCCTGGGTATTCATTTACTGACCTTCCTCTATGGCCCCGAGAGTAGTCCTAGGAAGCCCACCGAGCCCCAACGGGAGCAAGACTTCTAATGGCTGATTTGGTATGGACCGAGATTCTCTTTCAGTTGAAATGACTAATAGCGATGTAAAATAGAAACCAGTCTCCATGTGTAGATTAAGCTGTCCCCAGGGAGGCAGAGAATGCGAGAACAGCCCGCAAGCACACTGTGTCTTGTGAGATGTAGAGAACGGACGGCAGGCCAGCAGACTTGGCTTCCTCCTTTCGTTTCAAAGGACCTTATCTTTGTCTGTTAGCACTTGTTAGAGACACATAGGTAGAGCCACGTCTGTCACTGTGTTTCAACCTCAAACCCACATGCTCTGGAGCTTTTCTAAGAGAGTACATTCCATTCACGCAGCACATATGAAGGCTTTTTCCAAGTCGGTCATTAAAAACAAGCAAGTTGTTCTCACATTTAAGAGTTATTTTTAATAGGAATTTGCTGTTGTACAATTCCAGAGCCAGCCCATTTCATAATAAATTATCCTTGTTGGGCTTGTTTTAATATTGCATCTCAGATGCATTCTTTTAGGAAGACCTGTAGAAATTCTGGGTGCTGGAACGTAGCACTTGGACCGCCAGACTGGAGTACGCCCAGCAGCGCCCAGGGCTGCCGCACCCTCACGGTGCCCCCAGCCGTGCGGCAGCCACGGGCAGGTGCAGCGCCTTCCCTGCCCTGCCGTGTCCAGCTTTGTCGAGGGGCCAAGCCACGTGATGCCACAGGTTTGCGCTCTGAGCATTGCGACACCATCGCAACTGAAGACCACGAGGAGATACTCGCTTCATTTAAATGCTACCTAAAATGTACGGTGTCAGAGAAAAAAGGATATCCTAGTGAGTTAACTTGATATTCACATCCTGGAAGTATACATATTTGTTTTCTCCAGAGTTTTATATGCAGGGTTTTGTTGTGGTACCTGTATCCAGAGCTCTTTTCGTTGTTCTTTCTAACAATCTGAAGCTTTCATAGAATCATTTGATTCTTGTACAGAATATAACTTATTGGGGATAAACACTTCAACTTTTGGCAGGAAAAAAAATACTTTGGATTCTCCCCAAGGTCATTTGTATTCAGAATAGAACAATGGTCCACCGCTGTAAAACTACGTTAAGACAAGCCTCCTGTAGGAAGCCAAAAGCACAAGTGCCTTCAGAGGGCAGTTTTTTCCAGTCCAGTTGCCTCCCCAGCTCGCGTGCGGTCCGTCCCCACAACAGCAGGGACTGGGAAGGAGCGGGGAAGGTTTTTTCTTTTCTACATCTTCACAGGTTCAGCTGGAGGCAGCTGATGGGCCTGGGTCCAGACCTTTCTATTTGAGATATTCTTACCTGCACAACTGTAGAGACAGGGTTCCCTCACTGCTGGTCAGCCTCCTTTGGAAAGTGGACAGGTCACTGCCTCCAGCACTTGGAAGAAGTGAGCAAAGATGTACCACATTTCCAGTGAGTCTTTCCCCCTTACACAGAGAGCAACCGGCTTCTTTTTTTAAAAAATCCTTTCTATCTGTTGGATACAACGGTGCGCTTTTGGTGCACATTTTTTAGCAATAGTTGTGAATTAATGGCAAAAACAAACAAAAAAAATCCTACAACTCACTTACCAGCCCTCTGCTGTGTTTGCCGGAGGGGCCCTTGGGCTAAAGGAATGGGTTTCGCTGGGCCATTTTGCCCTGTGTGCCGAGCCTTGAGGGGCGGCTGCACTCCCTTCCTGTCATAGATCTGACCCTCAGCATGCTTTTTTTTTTCCCTTTCAGTCAGACCAGTAAGTTTCCAGAAAATTTGACAGTCTGCAATGCCAAAAGGGTAAAAATCTGTATTTCACAGTTGTATAGAATAAAGGCTTTAGTTAAAATATTTCAAAGCGTAGTACACCTTTATTTCTTTCACTTGTCATTTTCCTTCATAGCAGATTACAGAGAAACTTCTGGTTCCATGTTTACCCTGGCAATTGTTAGCATCAGTACCCATTTTATCCCCCTGGTTAGGGCGGGGAGTGTGTCAAAGGGAGGGAAGAGCCAGAATCCTGGGGTGAGGGTGACTTTGGGCCATATTACCAGGCTGCAGTTCAGGGAAGGTGGCCTCAGAACAGTCCTGTGGTGATTCTCTTCTACTTCCTGGATCCCTACAGGCGGACACTGGGCTCCCAGACAATCCCAGAACCCAGCTCCAGCCCTGGCTTCGGACACAATGCCTCCCTGTTCAGCAGGCTTATCAGCTGCTATGGTAGGCTTGAGGAGGCCTTGCTTCAGATTGCAGTCACAGTGCTAGAAATTTGAAGTGTTTGCTCATTGGGGGCCCTCCCTGCATATACTTGGTCTGCGCCCTCCAGAGCAGACAGTCCTTGTCCTATGGGCCTAACAGAACTCTGAATGCTGTTAAGTGCACACGTTACAGATCAAGCGGCAAAGGTCGGACTTTAAACTGGGTAGCAGCTAGAAGACAAGGCCAGAGAGGCTGCTTTCGTGGCAACCAGCAAGAAGTGGGCAGGTGAGGGACTTCAGGGGATGGGGAGCTGGTTACTGTGTGGAGCCCTCCTCTTCCTGCAGGAACCAGGTAGAGCAGAAGACCTGGCCTAGTCCTAGCCTCTCCAGGTACCTGGGGTGGAGGAAACAGCCTCCTTCCATACTCTGGAAAAGAACGGAATGGCCCTTGCCCACTCTTGTCCAGGCCCCTCGTTCCCCCTTAGGGTGGGAGCTTTGTGTAAAGAGATCCAGTCAGGAATGGCTTTGAGAGTCTGCTCAGGATGGTGAGCTTAAATTTGCCATTTGTATTCACTACTGGGGCTGCCTGGATGCCTTGTATCTATTTAGAAGAGATGGTTGTAGAAGTTGGGAAGCTGACAGGAGTCACTACTAGGGATATTGGGTCTGTGGAGTGTAGACCCTGGGGAAGAAGGAACATCGTGGTCCAAGGACAAGTGAGTCTCTGCTGACGGGCCCGGAATTTCCAACCCTCCTCTCCCAGGAGAGAGGGGCGAGGTCACTGCTTCTCTCCTCTGGCTGGGACTGGCAGACGTCAGCCTGCCGGAGCCAACTGTGCAGGGCAGCATAGAGACTGAGGGCACAGGACAGAGGAGACGGTAATTGGGGTCCCCAAGGGCTAGCTGAGCTGCGCAAGAATCAAGGCACGCCCTGCCAAGTGTTAGGCGAACACTCCAGACCTGTCCCTTCCTCCTTCACTCCATCTGCACACACGACCCTGTGTGGACCCTGCTGCCTCCTGGGCAGCCACAGTGACCAAAGCAGGAGCGAGCACTGGACCCAAGGGTACGTGGCCAACAGATGCCCTTGGCCCACGGCCTCATCTTCCTACCCACTGAGGCTCTTTGCCCCACCCAAGCAGCACAGTCCTTTCCTCTCCTACCCCAGCTCCTGCAAAACTTAATCTGGGTGCTGCTCCCAGCCTCCCACCACCCCAAAAGGATTTGTCTGAGTGCACAATTCCCCAAAGCCAGGACCATAAGGCACAATTAATGCTGGGAGGTCATCTCTTGGACACCAGTAGGGTCTATGTGGACACACAAGCGCCCCCCCCCTCCGCCCCCCACAGCCACAGAAGTCCCTGCACATCCTGGGAGCCATCGCCTAGGAAGCTGCACGCTGGGCCGGGATCAGGCAAGGGGCTGGGCTACGGAGCGTGGCCTAAGCTGCTTCCCCACATCTAGGCCTCACGAAATGCCATCAGGGGCCTCGACACAGCCAAGGGCGTTATTCAGGGGTGGAGAGCTGGGCCTGGCTGGCTGCCTCCTCAGCCTCTGCCTCGAAATCTGGGTTCTCTGTGCTTGCCGGCTCCTCAGCCTGCGCTTCGAGCAGCTCAGCAGACAGCCCGTCTTCCGGTGAGGCTGCAGAGGTGAGGCTGTCGGGAAGGGTTAGCTGAGGCAGGTGGTCTGGCTGGGCCTGGGTGCCTGGGCTGTCCGGGAAGGAGACCTCAAACTCTGATCCGGACCATGTGGCCTCACCTGAAACATACAGGGAGGGGCTGAGGAGGCCTGCAGAACCCCGGGCCGGCGTGGCCTGGAGCAGCCACCACTGACACCACCCCCCCAACTCCAGGCATTGATGGGGAAAGGAGCTTTTGGCTGTGTTTCACCCAAAGCCAGCCTCCCACCCAGCCGAGCAACTCAGGGCCGCCTTGCCAACAACGCAGGGTCCCTCCGGAAAGCTTCCGCAGGTGTGGGCCACTCACCGCCACGCTCGTGAGAACCGCAGCTGGAGACGTCCTCGGGCCCGGAGGCTGAGAGAGCTGTGCAGGTCAGCTCTGTGGCCGAGGGCAGGCTGGGCCAGACACCGGCGCTGCTGCTCTCCAAGGAGGAGAGACCCGACACGGCCAGGAAGCCTAGGGGAAGGGTGCGAGTCTTCGCCAGCACAAAACCCGGACTCCCGGAAGGCCCCTACCCTGGGCTCACTCAGCCCCGTTCCTGGGGCGCCTGGCCCGGCCTGAAACTGTAATCTCAGCCCATGGGGGTGCCCCCACCCAACCCCAAAGTGGTCCCCACTGCCTGCTGCTGAGGAACGAGAACAGCACAGTGGCGGAGGGCCCGCACCCTGCTCTGTCCCCACTCTGCTGCGTGACCTTGGGCAGGCTGCTTCCCTTCTGTGGACTGCAGTGCCCCCCCCCCCCCCCCGCCTCCATCAGCATGTCGGACCGGCTCATCTGCGACCATCTGGGCATATGTGAGCTAGGAGGCATCAGCAGGTCTGAGGAAGCTTTGGCGCTGCCACGGAAGCCTCGCCCTCAACCTGGGGCCCACGTCAGCACCTTAGCCTCCTCTCCAGAGCCCGCTCACTACCTGGGTCCATGACGCGCTGCACCGGAGGGGGAGGCTGAAGAGGAGTCTCCATAGGACGTGGGAATCCCCCAAGGTCTGGAGCACCATGGCTGGGACTCCCAGGCTCAGAAAGCTGTCCCTCCATGAAGGAGCCAGGTGCCTGCAGCAGAGCCTACGGGGGCCAGGGAAGAAGGAGGGAACAGGGCAGGGGCAGTCGGGACAGAGTAGTCCAACCCCGGCCCACACTGGCCATGGAAGTACCACTCTGCGTGACGGAGCAAACAGCCATGGGGACCTGCCCTTCCCCTAGAGGGGATCTAAAGTCGGGCACAAGAGGCCTCTGGATGCCCAGCCTCTGGCCCAGCATTACCACAGACTCACTGAGGCACAGCACAAGGCTTTGCGCACCTGAGCCTCCGTTTCCCGCTCATGAAAGGAAAATGACAACTAGTGCTTTGCCGTTACCCTCACCTCCAGACCCAAGTGGCGGGAGAACCAAAGTGAGTTTCACTGTCCCAGGATGGGACCACCTGCTTCCGCTGGGTCCCAGAAGCAAGAAAAGCCTCCCAACGGCTCCACAAATAGGCCCCTGGTGACAGCAGCCTTGAGTCCTCTTTTCCCAGGTGCCAGGCCCCTTTGCCCGTATGAAGCTCCCCCTTCCCCTCACTGGCAGATGCTCCCCTCATACCTCCATGTAGTCATCCTGCCTAGAGCCTATTTCTGGGCTGGGAGGGGCAGGAGAGTCCTGGGGGGTGGGTCCAGGTGGCGGGACATCAGGAGGCAGGACATCAGGAGGCAGGGCATCAGGTGGTGGGGCACCAGGTGCCGGGGCATCAGGTGGCTTCTTGTGGTGGCTGGGAGGCTGGGTTGGGATCCGGTGCAGATACCCGTAGCCAATACCACAGCCCAGACTGCCAAAGTCCAGAAACATTCGATCCAGGGGATTGTCCCATAGCCCTTCCTAGACCTGCCAACCCCACCGACTCCTGGCCGTGAGGGGCAGAAAGGGTGCCTCCTGGACCAGTGGTCATCCTCAGGATCCCTGGACCCAGAGCCCTGCCTCCGCCCCCCCACCGTGGGATTCTGGGCATCCATGTCCAGTGGCCAGGTCCAGCCAGGGCTCTACTGGGCCCCCACCCCGCCGCCCTCCGACTGAGGAAGTACCTGCCCTCTCCACCCCAGGCTGCGTTGGGAGTTACAGTCACCTCCCGGCAGGAGTCGGACTCGGAGTTGTAAACCATCAGCTTCAAGGGCTTCCCCTCGTGGGACTCGATGAGTGTAAAGAAGTCCTCGGACTACGACAAAGCCAGCGCCTGAGCCCCGCTCCCAGCACTGGGATTGGAGGCCTCGACAAAACGAGGCCCTTCTCATGGACAGCACCCATCTCCACACCCTATCCGGGGAGCCTGGGAAGGGCAAACCAAAGGTTGCTCACCTCCTGGAGGATCTGGTCTGAGCCAACCACATAGTCTGTGTAGGGGCACAGGCCAGCAAGGGAGGCAGGTGAAGAAGGTTCCACGTCCTGGGGAAAGAATCACCAACTACCCGTCTTGCTCCTTGAGTTGGGTATTGCAGGGGCGGTGCTTGGAGGGGGCTGCCTCTCTAGGTCCTGAGCGGGACACTTGTCCTTGGGCTCCAGGTCAGGACCTCAAGCCCAGACTCTCCTACTCCACTCCCTCATTTCCCGACCTCCCGCAGGTGCACAGCCTGCCCGGCAGAGGGCAGCACCACGGCACCGCTCACAGCCCTGAGCTCCGGAATCTGATCTGGGTTCAATCCTGACTCCACCAACCTCTAGCCTGTAACTGTGGACAAATACTTAACCCCCTAGCGTCAGTTTCCCCACAATTAAGAGGAGGATATGCAGTACTTCCTCACAGGGTTGCTGAGAAGATTAAAAATAGAATATAGGTAAAGAATGAAAACCACAGGTTGGCCCCACAATAAGTGCCCAATTGCTGTGCTGTTACTGGTGCAGGCAAATGGCTGAAGACCCCTGTGTTAGGGGCTGGAGGCAGGGGCAGGGAGCAGAACTGGGTACAAGGATCATTTCCTCCCTTGGGAAACTCTACCACTCCCAATCTCCCAGTCACCCCAAGAAATGCAAAGGCATTTGCCTCATCACCCCCCCCCCCCATTGCACTCATGGACAAACCGAGGAAGGCTGAAAGGTTGAGAAGTCTCCCACGAGAAGTCAGTGAGCAACAGAGGAGGCTAGAAATCACATCAGTCCATTTCCACCCTCCTTCCACTAAGCCCTGGGACCAAGCATTCAACATTGGGGGCACCATCAAAGAATGTACATGTCGTGTGTGTGTGTGTGTGTGTGTGTGTGAGAGAGAGAGAGAGAGAGAGAGAACAGACACTAACAGCAACATCTGTGACAACTCAATCACTGAGATTCAGGAAGACCCAGCCCCCAAGCACCCGCCCAGGCCCAAAGGGGCTCTCAGGGGACCTGCCAGAAACGCCTGGATCCTGGTATACCTTAGAGCCTACCAGAAAAGACACGATCTATAAAGACCAGCAGCAGCAGCCTTCTGGCAGCACAAGAACTCCTCTCTCCGGTAGATGGTAGCCCACCCCTCAAAATAACAAACCAAGGCTTAGAGGGTGAGAAGGTGCCCCAAGTCGCCTGGCTAACAAGCAAGGTGCACAGCTCGGGGGATGATGAGCGGCCCTCTGGGACCCCTCTCCCAGGAGCACTGGTTGTTAGCCTCGCCCACCTGCCCCCACAGCCCACCCTTACCCCCCGGGCCGCCAGCCACCCCCACACGCCCAGCCTGCGCCCACTCACCAGCACGTGCCACACGTGCTCGCTGGCCCTGCGGAAGCTGCAGAAGCGCACGCTGGCCCCCAGCAGGCCCTGGCCGCCCCACATGTTGCTGGGCACCACCTCCACCTCGCGCACCTTCATGGTCTTCATGTTGAACACCTCCAGCTTCACGGGCTTCTCCACGTTGGCCTTCAGCAGGGCCTTTAGCGTGTCATTCTCCTTGTTCTGTGGGGGCAGCGGGGCTGACGCCAAGGGCCCCACCCCCAACCCGGGTTGGGGCCCCTCAGACAAGTTTGGGTCTGACATGGGGAAGGGCCCAGGTGACCAGTTGCCCCAGCAGGGTCTTGTGTGGGCGTGGGCCAGGGCAGGGTCTGGGCCTGCGACCACCGCAACCCCCACCACCCCTAAGCACCACAAAATCCGCCTCCCTCAGCCCCCCGGAAAATACAATCCAGAGCACCGCAGGGCTGCCCCTCTCTGACTCTCTGAGCAGCCCCTTGGCCACCTTGACACCTCTCATGCCCCGAGAGGCAGGCCCCTTAGACCTCGTGTCCAGCTCCAAGAGCCCCCTCACCGCCCATCCACCCCAGAAAGCTCAGGAGCTGGGCACTGGGCAGGGCCCCCATCAAGCTGAGTACAGGCCTAGAATAAGGAGAGATGGGCTGGGCCTCCCTCCGCAAGAAAAGGGAGGCAGGAGCAGGGTGGGGCCTGCTGTGGGACAGGACACACACACACACACACACACACACAGGAGACACACACAGGACACACACACGGCAGGTAGCACCGGGACACACAGACACACACACAGACACACACACGGCAAGTAGCACTGGGAGCCAGGACACACACACACACAGGACACACAAACTCACAGACACACACACACACAGGAGACATACACAGACACACACACACACAGGAGACACACACACATGGCAGGTAGCACCGGGACACACACAGGACACACACACACACGCACAGACACAGGAGAGACACACACACACACACACACACGGCAGGTAGCACCGGGAGCCTCACCAGCCTCGAGTGCCCGATGGTGATGATGAAGTCAAAGTAGGGCTCCAGGCCCGCCTGCTGGGCTGGGGAGTTCTCCTGCACCTGTCCCACAGCAGAGGCCGCAGTCACGGCACCAGCCTCGTGACTCCCCGAGAAACCCCCCCGCCCCCAATGTCAGAGACCGTCCATCACCACTTCCGCTGTCCCAGCAAGGACCCGGGCACTGCACGACTGTTCCAGGCAGGCCCCACGTGGGCACTGTCAGGGTAACTCCATCCTTTCTTGCTACCTTCCTGGGCAAGACCGTCCTCTTTAGGAAACGGCTCTTGTCTGATCGTGACCCACACATCCTGCTTCCAGGGATGCCTCACAGGAGAGCCCAGGGCAGCTCCGGGGGCTTCTAGTAGACCCCACAGACACAGGGTGGCAGAGGCCTGTGGGGAAGCTGGGGCCACCGGGAAGCCAGCAGGTTTACCAGAAAGGTTTCGATGTGGACAGGAAGGGAGGGCCCCAGGATAGGTGGGACCAGGGCTGTGCTCAGAAAGACAGAGAGGGTGGGCAGCCTGTGGCCAGATGCCAGAGGGCCCCAGATACCCTGTGGTGACAGATCAAGCTCAGTTGGGCAGGCGTGGGAGCTGCTGAGGAGTGTGGCTGAGGGAAGCAGACGCAAGGGACAGGGATGAGCCTGAGCTGGGAGCCCTGTGAGAGGGAGCCCCACGAGCAGGGCCGAATCCCCGCCTCACAGCCTAGTCTCCACTACTGTGTGGGGACGGCTCCTAGCCCAAGGGGCCTCCAACCCTGTACTCCGGAACTCACTGCTGTCTCCAAACACACAGCAACCAGGCCTCCCAGCTGGGGTAGAAATCCATCTCAAAGGCCCCATTTACAGAGCCTTGCTCAAACAATGCAGCCTTTATCCCCAGGGCCGGACCCTGCGGTGGGCCCCACACCCTCAGGCCTTTGGCTGTGAGCACTTGATGTCCTGCTGGTCAGCCATCAACCCAGAGGACACAGGGCTCACGTGTCTTCAGGTTCTGGATGCCCCCACCATGGGAAGGCCCTGTGGCTTCCGCCACCCACCAGCCCCTATAGTCTTGGATTCCCCAAGCTGAAGGAGAGCTCGCCCTGAGCCTTGGGATCCAGGCTAATTCGCCCCCGGAACTAGGACGCCCTTCTAGCTAGGTCACCACCCACCGAGCCCCTGCTTGCCACCCCCAGAAGCTGCCATGGCTTCCAACGACAGTGAGCCCAGAAGCCGACTCCAGTCCCAGTTGGCCTGCGACAGGGGAGCTCTGAGCCCTGACCCTCTCTCTTCATGGGCAAGCTGGGACAAGGTGTCTTTTGAAAGCCACTGGACAGTTACTCATGCCATTCTGCCTCCCTCTGCTCCCGAGGCCAGAGCCACCCAGCTGCCGGCCCGCTGCCCTCCTCAGTTATTCCTTGGCAGCTGCCCTCCATCATTACTGAGGTCCAGAGGCTCAGGCCTCCAATCCCACGGCCCTCTCCCCACCCACCGCCGTGACCTTGTCCCCTGGCTGTACTCCACTGCCCTGGCCCCGGGCCTTGCCATCGCCCACTAGGGCTCTAGCGCAGAAATAATCTAGGCGGCTGCCACCGCACCCCCGCTCCCGCCACGAGCGCTGCCCCCTGTCCGGCTCTCCTTTGGGGGCTCCCATCACCCCCACCCCACAGCCCCTCGATGCTTGCTGCTTTCACAACACTTTCCACCTGATTTCCCCATCAGGGGATCTAATGTAATTAAAGGGATAGCAGCTGACACTTGCTGAGGATTGGCTCGGTCCCAGGGGACTGCGCCACCTGCCCTACCTTGCATTTAACCCTTTTACTAGCACCGACTTCCGCAGGAGGAAAAGTACTCCATTATTCAGAAATCGGAGCCCAGGAAGTCCAACCCAGAGCCTGCACAGACAGGTAACAACCATTTCCTGGGGGGACCCTCCACGCCTCTAATCTCACTGAGGGCAGGGACTTTCCCAACATGCCTGGCGCACAGCGAGAATGCCAGCATTTCCAGAAGGCGGCACGCGTGTTCTTCAGTTTTTAAAAAATGTAACTGGGTAATGTCACACTTCCGCAGAAAACGTCCCGATGGCTCCACGGGGCAGAAGAAAATCCTAGATCTTTGGGGCACGACAGGCCCCCGCAGAACCTGGCCTCATCCTGTACCGCTTGTCCTCCTCACACGGGCCACCCCACCTATGCACGCCAGCCTCATCTCCTGCTCTTCCTCAATCCAACCGGAGCAACCCACTTCAGGGCCTCCCTCAGCCTAGAACGCTCTTCCCCTAAGTATCTGTACTGTCCACTCCTTCCTTCCCAGGTGTCTTGATGTGAGGCCTTTCCTGACCCCTCTATCCAAAACAGCACCCACTCATCCTCTGTACACACATGCTCTACTTTCTTCTCCTCCCCAGCACTGATCACCGCCTACCATGTATTTGTATTTCTATCTCGTCTGTCTCCCTTCTCTCCGCGCCAGCAACCAAGGGTAGGCCCCATAAGAAGAGGGACGATGTCCGTTCTGTCCGCTGCTTTATCTCTGGCACCCAGAACTCGGCCTGCCAGAGCACGTGCTCGAAAATACCTGTTTTTGTGGATGGAAGACCTCCAATCCCTTCACCTCTCCACTCAGCCCTTCTCCCACATTCCCCCCCCCCCCCACTGCCCCACCTCTCCCTCTTGCCAAGTCCTCAGTTTCTTTGCTTTCCATCAACCTGCTGGAAGATTCCCCTGATGGGATGCATTCCACTGTCCACCTTTTCTGTCAGGTGCCTGCCTCACCGTGATGCCAACCAGAGAAAGCCCATCACCGAACACGGGTTCTGTCAACTCTGGGCCCTGAAGCCAACCTGGCTCTCCTTTTAGGAACCCCCGCCTCTAGCCTTCCCCTCAGCAGCCAGGCACCAAGCTGACCAGCTTGCCGCCCTACACCCAGGTCTGCAATCCATCCACGGTGCCCATGTTAGAACACGAGGTCCTTCCTCGCTGCCCTGTGGGTTCGGAGACCCTCCTGCCCCTCTCCCTCCTTCTCCACAGTACACAAAGCCACCCAACTCTCCATCTGGCTGCGGGCCCTCTCCTCACCTTCAGACTCTAGGAACTCCGCTCTGTCTCCCCTTTGCCCAGAACCGGTTGTCCAGACCTCCTGGTCCCTCCCCTGCTGCCAACGCTCGCCCCCCGTGCCTTCTGCGGCATTCTCCTGGCTCTCCTGCTGAGGCTCTCCCTGGCTGGCTGGCACTGCTCCTCGAGCCCCGGACCCGAGTCCTGTCCGACGCCAAGACGGCGGGAGCGCGCCGGCAGGCTCCTTGGCAGTCGGCGTCCACTTGGCCACCCCGACTCCATGGACCCGAGGGCGGGGAGCTAGGGTCTCGGCCTTGCTGGCTCTCCCCAGGCCCAGCAAGGAGGCGATCACAAATACGACCTAAGCGCACACGTGCGTCCCGACTGGACCTGGAGTAATCTTCACCCGGGAGAAGTGCCATTCCGGGCGGCCCGACCGGACCAGGAAACGCTCCCGCTTCCTGCATGGCTGGCACTCGGGGCTGGCGCCGGGCCGCCCGGGGGCCGGAGAGCCGCGGCGCCGCCTCCCGCAGGCGGCTCCCACCCGGAAGGAGGCACACCCCCCACCGGGAAGGAGGCACACCCCGGCCTCTCGGGGGGCCGAGACCCCGCCGCTAACACCCCCGAGCCGGCGGTCAGACGTCCCCTCGCGTCCGGGCGGGCGCCCCGCCAAGGTCACCGGCGCCGCGGGGGCGACTCACCCCGTGCAGGTGGAAGCCCTCGGCGCCGCCCGCGGGCTGCTCAGCGCTGGCGCCCAGACCCATGGCGGCGGCCCGGCGGCGGCGCCCGTGTCCCGTACGGCCGTGCCCACCCGGCCGCCCAACCGGGCGCCACCAGCGCGCACTCGCCCTCTCGGCGCTCGATTGCCGGCGCCTTGTCACGTGGGCGCCTGCCTCTCCCACCCCTGACTCTGACGCTCTTAGCAACCGGCCCTCACCTCCGTTTCCAAGGACGCGCGCCTCCAACTTCCGGCCGCGAGAGGCGTGCCCAGGACCCTGGCTCGGGAATCCAGCTCCGCGCGGCCCCGCCAGACCCGGACTCGGAGCCGCGGGCGCCTGGAGATGAGCAGCGATGACTCCTCCCTTATGGTGTGTGGTCGGAGTGCGGCCAAGCCGCTCCCTCCGGGACTCTCCGCCCCTGGCCCCGAGACCCCCGCGTCCCGCTGCTCTCCTGTGACCTCTCCGACCGCTCCTGCTGTCCCCTTTACCCGCCTTTCGCTGTCCCCGGCCGGCCGCTCATGAAGAGCCTGGCCCCCTCTGGCCTCACTGTTCCCGGCGAGCGCATCTTTCTCCTCTGGTGTTCTCCATGGGCCCTGAGCTCCAAATCAGCATCCCCACCCAGTCTTGTCCTCGAGCTGCCCCCAACCGGCGTATCCAAAACCTATCTCTACCATCTTGCCAACATCTCCCCCTCCCCTGCCTCTGCCTCTTCTGCGTCCCCCACCTCAGTAGACGGCACCACTGTTTGATCCTACAGCCTTCACTCTTCCCCATTCTCACCTCGGGTCCTGTCTATCAGCAGGAAATGTTCGCTCCTACAAGTGACCTGACAGAACCCGCTGCTTTGTATCTCCTAGCCCACGATCACCACCATCTCTCCCCAGGCACCTGAAACACTACCCCGCACACACACACCCCCCAAAGAGTTCTCTGCTTCAGCTCTCTCTTCACCAGCAGTCCCCACACCACCACCACCGCTCACACACACACATCGGAACACATCCCTCCTCCTGCTTGAAACCATTCCATCTGTTTCCTATTACCCTGAGGGTGATGTCTGGGCTCTTTCATATGGCCCACAAGACTGCTTACAACCCAACCACATCTCCTTCCCAACCCCAGCACCCACGAACCTTAAGGGAAGTGAGACTTCACTTTGAAATCTCAGCCCTTGTTACTGCATGACTTTTGTCAAGGCATCGTCTCTATAGGCTTCAGATTTTTTAACTGTGAAGGATATGGAGAGAATAATGCATAAGATAATGGGTGTAAATCCCTTGATACGGTTCCCAACAAGTGTTTAACCCACAGTAACTTACAACTCTAACTGGTGGTGTACCCATTCTTATTATTGGCCCTCTCTCTTTCCCCTTAGTCCCGTACTAAGACAAAGCCTAAGCTGAATCCTCCATCACATCTGACCCAGAATCTGTGGACAATTCCCAAACAAGTCCAAGCTCCTCCTTCCTGGGGAACTGCAATGGAGCTACTCCTGGGGCTGGTGAAGAACAAAATGAGGCCCAAATGTTCTCTTTCCCGCCTTCCTTTTGCAGAATGGAGGAGGCACAGGGAATAGGGGAGAAAGTGGGAGGGAACAGAGAGAAGGGACTGGGGCTCTTGCCACTGTGTCTTTCTCTCCACAGGCTGGGATCATTTACTATAGCCAAGAACAGTACTTCCGCCATGTGCAGCAGGCCGCGGCCTTGGGCCTGGAAAAATTCAGCAATGACCCTGTCCTACAGTTCTTTAAAACCTACGGGATCCTCAGGGAAGGTAAGGACTTGCCAGTGTTGGCCTCCTGACCTCAGACACTAGCCCAGCCCTGACACTCTGGCTCTACCTGGAATGCCTCCTTGTACCCCAGCCATGTGCCCAAGGGAAGAGTCTCACACTCAGTAGCTAGGTTCCCAGGTTAATCCGCATGGCTCTGTAAGACATATCTAGTTGACTTTTGAGACATCAGAGAGCTCAGCACCCTTGCTCTGCTCCTCAGTGTCCCTATCTGGAAAATGAGTGGGTGGGGGACATGACTGCATGCTTACTGGATGCATCCTAGGCTTGGAAACTGGGAGCTTGTAGTGAAGGAAAGGGAGGAAGGGGGAGGTATGGGTAAAGGCAGGTATGGTGCCGGAGCAGGGGAGGAGCGAGCCTCCCTCAGGTACTGACTCACTGACAGTCAGAAGGTAGTCGTGGGCCAGGGGCTGGCTGAGCCGCCCGTGGCCAACCTCAGTGGACATGGAGGGATAAGTGTAATCTGTGGCTCTTGAGCAGCTAAGCTGAGAATGCCCTGAGGTCCTTCTTCAGAACTGACCCCCCAAATCCCCAAATCCCGGCCTCACAGGTGTCCCTGAGAGTACTCACAGGTACATCTGAGCTCCAAGCCCTCCAGCCCCTGGCAGCCTGGACCATGGTGTCAGCAGCCCCTTCAGGGAACTTGGGCCACTGGGGATGTTTGGACCTATTAGCCTAATGATTCTGGGTGAAGCCAGGTGGTGCCAAGCCTTGAGTCAGCTCTGACAAGGGCTCCCATGCGTCTGCCACAGAGCCTTCTGCCCTCTGGGGACATAACCACGTGGGCTCTTCTTTGCAGAGCACATCCAGGATGCCATCAGCAACCTGGAGAGCATCCGGAATCATCCAGATGTGTCCTTGTGCTCCACCATGGCCCTCATTTATGCTCACAAGTGCTCTGAAACCATCGGTGAGTACAGCAATGCCCAGCAAGGCCTGGCCCCACTGGTGGAAGACAGCCCCACTCCAGAGCGGCGCCCCCCCCAGGGGCTGCCACGGGAGGCGATACACCAGTGACAGCACATGCCGTTGGCCTGTGAGGAGTGGCTTCCCTTCTCTCCCCTTGGGGGCCTCAAAGAAGATCCCGTGCCCAGGTCCTGCTGAGTGGGAGCCACGGACAAAGAGCATGAGAGTGGGAGGGGGCCTCCCTCCAGATCCCAGGAGTTGGGAAGACACCCCGCTTTCCTTTGCCCAGACCCTGCTGAGACAAATCAAGTTGATGTAATTACTCCACCCCTAACGTCCATCTCTCTAGAGTCAGGGAAAGATTCCAAGACACTACAAACAACTCTTTCCCCTCTCGGGATGGACTGTGGGCCTGAGGTAGGGGATTCCGTTTGGTCTGCCTACTCGGCAAACTGCTGGGCCCAGGGGAGAAAAGATAAACCTGGGACAGCAAACCCAAATCCCGGCGTGGGCGGCTCCTGTGGCCTGCAGGCCCCGGGCTGGCGTGTGGTCTGCTGCGCGCTGAAGGACCTCAGAGTGGCCTCTGAGAGGCAGCTCCCGGGGCCCTCAGTGCCTCCCGCAGGACCAGGCAGCCCTCCTCCCTCTGACTCGCCCTCTTCCTCCTCTCGGATTCACAGACCGAGAAGCCATTCAGGAGCTCGAGAGCAGCCTGAAGGAAATCCGCAAGACAGCCAGCGCAACGGCGCTCTACTATGGCGGCCTCTTCCTCTGGCTCATGGGCCGCCATGACAAGGCCAAGGAGTACATCGACCGCACCCTGAAGATCTCCAGCAGCTCCAGAGAGGTACCTGCCTCGGGCATCGAGGGGACAGAGCTGCAGAAAGCAGCACCTGAACACATCCGAGTGGGGTGGCCTTTACTCCTGCGGAGCACCCTGGGACTGGGAGAGGGCCGCACCCGGGCACCCACAAGACCTCAGGTCTCATGGGAGCCCCCACCCACGTTGTCTCAGGGTTTAGCCGAGTACACGCTGGGATGTGTCCAGAGTCTAATCTGCAGACAGATTAGCCATTTTGTGGCCTGGACTGTATATTTTTTTAAATGTTTTTTAAACCTTTTTTTTTTTTAAGATTTTATTTATTTATTTGACAGAGAGAGAGAGGCACACAGCGAGAGAGGGAACACAAGCAGGGGGAGTGGGAGAGGGAGAAGCAGGCTTCCTGCCGAGCACGGGGCTCGATTCCAGGGCCCCAGGATCATGACCTGAGCCGAAGGCAGACATCTAACGACTGAGCCATCCAGGCGCCCCTGTACTGCATATTTTTTAAATCTTGAATTAGTTGCCGACATTTAGAAATCAAAAGATTTTTACCTAAAAGCCCAGATTTCCTGGTTCTTTTGGAAAACTATATGAGTTGGCTATGCTGGGCCTACCTTCCCTCCTTGTAGTGGTCTGCTGGATATCAGTGGTAGCCCATACAGTAGATTCTGCTGGATATCAGTGGTAGCCCATACAGTAGTTTTCTTTTGGAAAACTAGATGAGTTGGCTATGCTGGGCCTACCTTCCCTCCTTGTAGTGGTCTGCTGGATATCAGTGGTAGCCCATACAGTAGATTCTCACATGTGGTGGATCGGGACTAGTGGTAGAGTTTGAAGCCTCAATCTAGGCTCAGTCTAGTCTCCACCTTAGCAGGGGATGATCTCACCCCTCAAGGGGGTGAAAATTGGTTTCCCGAGGAGGGGGTGAGAAAAATCTTACTGTTTATGTACAAAACATAGATTTACACACTGCATAAACAGATAGTGTATCTGTGATATTAAAATGTCTTGGAAGGAGAGGAAATGATTAGGGAAAATGTCTGAAAAGGCTCCTTAGGAGGGGAGCGATGGGAAAGAGTTGAGAAACACTGGTCTAGGGCATGCGGGATGCTTCAGGGCAATGGTCATCCAAGTGCCCTGTGATCTCACCTCCCAGGCCTGGCCACCCATCTGCCAGCAGAGGCTGGGTGAAGACTGGAGCAGAGCCTGCAAGCCCTGGAGCTAGAATGGCTCCTGCTCACCCCCCAAGAAGGCATTCCCGCCTCCCATGCAGTCCAGGCCCTGTGCTGGGCTAAGGCGTGGAGAGAGCAGGAGAGGCTATGCCCAGTGGCCCATGGTGGCCTCCTGATCCCAGTGTAAACAGGAAGTAACAAGACAGGTGGGAGTATGTCAGTAGGGGCAGCAGAGCCGTGGGGGTCCCGGGGAGGACCCACCTTCAGCCTGGAAGGTCTTGGAAGGCCTCCGACAGGAGGGTCCCCCTAGGCTGAGTTTGAGAGACTTGAGGGAGTTAATTGGGGGAAGGGGTTTGGTTGGGAGTGCTGTGTGGGCACAGAAGCAAGCAGAGCCAAGTCCTGGCAGTGGGAGGGAGCAGGGCTGCCCTGGGGTCTGCAAGTAGGTGCGCCTGGTGGGGCCTCGGGGTGCAGAGTGACAGGGGTGGGACACAAGGTGGGCGGGCAGCCTGGGCCAAGGCTCTGCAAGACCAAGGACTTCATCTTCTGTCTTGTTCTGATCCCAGAGCTATGTGCTCCGAGGCTGGGTGGACCTCACCTCAGACAAGCCCTATACCGTGAAGAAATCCATCAAGTACCTGGAACAAGGAATGCAGGACAGCAAAGATGTGCTGGGGCTGATGGGAAAGGTGGGCAGTGGGGGGAGGGGAAGGATCCCTGCCTGGGCCATTGGAGCCAGGGACCCTCTGTCTCTGGGCCCTCACCTGGCCGATGAGGGGCGGGGACCTGGAGAGGGTCAGGGTCACACAGCAGCCCAGGCTTGGCTCTCACGATCCTGCCTGCTCAGTGTGAGTCCCTGTCTCGTTCTGCATGGGGTCTTCTCAGGGTCTGTCCTTTTTTCTCCACATCTTTCTGTCACGCTTTCTCTTCTCACCTGTTAAGTTCAGTTGGCCATAAGAGAAAGGAGATACATGGTTTGTGTTGTCTGATCTCAATTTAAATTAAGTTCCTTTTTTCTTATGTGACCCCCACTGGATCAATGTATGAAGGAAAAGCTAGCCCTCTTATTCTCTTCTCTTAGTATATATCTTATTAGAAAATGAGTATGTACTCATTAAAAAAACAGAAGGCTATAAAAGTCAAAAGACGAATTAAAATGATGTCCTTCATGCTCCCCCTCCAAACAACTCATGTGGACGTTTTAGGGCCTTAGTGTTTTCCAGTCTTTTTTCTACGCATGCAGTTCAGGGTGTGCCTTAGAAGGCACTGAGCACCCTCCACAGGGAGGGAAATAGGGTTGTTGTTATTTAATTTAATTGTAATCATAAGACATCTTATCATTCGGTTTCCTTTTCTTCCTGTAAGATTTTGTCATAAGCCAATGTCATTTTGAACAGCTCCATCAAACCAATCCCCTGTTGTATGGACCTCATATAATTTGCCAACCCAATCCCCTATTGTTTGGACATGGAGATTGTTTCCAGTTTACACTTAGAAATGAGTGCTGCAGTGAGCACGTGTATGCATAAATCTTTATCTAGAACAATCCTCTTGTTTTTAGTAAGTCTCTTGAGGGCGGTTATCGAAGGTCTAACATAAGCTATCCTTTTCAGAGTCCAGTTTCAAGTCCTTGGGGAGCATTGCTCTCTGCCCCTCAAACACCTGGGTCATAGCTCATTCAGGAGAACCTGGTGGCGCCCATTGGCCTGCGGAGGCCAGAACCCCAGCCCAGTGGGCCTTGACAGAGAAAAAGTGCCGCAGCCCCCCCATCAAGGGTGTTGCCTGCAAGCCCGAACTGACCCTGGGCCCCAGTGAGCAGTTTTCAGTGATAAGCTTCAAGGAAGTGAATGGCAAATGAGTGGGCCATTTGTGGAACTGGAAAGTGCCCAGCACCTTCAGGTCTCCCCCTAGGGTGGCCCGTATGTGGCCTTGCCGTATCCCACACCTGCTAGGGCTCCCCTATCTCCCCAGAGCCCTTGCCTTGCCTGTCCAGGAAGCCAAGCCTGCTTTGGACTTTGATCTGTGACTCTGAGGGATGACTCCTGCCCCCGGGGCTTGGAGGGATTCCCTGGCACAGCTGAGGGGCCCTGCAGCGCCCCTGTGTCAGCCTCTGCTCCTGTTCTGGTAGAGACCCTGACACCACCCCCCCCCGCCCCCCGCCTGACCTCCCTTCCTGGGCACTGATGGAGGCTCTTCTCTTGGGCTTCCAACAGGCAACCTACTTCATGTTGCAGCAGAACTACACGGGGGCGCTGGAGGTGGTGAACCACATCACCATCACCTCAGGGAGCTTCCTGCCTGCCCTGGTCCTAAAGATGCAGCTATTCTTGGCTCAGCAGGACTGGGAGCAGACGGTCGAAATAGGCCACAGGTGAGGGGCGGGGGTCAGCCGACACCACCGCACCAGCATGCTGCTGCTGTCCTTTTTTTTTTTTTTTGGCAAAGCCAAGGGTCCTCATGTGTTCGCATCTTACAAGCTGGGGCATGGGAGACATCATGTATTTGATGGAACAAGACATAAAAGTAAATATTGTCAACAGAGGAGGTATGAATAGTGATGCGATCATATGGCGGGGGGACAGGGAGGCCTCTGATGGACAAAGAAATGGGCGTATCTAGAGGTATAAGCACATTATTTAGGAGACAGGTGGAGGGAGTGACCCAAAGAGCCCAAAGCAACCAAGGTTACAGGGCGACAAGCAGTTTCCTCTAAAGAAGTGGGGGGTGGGTAGGGAAGCATAAAGGGACTGTTGCATTATTTAATTGTTTTAAACTATGGGTATGATACACTGTAATAAAAACTTCAGGGGGCAAGGTCGTTGGTGACCGGGAGAAGACTTTTAGCTGAGGCTGGGCACATCAGCTAGACAGTAAGAGCTGGGGAGCTCCTGGGGTTTGTGGAAGCCAGACACCAAGTTGAGGTGACTTTGGAGTATTGTCATTGTCAATAGAAATAAAGACCACTTGGAGGGGGAGGGATGTTTGATGCCAGGTTTTCTGAGGATGGACTTTTCTAGATAACTGAAGCTTATCTCTTTAAACTCTGACGCTGGAACTGTTTTTATTAAGTAATTCTAAAATGCATGCTACTCATTTTCTTCCTAAAAAGAGTTAACTATTTTTTTTCTGAGTGACCACAAGTCATCACTATGAATCATTACTAAATTGTGCTAGTCTATAGCACAGCTCAAAACCAAAACAAAACACAAGCAGACCTCTTTCTTCCCTGTGGAGGGATGGTCATTCCTCTGACCATCATCCCTGGAATCTGTGTCCCAGAGAGAGGCTCCCGGTAGCAAATGAACGCAATTCGGGCCTGCTCAACCCACAGGGGCCCCCTCGTGCAGCGCCTGTGTGGGCCTCGGCTTCTCTGTCCCACAGTTGACACCTGGCCAGTGTCCTCATCAGGAGCTGGGTCAAGACCTTGCTTTGGAGGCTTGGCCTTCAGCCAGCGGGATCCTGGGAGCACCTGGCTGAAGGCCACAACCATGGTATGCGCAGTCTCCCTCGCCCAAGGCCCTGCTACCCTACCCGAGGGGAATAGTGTTTAGGGCCAGTGGGCTGAGTCCCACACCCAACGCCTGCCCTTGTGGGGGTGTTCCCCAGCTAGTGGTGTTCCCAGAACTCCCCCATTGTTTTGTATTTTTAAAAAAATTTTTAAATGTTTTTTTAAAGTTTGTTTATTTTATTTATTTACTTATTTAAGCAATCTCTATGCCCAGCGTGGGGCTTGAACTCACAACCCAGAGATCAGGAGTCACGTGCTCTATGGACTGAGCCAGCCAGGCACCCCGCCCCCATTGTTTTTAATATCTCTGCCCCCTCTAGGTGTGTTTCTCTTTCCATCCCTAATATTATTTATTTTTCCATTCCCTCTTATTTTTCTTTGTCAACATTAATTTGTTTCTTTTATTAGTCTTTATTAAAGACCCAGCTTTGAGTTTTGGTGTCTATCACATCTCTGTTTTCTGTTTCATTAATGTCTGCTCTTTATGGTTTCCTGCCAACTCCTTCCTATGGGGCTGTTCTGCTCTGGTTTTCTAACTCTTGAGTCGGATGCCTGGCTCATCCATTCTCAACTTTCTTTTAGAGTATAAGCATTTAAGTCTGTGCATGTTCCTCAAGGTACCATTTTAGCAGTATCTACAATTTGGATGTGATATTTTCAGTATCATTTGGTTCTAAGAATTTTCTAATATCCATTCTGATTCTTCTTTAGTCCATAAGTTATTTTAAAGTTTGTTTTTTTTTTTTTAATTTCCAAATGTATTTGGTGCCCAATACTTTCAGAATCACCATAAAGTGTTAGAACCGTTTGAATGTTGACTGCCTTGTCGATGCTGGTGGAATTTTGGGTGTTAATTAGAGTAACCCTCTATGAAGCACAAGGCCATCCCTGACCAGGCTGAAAAATAGGAAGTTTCCTTTAAAGAAACAGAATATTGAAAACCCCATAGTATGTATGACCAGAAACTGTGTCTTCACAATGACACATGATGGAAAACAAGCTTCCCTTTCTATCATACAGCCGCAGATGACCCCCCAAGCATCTCTCCACCACCCTGGGACCGTGGGACCATGGACAGTACCATGATCATGTCTATGATAGTTGGAATATGAATAGGCTTCTGTCACAAATCACCCCAGACACATGACTTAAATGACATTCCTCTCTCAGGTAAAAGTCTGGGTGGTTGTCCAGGACTGGAACAGCAGCTTAACTCTGTAGGGTCCAAGGCTCCTTCTGTCTTGCTGCTCTACCATTCCTAGGATGTGGCTCACATGGTCCATGTTTCAAGCCAGCAGGAAGGAGGAAAGAGAAGAAAGAGAAGGTGGGCTGTAAGAATACAGCTAGATGTCACCTGGGGCACTTGCACTCATCCTGTTGGCCAGAACTTAGTCACAGGGCCACACCTAAGCTGCAGGGGAAGGCTGGGAGATGTAGTCTTTGTTCTGGGTAGCCATGAGTCCAGCCAAATAAAGGAGTTCCATAATTAAAAGGAGAAAGGGAGACTGGATATTTCCAGACAATCAGGAGTGGCTGCCGCACCATTCTAGCCTGGCCTATGAATACTCTCAATTCATGTGACTCCTCTTCCTATTTCAGAATCCTAGAAAAAGATGAATATAATATCGATGCCTGCCAAATCCTAGCTGTGCATGAGCTTGCAAGAGAAGGCAACATGACCACAGTAAGTTCTTTCAAGACTCAGGAGTTGGGCCTTGAAACAAGCACAGCCTGGGCAGAAGCACTCTTAGCACCCCCATCCCCAGGGCCTCGGAGGGTGCTCCCTGGATCTCAGCTCCCTCCCTTCTCCCTCACCTTGTACTCCCTATAAGGAGGTCAGGAGGTCTGCTCTGGTTTGCTCTTTGGGCGGGCAGTGAGGTTGATTCTGGTTCTGCCCCGTGTTACCTGTGTGAGGCTGGGCAGGTTCACCTGGAGAAGCCTCAAGCCCCTCATTTGTAAACTGGAGATACCTCCAATCACTTTGTGAGGTTGGTAGAAGGACTACGTGGGATGACATGTGGGAGAACTTGGAACAGTGCCTGATTTCGGGAAATGCCATTTTTTAAGGAGTAGCTGAAACCGCTCAGGTATTGGCCAGGTAGAACCTAGCCCCAGACTTGCTCCTAAGCCCTGTAGTTTTCCAGAGAAACCCAAAACAGTCTTCAAACACAGCCAGACACATCTGGAATTCTTCATGAAAACCTTAGTGCCCGGACAGGTTTTAATTTTCAAGAAGAGTGTGTTTCCAGCCACAACATTGCCTTTTGAATAAAAGCATTGCCTCTGTAAAGAGTGACAAATCAGGAGTCTGTTAGCGTTTCATGATGGGAAGAGGAAGTTTCTGGTTCCTTCTGCACAGCTCTGAGACTATGGGTTTTGTGGGGTGGGGTGAGATGGAGGGTACAGTCCATATTTGGGAGGAACCCTCAACAAGGGCCCCAGCGCCCTCTCTGGATAGGAACAGGAGGAGAATGTGCCTGTCCTCAGCTCCGGGCATCCCCAGAGCCCTGGGCAGTCCTTCCCAGGGCCTGGCCTGAGGGTTAATCCCAGCGGCAGAGTTAGCATTAATGCCCCTCCTTCACCAACCCCCACCTCAACCCCTGGGATTTGCCCCTGTCCCCAGGCCTGGCTGCTCAGTGTTAACATTGCTCACATCTACTGAGCAGAGTAGTCCTGCCCCATCCAGGGTTTCCTGTGGCTCTTGAGTCAGCCCACGGCCTGGTGGGCTGCTGTGTAGGCACTGTGACAACTGTCTCTGGCAGGGGCGGGGGTGGAGGGGGCCTGAAAGGGCAACTTCTCTTCACAAATCCATGAACAAAGGGGCAGTGCCAGCTCTTGGCTGAGCAATGCTCCCGAAAGCTCCACCTACAGGCCCACCCCAGTCCAGCTGAATCCGAATCTCTGGGGCTGGCTCCTGGGCGTGGGTATTTTAAGATCTCCCAGGGAATGCTGGGGTTGAAACCTCTGCCCAACTCCCATTTTATATATTACCTTTGACCTTGTCTGTTTTGTCCCCCACAGGCTGCCAGTCATGTTAGAAATCTGATTAAGGCACTGGAGACAAGAGAGCCTCAAAATCCAAGCCTCCATCTTAAAAAAATTCTTGTGATTAGCAGGCTGGTAAGAAGGTCCTTTCCAGGTTTCTGAATCATGCTTCTTGCTGTGTTCCTAAGGGGAGCACTATGGCCCCCTGGAAGCTGCCTGGATACCCTGTCCTCCCCTCTCTGGCTCAAACTTGGCCTCTCGGGCTGGTGGCCCATACCCAGCGGCCCCTACCTGCCTCTGGCTGATAACTGTATCATGTAGGCTCTGTATCTGGGCCCAAACGCTGCTCAGACACACTGCAAAGATCAGCACGATTGAGGCTGGAAGTGCTTTTAGAGTAGGAGGTCCCTCATTTGGGGGAAGAGGGCAGTATTATGGCTGTTACACAGCAGAGCCGTGCCCGGCCGTGGCTTGGGGTGCAGGGGCGCCCGACTGCCATATTCTCTCTGTGGAAGTGACCTGGAAAGGCGGGCCTGCCTGTACCTCTCTGAGCAGACCAGGTGCAAACGGACCAGGTTGCCAAACAATCTGTCTCTATCAGACCCTTCAGCCCCAAAGCAACATTTACCAGAAGGAATTGCTGCAAAAACCGGGGTAGCTCCAGGGCCTTGGGAACCAGCCCATGGGGTCAAATGCCATGGGGACACCATCTCTCCCGCAGAGACACAGATCTGTGTCTGATGCTCTCTGCTCATTCTGCACATCTGGCAGGGAACATGGCTGCTCACAGTCTTCGGAGCCACTTCCCGTCAACGGGACACAAAAGAGCCTCTCTGACCCAGCCTCAGTTTTTGAAAAACTTCTTGGTGACTTGGACCAATTATTGTGGCCAGACAGGAGATGGGCCCTTTGGAGGGCCCTGTGCCTGGAGGCAGGTTCCACAGATGTGGCCAGGGTGAGGTTCTTTGGAAGCTGGGCAACTGCACAGACCCATCTGTGGGTCGCAGGCAGCCCTTAGGCTCTCCTGAGCAGCCCCAGCAGGCCTGCCGAAGCGTCCCCCGATTCTGACGTGGCCTTGTTCTGACAGGCTGGACTGACTGGTTTCCCTGTTCCCATGTGTCCGTTCCTTGCAGTGTGGGAGGCACCAGGCGATTCTACGGCTAGTGTGCAGCTTCATCGAGCGCACATTCATGGCCACACCCTCCTATGCCCATGTGGCCACAGAGCTGGGCTATCTCTTCATCCTGCAGGACCAAGTGAGGGAGGCATCTCTGTGGTACTCGGAGGCCATGAAATTGGACGAGAGCAGTGTGGCTGCCTTGACAGGTCTATGCAGGTTGGGCAGGGTGGGGGGGCGGGGTGAGGGGCGTGGGAAGGCAGGTAGCAGGGTAGCCTCCGTGGATCCAGAAGACAGGTGCTGAGAAGCATTCTCCCTAGAGGGTGTGTGAGTTTGGGCATACATTGTATGATCGGGCGCCTTTCCACGACATAGAAACGGAAACCCATACTCCAACAGAGGCAGAGATGGGGCAGCTAAAGACATGAGTAGACCGATTTTTCCCCCAGAGAGCTCCAGGAAAAACAGAAATTAAAAAAACAAAAACAAAAAAGCAAGCTCAGGGTCACTGGAGGCTGGGAGCAAAACAGGCCGTGGGGCAGTGGGTGAGAATGCAATCAAGGAGGCAATTAAGGGGGGTGGGGCAGGAGAGAGCGGAACAGAGCCCCTGATGCTTCCCACCACCACCAGAGACGTGAAGGACAAAAAGACTTGCTGCTCCCCACACAGGCCACATCCCCTGACATTCCCCCACCTGGCTCAGTCCTCCCCCACTTCTTCATTCAGGGGAGACCCCCAGCCAGTCAGCCAGAAAGGCAGTCCACCGGCCTGAATGGCCATCCCACATGCCAGCACAGGCGAGCCCTGTCAGGTGTGTGCTGGAGTCACCCTCTCATCTGACCTGTCTCGGAAAAATCAGCGACCTTAACAGTTTGGGAATTGTGCCTCAGCTGCTAATACTCATCAGTCTAGTCCATTTGTAAATCTGCTAACAGTCTGAAAGAGGCTGAGCCCTCTGAGGAGTGAAGTTAAAGCCGGATACAGACAAGACTTCCCCTCCCCTACTAATACACCTCCGGTGTTTGCAGAGGCTATAACATCAGTCAATAAGTAAAGAACAGGCTACTGTGAGAAAGGTTATAGGGAACAAAAAAGTTACTGAAAATTAAAAATACGATTGCAAAGTACAAAATTCCATTGATGGGCCAAATGGTGGGATGGATAGGAGTGAAAGCCAAGGTGGTGATTAGGAAGACAATCAGGAATAAATACACCAAAATGACCAGGAAATATCTATAAAGGAGGAATAGTAAGAATAGACGGATTTGTCTGCCCAAATCCAAAACACATTAGGAGACAACAATAGTTAAGTCAGCTTGAGGCCAACGCTGGAATAATGAGGCAGATAAATGGCACAGAAACAGATCTTACGAATAAGGTGACATTTCAAACCAATATGGTGGTAGGTTTCAATAACTCATGGCTGGACGTCTGGCTATCCAATATGAAAAAAGTAAAGGGAAGTTCCCATATCACACCATACTCAAAAATAAACTCCAGTTTATCGGCTCAGTTGGTAGAGCACGTGACTCTGGATCTTGAGGTTGTGAGTTTGAGCCCCACATTGGGGGAAGGAGGGTAAAGATTAGTTAAAAAATAAACTGCAGATGAATTAAATATTTAAACATAAAAATTCAATAGGACTTGGCTTCCCTGGGGGAAACTCAGAGGATGGAAGGGAAAATATCTTACCGATTTGACTATGTAAGAATTTAAAACTAATGGATGGCAAAAGACACTGAAAAATACTTAAGAGGTAAATGGCAAACTAATGGAAAATGTTTGCTACAAAGGATTAATCATCTTAATATATAAAAAGAAAACAACCCTAAAAGAAAAACAGGCGAAAGCTATGTATGGGAGATTCATAGTAGAAAAGAAAAAGGCCATTCAATATACGGAAAAAAAAAAATGTTCCTTTTCCCTGGCAATAAAAAAAAAAAAGTAAATTCAAATGAGTTACTATTCACTTTTTAGACTGGCAAAGAGTAAAGCATGTCTGCAAGGTTGTGGGGAAAGGCCACTTTCAAGTTCTTGGCTGTAATATTAATTGAAATGTCTTTGGAGGACAAGTCAGCCTTATCTGTCAACATTTTAGATATACATGCCCTTTGACCCATCAGCTCAACTTCAGGAATTAGAACACGGAAATACGTTTACTGTGGCCATGCAACATTAATCATCAAAAGCAAACTAAATGTTAGATGAGGTGTCCTTCAATGGGGCCACAAATACAATGTCGCATCCACAGTGGCATATTATGTTGTCATTAAAGAGAACGAGGTGGGTGTGTATAAACTAAAGCATCTCATGAAGATGCATACACATTGCTAGAAAGATGGTTGACTATACCGCAAATTGTTAAGGGCGGTTACCTCTGGAGAGAGACCTGCTTCAAGCTGGAGCGTGAGCTAGGGACGTTTTTCCATATTGCCTCATGCTTTGAATTCCTTACCCCGAGCATGGATCACCCTTCCTTCCGCTGTCTCATCTGTGCTCCTTGGCCTGCTGGCCTGCTGGCTCCGTGTCAGAGCCGGCTGCTCATGCTCGCTCTATCCCGGGCCCAGGGATCATCTGGTGCCAGATCCTGGACGGCCACCTGGAGGAGGCTGAGCACCAGCTAGAATTCCTGAACGAGGTGCAGCAGTCCCTCGGAAAGTCTGAGGTCAGAGCTCTCTGGGGATATGGGTTGCTCCAGGATTCCGTACCTCCCCCCCAACCCAGTTTCCAGTATCCAGCAGCCCATGCGGCCTGGACTCCTGCTTCACCCCCACCTACCCACTGCCCGGCTGGCATTGGTGCCAAAGACCTGGACCTGCCTCCCACAGGTGCTGGTTTTTCTCCAGGCCCTTCTGGCATCCCGGAAGCACACGGGGGAGCAGGAAGCCACTGCACTCCTGAAGGAGGCTGCAGAGCTACACTTCTCCAGCATGCAGGGCCTCCCCCTGGGCTCTGAGTACTTCGAAAAACTGGACCCCCTCTTCCTGGTCTGCATCGCCAAGGAGTACTTGTTCTTCTGCCCCAAGCAGGTTAGCAGAAGTCCTATCCTCATGGCGGGGGTCTGGAGCAGAGGTCTGGACAGAGGCAGGGACCTCACCTGGCTGGCCACCAGGCAGCTCTGTGCCCCTGCAGTTAGGGAACCCCTTCTCCTTCAAACTTGCATGTGTAGCATGTGAATCACCTGAAAGTTGTTCCAGGGCAGATTCTGATTTGGGGGGGGGCGGAGCTGGGGGGAGAGAGCCAGCCTCTGGAACAAGCTCCCAGATGATGCTCCCTCGAGCTGCTGGTCCACAGACCACACGTGGAGGAGCAGGGCACTAGCCGTGCCCCTGCCTTTATCCTAGAATAACCAGGTTCCTTTTTTCCAGAAGTCTTCTAAGAAGTCTGTTAGCCTTTACTTGTTTGCCTGTTTCCCTGGCCAGCCAAGATTCCGTGTGGGCAAGGATCCTGTCCCCCAGTGCCATGTAATGAGTCGTCCCACAAATATTTATCAAGTGCACTAACCATGTGCCAGACACCAGGTTAGGTACTGGGGACACAATAGCGAAAACCAAGTCCCCGCTCTCCGGAGCTTATGCTCTAGTCCTCGATGGCAAAGAGTGGATAATAAACATGTGGAATGAAGTAAAATTCCTGCACTGAAACAGGGTTTTCTGAGAGCTTTGGGAGTCTGTCTGGCATGGGGCAAACCGTACAGCCAGGCCCCGTGTTCCTCCAGCCCCGGTCACCAGGCCAGATGGTGTCTCCACTCCTTAAACAAGTCGCCATGATCCTGAATCCTGTAGTCAAAGCAGCGCCAGCTCTGATCGACCCTCTGTATGTGATGGCTCAGGTCAAGTACCTCTCAGGTGAGCCCAAGGGTCCCCCCACATCTGCTCATCTGTTCAGACATTGCCCCAGGTGAGCGCCCACAGGCCCCCGGCCTGGGGTGTTACACACACCCTCACCCAGGCTTGCCCGAATCTCTGGCCTCCACTCCCCTGAAACCCGCCTGACTTCCGTGGCCAGCAGGGGTCTCTCCCACCCGGCCTGCTGCTTGTTGCTTCCGTGCTCTGCGCCAGGTAATAGTCCCTGAACTTCCATTATTACACCAGGGCCGCGCCAACACTGGGCTCCGTGAGTCCTCAAAATAGACAGAAATTCCCTCAGGAGGTTTGCATTCTAGTAAGGGGAAATAGACAATAAACATAACAACTAAGTGCACCTGGTTGTTAGGACACAGTAATGCCATGGAGAAAAGTAAAGCAGGGGAGGGGAGGGGGTGGCAGGGTTGCAGTTTTTTCAAGGTAGTCCGGAAGGCCTCATGGGGAGGTGAGACCCTGTAGTATTAGGCTTTCAGAGCCTCAGAGTGGCCAGAGCGATACCCTTCCAGCTCTTTCCATCTCAAGGCCCAGGCCCTGGAGAGAGGGGGTGGGGGAGGGGAGAAGCCTCCACGGGAGCCTTATTGTCCTCTCTGAGTACTCTCCTGCACCCTGCTGTCTTGCACCCTGCGTCTGCCTGGAAGATAGGCTCATCTCTGGTGTGCTGGGGGCTTCCGAAGGATCCCAAATGCCAAGGCATGTGTCTGGCCTCTGGCACTGCCTTGTGGGTCACACTGTGCAGAGGGCTCCGCCCTCTTCATCCTCCAGCCCCCCAGTGTATGTGGGTTCCAGGCTTACCCACAGTTTCAGGGGCTCCTGGGTACGAGGCAAAGGCAGGAGCATGCCCCCAGGGGTGCTGCAGCTGCCAACAAGCAGGTTTCAGGCCAAAGCCAGGTCTCCAGCTGCTTAGGTTGCCATAGTGACATCTTCACAGTTCTGTAGCACACAAGGAAGGAGCAGGGAGTTGGGACCCACAAGCAGGTGCTCCCCACCCGCTAGGTTATGGACCCTGAGCAGGAACTGTTGAGAGACCTGGATGCAGAGGGAGGAGGACCTTCCTACCAGCTCAGTGCACCCCACCCTTGGGCGGCCACTGCTGCCCGCTGAGGGCCAGCCTGGCTGCAGGGAAACCCTGTAGCCCCCTAGTGCCTGGGCATTCAGAGCTCAGCCTTAAGAGCCAGTGGCCCTGGATTTCAATGCTGACTTGGTCCCTTGCAAGCTGAGTGACTTATCGTCACGGGGTTCCAGTCCTACAGCTAAAAGACACAGATAATACTGCCAATCTCGCAGGGCCGGGCAAATATTAAACCACCCTTTCTAAAGGTGCTTTGCATGTGTTGGGCATAGAGCAGGTGCTTCATAAGTTGGGGCTATTATAGTTGCCATTATTGTTAGGATTCACTCTGCTCTGAGGTGTGGGAATCAAGACTTAAGTGTTCCCCGGAGCTTCCAGACAGAGCAGTGACGTGACTTAGCCGTCTCCCTGAGGGTTACAGAGAGAAAGGAGGGGTCACACCCTGGTTCGAGTTTCCTGGCTTTTGTCTGGGTCAAGGCACAAACTGTAGTTCTGGTTTTAAGAAGAGAACTCTGAGTGAAACAGAACAGAACCAGGTCAAATGGCAACTTGGGTATTTCCGGGCAACGGGACATAGAAATTTCATTCTGCCTTTACGTACTGGGCCCTGGGAGTCCCCGGGGACCCCTGGATGTAGAGGCCTGTTTCTCATTCCTAGGAGAGTTAGAGAATGCCCAGAGCACTCTGCAGCGCTGCCTGGAGCTGGACCCCACCTCCGTGGATGCCCACCTCCTCATGTCCCACATCTACCTGGCACAGGGCAATTTTGCCATGTGTTCTCACTGCTTAGAGCTGGGCGTCAGCCACAACTTCCAGGTGGGGGTCCTCTATGCCCAGCCGCCCACTCAGCACCCAACGGCCCACCCAGCTGCAGCCCCTATTTGCCCCGGGGGGGAGGGTAGCCCCAGGAGCTCCCTGCAGCCTTCAGACCCTTCTGCTGGCCAAAGGCAGGGGCAGGCTCAGTGGGCTTCTGGCACTTTCTCCAGGCTGGGTGCTGTGAGTAGCCGCAGCAGCATGCCAGAGCCCCGTGCCCCACTGTGCTCCTCTAGGTCCGAGACCACCCCCTCTACCACTACATCAAGGCCAGGGCCCTCAACAAGTCTGGGGACTATCCAGAAGCCATAAGGACACTGAAAATGATCATAAAATTACCAACTCGGAAGATGGAAGAAGGCAAGAAGTTCCGTGGGCCCTCTGTACAGCCCAGCGAGCGGGTGTCCATCCTACTGGAACTGGCAGATGCCCTCCGGATGAATGGGGAGCTGGTAAGAGATGGCATGCTCTCTTCCCTTGGGACTGGGGCATTTGGAGGTCCAGGGTAATCAACCCAGGCTCTTTGATTCTGGCTGATGTTTATTTGTGCTACTATTTGAGCCTTTATTCATTTGGAAGCACATCTTCCCCCTGCCTAAAGGCTTCAGAGGCTCCCACTGCCCTCAAGATAAAGTCCAAACCCTACTGGGTCCTGCATGATCTATCCCCTGCCTACCTCACTGTCCCCACGAGGATCCCACGCAGGCAGAGCACAGAGGCCCATGAGGGCAGCCGCAGGTGGTCAGGCAGACTGGGCGATGTAGAGCTCCAGTGGATGTCATCATCCCACCACAATCTTTATGAACTGTGTCCCCTTGGAGTTTCGTGGTATACAATTTGCTCAACTGTATGAGGCAGCGCTGGGGCCTTGGAGGGGCTGGGTAGGCAAAGGCAGCGAGCACCTGAGCATCCCATGCTGGTGTAAAGGAGCAGCGGAGAGCACAGAGGCGGGGAGGGGGAGAGCTGGCTCCCCATGCTCCCTTGGCCCCGCTGTCCTCCCTCACCCACCCGCTCACCTGGAAGCAGTTTGTCAGCAGAGCTTCAAGACCATTTCTGTGATCCACCGGTATGGGGGCATCTGGCCTCCTGGGAAAATCCTGCCATCAAGAAGGAACAGCCCGTGAGGGCCTTTCTCCTTAAAAGTTAAAAATTGCCTTCTGGGCAAAGATGGCGATGCAGAAGCCTGTTGGTTGTACTTTCCTCCTTTAAATCTGCCAAAAGGAACACAAGACTTAAAAGTGGGGAAGGAATCTCCATCTATAACAAAATCAGGGATGGGCCACATCCCAGAAGAGTTGATTAAACCGGTCATTTATTCGGCTAGTGATTGAGGGCCACCTATATGCCAGGCGCCATGTGAGGGCTGGGGATAGAGGAGAGCAGCCCGCAAGGTCCCTGTCCTTTCAGAACTTACCGTCCGTGGGGGAGAGAGAAAGCAGGGTGCCGTCAGTGGGACCTGAGGTTCCAGCATTTGCTTGAAACTTTCTGGAGATGTGGTCAAACCAGGAAAAGCAGGGGCATTCCGCTTTTGGAAAGGGAGGACCACTGGACAAGAACTCTCTGCTAAAATGCGTCCTTGCTTCTCTCTGTCCGGACTCCTTTCTAGGAGACGTGGGCCAGAGGAAAGGAAGGAGGGAAATGACCGGAAAATCAGTTCCGCAGCTGGCTTTGCTAGGATGACAGATCTGCAAACTGAGGCCTTCCCTGTGAGCCAGGGGTTCCATCCTGACCCCCCAGCTTCTCACAAAGTCTACCCCAAAAGGGAGGACCCACAGAAAGCTCAGAGGAAATGTGCTTTCTAGGGTGGCTGTGCTAGGCCCTCTCCCTCCCCAGCCCCGTTCCTGAGAAAAGGGAATGAAAATCTCATTTGAGAATGAGCAGTGATCAGATGGGATCCAAAATGGTGGTTATAGGGAAGGAAGGAGGCGAGGGAGAGAGGAAAGAAGGAAGGGAGGAGGGAAGAAGGGAGGAAAGGTAGGAAGGAGGGAAGGAAGGATGGGAGGGAATGAAGGAAGGCAGGAAAGAGAGAAAAGGACAGAGGGAGGAAAGAGGAGAGAGGAAACAAAATCACAAGCCAAAGACAAGTGAGGGTTACACTTTGGGAGAAAGAGTATTATACAAAATAAAAGAAATATTTATTTATTTATTTAGTTGTCTTTTTTTTTTTAAGATTTTATTTATTTATTTGACAGAGAGAGATAGCGAGAGCAGGAACACAAGCAGGGGGAGTGGGAGAGGGAGAAGCAGGCTTCCCGCGGAGCAGGGAGCCCGATGTGGGGCTCGGTCCCAGGACCCTGGGATCATGACCTGAGCCAAAGGCAGACGCTAAACGGCTGAGCCACCCAGGCGCCCCTAGAAGAAATATTTTAAAAAAACAAAAACTTTTCTGCACTCAGTGAAAATAAAAAGAACATGAACTCTTGTAAAAACCAGCTCAAAGCAGAGCACCAGAGGTCCACAGAGGGGTTCAGCTAGCAGAATTAGACAGTAAGCACAGGAAGCAGTGATCCGTTAGTCCCACTAGAAAAAACAGAAAGTGGCTGAACCCTTGCTGAGGCTCTCTGATGGAGGAAAGGGTTGAGAAAAATCACTGAAGTGATTTGAGAGGATGATGGATAAGAGAGAGACAGCAGATAGCCAGCAAACGCAAAATCAACGTTCCTGCAGAAGCGAGAAGAAACGGAACCCGGGACACGTCAGAGATGGACCAGAATGATTCCTTTAGGGGAGACACAATACAGTGACCCGGAAAGGCACTCTGTGCTGGAGAAATAGCAGTACAATATTAAGACCAAGAAATATCCTAATAGTAATGTCCTAATGAATTTACAAGAATCAAGGATTCACAATGTCATTGAAGGTTCTGACAAGCATCTGGGTAGGGAGCATATTACCCGCTGTGAGAAAAAAAAAAAAATCAACTTGGCCTCAGACTTTTACTCAACAATACTAAATTCAGGAAGACAACAGAACAATATTTATAAAATGTTGAGGGGGGAGGGTGTCCCCCCAGGATAGCTTTCATGTATGAAAGCAATAAAGGATACTCTAAAAATTCAAATAACTCCAGAATTATGGTGTTAATTAAACCTTTCTGAAAAATCTACTTGTCTATGTAATCCAGACAACTAAAAACACAAAAGAAAATGAAGGGTTTTTTTTTTAAATACTTAATTTTTTTAAGATTTTATTTATTTATTTGACAGAGAGAGAGACAGCGAAAGAGGGAACACAAGCGGGGGAGTGGAAGAGGGAGAAGCAGGCTCCCCACCGAGCAGGGAGCCCAATACGGGGCTAGATCCCAGGACCCTGAGATCATGACCTCAGCCAAAGGCAGACGCTTAACAACTGAGCCACCCAGGCGCCCTGAAAATGAAGTTTTTTATAAGTGGGAAAAAAATTTGAGCTGTAAAAGGACACATAGAACTAATCTAAATAAATCTAAATATAATTACATTGAAATACGGTCATTTCAACTCAAAGCCAGCGTAATTGCTAAGTTCTTGAAATAAAAGTTATTGAAGTCAAAATAACAATAGTATCCCATAAAAAATTCAGAGAGGAGGATGGGAAGGGGAGGTGGGGTTACTGTAAGCATGCTAGTTTTTTCCATCTTTATAGAGTGTGAAACAAAAAGTTTACAGAAAATGTGTCTTGATAGAAAGATGACTTTTTTTTTTTTAAAGATTTTATTTATCTATTTGACAGAGATAGACACAGCGAGAGAGGGAACACAAGCAGGGGGAGTGGGAGAGGGAGAAGCAGGCTTCCCACTGAGCAGGGAGCCCGATGTGGGGCTCGATCCCAGGACCCTGGGATCATGACCTGAGCTGAAGGCAGATGCTTAACGACTGAGCCACCCCAGGCGCCCCAGAAAGATGACTCTTGGTAGAATTTAAAAGAGACGATTTCCACCACTTTTATCAAGAGTTAGGAAGAAAAGAAAGCAGACCACACGTAAAGGCAGGAATGAAGTCAAACACAGCAGCATATAAAAATGAAAACAAAGCAAGTTGACAGAAAACCTGAGAATGTATCTGTGATAATAAAATTGTAAATGAAATAAATGTAGCTATTAAATAAAAGAGGCATTAGAGTGGTTTAAACAAACAGAGGGAACCCTTACTGTCTGTACTTCAAAAACCAAAGGACCCACCCAAAATGGTAGTAAAAACATGGTACAAACATACAAAGCAAACAAAAAGAAAGCAGAGGTTGAGGAAGAAATGTCTGGTAAGGCTGAATCCAAGTCAAAAAGGACCAAAATGGGGAAAGAGAGTCACTTTGTTAAAATAATCAAGGGGACAAATATAATGAAGAAATAATTCAAATAGACTTTTTGTACCAAATACCATAACATTAAAATACTTTTGGGGCACCTTGGTGGCTCAATGAGTTAAGCGTCTGCCTTCAGCTCAGGTCATGATCTCAGGTCCTGGGATCGAGCCCCAGGGGTGAGGGGGGTCTCCCTGCTCAGCGAGGAGTCTGCTTCTCCCTCTGTCCCTCTCCCTGTTCCTGCATGAGCATGTGCGTGTGTGCGCGCACTCTCTCTCTCAATAAATAAGTAAAATCTTTAAATAAACAAATTAATAAGAATAAAAATAAAACATACCTTTGACCAAAAGCAGGGAAGTACAAGGAGATGTGTCCATAGGTCTCTAACAGGAAGGAATCGCCAGCAGACGTCGAGGTGCTAAGGAACAGGCTGGTTCTTACAGTTGAAGGTTTCTGTGCCCCCAGCTAGCCGGGCACCTTCCCCCTGCCATCCCCCAGGAACAGTGGTTGTGGACATTGAAGGGCTGTCTCTCCCTTCTGCCACTGGAGCCTCTCTGCAGGTGGATGGGAGCCATCCTATCCTTGGCTTCCGTGTAGCAGAACTGCTCCCAGCTGTCTCTCTGTTTCCTTTCTCTTCCGGGGTTAGAAGTGGGAAGAGGGATCACTTTAAGTCTCCTCCAAGAGGTTTCAAGTGTTGTCAGGCCACCTGTGGTGGGCAACAGCTCAAGGAGGGTCTGTTGGCTTCCCATGTCCCAGCATGAGGCCACCAAGGTCATGCAGGATGCCATCAACGAGTTCAGTGGCACACCAGAGGAGATCCGCATCACCATCGCCAATGCGGACTTGGCCCTGAGCAAGGGGAACGTGGACATGGCGCTGAGCCTGCTGAGGAACATCACGCCCAAGCAGCCCTGCTACACGGAAGCCAAGGAAAAGATGGGCAACATCTACCTGCAGACCCGCAAAGACACCCGCCTCTACATCGGCTGCTACAGGTAAGCCCCAGGCGGCGGCACCCTTCCGGCCTCGGCTCCAGCGGTGTTTTAGGGGGTGTTTCCTCCAGATTATGTTTCTTCCACCTGGGTCTCCAGTCCGCGTCCTCCAAGTGTGTTAGATGCAAGTACAGAATTTCCTGTGGGGCAGAATTTGAGTGTGCTCAGTCAGGACGGCTCATTGCTGAGTCCTGAAGATCCGGAACTGAATCTGTCCTGCTTGGCTGCCCTGTGTGGCCCCACATTCTGGTGGGAACCATGGGAATGTGCTTCTGCCCTGGCCCCTGACTCTGCCTGTCCCTGAAGAAATGTCCAGTGACTTGATGTGGCCGATGAGAGGGGCAAGAACGGGGAGAGCTGGGGTTAGAAGCCCTGTCTATATACTTTGACACGGGGGCCTCCAAAGTACCTTCCCAGCCCCTCCCTCAAACAAAACTCTGCCTCCTCAATCCAGGTGGGAGGCGGTGCTGGGGGTGGGGTGGGGTGGGGGAGGTGAAGCCAAGAGCAGTGGGAAACCAATAAACAGTGGAGTGGTCACATGGAGTTTTAGAAAGTGCAGGATGCCTGCTTATGCAGAGGGATCTGGGGGGTGGGGGGGTGTTTAAGAGTGGAGGCCAGAGGGGTGGATGGAAGCTCTGGCATGATCCAGAAAACAGACAAGGAGAGCCTAGACTAAGGTGGCTAACCCAGGCCCTCATGCACAGTGGGCTTTCAAGGAGTACTGAGTGATGAATGGATAAATGGATGAATGAATTAGTTAGTGGGAAAGAAGAGGAGGAGGTGGATTCAGAAACATGAAAGATGTACAGGTCTGAGCTAAGTTTTTGGTTGCTTTTGCAGGGAGCTCTGCGAACACCTGCCTGGTCCCCACACCAGCCTGCTACTGGGTGATGCTTTCATGAACATTCAGGAGGTGAGTGAAAGCCTCATGGCCTTGCCAAGTGGTCCCCCGATCTCACTCTTCTCTCCAGTGGGAGAGAAGAGAGACAGAGAGAGAGAGACCTCTGGACACTTTCCCACCAGCCCGAAAAGGCCCTGGAGGTTTATGAGGAGGCCTATAGAAAGAACCCACACGATGCATCCCTGGTCAGGAGGATCGGGCAAGCCTATGTGAAGACCCACCAGTACACCAAGGTCAGGCTAGGTTGGGGTGGGGAGGTGGGGGCAGCCCAGCAGAGAAGAGGGAGGAGGATGCATGAGTAGGAGGGTCTGGATGGGAGGGGAGTGGCTGCATTTCCACCCTAGCTCCCTGCTGAATGGGGTACCAAGGGGAGAATTCAGAAGCCAGCCACCCACCCCCACCCAGCACACACTCCTGCTCAGCTTGAGCCCTCTGCAGCTGGGAGGGCCTTTCCATCTCAGGCTTCTGTGTTCTGGAGGGACACACAGGTGTGGTGGCCACTGAGGGAACGCAGTGTGAGGCATTCAAGGTAGAACCAAACCCAATGCCAGTATTTCCTGTTTGCCCTAAGGCAATTAATTATTATGAGGCCGCACAGAAGATCAGTGGACAGGACTTTCTGTGCTGTGATCTGGCTGAGCTGCTCCTGAAGTTAAAGAAATTCAACAAGGCAGAGAAAGTTCTGAAACAAGCACTGGAACATGACTTCGGTGAGGCCATGTCCTAAAGTCTCTCCCCCAGCATACTGCGGCCCCCTCTGCCCCCTCTCCCGACTCTTCTCCTGCAGAGTGATGCAGGGGTCCTGAGCCCAGTCCCCTCCCTCCCCCATCCCTGGCTTCCCAGGGGCCAGAGAACACTGATTTGGGTTTCCATTTTGCAGTCAAAGACATCTCGACCATGATGAACGATGTCAAGTGCTTGCTTTTGCTGGCAAAGGTTTATAAGAGTCATAAAAAGGAAGATGTGGTGGGAACTTTGAATGAGGTAATTGACAACAGACAACAGACTCAAGCTCTTTATCTGCCGTTTCCTGATGGGAGCTATAAAAGGAAGGATAGGACTGCAGGTCTGGAAGGCTCCAGGCCTGGCCCTCAAAAGAGGACCTAGGTTACACCTCAGACCTCTGCCTTCCATTTATTCCCACACCTGTGCTCTTCGTTGATGGTGCCCCAAAGTGCCCAAAGGCCGGCTGGGCCGGGCTGGGGAAGGCAGGGAGGAAGAAGGTGCCCTTGTCCTCAAGGATGCTGGTGGTGATAATACTGGACAATGCTGGTTGCACAGCAGTAGGCTTTTTGCTTTCTTATTAATTCTCACAGCGGCCCGTTGAGATAAGCACTGTGACATTCCTGTTCCACAGATGAGGCTCCGAGAGATTAAGAAATGTACCCAACGTCACACTGCTAGCCAATGCTGGAGCTGAGATTGGAACCAGGTCTGACCTGATCCAACCGAAGCTCTTTCCCCACCGGGCTGCCCCAAGGGGACACTTCCCAGCCATTCCCGCCATACCTTCCTCGCTCTTTCTAGCAAGGGCGTCGCCAGCCACTTGTTCCTGGGGGGCGTTCTGCGGGGGTAGAAGCAGAGCCCACTCTCTCACTGCTGGAGGTGATTTAGTCCCTTGCTTCCCATTGGATTCCCACTCCTGTTTGGCCCTTAGAAAGCCCAAAGCTTAACCCTGGCGTCTTCGTTCCTCTCGTTCCGATGCTCCCCGGTTACTCGCTTGACCCTTTTATGTCGTGGATATTTGCAGACGCTGCCTCAAATTCCCGGCAGGGCAATACTCAGTGCATATGGGTCTATCAAACCCCAGCCTGCTCTGAGCACCTACTGTGTGCTTGTTCTCGTGCCAGTTAGACACGGGAAGTAGCAGGGTGTCATGGAAACAGGTAAACAAGTACAGTCCAGTAGAGTGTTTTGTTTGGGTGCCTTTGCTTCTCCTCCTGCCCCAGAGGCAGAGTCAGCTGAGTAGTCAGCCAGTGGCCTTGCCTGTCCAGAGTGACCCAGATTTGCTCAAGGGCACTTGAGATGCCCTTTCTGAGAATCTGCTGACACGGAAACAAGAGCGTGGGGACTTGTGAATTGGCCTGAGATCTAGCACATCAGGCTCTAAGTCTCTGATCCTGAGTTTACTGGTCTCCCCAGGCCATGGACCTCCAGTCTCGGATACTGAAGCGCGTTCCACTGGAGCAACCAGAAATGACCGCCCCCCAGAAGCAACTGGCAGCCTCCATCTGTGTCCAGTTTGGGGAGCACTACTTGGCAGAGAAGGAGTTTGCCAAGGCCGTGCGGTCTTATAAGGATGCCCTCTTCTACTCACCTGTCGACAATAAGGTGGGGTCCTCAAAGCCAGAACCAGCCCCTTCTCTTGGGCCATGATGTCTTGCCGACACCCCTGCTGAGGGGTAGAGGCCAGGTCCTTTCCTGGGCTGCCCTGAGGAGCTGCAGGTGTAAGGGCCCGGGGCCGCTGGTGTGGGGAGCCTGCTTTAGCTGACCCCGGGGCCCTCAGCCATCACAGCCGTTGGACCGAGGCTGGGAAGCCTCCCTTTGGACAGCCATTGTGGGAGGTAGAGCGGGAAAGGTGCTGCCGGAAGTCATGTTAGTATGGCATTTCCAGGTCCCCCTTGGAGGTGGGGACACAGTGAGAGCTGTAGCTGCCAGGGGCCTTCAGGCACAAAGCCAGACTAAGCTTCCAAGGAGGTTTAGGGTCATGCGGGAGGTATGGCCCACATGAGGCGATGGTGGCTGGAGTCCACACTAGGAGAACGGAGGAAGAGCTTAGTGCCACTCTGCCGGGCCATTCATTCATTCATTCATTCATTCATTTAACACGCGCTCATTTGGGGCACCTGGGTGGCTCAGTCGGTTAAGCGTCTGCCTTCGGCTCAGGTCGTGATCCCAGAATCCTGGGATCGAGCCCCACAGGCTCTCTGCTCAGTGGGAAGCCTGCCTCTCCCTCGCCCTCTGCCTGCCTCTCTGCCTCCTTGTGCTGTCTCCTTCTGTCAAATAAATAAATAATTAAAATCTTTAAAAACAAACAAAAAAACAAAGCATGCACTCATTTAAGAGAGATCTCATATGCACCAGGCTCAGTGCTAGGCCCGGGAGACAATGGGCCAAGACCTGTCCCTGCCCATAGACTGCCTCGGGAAGGGGGACAGATGAGCACACTTGCAGTTCCAATGCCACACAAAACGTGCCTGCATGTGGGTCCGCACACTGTGGGAACTCAGAAGACGGGCACCTGGCCCGGAGTCTGGGGCACAGAAGGCGGCCCAGAGGTGGTTTGGTCAGAGCCGGAGCTGAGGGATAAGTACGAGTTACCCAGGCCCCAAGTGTCAGAGGTTAGTTAGTAAAACACATGGTATGATTGGAGTACTGGTGAGGGAAAAGGGGAGGGCCAGAGACCTATTGTGAAGGCAGAACTAAGAGAAATGGGTGATGAGAGCTGGAGACATCAGTCTCCGCGTTTTCCCATGATGCTCACTGGTCGATTCTGTCTGGTCTTGTCGCAGGTGGTGCTGGAGCTGGCGCGGCTCTACCTCCTGCAGGGGCAGTTGGACTTGTGCGAGCAGCACTGTGCCATCCTCCTGCAGTCGGAGCAGAACCATGAGACCGCCTCAGTGGTATGCGGCCGCCGGACCTTCTGCCTACCCTCCCCAGGCTCCCTGTGACCGCCCGAGGGCTGCTGCCTAGCCCCAGAACTCAGACACCTGGCCACCCTGGCCCCAGGGGCGGCCAGGCAGAGGGGACGGAGCACAGGGGCCGGCTGCCCTTCACGCGGTAGGGGGTGGGCTGGCAGCCGGGGGCAACGTCATGGGGGAGGCAGGGAGGCTGATTCCCCCCCGTGGCTGGGGGTGGGGGGTGGTGAACCACACCCATAGTTGGTGAAAGCAAGGGTGGGACAGGTTCCTGGGTTTACAGAAGTGTGTGGGAAAAGGCCTCTCCTGTCTTGACTTCTCTCCTCCCTAACACCCAGCCAGCCACCAGGGCTACCCCACAGAAGAGGGGAGCCCTCATTCCACCTCCACTGCCTATGGCCGGCAGTTCTCAGACACGAGCCGAGGGGCTGGTTCTGCTGCCTGTCAAAGGGTCCCACTGGTGTCCACCCCTGGGCTTATCTTCCCACTTCCGTCCTCGCCCCAGCTCTCCCCCCGCCCCAGGCAGGCCCTTCCTTCTGGGCTCCTCCTGTGGCCGCTTCTCCCTGTGCCCCGAGAGGCTCCCCTGGAAGTCCTTTCCCACCTGCCCTGCTTATCCCCACCCCAGGCCAGCCTCCCCACCCCCGTCCCCAGGCCCCTGCGAACTGCTGCCAGGAATTCTGGAGCACCATATGTTTTCTGATAGATGATGGCTGACCTGATGTTTAGAAAACAGAAATACGAAGCCGCTGTCGATCTCTACCGCCAAGTCCTGGAGAAAGCGCCAGGTAACTGCCTGCATCAGTTCCCACCCCGCAAGGGCTGCTCTCCCGGAGAAGGGTGGGCCCCCTCCCCTCCTTCCTGACTGGGCAGAGGAAGCCCCTTCCTCTCTGATTGTTCCCAGAGAGGCAGGAAACTGATAAAGCCCCGATGGAACATGCTGGCCCTTCCTGAGTCCAAGGGGCCAGTTCCTGGTCTCAGGCAGGGCAGTGCTTGGCATAGGACCCAGGAGAGCCTGTCTGTCCCCGCATCACAGCCATTGGACTGGATGTGGCCCCCTTCTGAGGTCACAGCACCTGGAGGTGGCTAGAAATTCTCCCTGATTAGGTAGCTACATTTCCCCTCACTGCAATATCAAAGCACCCCTCTTGCCGGGGCAGGGACCATACCTGAAGCTCAGACTTGAGCCCCCACAGGCCCACAACCAGCTCTGCCTAGAGGCCCAGCAGAGTGCTGCTGTTAGGAGTGCGAATCCTGGAGCCAGATGGCCTATGTCTAACTCAAGCTCTTCCACTCACCAGCTGTGTAACCGTTGGCAGAGAACTTCTTTGTGTCTCAGTTTCCATCATCTGTGAAATGGGAAAAATAGGTACCTCGTTGTGTGGTTAATATATAGGTAAAGCACTTCCTGCCACATACTGTACAAGTGTTAGCTATTATTACTGCTTTTCAGTATGATTATTATTATTCTCTCAACTTTGGAGACCAGTGGAGACATTAAAGCTGCTGGGATGTCCCTGCTCAGCCCAAATGGGCAGTGTCTGCTGGTCCCCTCACTTCTCCATGCCTGCCCACCGCACCCAACAGGACTTAGCTAGTGGTTATCACAGCCTGAATATTTCTGCTCTCTTATTTTAGACAATTTTGTGGTATTGAATAAACTAATTGATCTGCTATGGAGAAGTGGCAGACTTGAAGATGCCCCTGCCTTCTTTGAATTGACCAAGAGGATGTCCAGCCGCGTTCCTTTGGAGCCAGGGTTCAACTACTGCAGAGGCATCTACAGCTGGTGAGTTGGGGCGAGGGGGGGGGGGTAGGGAAGGGGGCTGTCAGGGCAGTTGTAGGCAGGGGCTTCTTCCTAGCAGACACGCTGGGCTTCTGCAGAAATCCAGCCTGCAGATCAGGGAGAGCAGCGATCCAGACCCGCTGTGTGCAGACTCAGGGAGTGGCTCCTGCGTGTCCCTGCCCTCCCTGGCCCTCAGTTTCCCTCTCTGGTTCTTGGATTTCTCTTCTCCGCTACAGGCACATAGGGCAACCCAACGAAGCACTGAAGTTCCTAAACAAAGCGCGCAAGGACAGCACTTGGGGCCAGAGTGCCACCTACTACATGGTGCAGATCTGTCTGAACCCAGACAACGAGATCGTGGGCGGAGAGGTTTTTGAGAACCTGGTGGCTGAGAGCAAGTAGGGGCCCGGCTGACCTGGGGGCGGGGGCGCAGGGGCAGGACCCTGGGAAAGGCGGGGAGAGCCACGCGCGGCGAGGTCCAGGCCGAGTGAGGGCCCCGCGGTTCCCGGGTTCCCGTGTCCAACGGCCGCAGCTCCACCGACAGGAAGGACTCAGAGCAGCACGGCGTGCGCACCGCGGAGAAGCTGCTGCGTGAGTTCTACCCGCGCTCGGCCTGGGGCCAGACCCAGCTGCGGCTCCTGCAGAACCTCTGCCTGCTGGCCACCCGGGAGAAGGCCAACGTGGAGGCGGCGCTGGGCACCTTCATCGAGATGGCGCAGGTTGAGGTGGGCCGGCGCGCGGGGCGGGCGGCGGGGGGCGAGGCTGGGGGCCCAGCGCGCCGACGCCCGCTCCCACCCCCCCACCCCCGCCCCGTGTGCAGAAGGACAGCGTACCCGCCCTGCTGGCCACGGCACAGGCCTACGCGCTGCTGAAGCAGGTCCCCAAGGCGCGCACGCAGCTGAAGCGTCTGGCCAAGGCCCCGTGGGCGCTGGGCGAGGCGCAGGATCTGGAGAAGAGCTGGCTCCTCCTGGCTGACCTTTACTGCCAGGGCGGCAAGTTCGACCTGGCCACCGAGCTGCTGCGGCGCTGCATGCAATACAACAAGGCAGGGGGCGCGCTGCCGTCGGGGAAGCGGGGACGCCAGGTGGAGGCGGGGCGCAAGGGGCGCGTGGACGTCGGGGGCAGAGGAGGTGCGGGTTGGAACCCGCTGAGAAGAGGCCGGACAAAAGGGGGGCATATGCACGCTAGAGCAAGATGGGAACGGGGGCCCGGGGGCAGGTGGGGGTAGGGGGACGGGGCAAGGCAAGAGGAGGCTCACCGGGTCGGGCAGCCAAGAGAGATGGGAAGGGTTCAGGGGGTCGAGGGGCGTGGGGGTCAGAGCAGGAGGGCTGTGGGGAAAGGGGTCATGCACGCGTCGGGGTAGCCTAGAGGGGGAGAAAAGTTGACCCCTTGCAAAGGTGGGAGATGCTGCTGGAGTCCCTGAGAGGTTCAAGTTAATGCGGCTCACCACCCTCCTTTGACCCCCCCCTCCCCCGCGGGTTGTACCCTGTGCTGGGACCGGGTGTGGCTTTCCCTACAGTCCTGCTGCAAGGCCTATGAGTACATGGGCTTCATCATGGAGAAGGAGCAGTCCTACAAAGACGCAGCCACCAACTACGAGCTGGCCTGGAAGTACAGTCATCGTGCCAGCCCTGCCATTGGTAAGGCCAGCAGCCGCGGTGCATGTGGGCGAGGAGGGACATGGGCAGGCGGCCCACTACCCTGGCTCTTGGGTAGTTAGGGTGCCACTGTCTGTGTTCCCTGTGCCCCTGGACAGGCTTCAAACTCGCTTTCAACTATTTGAAGGACAAGAGATTTGTGGAGGCCATTGAAGTCTGCCACCATGTAAGCCCCTGGGAGACATTGAGGGTGGGGGTAGGGGGCTGGGTGAAGTGACTTGGTCCTGGGGCAGGGACAGACACCCCTGGCCTGACGCTGCACCCCCTTTCTCCCTCTGCCCCAGGTCCTCAGAGAGCATCCTAACTACCCCCAAATCAGAGAAGAAATTTTGGAAAAGGCCCAAGGGTCTCTGAGGCCCTAGGTGTGGTCAGTGGGAGCCAAGGCGGGTGGAAGCCATCAAGCTACAGATGTTTCACAGAGGGGTTGGGAAGTGGGGCAGGGGAGAAGAGATTCAGAAAATGACATATTCTTACCCATTGCTATATTGTGTGTGGTTTATTTGAATCATGCCTCATCGGGTCTAAGGGGCATCCCAAAGCTTTGTGTTTTTAAGGCACAAGAGGCAATTTTGCTCTGAGGAAGAGAGGGATCCTCCAGCCTAGCTTATGCTGGGCTCCTTGGGCACCTTCTTCCATTTTTATTCCAGACTCTGTGAGGGAGCAGAGGGGAACAAAGAGGTGGTTTAAAAAACAAGTTCCCTACCGCTATTGTCATATTATTCTGTCAATTTATAAATGCCTCCCCTCTCCTCTCTGGTCTCCAGACCCCCAGAGCTCAAGAAGCAACTGCTCCTCCCTGCCCTGCCGGCCACACCATCCTGCCCGGCTGGGGCACAGACAGGAGGACCAGCTCAGAGGGTCCCAGAGCTGAGGCTCTGTGTGAGGGAGGCCATCATCCTGCAGCTTGTGAGGGCCCTTGGCTCACTCTGTCCATAAATTCTGTCTCCCCAAGTCCTCTGCTGGTCTCTGCTGCTCCTCACTGGTTTGGGACAAACCTGATTACCCATGCCTGGTACAGGGAAATACAGCCCAAGAAAAAATAGTTCCCACTTCACATTTTCTAAAAGACACTGACAAACAAATTTATCCTCCAGAAACCCTTTTCACCCCTCGGGGGACACAAGCAGTGACCCCTATTTAGATGAATTATGTTACTTGTAACGGGCAAGAGGGTGACAGAGGTCACTTTTGCTCCAGCTCCCAACACCTCTCGTTTTTCATGATGGCAGTAATGGGCCAGTCTGGCTTAGAGGAACAAACTCTGAACTGGGAGTCAGGAGTGTGACCTTCCCAAGACCATCCGCTCTTTGGACCTCAGTGTCCCCCTCTGTGGCAGGACATTAGACTAGATGTGCGTGTTCCCAAACCATGACACAAATCCCTGCCAGTGATATACAGCAAACATTTTACAATTTAATAACTATGTGTTTAAATATCATTGTTACATAACAGAGAAAAATAACTAGTATGATGAACTCATGAATTCCTGAGTGCTGTTAACTCAGAATGGTTCTACCTTCTAAGCGTATCAATGTAATTGATGTAAAGCAAAATACTTAGTATGAGTAGAATGCAGCTATGGCAAAATTTTCAAGAGAAGTCGTCCAGTGATGAAAGTTTGGGAACTGAACAGGGAGGGGTTGCTTTTAGAACACACAGAATTGTCCTTGGTGGTGGCTGAGCCTTGTTTTTATAACATCCTGCTGATCACATGCGTGGCCTCTTGATCTGAGTCAATGACCTGGAATGCTTTCCCCAGGTTACTACCATCCTTCCTATGGGAAACCAGTCCCCTTTCCTAGCATCTGCTTTACAATCTGGTTTCTTGGGGTGGGTCGTTGAGAGACAGGTTTGTCTGTATGGAGAATGATGCTGTAAAGGATTGTACATTAATCACACTTTTATTGCTGTAAAACCTAAATTGTCTTCATTTATCTTAAAAAAAAAAAAAAAAAAAAAAAAGCCCAGGAAGCGTTCCTGTTGCCCTAGACAGGGAGTGGGCAGGTTCAGTCCAGCCATGGGCTGTGTCCATGGTTTAGGAGCCTGTGGGGGCTTCCAGCCAGGGAGCTGGAGCGGCCAGGAGCTGCCATCCAGACCCCCAGGCTAATCAGAGCAGGGCCTCAGAGCCCTTGGAGAGACCCAGATTTTGAATCACGCATGCTGAAGCAATCTCTACAAGAGGGTTCCCGGGGACCCTCGGGGGGAGGACAAACAACGGAATGTACCAGGATACTCCACCCTGACAAGCCTAAGGCCTGGCTGTCCCTGGCTAAGTTGGTTACAGGGACAGGCTGCCCACCATAGGCCAGGCTCCAAGCTATGGATCCTCTCCCAGCCATTGACCATATGGCCACGTGGCCATGTCCAGAGATAAGAGACAGATACCCAAAGAGTGACAGAACTTGCAAACAAGAGAGGATAGAACATAGAAATAGAGGCAGAAATATAAAAACAAAATGGAAGTCACAAACAAGGCTTGCATGTCCCCGGCACTCTCCTAAGTGCTGTATATATGCGAACTGAGCAAGCTTATGAGGTGAGCGGTGTTATTGTTTGCACAGTATTGAGGACACCAAGACCCAGTGGTGGTAGAGGGGACAGGACCTGCATAAGTCACCTTCTTAGGTAGTAGAAGAGCTGGGATTTGAATCTGGCACTCTGGGTCTGTGCTCGCACCCAATAAGCCACAGAGATGAAATAAGGAGAGCCCAGCACAGACCAAAAGGCAGAGAATTAGAGCCAGGTCTGGTCTCCTTGCTTGGTCCTCCCTTCCAGCCCTTTGTATAAATCATTATTCCTAAGGGGGAGGTTGACCTTGCTCCGCAGGCCCTAGTCTGAGAGTCCCCAGGGCAGGGTGTGGCCTGCTCCTCTGGCCTGCAGCCGGGCTGCTGGGGACAGGTCAGACGGGTCTGGCTGGTGCGGATGGTTGAGGTCCTGCAGCTTCCCCGTGCTCAAGTCCCCAGGGGCCTCAGCAGGGGCCTCAGCAGCTCAGCCCCACACGAGGCCTCTACCGGCCACATCTCACTGCCTGCCCCTAACTGGGGGGAGCGGGGGAGGCAGGCAGTGCGACAAGTGGGAAACAGCCCGGGTGGATAGCCAGGTCTCAGAAGACTGCCCTGCGGCTGCGCACCACCACCCCAGGAGCCCACTGGAGAGAGATGGGTTCCTGGAAAGGGAAAACTGCTCTACCTGCCAGGCAACCTCCCAGCTGGCTTCTTGGCTCCAAGGTGACAGGCCTGCATGGAAGGGGGCCCACTGCGTTGTGGCCCCCACTCCTACCCCAACATAGCCTCAGTGTCCACACTGCCCTGCGGGACCCATCTCCCCCTCCCTCCTACCTCCTGAGGGTATACCCCCCCATCTCCCAGTCCCACAAACGCAGACCACACTGTTAAAAATAGAGCCTCTTTATTGGTACCTGTAAGCTCAGGTACAAGGTGTTCCCACAAGCACGCAGGCTGGCAAGGCCTCCTGGGCAAGAAGGCAGGCCCAGAGCCTGGGCTTCTTGGCACAGACATAGAGAAAAATGAATAAATTATAGTTCTAACACTCAAGGACGATACAGAAATTAGGATGCACAACTCAGCATCAGCAAACGTAGGGCAGAAAAACCACAGGGGCCACCCCTCACTGCAGCCAACTGGCCTCAGGGCATGGGCAGGTGGCCCAGGCTGGGGCATGCAGTGCCCAGAAAGCCCCGAGACAGTAGTCAGGGGAGTGCTGGGGGCCCCGAGGCTAGCCCCTTGCCCTCTCTGGGCCCTCTCTCCTGCTTCCCTTCTACATTAGTGGGCCCAGAATAAAGGCTGTGGCCTTTGGGGAGGAAGATGATGAGGCAGAGGACAGGAAGCAGAAGGGGCTGTGTGGGGCAGAAGCAGGTTTTGGTCACAGTTGGTCAGCCCAGCCCCCCTACCTAGACGCTGTCCTCGGCCACCTGCCCGGAGCCAGGCAGCTGCCACAGTAGGACCGTAGGGCCCCAATCCACACCTGGTTTGTACCAAAGCCCAGGTAGGGCAGGACTGAAGGACTACAAGGCAGAAGGGACTCACAGGGGTCTGTGCCCCACCCCAACCCCAGCACTGCCCACCAGCCAGAGGGGAGAAGCCTACGCCTCCTAGTCTCCGAATAAATTATGGAAATAAATTATAGTCTTCACAGTCCAGAAAACACAGCCACCCATGGGTCGGGGCTCAGGGCGGCAGGAGAAACCATTAGAAGTGGCTGATTTCAGCCCCGTCTGGTTTGGGCTGAGGAACATCATACGAGACCGAAAAGGGGTCTGCAAAGCTCCAGGGGAGCCCTGTTTCCTCCCGTTCCGGGCACACACCATGGAACTGGAAGGAGAGACTGTGTGAGCTTTGGGGGATGGAGTGGGGGTCCGGGTGGCCAAAAGGGAAAGCCCCCTCCCCGCCCTCTCTTCAGCACAGAAAGTTACAAAAATAAATAAATCAATCCAGAGTGTTGCACAAAAATCAGGAGTGCCCGCATGGATGAGCCAGCCAACGGGAAACCCTTAACATACAGACCTCAGGGAGCCCCCAAATTACAACAAAGCAGCAACAGGGCTCTTGGGGCCGCGAAAAGGTACCCTGGTTGTCACACCGGCCCTGGCTCCACCAGGGGCACCGGGGCAGTGTCCTCAAACAACTGGCTGTCTATGAAGGGGGCCAGGGCCTCAGCAGCGGGGTCCGGCAGGCCCACGACGGGCTCCAGGAAGCAAGCGCCAGCGTCCCCGGGGGGAGAAAAGGCAGGCCAGGGGAAGGAGGGGGCCTCGAGGTTGTCCAGGCCGTCAGACACCGTCCGGGAGGTGTAGTGAGGCCCGAGGCTGTAGTCTGGCAGGGCCTGGAGCAGCTCGAAGGAGTCGCAGGAAGACAAGCTGAGGTCCACGGAGTTGCTCTGGCCAGCGTCCGAGCTGGGCGGCACCGAGGTGCCAGGGAGGCTGCCTTCTCCCAGCCCTTCAAGGCCACTGTTGAGGAAGAAGCTGGCATCCAGGTTGGCGTTTTCGTCCAGGATGCCTGACGTGAGGCTAGAGCTGGAATGGCCGTGGGTCCAGCTGGCCAGGCCACCAGGGTCACCAGTTCCAAAGATGTCAGCTGGGTGGAAGCAGCTGAGGTTGTCGAGGTTCCCCACCCCCCGGTCCTCCTCCTCCTCCTCCTCCTCACCGCCCAGGTCCGAGTCACTGAGACTCAGGACCCGGGCCAGGCTGTCATCATCCATGTCGGGCTGGAAGCCAGGGCCAGGCAGGGCTGGGTGGGCGGTGCTGCCCGGGGCCTCGCTCGTGCCCGATGCTGTGGAGGAGTCGGTCATGTCGCTGCTACAGCTGTTGTCTCCCAGCTCACTGCTCCCGGGGGGCTTGGCCAGCGGGAAAGCGGGGGCCAGGACCTGCTCACCAGGGCTGGCTGGGCCGCCCTGGCCTGGGGCCTCCAGCTCCCCCAGGCTCTCAGCCCCCTGCTCCAGCTGCAGGCGGGTGAGCGTGTGGAGGAAATGGGTCTGCACGCGGGCCTGATTAAATTCCACGCGGCCCTTGGGGTTCTCGCAGCCCTCCCTGCAGCAGCCGCAGGGGAACGCGGTGTGGTCCATCTGCAGAGAGAGCAGAGCATGAGCGAGGATCCCGTGGGGCCCAGAGAAGCGCCCGAGCTCAGGCTCCCCTTCCCAGCCCATACCTGGCACTTGATGCCAGCCAGACTGCAGCTGCAGGTCTCGGGGTCACAGACCCGATCACAGTGACAGCCACAGTCCTCCCGGGACTGGCGCAGAGCCTGCAGATCCCGCTTCTCCTCACGATCGATCCTCCGCACGCCGGCAGCCCGCAGCAGAGCCCGCCGTCGCCGGGCCGGGTAGGGCTGTAGGAAGGTCATCTCCTCCAACTGGCCACCAGCCACGGCCACAGCCAAGTCCTCTTCCACGGAGGCGTCATCAATGGTGTCCACTGTGAGTGGTACCCCGGTTTCTGCAAGCTGTACCCACGGGAGGGAGGAGGGATGGGAGAGACAGTCAGGGGTCTTGGCCCCCGCAGCCATCAGTCCCTGGACAAATGTTCCCCACAGGCTTCCTCTGGGCTGGGCACCATGGATACCACACTGAACCGGAAGGCCAAGAACACTGCCCTTGGGGCATTTGCAAAGAGATTTCCTGTTCCTGTCATTCCCCAGTTCGTGGACAAGCCCCCCGCCTCCCTCTGCAGCCAGCCTGACACCCCGACCCCCAATGTCACATCAACTCCCCATCCCCCGCCCCCCCCGCCCCCGTGGCGAGGTCAGATAGCTTCAGGCACCATGCCCCCAGCCCCTACAGCAAACACAGGCCCTTCCACACCCCACTCTGTCTGCAGATAATCCGGGCAACAGGCCCTGATGGAGCAATACTGGCCCCAGGGGCCTCTTTCCCCAAATACAGAATGAGCAAACTCGCCCCCACCCTGGAGGCCCCTCCCCTCAAGGCCTGGACTTCCGAAGCCCACCAAGGGCCCGGCTGATGGAGAGAGGTCTCCCTACCTTCCACCGTAGCGCCTCCAGCTTCTCCTCCTTCAAGCGTAGGCGCAGCTTCTCACGCCGTGCCCGGGCTTGCTCCTGCGTGAACTCAGCCAGGGAGAAGCGGCGGCAGGCGCTGTGGCGAGGGGCCATACCCAGAGTGCAGCCACCACGGCTGGGCACGCTGGTGAAGCCCTGGCACCGCGGAAAGTAGAAGACGGTGATGCCATCGAAGGCGACGCGGCCCGACCGCTTCCGGGGAGCCCGCTTCAGGATGGACAGGGCTGGAAGGCACGGAGGGAAGGGGCAGGGCATTAGTTCTCTGTGAGGGACAGGATGGCAGACCTCCAGGAAGACGATGCTGAATGGCTTCTCCTCTCCTCTCGTCCCGCTCTGACCTCCCACCCAAGAGAAAAAGAAACAGATCTGAGTTTGGGAGCCAGCCTGGCTGGGATTAGAGATGGTAAAACTGAATGCCACTCCTAGGTCAACATGGGCACTTACCAGTCCAAATGAGAGCATTTGTGAGCTTAAACATCTTTCCCCTCTTTATTAGCCACTTATAGGGTCCTTATGCAATTTTCTATAGTTTTTATTGATTTGTAGGAGCTCTTTATATATGATATTAAAGACACTGATCATCTGTCTAACATATCTGTGCAAATATTTTAGTCTTATTTTTGTTCAAGGCATTTTACAAAATAACTTCTAAGGCCATGTAATTAAAAATATGTTGTTTATAGCTTTTCTTGCATTTTGCAACAGGCTTAGAAAGGCTGTTATTTGCCTTCCTAAGTTATAGACTGTATATTCATTAGTAACCTATGTATTTGGTATATTCTATACAAATATTGGTATACTATTGCTTTTAACTGAACCATAAGTAGTTACCTTAAAACAGTTGAATATTGGCAACTGCATGTATTTCAACTTAATATATTATTTTGCCTGTCCCAATCCAATACACAGAATTCTTGTTCTCTCTGCAACCTGAACTGGGTAGCACTTATTGAACAATGTTAACTAGTGGTGACAGACAGCATCCTCATCTTGTTCCTTAGTGGGACGGCTTCCAATATTTCCTCATTAATTGGAATGCCAGCTTTTGGGTCGAGACACATATTTTTAATCACTTAAGGCAGAATTCACTTATTGCTATTTTACCAAGGGTCTTATCTAGAAGGAACATGACATTTTATCAAATGTTTTTCAGCATCCACAGTGGCTCTCATATTTTCCCTCCTTTGATATCGCCATTGGGTAAACTCTAAGACTGCATTTTATAAATATCAAACCATTCTTCTATTGCCAGAATAAACCCACAGTTTAGTCAACATACTGTTCGGTTCTGTGTGCTAAAAATCATTCTCTTTTTCTATGTATAATACACAGATATACATATTGGTACATAAACAGAGACACCATATCCGGGTTATTAAGATGTCACAGCAGGGATAATTAGGAAAAATATGTCTAAAAAGGCTCCTTGGGGTTGGGGGCAGCAATAATGGAAAACACAGCCGAGGAATACTGCTTTAGGGCTATCTTTGTCATTTTGAAATCAGAATGACGCCAGCTTGAAAAATAACTGGGGACGAAACCTTTCCACTATGTTCAGACAAAGCCAAATGGCATTTTGACAGGAGAGGGACCGGCCTGACAGGCCCCGCGGTGCAGAGTGTGGGGCGTGGGACTCCAGTGGTTCAGTTGGTAGGACAGGGTGTGCAAGCTGGAGAAATGAAACTGGAACATAAGGGAGGAGTTGGAGCCAGAGGGCCCCAGGGCCACTCTGAGGAGCTCCGTCTTGACCTGCAGGACTTCTAAGCAGGAAGTCCTGAGGTCGAAGGTGAATCTAGCTGGGCCCAAGTGCCTCGGGACAGTGGACATTCCCGAGTGACCACTGTATTACAGGAAGTGGCCAAGGTGGGGAGCCAAAGCTGTGGGGACATGACCTCCAGAGGCTAGAATAGCTTTGTCAGGGGCCTCCCAATTTCATCTTCAGGAAGGAAGAAGGGGTGTGGTGGTTCCCAGGGGAGGGGGACTCACGGGTGAAACTCCGGGGGCCACAGAAGTCCCGATCAGGCAAGGGCAACTGATCCCAGGGGCCCTCCTCATCGGAGTCCCAGGCCAGGGAGACTGAAGAGCTTGGAGAGCAGGAGCGAGAAGGACGGCCCGAGGAGGACAAAGAGGAGGAGGATGAGCAGAGCGAGGAGGAGTCCTCATCCAGCTGGTCAAACTTCCTCTTCAGTGGCCCAGTCATGGTGGGGCAGGCGGTACTCTGGGGTCTGCGCACAGACAGCCTGGAATGGAAAGGAGAAAGCTCTCAGTGGCAGGCCTGAGGGCAGGTGCGGCTGCTCAGCCACGACCAACTCTCCCCTTACCCTCCAAGATGTCCCAGGCCCCCCACCTTGGCTCTGCATGCGGGGGGGAGGGGGTAGGCGGGGGGGAAGCACGGCTCCAGGAGGCTTCTTTCCACAAGCAGAGCACTGAGGTCCAAACCCTGATCCTGGCACTTGCAGACTCCCACCACCTCTGCCCAAAAGCCTTCCCAGGAAGCCACCAGGAACCTTCCTCACTACCTCCTACAACCCACCTACACACACGCATACACCAGACCAACAGATGGACCAGCAGACCTCAGCCGGGCCTTGCTCATTCCCCCGACAGGAATCCCGGGGGCTGACTCACTGGCTGGGTGATTCACCCGGCTCGCATCTGTGTGCCTTTGTGTGTGTGAGGCCGTCTGCCACAGGCTGCACAGCCCTGTACGGTGACTCTGCTTCCTGGTCCTCCTCCTCCTCCACCACCAACCCCAGCACACCCACAGACACACCACCCTGCGCGCGCATACACACACACTCTCTCTCTCTCCCCTTCTCTCCCTCTGTCTCTGGGGCCAGGTTGACCAGGGCACTCTGGGAAACAGGCTGGCTTCTACACTGGCCCCAATTCCCAGACACAGGACTTTCCGGAGCCCCTCCCTCCTCTCCTGTGACAGAGCCACTCAGACTTTCCCGCAGAAACCCCCGCCCCACAGAAGTCCCCTGCCTCCAGGCCCAGCTGTGCTTCATGTGTCTCTAACAACTCCTGTTTGATCTTAAAAATGCATCTACATCTTGCCTCTACTCCAATATCTAACCCTGTTTGTCTGAATTAACTTCCTATGGAAATTATTTTTTTCCTCTTAAACACACACACACACACACAAACACAACTCTTGGTGAAACTGACCGGTGGAGAAGATGTCCCACTCTCTCCTGTTAGTAGCTTGGTGACTTGGGGGCGCCTCAGGACACACAGCTTACCGTGTTCTCCCCTTTGAGGGTCTCAGCCCTCGGACGGGGTGCAACTGGAGCCTTCCGCAGCCTGGCTGGCCTCGGCTAAGGGGAGTGGAGTTGGGGGCTCCCACCCCTAAATGCCTCCGCTATCCCTGGGAATCCCCAAAGGACTCAGTCCTAAGGGCTGAGCTACCTTGTCTCTCTGTGTCCTACAGGGCTCAGGCCTGGGCCCCAGAAGGTCACCAGGAAGAAGGGGAAACGGTGCAGAGGCCCTAGTGCTGGGGAGCCCCTCCCCCACTGTCATCACAGGAAATGAGAACAGGAAAAACCAACCAGAAGGCTGGCGATCTCCTCTACTCAGGTATCCTTTCTAAACACTCCTGACCCCCTTTGCCAAGCCTAGCCCAAAGTCTCTGGATCCTAGAGGGTGCGGCGGTCAGTGGACTTACTGGATAAAATTCGGCCTAAGCACAACCTCTCCCCACAGGCAAGAGAGAAGCAAGAGAAACTCCCCTCCTTGCTAGCCCTTCACACTGGGCCAGGGGAAGAGAACGCACAGGTGCTTCCGGGGACTTCTCAGTGGGTAGTTTCTCAGGCTTGGCACCCGCAGCCCCCCTTCCCCCCGCAAACCACAAACAAAAACAACCCAGCTCCCAGCTGACCTGCACGCTCTCCTAGGAGATGGGGGGACTCATGACCCAGAGCCAGGCACACACACGTATGCGCACGTGCAGACCACAGAGACTCACACAAACACACTCCGGCAAAGCACACCCCCATACCCTGCCCCTACCAGCCCCCCCAGGAGACCCCATCCTATCCCAAACTGCAGATGCTGTCCACAGGGTGCTCAATGCAATCACACACCCAAGCCCAAGGCCCACCCCCGCCAAAACCAAATGCCCACTTTGTCTCTCTGCCTGGCCGTCCCTTAGAAACATAAAATTCCACAGGCCCCAAATCGAACCCCCTGTCTCTGTTCCCCACCCCCCGTGCCATCTGTTCCTCTTCCTGTGTCCCCTATCTTAGTAACGGCACTGCCACCCACCCAGTTACTCAAGCCAGAAACCTGCAGCCATCCTCAACTCCTTCCTCCCTCTCCCTCCAGCCACATCCAGGCACCCAGTCCTGCAAGTACACGCTAGCCCACTTAATGCACACAAGGCCGGGCAGAGGTACAGTGGGGCTGGGGAGGCCATCAGCACAGTGGTAAGAACCTTGGCCCCCAAACCAGACTGCCCGCATTGGAACCCTGGCTTGGCTATTACGCGGCTGCGTGACCCTGGCCAAGGTCCTCAAGCCCTCGGTATCTCCAATTCTTTGTCTTAAAACCTCACAGGGTTGGGACGTTTATAGGCATCAATACATGTCAAGTTCTTAGGACAGTGATACGTGCTGAGTGAACATGTCATTCTACACTGTGAGAAAAAGGAGCTCCTGGATACAACATGTGAATCTCAGGGATGTCATGTGGAATGAAAGAAGCCAGACACAAGAATACATGTGAATGAAGTTCAAGGAAAAGCAACCCCAATCAGTGATGATACAAGTCAGAATGGGAGGGAAGGGTGTTTGATATGCACTGGGGACAATCATGGGGGAAGCTTCTGGGCAGGTGGGTTCCTTAAAATGTCCTGTGTTGATCTGGCTGGTGGTGGTTCCATGAATGTCTAAAACTAAAAATTCTCCTAGCTGTACACACACAATTCATATGTTTTATGCATTTCAGGTATGGCTCCTTCAACTTTATTACTTTATGTCTCTGTTCCCCCTGCTACTGTCCATGTTCCCTGTCTCTGCTCCTGCCCTCCCCCTGCAGCCACAGTGATCTTCCTGAAGATCTCTGCCTGCCACCCCCATGCTTAGGAAAGCTGGCCCTTAGGATCAAGCCTAGAATTCCACGAGAGGCTGAAGCCGGCCTGGCTGCTGCCTCCCCCCACCCCCTCCTTCACTATATTCCAGCTGAACTTGCAGTTCCCCGAATTGCCATGACCTGCCCGCCTCCTGGCCTTTGCACAAGCTGGAACCCAGCCTACTCTCCTTTAGTAGTCATTTCCAAGAGGGCCTCCCTGAAACCCCCACTCCTCACTCCTGACTACATGCCTCTCTGGGCTCCCAAGGGCCCTGGGATTCCCCTATCCCCGCCCTTCTCTCGAAGTCTTGCCTCGGCCTCACTGCCGCTCCCCCCAACACCAGGCTGAGGGCCTCTCCGCCTGGCCATCCCTGTACCCATGCCTAGAACAGTCTGGCACACAGAAGGCACCTAAAGACCAGCAGAGGTGGGCCTCTGGGGGGTGACTGCTCAGGGCGACCTCCTGATCCTGTCACAGTTAGTGGGGGGGGGGGGGCATTTCCACCCCCAGCCTGCCTGCCTTCGAGCCACAGGAGGGGGTGGCTCTGAGGGTAGGAAGCTCAGGCCGCAGTCAGGTGCCAACATAGGCATCTCAGGAGGCTCCCTGTTCCCCAGAAGTAAACAAATAGATATCAAGCAAGCAGATTTAAGCCAGACACCCTGGCTCTGCCTCGGGCATGTCTACAGAATGGGAATTTAAAGTGTAGGCATTATAAGCTTCAAGGCTGCAGACAGGAAAACGGGGACACACAGAAGCTGCAGGTTCTAGTGATGAACCCCCAGCAGGATCTGCGGACCTAGAGTGTGGTGAGAACCGATCTCTTCCCTGACACTCCTCTGGGGTGGAGGGGGAAGGAGCAGTCCTTGGATCTTGTGCTTTCCTGTCCCACCTGGGAATCCAGAGGCTGAGAGAGGCAGAGGCAGGAGATGAGAAAAAGACTCAGCCAGAGACAAGGACAGGCCAAGTCAGAAAAAGGAACGAAAGATAGTGAAAGAGTCCAAGAAAAGTGTCAGACAGTGAGTCAGAGGAGGGGGGAGGGGCCCTCAGCAGCTACCCAGGAATCAAGATCCCAACCATGGCTCTGTTCCCAGGGTGAACACAGCCCCCTCCTAGGGTCCTGGAGGAAGGAAAAGCAATTCCCAGGAGCTGGCTCAGACAGAAATGCCACACCCCCGAGGAGCCCCAGACACAGGCCCTGAATCAAAGACAGCCAGGCTTCTTCTGGGATCTGCCTGGGCCCTGAGAATCAGGCCACCCCCCTGTCACCACACACAGGAGTTGGACAGCTCAGGATGAAGGGGTGAGACTCCCCACTCTACTACTCACAACTGTCTACACACTCAGGCCACAGTGTGAATCCCAGGAAGGCCACCTCACCCCCGGCACCAGGCAAACAAAGGCTCTTTGGGGGCCAGGGAGATATCTCAGGGCCTCTGGGAAGTCACATCAATTCCTCTGTTCAGCTCAGCAATCCCAATGCCCCAGCTCCCCACCAGAGCTGATACTGGGGAGAGGGCACCTTCAGCTGTCTCCATCCTCCTCCTCCGGGAATCTGAAGAATGTGTCCTTTAACCTCAGATCCCCAGGCCTTGGTCAGGCCAGCTCCCCCCAACACATGACCCCAGACTCTCAGGAACTACTTCCTGGGACAAGGAAAAGACACCTCTGAGTACCTCTGGCCCCCACTGGGATTGGCTAGAAAAACAACCTGGGCAGCACAGAGAGGGGAGACAGGAAGCCTTAGCACACCCATCCCCCCATCCCTCTGAAAGTGCTCCCCCAGGAGGGCACAGTTCCTCAGCCTTGGCCTCCAGGGTGACCAAATGTTGGCTGGCTACAGGTCAACTGCTCCTGCCGAAGGGAAACTGCACCTGACAGCAACTGCTTCCTCCACCTAAGCAAGGCCTCCTTCATTCTCATTCATTCATTCATTCATTCACTCATTCATTCAACAAATATTGAGCTCCTATGGCATGCCAAGTACTGTGTTAGGCACTTGGGCAGACAGGGAGCAAGACCCACACTAGGGCTGCACTCTTGCAGCTTTTGAATTTAGGGGCAAGGAGTATGTAGTTACAAAACCATCGTGAGTGCTGGGATGGCAAGCCGGAGGGGTGGGACAGGAGGGGGAAAGCTGAGGGTAAAAACAATCTCTAGGAGGAAGGGAGGTAGAAAGTTCCAGAGGGGGCACAGCATGAGAGAGAGCCAGAATGATGAGGGGGAGGGGTGTCCTGGGACAGGTTTCGAGAGCCAGGGCTGACAGGCAGGCTTTAGCCTGAGGGCACTGGAAGCCACAGTAGGGTTTAAGTAGGGAGTGACAATACCAGATTTGCATTTTAAAAAGATGGCTCAGTCCCTGACCGGAGGGGGGGTGTGACTAGTTGGCCCCGTGCCAGGGATAGATGAGCGATGACAGGACAGGGAGGGCAAAGGAGAAAGGGGAATAGACTCGGGGACCTCTGGATGTGGAGCTGGAAGAGGGCAGTGATGTCAAGGATTTGGAGGCTGGCGGTGGAGGCCTGCTCCAGAGGACTGGGAGACATCTGAGTGGAGGTGTGGGGTGGGCAGTGGAGCCGGGAGGCCTCCTCCAGTGTCAGGAGTGTAGGCTATGCGTGTGACTGTGCCGGAGAGCCGGAGTGACTAAGTGTGTGACGGCTGCTGTGGGGACATCCAAGGGTGCGTGCCTGTGGAAGGGCCCCCGGGGAGGGGAAACTGAGGACCGGGAGGAAGTACATGCTGGAGAGGGGAGAAGTGCGTGGGAGAGAGGCTACGTGTGCCCGCGGGTGTCCGGTGGGGCTGCGCTCGTGACTCACAGCGGTGGCCTCTGCGTGTGACGGTGACTGACAAACAGGTGAGCGTACGACACAATCCCTCCTCCCCCCCCCCCTCCTGCCGGGGTCCGTGACTCACGGAGCCTCACTCCTCCTCGCTCTTCTCTCCACTCCCTCCCTGACCCCCGCCGGCCGGGGGCGCCAGGCACGCGCCGCAGCCCCGGCGCCCGCCCCCGGGGGAGGGGGAGAGCCCGAGGAGGAAGGCGACAAATGTCACCTGCTCCGGCCACGCGAGGAACTTCTGAAAAGTTCTCAGGCAACTGGGTCAAAAGGAAACTCTCCCGTGGACGCGCGCACCCCGTCACCCCGCCACTCGCGCCAACCTCCGCTCGGCCGCCACCCGCAGCGGGCTCGGGGCGCCGCGACTTCTCGGGGTACAAGCGGCGGCGCGGGGGAGGGGAGCGGAAAACCTGCCACTCTCGCCTCTCCGCCTCCCCTCCCCGGAGGCCGGCCGGGCGCGCAGTCTGGGGCCGAGCCGGGCGGTCCGCGCCCCGGCTCCCGCTCAGGGGGCTGGGGGCAAGTGGCAGGGACCGGAGGGGCGCAGCCCCCCGCGCGGGACGCCCCTCCCCAAGGTCCCGGCCCGCAGCCCCTCGGCGCTCACCTGCGATCCGGGAGCTCGCCCAGGACACCGACGCGACTCGCGTCCCGGCCGGGGACGCCCCCCGCGCCGCGACCCCGTGTGCGCTCAGCCGGGCAGCCGTCGGCCCAGCCGCCCCTCTAGCTCTGCGCGTCCGGCAGCGGCGGCGGCGGCGGGAGACTGGCTGCGCCCGGCCCCGCCCGCCGCTCCGCCCTCCTCGTCAGTGGAAAACTCCGGGGCTCGCAGCGCTGACGCACGCCCGGCCTCCCGCCAGGCCGCCCGGCAGCCCCGCCCCGGAGGCGCCGCCTCCCCCCGCCCCGGGCCCGGCGTAGCGGCCGCGGGGCCTCCCTGCGGACTCTGACCCCGCGCGGGCGCCGCGACCGCCCTGCGCCCCGGGTCGCCCTCGCCCGTCCCCCTCCCGCAGTTTCTTGAAGTCGCCGACGCTCCAGCCGGCAGAGCAGGGTCCCAAAGAACCCCACCTCGCCACACGGCCCCCGTTCGCGGATGGGTAGACTGAGGCCCGGAGCAGCGCGAAGTGTCCGGAAGGCCACCCGGCGACGGTGGCAGAGCCGAGGCCTCCTCCAGGCTTTCACCCCCACCCTGCCCGAGGCAGTTGCCATCATCCAATCTAAACGTCCTTCCTCTGCGCCCTCCTTACCACCCACCCCCAGATCGGCCTGAAAAGTAAACTGTGACTGGAGAGGAACCTGGGCAGGGAGGACGGCGGGGGGGGGGGGGGGGGGCGGGAGAGAAGCGAGGGTGGGGGAGGAGGGAGGTCATCTGTAGGTCTGACCTTCACCTCTGCCCACGGGCCAGAGAACCTGCAGAAGTCCTGAGCTGGGGGTTCCTGGAAACAGCTTCCCCCCACATACCCCCTCCCCATCCCTCCTTTAAAAAAAAAGAAAGATTTCTTCCGAGCCAGACCCTGGCCACTTAAAATGGCCCACTGCCTTCTCTGCTTCCGCCAAGGCCTTTCCTGACTAGGGGCCAACTCTCCCTGTATTACTGCATAGGGGAAAGTGTGTGCATGCCACGGCAGGGAGCCCTGGCCAGGAGACCATCCTCTGCCCTTCTTCCCAACCTCAGATCACACCTTACCCAGCACGCATGTCCCTTGAGCGTTTCTACCTTCACACCTTTGCTACACAGCGTTCCTCTCGCTTGGAATGCCTGTCTGCCTTCTCGCTGCTTACCAGAATCTCATCGCCTTTAAGGTCTCAGCTTGCACTGCCTCCTCCAGGGAGCCTTCGTGGGAGCTTGACCCTCCCCCTCCCAGTCCTGCTCCCGCTGCATTCTGGGTTTTTCTCTGACTGTCCTAGATGAATGCTGTCACTGACTAGCCCAACCCTCAGGATTCCTTTCTACCTTCCTCCAGGTGGGGGTTGGGGGTGACCTCTCCAGCATAGATGGCTCTGGGGTAGAGATGATGGTGAGGGCCCTCTTGAGCCACAGGTGCTTATGTAGAGCAGGCCAGAAGGGGTCTGCCTGCCCTTTACCTTTCCAGGGAAGAAAAAATAGGAGGAAAGCAGGTTGGAGGAACCTAGAGCTCTTGTCCTTCCTGTATGTATTGAGTGTGTGTGCCTGGGGGACCTGGAGGGGCAGGTGTCTGGACAGCTGGAGCCAAGCTTCCAGTGACTTCCCAGGGTGCTCAAGATGAAGTCTCAACTCTGTGGGGCCTACAAAGCCCAAATAATCTGGCCCTTGCCCACCGTTGCAGCCTTACCTCTCTCTCTCCATGCTCCCATCCCCCACTCCCCTGCTCCTCCATTTCAGTGTCTGGAATAGGCACACATGCCTTTTTATTTATATACTATACATGTAATATTGGTACAGCCGCATGTAGTTTTAATTTACATGTGAGGTATTCTGTTCTACAACTCACGAAGTTTCTTCCCGCCTTCTCTCTGCACTCCCACCCACACCTCTTGATAACGACTCTGGTCCTGTTTGCCAATGATTGGTTTTTGGTCTGTGTCCTCATCCTGATTCAGACTTCCCAAGATGTTCATCTCCAGCCTGCACCTACCTTGCACTCAGTTGTGTGGTTTACTTGTGCATTTCCTTGTGTTGTCTGGGAGTAGTGGGAGGGCAGGGGCTGTGTCTGACTCTCCTCTATGCTCAATAAGAACCTGTTGGATACGTTAAGTATACTAGTAAATGTGCACAGGGAGCTGAGGCTCTAGAAGTGTGCGGGGCTGGAAGTGGAGACGGAGGGGTCATCAGCATACAGTGGTACATGGAAGCCATGGGTGTGGCTAAGACAGCTCAAGAGGGAGTTTAAAGTCTCCGGAGCTGGGTGTCAGTTGTTAGAGGTGACTCAAGTTGTTAGAGGTGACTCAGCCCTTAGGGCTATGATGGCAGGTGGCCACCCACCCACCACCTCCTCGGACATTCAGCCCTGTCCTCCCTGTAGCTGCTGGTTGCAGACCTTTTTGGTTCTAAGGAATCCTTTCTTCCACTGCTGCCTCCTTCCTGCCTCAGATCCTCTGGTCAGGTCCACAGGAGAAGGGAGTTTCTGTGATGTCCAGTGGAATGGAGTTCTAGTTGTCTCTTCTCTCTCTCTCTCTCTCTCGACTTCAGTCTTCCAACTTGTAAAATGGAGGCATTGGACTGGAGAACCCCACCAGCTTCAACATTCCTTGAGTTACTTTCTAGAAGATGCTGCCTGGGCAGAGTTGAGCGTTGGAGTTAATGGTGTCTCAGGCTGCCTAGGTTTGCATTCTGCTGGGGAGTGTACTGGAGAATCTAGATGGGACAGAAACCAGGGCAGGGAGTTGGCAAGGGCTGGAGTGGGGGCTTAGAGCAGGGAGCCCAATGGGTGATGGGGTTTGGGGGCAGGAAGGGAAGGAGACCATAAGAGAAAATATAGGAGAATAAAAATAATCAAATAAGTGATGTGTTTTCTCTAGCAAAGTGTCTCCCTGTCCTGGGATGGGCTCACCAGATGTTCCCCAGATGTTGTTGGTGATGGGAAACCTCTCCCTCTGGGATCCCAACTAAGCTCTTCCTGTTCATGGGGAAATGAAGGGTCTGTTCCAAGGCAAGGAGGGTGGGGTCTGGAGCAGCATCCATCTGTGACTATGGCACATACATAGGCAGAAACACACCCACACATCCTCAGGGAATTTCTGAATACTTACAAGGGTCCAGAAAATTTCTCAAACATTCAGCATCCCTGGACCACCCATTTTAGGTAAATAAAACAATTATTACTAGTTTTAAATAAATATTTTTCAAACTTAAAAAGGAATGATCCCATCTGAAAAACTAAAATTAAAAAGAGTAATGCCAAATGTGGGAAGATTGAGAATTAACCAGATCTATCATGCAGTTTTGGTGGGTGAATTCATGCAATCACTTTGGAAAATAATGTGGCAGTACCTAGTAAGCTGAACATAGGTAAGCTCTGTGATCATCTAATTCTATTTCTCAGTGAATTCCCAAGAGGGAAACAAAGTGCTTATGCCCACCAAAAGACACTCAGAAAAATTGTATAGCAGCTTTATTCATGACAACCTAGAATTGGAAACAACCCAGATGTCCAATGGAAACAAACTGTGATTTATCTTGCAATAGAATGTTACACAGCAATGAAAAAGAACAAATGCTCAACCCATGCCAGGACAGGGTGAATCTTTATTATTATTTTTTTAATTAAAGGATTTATTTATTTGACAGAGAGCACAAGCAGGGTGAGCAGGAGAGGGAGAAGCAGGCTTCCTGCTGAGCAGGGAGCCCAATGTGGGGCTCGATCCCAGGATTCTGGGATCATGACCTGAGCCAAAGGCAGATGCTTAACCAACTGAGCCACCCAGGCGCCCCCAGGGTGAATCTTTAAACCATTATATTAACTAGGGGCCCTGGGTGGCTCAGTTGGTTAAGCGTCTGCCTTCCACTCAGGTCCCGATCTCAGGGTCCTGGGGTCGAAAGCCCCAGGGATGGAGCCCCGCATTGGGCTCCCTGCTTGGCAGAGAGTCTGCCTCTCCTTCTGCCCCTCTCTCTGACCCTCCCCCCACTCGTGGGCACAGGCGCACGCACTCTCTCGCCCAGTCTCTCCCTCTCAAATAAATAAATAAATAAATAAATAAAGTCTTTAAAAAAACATTAAATTGACTAAAAGAAGGCAAGCACAAAAGAGCAATAACTGTAATTCCACTTATTTATATGAAGTTTAAACAGTGGAACTAGATAGATAACATTACTTTGGGGGGCATTAATGGGGAAGAGCAATAACAGAGCCTTCTGGGATGCTGTAGATGTTATGTGTCTTGATCTGGGCAGTGGTTGGACAGGTACATACTTAGGTAAAAATTCAAGTTCTCCGCTTCAGATTTGTTCACCTTCCTGTTTGTAAGTTTCACCTCGCTAAAAGGAGCAGGGAGGGAGGGCGTGGCAATCAGAGTGCTGTGATTGGGGCAGGGATGAGGTGTCTCAGCCTTCCACCAGGAAGTCAATCTACCTCCTACCTGGGTCTCACAGGTCAGGTTCAATTGTTTAGATTTCTGAGATGGTAAGAATTTTATTCCACCGTGATTCTTAGGTGCAAGGGGCTTCATGTTATTTTGCACCTACGAGTTTTACAGTTTTCGCTCTTGTGCTCAGGTCTTCCATCTGTTTAGAGATTGTTTTTATATATGGTGTAAGGTCAGAGTCTAACTTCACCCTTTTGCATGGGAATATCCAGTTTTCCCAGCACCATATTTTGAAAAGGTGTTATTTTTCAACATCAAATCAAAGCAGCTGAGTCCACTGGAGAACTTCTACCTCCCCCAGCTGGGATACTCTCCAGAATGCCACCCCAAACCCACCACCTCCGAGGCTTATCTGAGGAACGGGGAGCGCCTTTCCCTATCCCAGGTAGCCTGGCTCTCTGATTTTCAGTCCATGTTGTCTGCTCACGGCTAATATGCTCCTTACCCAAGCCTATGGATTCACGGAGAATAGCTGCTGTCTCAGGAACAGCAGAGTTGAGGTGGGGGAGGAGTCTTTAGTAAGGCTGGGAACGGGGACTAAAGTCCTGTCTCCTTAGGCGGATCAAAGGTCTCTCTCTGGGCAGCCCCCTCCATCACCTCCTCCTCTCCCCAGTCCTGTGTTGAGGAGTCCTTCTCATCTCCATCTTGCCTCATCCTCCTCCCCTCAAAGGAACTCACCCCTCCAGGCCCCCCTCCCTCCTACCCACCCTAGTCCCCACAATAAACTAAAGGGGTGGCTCCCAGACCAGCAGCCTCAGCATCACTGGAGAACTTGTTAGAAATGCAGATTCTTGGGTTCTCCCCAGACCCACTAAGTCAAGAACTCCGGCCGTGGGGCCCCGGCAACGTGTCTTCCACCAGCCCTCCAGTGGATTCGGATTTGCGAAGGGGCTTGGGCCCCACTGAGCTAAGGCCTTGGGAAGCAAAACCCAAGAAAGGGGATTGTCTTCAAGTACAGGTCTTGAACACTCTCGTTTGTCTAACCTGGAAGACTTTTGAATGGAGATCTGTGGATTAAAAATCTGAGCAGTGAGTTCTGGGTCAAAGGATTTTGATAGATACTGCCAAATCGCCCTCCCTAAAAGTTGCCCCAATTTCACTCTCCAGGGTATCTAAGCAAGCCTGTTTCCCAACTCTCTCCCTGGCACTGGGTGTGATCACACGTACTGATCTCTGCAGGTCTGACAGGAGAAACAAAGAAGATGCCTTAGTGTTTTCGTTGGCATTTCTCTAGTTATGAGTGAAGTTGAGACTTTTTTAAGCCACTTGATTTCTCTCCAAACTGCTGGTTTATGTTCTTTACATATTTCATATAGGGCTAAATCTTTGAAGATTAAGGAGATGAGCCCTTCTGTCTGTCACGCATGATGCACTCATTCCCGCTTTGTTTTCTACCTTGGTTTATAGTATATTTTACACAGTTTTAAATTTTTAAGTATTTAGGGATCAAAATTTCTTAAGTATTTAGGGATCCTGAGTTTAGTGTGTTCCATTATTATCTTATTATTATAAATTCACCTATTCTTTTCTCTAGAGATTTATGGTCTATTTTTAATATGTAAATCCTTTATCCATTTGGAATTTATTTTGACTTAAGGAATGGAATAGTGTGCCCACTTTATTTTTTCCCCAAATAATTAGCTAATTTTTCAGCCACCTTTTTCTCCTAATTTAAATGTTACCTTAAACAGATAAAATATCTGGTTTTCTATTCTGGTCCACTGGGTTGTCTGTTTCATCTCTGGGTACCAAATTGCTTTACAAATTATAAAATTTCATAATGTGTTTTGTCATCTGATAGGTCTAGCCCCACCGTATTACTTTTCTTTTCCAGGACATTCCTGGCTCATTTGCCTTTTTGAGCTTCATGTCATTTTTTGGACAAGTTCCCCACCTGACAAACAAACAGACAAAAATACAGTGAATCACATTGACCAAAAAAAAAAAAAAACGAACAAACCAAAAAACACATTGAATTCATAGATTAATGGAGCACTGACATTTTTATAATATTGAGTTCTTTCTATTCAAAAGCACAGGATAGAAATTTCCCTCTCTAATTTTAATATTATCTTTATAAAGGCCCTTAGATGTCTTTAAAATATTTTTCTAAATATTTTATCTCTTTTATTGTAACTGCAATTTCTTCTTATTATATTTTCTGACAAGTTGTATTTTTTTAATGTAAAGGATGTTTTGCATATTAACCTTGGAAAGTGCCATTATCCAAATTCCCTCCTTTTTTTTTTTTAAGATTTTATTTATTTTTTTTTGTCAGAGAGAGAGAGAGCACAAGCAGGGGGAGCAGCAGGCAGAGGGAGAAGCAGGCTCCCTGCTGAGCAAGGAGCCCGATGTGAGGTTTGACCCCAGGATCCTGGGATCATGACCTGAGCTGAAGGCTGATGTTTAACCGACTGAGCTACCCAGGTGTCTCTATACTGAATTTTCTTATTGTCTCTAACAGTTGTGCATTTATACATAATTTTGCTAGTCTGTTAAGGTTTGGTTGTTTTAAGCAAGGATGGTTGTGGGATATTTGTCAAATGTCTTTTTGGCATCTATTAAGATATTATATAGTTCTCCTTTGATCTGTTAATATGTTCTATTTTATTAGAGATTCCCTAATATTATTGAACCATTTGCATTACTAGGACGAACTTACTTGGATATGATGGATGATTCTTTTGAGATATTGTTGATTTGTATTTGCTAATATTTTGAGGTTCTGGGGGTTTTTTGCCTCTCAAGTTCAATCATATTTAATTACCGTTCAGATTCTCCACGTTCCCTCTTACCATTTGTTTTCTTGATAGGTCATGAGCTGATGGGGTCGATTTAAATGTCCTCTTGTGCTTGATCCAATTTCTACCTGCATTATCTGTATATTGTTATTCTGAACTGTCATATCTTATTCTTGACTTTGAAGCTATAGAGATTTATTATAGAGGTGCATAGAGATTTCTAAAAACTAGATTCTTAATGTGGGTACTGCTCTCTCTACCGTTCAGCTTCCTTGCGCCTCATTTAACAGTTTCATTTTTAATTTAACCCTGGCTGATGGTAACTGAAGCCTAAGCCCAGTATTTTCTTGTATAACTTGGTTTATATTAAATTTTTAATTTTCCTAAGTTATTTTGGTAAAGATACATCTCTTCTATGCAACATACAATAGGAGATCATTTTACAATTCAACGTGAGAGTCTTTTTTCTATTATAAGGATGGGCTTATCTACTTACATTTGTTGATATAACTGATATATTAGTTTTAATTCTGTCATCTTATCTCTGTTATGTTTTCCATTTTAATACTTCCTCTGTTTTCTGTTTTACCATGTGTATTTTTTTGTCTTCTTTGATATGCATGTGTGTGCGCACATGTGTTTGTATTTTTGTCTGATGATTTGAAAGTTTACAGTCTGTTTCTGATTTTTCTAGTGGTTGCCTGTATATTGATTTATTTCTCTGCCAAGAGAAGAAAATCTTCAAATGTAAGGCAAAGAGTCATTTTCTCAAAGGCTGAGCCTTGACACCACAGTTCTGTCTTCAAATTTTTGGTATCTTAGCCTCGACATGAAAAATGGTTGTAGTCTCACCCTGAAGCCAAAGGTTCAGGGTAATCAAGGCATTGAGCATGCGGCTGAGCTGCTGCTTGAGCTAGTCACGGACAGCCGAGCGCTGCTGGTGCCACAGAGACAGGCTGTACGTCGTGTCTTATTTCAGAGCCTCACGTGAAGATCTTTCCCCACCAGCCAGCGTACTTTGTTCAACAGTGTCTTGTACTTGCTGTCCATTTCTCTGCACAGTATCTGAAGAGACGTAGTCAGAGAGGCCATGAATTGAGTGCATTGACTCTTCTTGCTACTTGTTTTCACACATACCGAGATCAGGAGCCAGATTGTTGCCTGACAGCTGGTCTTTGTGAATACAGTGGTGTGTGTTGGTGTTCTGATGCAAGGGGTGTGTGTGTGTGTGTGTATGTGTGTGTTTTCTTTTAAATCTGTGAACTGATGCTGGTAGATCAGTCAGCATACCAACAGATAAAAGTGCACTCAGAAGAGGATGATTTTAGGAAAGCTTGTTTACAAGGACTATTTACAAACATGTAGGTGTAGGAGCACCTCCCTCGGGGGATGTTGCAATAGCTGGATGGCACAGCAGAGCTGTTACCATCAACAGGCCTGAAGGGAAAGGGGATGGTCACCAGAAAGGAGAGAACTGAGCAGAGGAGGCTGGCTACCTTGGGAGGCCCAGTGCCCCCCACCCTCCCTGCTGAAGAACCATATCCAACACAGGAAGACTCACAGGCAGGGAACCAAGGGGCTAAATGCCCATTTTCACTCTCTTCCCTCTCCTTTTCCTGCTGGGTCCCCATAGCTGACCCCAGCTGGAAGCCAGAAGCTCATTCATTTCATCTTACAAGAAATTTAGTGATAAATAGAACAAAGAGTCATCGCTTAGGCTTCCCTCATGTTTTTCTGAAAATATGTGGAGAGCTGATACATCAGGGGTACACCCATTAGGAATGCTTTCGATTACCAGTACCAAAGAATCCAAGTTACAGTGGCTTTAAACATAGAGGGGTTTACTTCTGTACTGTAACAGGAAGGCTGGATGTAGGCAGCCACTGACATTCAGTAATGTCAGTGCTGATGTCTCTAGAATTTTCTCAGCCTTTACCTTGTGCTGGTTGCTTCATATCTGCAAGATGACGGCCCAGCACCAGGCATCATGACCACAGTTAAGTTAGGAAAACGGGGAAAAGGGGTACCAGCATGTATGCCCATTTGATTCAAAACAAAAACAACAACTTTCATAGCTATACCCTCAGCAGACTTCAAAGCATATTTCATTGGCCAGAACTGATTTTATGGTCTCTTATAGCAGCCAGGGAGATTGGGAAAGTGGGAAATGGGCTGGTCGTGATGGATTTAGACTACTTGTAATTAACTGCCTGAGATTGGAGATGTTGGTGCATGGATCAAAATCAGGAATCTGTTATCAGGAAAAGAAGGGATGGAATAAATTCTGGATCAACAATGAACAAGGCTTACCACAAGTGGTTTTATTCAACAATAAAGCCAATTGTCTGCCAGCACTTACTCAGGACAGAAATTGCTCTTTCACACTATGTGCTATTGATTTTATGTGACATCCGAAAGTGTTGTTTGATTAAGTAATTTTGCCCAAAGCTTGCTCTGCTTTTCTCCAGTAGCCTACGATTTAATTTATAAGCCACGGTTTGAATCGTGTGTTGGTTTTCGCTTTAAGTTAGATAACTTTAATGGTGCTTCTCTGGTTTTGATCTTTTCTCTGTCTTTAGTGGCAAAATGCATCATTATCACACAGACATGATTATTTCACCCATATTCTGGAAGGATTTGATTGGTTTTCTACCTAGCTTGCAGGGCCTGATGTGAAGATGATGCAAATGTCTCAGTGGGCCTCGTGCCACTATTTGACAAAGTTTCATAATAGACAATGCCTCAGGGAAGAGGAAATGCATTACCAGCTAACAAAATCCTACTTTCAGATATCCATTCCCACATCTGTCTTTCTGATTCACACTTTTTTTTCCACTTATGTAAAATCATCTTCTTCTACACACTCATCTACCCTGGTATATATGATCGCATTTGATGTTGCACAGTTTTGTTACTATTTCCAATACTCCTTTTTTGCTTTAACAAACCTCTTTTGAACTACTGTTTCACCTTTATGATTTGGGGTCCCACTACCATAGCGTAGTTAACAACAAAATGGAAATATGACGAATGTAAACAATAACATGAATGTGGTTGAAAATATCTTAGCAGGGGCTCCTGGGTGGCTCAGATGGTTAAGCGTCTGCCTTCGGCTCAGGTCATGATCCCAGGGTCCTGGAATCAAGCCCCGCATCGGGCTCCCTGCTCGGCGGGAAGCCTGCTTCTCCCTCTCCCACTCCCCCTGCTTGTGTTCCTTCTCTTGCTGTCTCTCTCTCTGTCAAATAAATAAAATCTTAAAAAAAAAAAAATCTTAGCAAGTTGAACTACAGTTAATGTCACTCTCTTTACTAAATATGAGCTGAATCGAACTGGCCAAATAAGTTCTGGTGGCACAGGGGCACCGACCAAACAGTGATGATCGTTGCAAGGTAATGGATTTGTACGGAAATCATCACTTACCTCACATTTTTTAAAAAGATTTATTTAGGGGCCGGGGGAAAAAAAAAAGATTTATTTATTTATTTGAATGAAGGGTGGAGGGGCAGAAGGAGAGGGAGAGAATCTCGAGCAGACTCCCTGCTGAGTGTGGAGCATGATGCAAGGCTCAATCTCAGGAAGCTGAGATCGTGACCTGAACCGAAATCAAGAGGCAACCGCTTAACCGACTGAGCTACCCAGGCGCCCCACTTATCTCACACTGATGAAATGTACATAAACAAAATTGCTTGTCAGTGTGGCAGACTCTGCCACACCCTCCTCGTGTCCGGTGGCACTCCCAATTCCCACACGTGCTCACGGCGTCTCACTGCAAACACATGCGATGCTGAACCTGGGGTATTTCTCTGGTCACAGGATGGTGCTCAACTGGCACGCAGGGCAGGCTGGGAGTGCCAGGGAGCTAACGCCCCAGATGCAGCCCTTTACCCGAGCGGACTAGGGTGGGGCTCTCCGAGGCACGTTGCACACAGCATCCCAGAGGCCCCAGTGGGGCTGAGCCTCAGTTGCCCACAGCAGCAAACACGCATCAACACACCGTGTGGTGGTTTCCTTCCCTTCCCTACCTCCTGGTCTCTCCATTGTCCTTCATGGGATCACTTCCCAAGTGAAACACTTCTACTCACATCTTTGTCTCAGGGTCCGCTTCTCGGGGAAATGAGCCCAAGGTCGTTTTTTTTCTCTCAAATTCCCTGCTGGCCATGAGACTCATGAGCCCCACTTTAGGAAGGGCTTCTCTAGACGACTCTGCTGATTTTACAAATGCCTGAGGCCCAGAGCCGAGGGTCATTCTGTAGTCACAGGCAGGCCCAGTCCCCTGTGATGGAACCAGTGCAGGAGGAGGCCTGGAGGCCTTTAGGGGCTGCATTAGAGGGTCTGACCCGAACTCCTGATGTGACACACAGGGACCTTGAGGAATAAGGGATGGGGCGGCTGAGGGGCTGGGCCTGACCGCTCTGCACCTCCACATTCCCGAGCCCCTCCCAGCTTGTGGTCCAGTTCCTGCTTCCTGGCCCCCACCACTGAAATGGAGGTTTTTCTGGGTCTTTCTTTCCTGGGTCTTTCCTGAAGAAGTCCTCCCCAAATATCCCATACATACACATACATGCGTCTCTCTGGGATCCCAGCTCTGTGGATCTCAAAGATACTGTGGGATGGATTCATGTCCACAGCAGAAGGGGAAACATTTTTCTCTGTTTTTTTCCCCCCTGTTGCGACCCTGTCAACCATTTCCAGAAGAAGAAACTGGCTTCTCGCCCAGCTTTCTAAATAATATGATCTATTCCCAGTGCCCAACCCACAGACCTTTTCTTATTTCCATTTGACAGACTGGGACATCTAAGACCAAGGCAGAAATTATATCATGAGCCCATGATCTGACTCTCAGACAGTGATTCGCCATTCCATCTTCACAGCAGGCTTGCGAGGGAGTCTCTTTAAGCCACAAACTTACCCTCATGGTCACCCACAACCCCAGGATGAATAGAAGCTGTTGGGGTCATGGTTCGGCTGGTAAGACCACCTGCCCTCCTGGCTGTGCCCTTTCCAGGTCCTTCACCTTGGTTTCTATGGGACCAACAGGGGTGTCATCCAGTGCAGCACAAATGTCCAGGGTCAGCCCCTGCAAGAAGAAATTCACTTCTATAACATTTACTAACTCTGTAGCAAACAGGGACCTAGGTTCACTTGGGGAGCAGTGAGGGAGAGGGATCTTAATGAATCCAATGGATCCCTGCCCTCCCACAGAGAGCTCATAGGCTAAGAAGTGGGATAATTCACTTATGAGAAGCTAGAGTATCCTAAGGACCACAATAGTAACAGTTGTGATGGTTTAAAAACATGTCCATAAGTTCTTTCACACTCTTCTTATCCAAAGGGGGAATCTAATTCCTCTCCCCTTAAGTATGGGTCCGCCTTGGTGACTTGCTTCTCATGACTACAAGGTGGAGGAAGTGATACTGTGTGATTTCCAAGGTAAGTTAGAAAAAGGGATATAGCTACTGCCTGGCTGTTTCCTGGGACCCTCACCCTTGAAAACCCAGTCACGGGACTCCAAGGAAGCCTGGATTACTTGAGAAACCATACGTGGGTGTTCTGATCGGCTCCAGCTAAGGCTCCTGACAGCCAGCTTTAAATACTACATATAGAAGTGGACATGGCTTCAGATGATCCCAGCCTTTGTGCCTCTCCAGTTATGGGCCATCTTTACTAAGTCCCTGCCATCTTACAGATTCATGAGCAAAATAAATGCGTATTAAGCCACCAAATCTTGAGGGTGGTTTGTTATGCAGCAATAGATAACTGGGTCTGTACTAAACTGTATTGTACATTTACTAGAAGCCAAACATTGTGCTAAACACATTACAGAGTTATATTCACATTGAATCCTCCAGACCATCCTATTGGGTAGATACTATGGGAATCTCCATATTGTGGAGGAGTGAAGCTCGGAGTGATCACATGACTTACCGTAATCATAGAGCTTATAAGTGGCAGAACCAACCCCCAAGGCAGTAGTGTGCTGGTAAATGTTCACCAACCAGTGAGGGGTGGGAGTTGGGGGGCGGGGGGGCCAGGGAATCAAGACCTGCAGTGTTTGTTAATTTCCACAGTGTAAATTCTCCCACCATGGCTGATTTCAAGGTAACAGCACCTCAAGAGAAGTTGGGAAGAGATGGGCACACTCCAGGCAGCACTCCAGGCAGCTCTCCAGGAGGTTTGGGCCAGCTCCGGTGCACCACTGGGTGGAGGCCGCCAACACCAGGAACCGTGTCCTGAGATGCCAGGGACTGTAGTGAGCACTGGTCAGGGGAGTCTTCTTGAAATGTAGGTAGAGCTGTGGAAAAGTCCTTTGGGGCATTCGTGCATGCCGTTTACCAAACTGTGCCAGACACTATTGTAGTCACTGATCATTAGTGTCATGTAACACAGACAAGGTCTCTGGAATTTTCTTTTCAGCAGGACAGAGACCGAGAGACTCAAAGGCATAGGGCATATTGAGAAATTGCAGTTATTCTAGGAGTGGCAGATGGAGAGGGAAGTGGAGCCCAGACTTAGCATGTCCCAGCCAGTGCCCAGGAGGGGAGATGGGCTGGCGTCTCCCTTCCTACTTCTGCTCCTCCCCTTTGGGGAAACCCCGAGTCCAAAAAGTCTCAAGTCTATTAGACTAGGAGTACCCCCTCCCAGCCCAAGGAGGCAGCTCCAGGAAAAGGAGGGGACATGGGCTTCCCAATGCTACCTCCACCAGCCTCCCTCCCATAGCCATCCCTCCAGGTGTTAGAAGTTTCCTGAAGTTGGCCTTGAGGCTCCTCAGGCTGGGTCCCTGTCCCCAGGATCTGCGATAGGGATAAGAATCAGTGCACAATCCTGAAGTAATATCCACTTGGAGCTGATTCTTAACTAGAAGGAAAAAAAAAATGCTTCTAATCCAAAGGATTCTGTGCTCAGCAGGGAAGAAATACCTTGTCCAAGCACAGCTTCAGCAGAGAGAGAATTATGAGGAATCACTCTCTTCCAAGATGACTACATCCAACTGGTGTGATTTCTTCCAAGGAAGGGAATTTATTTATTTTTTTAATATACAAGATTGAAAATACTTAAAGCATGACATGTACAATTATTAAAAAGTTACTGAAATGTGAAGAATTAAGTTTTCCTGAAGTCTTGGATTGTGCAGAGTGGGGGTAGGGCAAGTCACTGAGGGGATCACAGTGCAAACAGAACATAGTTTAAACCAGATTTCCGAGGTCACTGCTCCTAAAGGCGGTGGCTGGACTGACACAGGGAGGAGATCCTTCCAGCAACACTCTCCTCAGCCCCGCCCCTCCCAGGCTCCAGTGGGTTCTCTTCAAGTCCCAGTGCTACCCCAAGACTGTCTTCCAGTTTATTAGGAAAAACTATGGATCTGCTCTTTCTATAAAATTGTCTCTCTCCTGCCATGGGAGAATCTTTAAAAAAATGAACAAACAATTTTTTCTTCCATTTGATAAAATTCACACATGTACTTTGTTAAAAATATCCAAAATGGGGGGCTCCTGGGTGGCTCAGTCAGTTAAGTGTCTGCCTTTGGCTCAGGTCATGATCCCAGGGTCCTGGGATGGAGCCCCCACATCCACATCCGGCTCCTCCCTGCTTGTGCTCTCACAGTCAAATAAAGAAAATAAAATCTTAAAAAAAAAATAAAAATAAATAAAAACTAAAAACCTTTTTTTAAGAAATACCCAAAATGAAAGAAAATAAAAAGTTGGGCCTCATTCTGTCTACCCTCAGTCTCTGCTAGAGGCACTATTACTAGGGCTTTTTCTTTTTGTCTTTTTCTAGAAGCAGTCTATGTACATGATACACACACCCCCCCCCACAGACATATATATCCCTCATCCTGCTTGACCTGTTGGGAGCATATATCCCAGCCCTTCTGCTCTCCCTCCCTCCCTCCCTCCTTCTCTCCTACTCCACACAGTGGTGCCACTAGGCCTTGAACATGGGCATGGCTCTCCTTGTTCTCGCGTCTCAATCAATGCAGCTTTGGAAGATCCTTTCATGGGTCTATTTTATTTCTCAATCTCTAAATATCAGAGGGCTCCAGGGCAGCGACCTTTGCCTCTTTTCTACCTACATTCACTCCCTAAGCAGCACCTTCTCCAGCCCCCCCGCCTTGCAGAGCACCCTCACCTGAGCTGGGTTCTCTCATTCTTCCACTTGCTGCCCCAGACCCACTCTCCACCCTTCTCCTCCCAGCTCTGCGCCCGGGGACTGACCTTTCTGGCTTTCCATGGGGTTTGACCGCTGGCCAAGACAGACAGGAGTTCAGGGGGAGGAGAGTGAGGTCAGGATGTCTGTTTTCCATGTAGGGTTGCCAGGGACGAGCTACACTCCTCTGCCGAAGCGCTCCACTCCTGTCAGCCTGCAACATCCAAACTTGGATCTCAAAAATAAGTCCCCTTTCCTTGGAGGAAATCACACAAGTTTGGATATTGTCCTCTCCACTTCACTCTCTGTCTGTCCCCAAGTACCGGCAACCCTCACCCTTCCCGCAACAGAACTATGGATGGTCAAGTCCCCATCGCTACTAGCTTGGGGGGGGGGGGGGTAGTCCTACTTTGTCCTAGTGGTTTCTCTGCACCCTGCTACCCTCTGTGAAAGGCCCTTTCATTAAACCCTCCTCAAATTTCTCAATCCAAGTGCACCAGCTGTTTCCGTCTGGAAACATCTGTGCTACAAATTCCGAATAATTCTGAGATTTCTATCACCCCTGAACTCCTGACCCACGTAAGTAGCTCAGACTACTGATCCCTCACCCCGCTGGCTGAAAGGCCGGCTCCTCGCAGTCTTCCCCACCCTGGTAAATGGTAACTTCATGCTTGTAGGTGCTGGTACTCTTACTCTTTCCCAGTCACGTCTGGTCTATCAGCAAACAGTGCTGCCACGAGCCACCTAAGGAATTTATCCTTGCAGTCCCGTCCGCAGGACAGCTCCCTACGTGCGTAGGGGTTAGGTTAAAGGGTAGGTTCCTTTGAAATTCTGATTATATTGCCGAGTTGTTCTCCAACCTGGAAGGCCCAGCCCGTTCCTGTCCGCCCCGCCCCCTTCCCCCCTCCCCCCAGCAGTGGGTATCGCTCCTGTTTCCCCACCTCTATCACGCAGTATCAGACTTTTCGATCTTGGTTAACACAGATCGGTATGTTGGTGTCTAACCGGCAATTCTACGGGGTGGGAGAAGCGAAGCCCTCTTCCCGGGGAACGTCCCCGGGGGTCTGCTGGGGCCAAGCGTGCGACCCTGCCCCCCGCCCCCGGCCGGGCGCCGCGCAGACTGCGCCAATGGCTCCACTCGCTCCCTGGTTTTCCGCGCTTTCCTCCCCCGCCCCCCAAGTTTCTGATTCCTGGAACCAGTCTCGGTGACCTCACGCCAGTGACTTCACATCCGGGACCTTCTGGGAATTCTCAGCGGCACTTTTTCGTAAGAAACCTAAACGGGGGAGGCGGGAGGAGGGGGGTGCGACGGAAGGAGGAGTGCGGAGCTTTTGGGGAAGAAGAGAGGGAACCGCAGGGGCAGCTTCCTCCTTCCGACCGGGGGCGGGTGGAGCTGGCCGGGGCGTGTGGCGGAGTTGCGAGGACACGCGAGTCCCCGCCCCCGGCGCCGCCAGCCCGGCGCGCGCGCGCCCCCTCCCCGGGCCGCGGAGCCCAGCCCGGATGGCTACTGGGATGGGACTAGGGCGCGATTCCCCAGGACCCAGGCTGAGCCTCGGCCCGAATTTTCTTCGGGAAGTTAGATGTGCGTCTAACATGGCAGCTCTGCCACAGGTGGGGTGCAGGTATCAAGAAGGAGAAGACGCAGGTGGAGGTGATTATGGACTTGCAGGTACTAACAGTACGGCGGGAGAGAGATGCACGAAGCCAAAAGGTTACAGTCGGGTTTTCCAAGCTCCAAAACTGCATAAGATTGAGAGGTCAAAGAAGGACACTCCTGATGGCTTTTGCTTTCTTGAAGAGGTTGCCTCAGAGCTGAGTCTTCCTCCAAAATAGATTTTATAACTGTGGTGGTATAAAGACGAATATGGTAATGTTAAGTATTGAGACAATTTCTTCTACCTAAAAATTCCTTTTTAAAAAAATTATTTATTTATTTATTTGACAGAGACACAGCGAGAGAGGGAACACAAGCAGGGGGAGTGGGAGAGGGAGAAGCAGGCTTCCTGCGGAGCAGGGAGCCCGATGCAGGGCTCGATCCCAGGACCCCGGGACCATGACCCCAGCGGAAGGCGGACACTTAAGGCTGAGCCACCCAGCCGCCCCTAAAGATTCCTTTTTTTCCCTTCTGATGTTATTAGAAGTTACCACATTTTCACGGGCCCTTGAAAGTATTGTGGGCCCCAGGCCCCCTGCCTGCTGTGCCCAATGGGTAAGCTGGCTCTGGGCAAAACCAGGGCTGTGTGACACGGCTTGGACAGAATATTATGGGGGCGGGGGAGTGGCTGGAGAAAGGCTGTAAAAACAGGTAGCAGCTGTACACGAAGAGCCTTGAATGACTTGAAGGAATATGAATTTTGTGTTAGAGCTGGTAGGAAATCGCCGCCTGGCTGGACTGGAGGACTGACAGTTTGGAGGTGGCACCGGAGGTGGGGAGAACACTGCGATGGCTGTTGCTGCAGTAGGACATCCTAAGTCTCAGAGCCGCAGCGGAGATGGAAGGGTGGGGAAAGGCAAAGAGAGATTTGGGAAGCCGGCAGATTGATGTGAGGGGGTGGAGCAGCGAGAAGCCTGGGCTGATTCTCATGGAAAAGGACAAAACAAAGAGGAGAAACTACGGGTTCCAGGACTCTGGGAAGATCAAATGGAAAGTCCTTCACCAGTAACAAAGCAGGGAAAATGTGCATACCATAACAGGCTTGTGGGTGGCTTCAGAGTCACCTCTTGCCCAGATCTCTGCAATAGCTCCTACTAGGCATTCCAACCCCCTCTCTGCTGCCCGAGGCGCCTCTCCAAAGCTCTCTTTCCATTGGGTCACTTTCCTTCTCCCTGTGGTCCAGAGGACAAAACTGCAGTCCTCTCCTGGGTATTTCCAGAGTTTAGAATTGAGAAAAATCAGATTGTGTTTTCAACACCCTTTACAGTAGAACACTGTTCCAGAACTTCAGTTGGCTTTCTCAGTCTCCAGTAACTCACCCTTCCCGCCAAAGAAACAAACAACAACTATACTTGACTCCCATCTTCCAATGCAAACATGGGGCTTCCTCCAGAGCAGACCAGGCTAAAACCAAGGGCTGGGACAGGAAATACACTTACGGGGAGAAGAGCTGGGCTACAATGACTGCTTGAAAGATAAACCTTCATTTATTCACTCTAAAACATGGCTCAGGCACCTGCTAAGTGCTTTTGTACCATTCTGGCAGGCACAGGGGATGCAGCAATAAACAAACGACAAGTGATTTGTCATGGAGATATTCTGGTGGGGGAAGACTCCATGTGGACATGGCACCCTCCAAAACCGGCCACGTGTTCTTCTAGAACTTTGCCTCTTCCTCATTAAAAGGTGGTGTCTAATACTCCTTGCATTCAATCCAGGCAGACTTGTGCCTCATTTGTAACCAACAAAGTGCAGCAGGAGTGATTTTGTGTGATTTCCAAGGCTGGGTCAGACAAGGCAATGCAGCTTCTGCCTTGTTAGTTGGGACACATGCCTTTGGAGCCTTGAGATGAAATGTAGGAAGTCCAACCATCCTGAGACTGCCATGCCATGGGGAAGCCCAGGCCACGTGGAGAGGCCATGCATATGTGTTCTGGCTGATATCCCAGCCAATAGCCAGCATCAGCTGTCAGACGTGTGTGGATGAGGCTTTCAGAGGTTTCCAGACACTAGCTGTTAAATTACTTCAGCCTTCACGTCTTCCCAGCTGAGGCCCCATACATCATGGTATAGAGACAAGCCATCCCCACTGTGTTCTGGCCAAATTCATGACCCACAGAATTCATGAGTGTTATAAAATGGTTGTTTAAACTACTAAGTTTGAGGTGCTTTGCTATACAGGAATAGTATTGAGAACACTGACAATAAGCAAATACGTGAGCAAGATAATTTTATATTGTGGGAAGTCTCATGAAAACATGAAACACCATGATAACTCGTTGGAAGGCCTCTTTTGATGGGGGGCAGGTGAGGAGGGGCGATAGGCGGGGGTGGGGGGGTGGGAATGGGTCAAGAAAGGCCTTTCTGGAGGGACATTAGAACGGGATCTGAGTGAAAAGGAGCCCAGCCACTGAAGATCTGAGAGAAGAGACTTCCAGGCAGAGGATACAGCAAGTGCAAAGGCCCTGAGGCAGGAATTGGTTTGGTAAAGATTATGTAAAGATCAAGGCCAGTGTAACTAGGGAGATGTGTGTGAGGATGAGAGTGGTGGCAACAGTTGGGAGAGGAGGGCAGAAAGACAAGTCATTCTGAAAGGCAGAGAAGAGTTAGATTTCAGACGGAGTGAGCTGGGAAGCCACTGGAGAGGATTTACACGAGAGCGACTTGATCTGGCAAACTCTCAGCAAGAGCTTTGGCTGCCAGGTGCACGACAGATTGTTAGGACAGGGGGAAGCAAGGAAGACCACTTGGGAGGCTATGGCAGTGGCCCAGGAAAGCGGGGAATGGGTGATGGCCCGAGGCAGCGTGATGCCACTGAAGATGGGGACTGGTGGCCAACTCGGGACACAGCGGCAGTGGCAGGGAGTGACGAGAAGGGAGGAGGCGCCCTGACCAGCAGGTCGGTCCCGGGTGGGGCCGCGACTTGGGTGAGGACCGGAACCCGCACCCGCCTGGAATCCCGGAGGGAGGCTCCGAGCAAGGGCCGGCCAGGACGGCGCGTACTGGAGTCCAGCGTCTGCCGCGCGGAGCCGACCCCTGGCTGCGCGCCTGCCCGGCGTTTCCGGGCAACCGCTGCAGCGGCCCGACCGCCCCGAACCCGGCGGCCCGCGTAACGTCATCGTCACCTTGGAGACGGCGGGTGGGAACGCGCCCCACCTCCGCCTGCCCCCGCCCTCTGGGCGCCGCCTGGGCCGGGCCCCACTTCCAGCCCCGCCCACTCCGGGCGGGAGGAGAGGTGGAGCCTGGGTCTCGGCGGCAGGTGTGGCGGAAGGTGTGCAGGGCGCTGGGCGAGACCTCACCGAGAGGCCGCTATCTCCTTGGTGCACGCTGCCGCCAGCGTGCTCACCACCCACCCACCTACCTCTTCCCACCCTTCCCCCTAGTCGTCCGGACCCGCTCCAGTGTCATTAAGGTTATCTCCACGGAGATGCTTTCCCTTGACCACCCAAGCTAAAGTAACAGCCAATCCACTTCTCGTGGACTGACCTCGTTTTTATTTCCTTCACAGTTATCTGCTTATAATACATTGTCTTCCCTCTTTAAACCCCAGTTCCGTGAAGTCAGGGATAAATTCTGCCTTGTTCATCTCTATCCTCAGCATCGTGAATGGAACCTGGCAGGAAGTCGGTGCTCAATAAATGTTAGTCGGATGAATCACTGAATTCACGTAATCATTTCGTTCATCTGCGCCTTCATTTATTTGACATTTACGGAGTGCCTTCTAGGCACTCTTGATAAGCACCAGTGGTACTGAGATGAACGAGACAGGAACTCCACCTGGAGGTGAGAAACATACTAAAACTAATGGCTACCAATAATACTAAAAAATAAACATGTTGGAGTTCCAGAAGCTAGGCATATAGCTCCAAGCACTCTGCACATAATTTGCTTAATCTTCATGAGAGTAGGTACTGTAATCGTGCCCACTGTACAGATGAGAACAATGAGAACAGTCATGCTGTAAGCTGCTGGGCCCCCGTAATCAAGTGAGAGCCCATAGAGGGCAGGGGAGGGGGACATGTGGCCAGGGGCCCAGAGAGATGTAGATATTAGCCCCAAGTGGGTAGATTTGGTATCTTAATTGCTCCCACACACCACTGTCTTCCACAGGGTTCTGGCTCTTTCCAGTTCAGAGCCCAGGGTTCTTCCACAAGGTTCCACGGTGTTCCACAGGGTTCTGGCTCTTTCAGTTCAGAGCCCAGCTGCCCCAGGGGAGCTCACCGTGTGAGAAGAGCAGGCAATGAGGGGGCTGTGACGTGACATGTAGAAGGCTGATTCCGGGGCTGGTGGTAGGCTAGGAGCCTACCTGTTCAACGAAAACAAGTGTGGACAAGCTCCCACATAACGTTGTGGGGGAGAGGACATGGGGGGAGGTAGACGGAGGGGTGTCCAGGACATTAAGGAACTACACTCATTCCCATCTCTGGATTTTTGCATGTGCTCTTCTCTCTGCCTAGCATGTGCCGCCGCCCCTTGATTTTCACGCAACTGGCTCTTTGTTAACTCAGATCTCAGGTGAGGTTTTTCCCTTGGAGAGGTTTGCCTTGGCCGTGTCCTCTAAGGCAATCACCTGTCATTGTCACATCACCGTATGTTAACTCTTCCCCTAGAGTGGAAGAGTGGCCTGGTCAAGTGCATTACCCTTATTCCTCATCTGGTTTTTCCTGCTACTCATGGTCTGTCTCCTCATTCTAGAAGGTCAGTTCCCTGAGAGTGTGACCCCATAAGACCTCACCTCTGTGTCCCTTATGCCTAGAATAGGCCTGGCATGCAGCAGGGACTCAGTGTTTTTTGAAAGAGCCCTGCACTGAATCATTCTGGCCTTCCGGGCCAAACTCCATGCACTCCCCTTCCCAGGAGCCCCCGCTCTGCACGCAGCACCTGGCCTGAGCAGGGGAGAGGGCCCAGCCGTCTTGGCTACTGGAGTTCTCCTGGGGTGTGACCCTCCCTCCTTCCCAGGCCTGACTGGGCTACTCTCCCACTCTGGAGCAGGATTCTGGTCAGATTCCACTCCATGGTGATGTCCAAGAACATCCAGGAGGGGAGACCAGAGGTAGAGGGGCAGCAGTGTATGTATGGGCTGGGGAAGGGGGGGGAGGGGAGCAAGGAGAACCGGCGGGGGGGTTTGTGTGGGGCCTCTTTGTTTCCCGGCCACAATGGTAGAAGAAGGGGTGGCTTTTCAGAGCTTTCCAACACTGCTATTGACAGGAAAATGGGGCATCCGGAGGTTGTGGCTCTTTTCTCTCCCACAGTGGGAACCCAGATTCTAGAACAGATGCGCAAACTGTCCGACACACACAGGTGACAGAATAAAACTTGGGTTTATTCAGACTGTATCCTTTCCATTTGGGGTGCAGAGTGAAGGGCAGTGGGGGTGGAGAGGCGGTATCTTTGGCTTTAGGGACATGTGCCGATTGCTGAGCTTTTCCGCGTGACCTTTGGGCTGTCAGGATGACCCGCTGAGCGATGGGGATAGTGACGAAGGGACTGCAGCAGGGCCCTTCCAGAGCCCTCAGACCAATCCCGAACAGAGACCAATCCTGCTGTCCAGTTGGCCCTGTCCTCTCCCAGAGTTAAGGAGCCATTGGCTGAGAACATTTTGACTCATAATAAAAGAAACAAAGGCTGAGAGGGAGGGTCCCTCTGATCCTAAGGGGGCTCCCTCTTAGGGCCAGTCTGTGGGCTAGGCCTGTGTGAGGAGCACGTGTCTGTGCATATTCCATCCTCCACAAGTGCTTCTCCCATGCCCGCGCTACTTGGCGGGCCTGTTCCCAACCTGTCTTCCCCGCCTTTTGCAAGGGCTGGGCCTACTGATGGAACTGAGGAAAGGGAAACTGCCCATACGTTCCTGGAAGATGCCTTTTCTTCTTGGTCCTTGCCTCATGAGTGCAGGAGGTCCGCGCCCACCTCGGTCCTTGGGCCCTGGAGGGCAACGCCGCAGTGCAGTGCTGGTGGGAGGCTGTGGTGGAAGTGGAGGGGCTCACTGGGCCTCGGGCTGGGAGTGGCCACAGGGGGCCTGCGTCATTCCGGCTTCTGCCAGGCCCCCGCCGAGCCTGGCGGGGCTGCGCAGGAACTGCCGGAGCAAGGGGGAATCATGGCGCTCGAGGTGGGGGCCTGGGCCCCTGGACAGCTCTGCCTGCTCGGTGACCACGGTGGGGGATGAGAGGACCAGGTTCCTGCACGGGTCCACCCCTTCACATTGCTGGGTAACTGTTCTCATGGCTCCATAGCACTGGGAGCCACCAGGTCCAGTCTGCAGCTCCAGAACACTCTTCTGCTGCCCAGTGGGCAGGGGGCTGCTGGCTGAGGCAGGGACAGGCTTGGGCTGCCCAGAGCACTTGGTGACCTCCTTCTTTCCAGCCTTGTCCAGGAGCCCTTTCTGGTGGAGCCGGGCCTGGCCCACATCCTGTGCCGGGTGAGTGTTTTTCACTGAGACATCAAGGACACCCCTGGGGCTGGGAGCCTCTGGAAGCTTCCCTGTGGCTGACTCAATGGAGCTGAATGTTGGGGAGCAAGCTGGATCTCTGCTGGAAGGCAAGACTCCAGGGAGGCCTGGGTTCTTTTTCAATGTCTCTGGCCTCCTGGTGGAAGGGACGACTGAGGCTGCTTGACCCCTGGCCTCTGTGTGATTTCTGACCTTGGCCTGACTCTGGACCTCAGAATGGCTTGCAGCTTGGGTTTGGTTCTTGACTGCAGTTTGCCCTCTGACCTCCTGGCCCGAGCAGTTAGGTCTGGCTTTACTTCTGTCCGTGTCACTGATCTTGCAGGCACCGTGGGCCTGCGGCGGTCCTTGGGCATGGCCCCTGGTGTTGGTCTCAGGCTGGAGGCTGGACATGGAGCTGAGAGCCTTGTGCACAGCCTCCTCAATGTCCAGCAGCCTGGCCAGAGTCTGTTCCCTCAGCCGGGCCACCTCTGTGCTGACCTTTGTCAGCTCCCCGAAGGCCTGCACCACTGACACGTCAGGTTTGTGGGGGGCAGCAGGAGTCTGAGGGGCCACTCCCAGCTGGGGCACAGTTTCGAAGAGCCTCCTCAGCGCCTTCACGTCCACACTGCTTGCAGCCTCCTTCTCTAGGGCTTGCACCTGGCTCAGGAGGCCCTGGAGTTCTTGCTGGCTTCCCTGCAGAATCTCAGTGCTCTCAGGGGCCCCTTGCTGGGAACCTGCCATAGGCCCCTCTCCTGGGGGACTGGGAGCCTGCTGTGGCGAGGTGGGGTGACTGCTGAGAGCTGAGAGCTTGGGGGGCTCAGGGCTCTGGGCATTGCTGCCTACAGCTTGGCTCTTGGTGAGTCCGGAAGCCCTGGTCCTGGGCCCACGTTGGGGGCTGGCCTGGCTCTGTTCACGGGGGCATCCAGCCAGAGAGACACATCTCTGGCCTGCTGTGGTGGGGACGTTGGCTGACCGAAGGGTGGCTGCATCTCTCTCACCTGGCTTGTGTTCTCCTTGTCCTGCTTCTTTGGAGGACTGGGGAGATAGAACTGAGGGTGTGCGCAGCCTCTGAGGAGGGGGGATCTGGCTTAGGTATGCAGGTTTGGGAGGCAGCTGAGGCTTCTTCCTTGGGGGCATTTTGGGCTCCAGTTTTGGGGTCCTTGTCTGTGACTCCCCAGGGGTTCTCTGGCTGGCAGGGCTGCTGTGGGAGTGGAGAAGGGCACCCTGCAGGGGCTCGGAGTCCTGCCGGATAGAGTCCTTACCATGGCGGGCTTGGGCTGGGAAGTCCGGTCCTGTCACAGCAGCTGGGAGAAGAGGAGGAGGAGGAACAGAGGCATTATGGGAGTGCAGACGAGCACCTGCAGGCCGAGGCTCAGAGGCCAGAGTGTGGTGGGCTGAAGAGGCACCCTTCAGGGTGGTCTCTGTGGCTTGGAGGCCTCCTGGGCCGACTCTTGCCTTTGCCTTCTCTGGAGGTCCCCAGGCCATCTGTGTGCAGCCCCCAGGCTCCTCCCACCTGGGCCTCAGACTCTGACCCGGGCCTTCCTGGAGTGGGCTGCGGGCCTGGGCCGAGAGGGCAGTGTCCCTGCCCTGCTGTGGGGGCTCTCTTTCAGAAGGCTGGACAGCCCCAGGTGGCTCAGAGTTCCTCATGGGGTGAGCAGTGTAGATGCCATCCTGAGTAGCCACCCACCCCTCAGGCAGCCCTCTGGGCAGTGCCTTCTGTTCCCCACTAACCTTTCTGGGGGGTGCTGGGATCCTGGGGTCACCTCCAGCCGTAGGCCTAGTGTTGCTCTGGGCAGCCAAGGTGACCACGGCTGATGCTTGCAGAGGACCATCAGGGCGCCGAGGTGGCTCTAGGGGCGCCGAGGTGGCTCCAGGGGTAGAGGCTTGCTTGTGCTTATTCAGAACTTGCTGGCCCAGGCTTTGGGCCTCAGCAGTTGCCGTCCACAGATTTTGCATGGCAGCCTGGAGGTCTGGGGCCCCAGGCCCTGGGGGTTTCGTCGTGGTTCCTTCGGACTTTCCCAAAGCTGCTATCCCTTTCTGCCCAGCGCGACTATCTTCCTGCTTTTCTTCCCCAGCCAGAGGCACTGCCTTTCCAATGGGCTGTGGGAGGTGGGGGGTGCCCCCCGGACCTCTCAGGTGCCCCATCCCCATGCTGGGGTCCAGTGGGGGAACTTGGATGATGTTCTCCATTGGGGGCAGCTTCTGGGCCCCCTCCCTGGCTGGCACTGGGCTTGGATCAGCTGGTGGCTCCCACCGCAGACTCTGCAGGCCCCTCAGGTCACCTTTGTCGATGCAGCTGGCTAGCAGCTGCACACTGCCCCTCTCAGGGGCCCTGCTGGTCAGCCGGGGCTGCAGGGAGTAGGCGGTCAGCGAGACCAGACCCTGCTCTGTCTCCTGCATCACCAGCCCAGTCCCTGCTACTGAGGTCCCCAGGCCACAAGCCAGCAACTGTTGGAACTCAGGGTCCAAGTCTTCCACGTGCCTACTGCTGCCTGGGGCTGGCAGCCTCAGCGGCTTAAGGAGGAGCTGGCCCACTGGGTCCTCCTGAACCAGCAGCCCCTGCTGGTCCACATCTGGCCGGCGCAGCACTTGGCGGACAATCCTGGGAAGCTCGCCAGACACCAACTCCTCCTTCTGGATGCGGGGTCCCCCCTGCCCCGGGTCTGGGAGCACATACTTGGCAAGGCAGAGCTCTCCCGGCCCTCGGGCCTCCATGAGGATGCCTCCGTGGTGCAGGAGGCCGGGCATAGTGTGCAGAGTCCGCAGGGTCCCCTCCGCTGCGGTCTCCTGCCTCTCCGGCACCCTGTTGCCTGAGGGGCCCACGGGCTGCTCTTCCTGGAGGTTGCCCCCTCGGATGCTCTCAGCTGCCAGGGAGCCCATGGGGCAGTTCTCAAAGAGCCAGGTGAACTTGTGCACAGAGCCCACAGAGATGGGCTCGGGGAGTACCCTGGACCCCTGGTCTTCCCTCTTGCCTGCTTCCAGGGCCTGGAAAACCTCCTTCTGCCGAGACACCTGCCCTGAAGGGATCTCCACTCGGCTGCAGTATCGCACAGGGTCTCTTCCGCAGCGACGGCCTGAGGCCTGCAGAGGCTCCGTTTCGAAGACATGTCCGTCTGTCTGTCTTTCCCCAGTCTGGATCTGGCTGACTTGCAGGTGCTGCTCCCTGGAGCCTTCCGGCCTGTCTGCGGGTTGGGGCGCAAACATCCAGGTGCAGGACCGTGCCTCGGCCTTAGCTGCGGGATCTGTGACCCCTGACCCCTGCTTCTCGGCCAGCTCACTCATTGGGCATGTCTCAAACAACCACCGGATGGTCTGCACGTCACCTTTCGGGAGTGCCTCAGGCTGGGAATCTGCCTGACTCTTTCCTTCTTCTTCCTGCCGTTCTTGCCGTTCCCGCTGGTGGATCACCTCCAGGGGCTGGGTCTCAAAGAGCCACCGGGCAGTGCCGACGTCTCCGGCCACCACTTCCTGCCGGGTGATGCCCCGTACCACGTCCACCGTACTGGGGCTTCGGCCCAGTTGATCCAGGGGCTGTGTCTCAAACATCCACCGGTAGCCCTGCACGTCACCTCCAACTATCTGCTCTCTGCTGACAGAGGTCAGGGCATGGAGGTGGCCTTTGCCATCCTGCATGGCATACACTGGGGACCCTAGGTCCTGGGACTGCCCAGGAGAATCAATTCCTTCTGCTCTGTGCACACTCCTATGGGCCGAAGGCTCACCCTGCCCAATGCTGTCCAGGGGAAGGGTCTCGAAAAGGTTCTTGAAGGCCTTCACGTCCCCCTTCACCCCATCCCTCTGGGGGGCACTCTGAGAGTGGGACAGTGCGAAGGAGCCATCACTGGGGAGATGCTCAGACATGAGCCCCTCACGCTCCCGGGGACCCACTCGCTGCAGGTGGCCCACTTGGACCTTGTCTCTAGGAGTATCCAGGGGCTTCATCTCAAATAGCCACAGGGTAGAGCGGACATCGCCAGGGACTACTTCCTCTTTGGGTGGGTGCCCTGCTCCAGACTCCTCTTCCCCCTTGAGGGTGTCTAGTGCTCGGGTCTCAAACAAGTGCCGCTGCTGTTGAACATCTGGACCAGGAGGGATAAGGTCTGGGGATGGCTGGAAGTCTTTCTCATCCACCAAGATCTCCCGAATGGCGTCCAGCGGCTGTGTCTCAAAGATCCAGCGAGTCGCACTGACGTCGGGCTGGGCCCCCTCCTCCAGGGAGATCCCCCGGATTACCCGCACCTGGCTGGGGTCCCTGTTGATGGCATCCAGAGGTTGGGTTTCAAAGAGCCAGCGGGCAGACCTCACTGCGTTGCTTTGGATTTCCTCCCGGCATGCGGCCTTGACCTCATGGATGGCACCCTCTGCATCCTGGATGGCACACAGTGGCTCCGTTTGGAACAGCTTCACTGTCTTCTTCACATCGCCCTTCAGCTCCTGGATCTCTGAGCGCAGCTCCAAGGGGCTCTGCTCCTGGATGGAGGGGCGGGAGCCCAGGCGGTCCAGCGGCCGCGTCTCAAAGAGCATCCTGGTACCCTGGACATCCCCGCTGGCCTCAGGCTCCCTGGCCGTGGCCTCCGGTGCCTCGGCCTGGCCAGTCAGCTCATCCAGCGGCTTTGTCTCAAACAGCCGGCGGGCTGCACGAACGTCCCCTCCGGGTGGCGGAGGTCCGGCTGGCTCCTGGTCTGTGTTGTTGGCAAAGGAGCCTTCCTCAAACTTGCGGGAGGTAGCCTGGACATCGCCGCCGGACACGGGCTCCCTGGCAGGCGGCCTCTCACGGTCCCCAATGGCATCTAGCCGCCAGTTCTCAAAGATCCAGCGCATGCACTGGACGTCACCGTCAGTGGGCTCCTCAGAATCCAGGACGTCAGCCAGGTCTTCAGCCACGGCCTCGGCCAGATTCTTGCGGAGCTCTGGGTGGATATGTCTGTAGAGGCGGCGGAGCTCGCTGGCTTGTCTCTGCTGGTGGAACTTGGAGAAGGCCTCCTTGGGCGGTGGCGGTGGCAGATCCTCCAGGGCTGGGGCTGGAGGGAGGGGCGGGTCCTCGGCAGTGGCCATCGGAATGGTCGGCATGGGGGCTGCCTGCGTCCGGGCTTTGGCCATCCTTCTGAGGAGAAGGGGGCAGAGATGAGGATGGGGCTGGTGGCTGGGAGAAATGAGAGCGGGCAGGGTCTGGGGACAGAGTAGGCCCACGGTGACCTGGCTTAGAGAATCCCTCCCTCTCCAGACCTCACCTGGGTATCACTCGGCCACCTGCACGGTTGCCATGTGACAAGTCTTGAACTTAGGGCATATGGAGCCATCCATCGAGGTGGGTCCTGCTTCCCCAGAATTACCTGGGTTGCTAGGGAGCAGGCAGGGCACTGCTGGCCACGAAACCCTGTCCTTTAGCCCTACATGGGATGCTGAAACCTCCAATAGGCAAACTGGACATGTTCCATCCTCGCCTTCCTTTACCCAAGTCGATTTTCCCCTCGTGAACTCCCAGGTGAATCTTGACTGATGGGGTTCCAGTTGGGGAGAGGCGGGCCCCTAAACTGGGGGCTACTGCCCACAGAGAAGAAATTCCCTTTCACAACACCAGAGGGCGCACTTGCCACTTTGCCCGCCCTCCAGCCCTTCGGGCCCTGGGGAGGTTTAGCAGGGGCTGCAGCAGAGGCTGCAGCTGAGGCTCTGTGAGGGGCAGTTGTTCACCAGCTACCTCACGGCTCCGCAGAGCCAGCTTCTGAATCCCAGGTAGGGTTTTTCTGTGCCATACCCCAAGACTCAGAAGGTGGGAGCCAGGGGGATGTCAAGGGCCTTCTGTCCAGTCACTCCCAATTAAAGACAAGGAAACCGAGGCATAGAAAGAGTCAGATCTTGGTGAATGAGCGGCAGGCAGTGCCTAGACCCTATTTGGGGGCCCTGTTCCCAAGAAATAAGAGGGAAGGGGCGTGAAGCTTTCTTACTGGCTGTGGTGCCCCTCAGTTCCCCAGCAGCCGCCCGGAGCAGAGTGGGAGGGAGACACCCACAGGGAGGGAAGGCAGTGCACAGAGGGCTTTACTGCAGAGACCTCCTTGCCCTGGCTCATAGAGACTCTTCCCCAACTGTAGGGCACCAGCCCCAAACTCCTGAACGTCTCCTCTTTCTCCCTCTTCATGTCAGTCAGCTTCCATCAAGGCACTGCTTCACCCCAGCTCCCCCGCACCCCCCACCGTGGCCTCCCACCCCTCAAGCCCTTCTCTGGTCTCAGTCCTCTCTGTGTCTTATCTGTCTTGTGACAGGTGTACTGACAGTCCCCAGAGGCCAGTAGGGAAGGAATGGGAAGCATGTCCCCCCTCGCTGCCCCTGACCCATTGCTCTGCTCCACACTCATGCTAAATATAGCTGAGGTCCTGGCCTGGGCCCAGCAGCCCTGGGCTCAGAAGGGAGGCCCAGGCTCAGCCACTGGGACCCTGGGCTCCTTCACTCACCTTATCTCCCTCTCTGTCCTGGGCTCCCTGATCCTGCCCCCTTCCTCCCGAGCTAGTGTCAGGCGCCTGGCCTGCAGGATGACCAGCGCTGGGGCCTGGCGGTGGGGAGAGGTTAAGGGACACAGGCAGCAGGTGGGGGGCAGGACTTCCTCCTCATGGCTACTTAAGAAGTGGGGGGAACTGAGACCTGTTTGCCAACCCCCTTCTGAGAGAGCCATCCCAGTCTGGCCACCAGACATCAGAGCCCTGATGTGGGGAAAACTCTGAAACCTGCAGCCCGAGTCTCCTCACACGCTCTGGGTGGTTCCTGTTATCTCTGAGTTCTGATGGGAACAAAGGCAAACCAGGCCTCCCTGTCCTGTCACGACCACGTGGCCTGAGCAGATGGCATGTATGGACCACCAGCTCCACCCGACCACTGACCCCAGGAATCTCCAGAATCCCTGCTGTGGTTACAAATTGTTAGCATCATGGAATCCAGGGATGTCAGAACTATGGACCCTCAGAGGTCAAGGAACCTAACCCCCCATTGTTTAGACAGGGAAACGGAAGCCCAAAGACAGGGAAGGAGCTGTTCTGGGGGGCTCTGTAAGGTAGTAGCAAGACCTGAAGCAGGTTTTCTGAACCCTGGCCCTCCCACCCTTGCCCCTGCCTGGCCTGAAACTCCTGGGGCTTAATTTCTAAAGGGCAGGGACAGGGGTGGGGTGTGGGTGGAATCGGAACTGGGACCACCAGACTTAGGGTCAGGCCTGAACCCAAAGAAGTGTGCCAGAGCTTGGCCTCCCAGGGCTGAGCCAGCCTCTCAAGGTGACCCCACCTTTGCCTCCAGGTCTGCTTCTCCTTGGCTCTGCCTCCACAGGTCTCTACATCTGGGCAGATTGAGTTCTGGTCTCCCCACCTCGTGTCCCCAGATTTGCCCCAAGGGTTTTCCCACTGGGCAAGACCATGGCCTGGGGCAAAATCTGCCTTCTACTCCAGGTCCTAGGCCATGATATATGGGGAGCTGGGCTCAGGCCAGCCCTGGGGAGATATTCCTGGTGCCAGATATGCCAAGACTTTTGCCCACAACAGCTGGGCATGGGGTTTGTCCTAGCAATGCAGAGTCGGGCCTATGTCTTACCCTCTAGCCCCTGTGTCCTCCGACCTCTCTTGTGTCCCTCTTTCTTCCGGACACTGGGCCTGCCTAGGGCTTCTTTGAGAAGAAACCCTGAAACCTGAGGAGCTCTGTACCTGTATTTCAAAAACAGCAGTTCCAGGCCACCTTCTCCTGAAAGCCTTTCTGAATTATGCCAGACTGGTAAGAACCTGACTCTTGTGTGGGACTCAGGCCTGTGGCAGCCACTCTGAGAGCTCCCATGGGGCCCATGCTAATGCTCCTTTAACTTCCTCATGGAACTTTTATATCAGGGACCCCCTGCCCCCCACCTACATCCAGTTGCAACCTCCTTCCTCCACCCAGAGCTAACCCTGTCCTACGCTCCCCTGAGAGCTGTCCCACATTGCCCACAGGGGACCCCGGTGCAGAGAACCAGCCTGCCATGGAAAGATGAGAGGTCACTCACCAGAAGGTCCCACTTGGCTGAGGGGGTGCTCAGGTCTGTGGCAGGTGTGAGCTAATGGCCTGTCTTTCCGGCTTCTTGTTCAGGACCGGTCCTGCTCCACTGGCCTCGTTAGGCGCCTTCTCACTGCCCTGGCTCGGGTCTCTGTCCTCTGCCAGCCTAGCAGCTGCTTTTATCTCGCTGGCTAGGGGTGGGCCAGGTGGGGGCGGGGGGGAGGCTGAGTTCAGAGTATGAAGTGGCTCAGTTATTTTTAGGGCTTGTGGAAGTCCCCCTTCCATCCCGGGGAATCAGTTACATGTCCTTGCTGCTGTGAGGGAAGAGGAGTAGGGACCACTTCATTCATTCAAGTCTCATCTCAGGATTGGGGTCAGTGACTCAGCCGTGGTGTGGGGTGAAGGTGTCCCAGACCTATTTTGGGGGAATGAATCAAGAGGGGCATCTGACACCTGGACGGCCCTGCCCCCTTATCCCATGTGACCCCTCTCTGCTCTGGACTGGTCTCTGGCTATTCCTGATGTGTGTGTTCACTGTGCCAGCGGATTGGAGGCCCCCCCCACCCCTGAGGGCAGGCCTGGGTCCTCTCCTCTGCTCCTGGCCTGGACACTTCTGAGGGTAAGCCCAGCTCTCCTTCTCCCCCATCCCCTCTGCGCTAAGGATTTCCCCTCTCTTGTCCTTCTTCATGCCCCATGACACCGGGCTACACAGTCTGGAGTGCAACTGCATTGGGGAAAAGACATCTGAATTTCCAGGCCTCAACTCTTCACTAGGTCCCTGACTTATCAAAGAATTCCACAGAATGGTTCTGTGGTTTTCGTAGCAGATGATCTGGGTCCTTGTTTACTTTGGGACTCTTCCCTCTGACTCAGGGCCCAGACTTTCTGGGAATGGGGGGAAGGGAGAGATGGCACGCGGCGAGCTGACTGTGGGGTTATTTCTGACCCTGGAGTCATCAGCTTCCCAGTCACAGACGACTGCGGGGTTGGGGGGGGGTCATGCCTCCCCGTTCTTTGCTTCCCAGAACTCAAGGTACTTAGCAGTGTCCAGAGATCCTGGCGTTCCAACCAGGAAGGGTGAGGGGCATCAGGGGACCTCCCAGAGCACTCAGGAAGGAGGCATTTTGCCCAGGTGCTGGGTCTAAGGCCATGCAGGTGCCTTCTGTTACCTGGCAGCACAGGGTCTCCTTCTGACACGCGGGATGCCCTCTGGTGCCAGGTGGGGATACCAGGCACTGCTCGCTTTTTCTACCGAGTCAGGGTGAGTCATGCTGCACTAACATGAGGCCAGAGAGAGGGACATCTGGGGACCCCTTCTCTTGCATCCACTCCCGCTTTCGGCTTCCCCTGTCCTTTTCCATCCCCCTGCCTGCTCCCCAGGCTTTTCCTGATCATCTGCTTTGTTCTTATCTAATACAACTCTCCTTTTCAATATAGTCACTACTAACCACAGGTGCTTATTTACATTTAAATTGAGTGAAGTGAATTAAAATTAAAAATTCAGTTCCTCCATCACACTAGCCACATTTTGAGTGCTCCGTAGAGATGTGTGCCTAGTAACTACCATGCTGGACACATCCCTGTGAAAAGTTCTGTTGCCCTGCTATGGGTATCAACACTGAAAATCTCCTAACAGAGGGTGTTTCCCTCTCTGCCTTGGCTGTCAGGAAGCTCAGAGCTACATCCCTAGTCTAGCAAGTAGGCTTTGCGGGCTGCTTCCTGTGTAATGAGGGTGACCAACTGCTGCCTGTCTCCGAGGGGGTCCCAGAATAAAGGACTTTCAGTTTTAAAGCTGGAAAACTCGAAGAAAACCAGAATGGGTTAGTCATCCTATGTGTAATGATCCAACAGTGCCACATCATGAAAGTGTCAATTACAAGGCCATAGAGGCGTGATTTATCAGAGTATCTTTTTAAAAAAAGACAATTTATTTGACAGAGAGAGAAAGCACGAGCGGGGTGAGGGGCAGAGGGAGAGGGAGAGGGACAAGCAGACTCCCTGCTCAGCGCTCAACCCCAGGACCCCGAGATCATGACCTGAGCCGAAGACAGACACTTTTTTTTTTTTAAAGAATTTATTTATTTATTTGACAGAGAGAGACACAGCAAGAGAGGGAACACAAGCAGGGGGAGTGGGAGAGGGAGAAGCAGGCTTCCCGCCGAGCAGGGAGCCCGATGCAGGATCATGACCTGAGCAGAAGGCAGACACTTAACGTACCGAGCCACCCAGGCGCCCCTATCAGAGTATCTTTGGTGGAGACATTTGCACATCTCTCTTTTTCAGCTCCCTCAAATCATCTTGGGAATGAGGCTGGGAATAAACAAATACACTGAGGTTGAATGGCTGTGCTGATTAATCGGTCTTTGTCAAAAGGCAGAGGGGCCTTGGGGGAGGGGTGGTGGTTTCCAGGGACGCCAGTCCGTCCTTCTGGAGCCCCACTGCTCCTCAGTCTTGAGGGCGCCTTCCCCGGCAGCCCCTCCCTCCATGTGGGGCTCCGCCAAAGCTGGGCATTGGGCAGAGTTCATAGTCTCCCTGCAGAGCCGGCACGCGATGGCAGAGCTCAGAGTCAGTAGCTGGTGGCAGACTCATCGGAAGCTTCAGGAGAGACAGGGTCCAGGGATGATTAGGGGCCAGGCTGCCCGAGTGTGAATCCTACCTGTGACACTCACTAGCTGTCTGACCTTGGCAAGTTCCTGACCCCTTCTGTTCCTCAGTTTCCTCATCTATAAGATGGGGATAATAATTGTGTATACTTCAAAGGGTTGCTGTGAATATACATCTCTTTCTCTCTCTCTCTCTCTCTCTCTCTCTCTCTCACACACACACACACACACACACACACACACACACACAAACACGGTGCATCTAGAGCAGGGCCTGGCATACTACAAGCCCAATAAATGAGAAAGCTCATTAAGTTCTTCCTGGATCCCTGCCACCCCCAGCTTCTCCAGGTCCCAGATCCCAGTGTGTCCTCTCGGTCTGAAAACAAGTGCCCTTCAAGGCACTGGCTGGCAGTCCTGGCTTCCCTCTGGCTGGGAAGCAGTCATCGGTGCCAAGGGACCGCTCTGAGCAGCCAGGATGGGTCTGTTCCAGGCCCGCGGGAGACACAGGTCTGCTCAGCCTCTTGGTGAAACCATCTGAACTCGGAATAGGGATTTTCTGCTCCGGGGGCAGCTCCGAGGGTGGGCACACTAGAGGGGAGAGTCTCCACCCTCCTGCCAGGGGAATGTGGCTGCCACGTGAGAGACGGTAGAGTGTGGGATCTGGCGTCAGACTGCTGGGATCAAATCGGCAGCCTGTCTCTTCCTATTTAGATGACCTCTGAATGTCTTTCAGTTCTCTGCACCCTAGCGTCCTAGCTCCCTAGCTCGGGATCTCCCAAGAGTGGCCCCTGCCCCCCAACCCCCCGAGAGGAGCATTTGGGAGCACGTGACTTCATTGGGAGGGGAGGAATGTGGTGAAGGAGTAAAGTGAGTTGGGGGCGGAGGAAAGCAGGTTACTACTGTGGACAGCTGGGGCTTGATCCCACTGGGGAGCCTCTGAGAGCTGGTGCAGAATGTATGTCACCAGGGCAAGGAAGCTGGGGTGTTCACCCACCCCTCCTCAGCCCCACCCGGATGGAAGCACCGGCTCTCCTATCCTTCCGGCCTGCCCCTCGGACAGAGAGATACAGGGTTTGAGGTGGGAATCTGTGAGTCTATACAGGGACTGTCCCCTGAAGTGGAGTGAGGGAGGTACGGGGGGGGCGGGGACCAGTATGTTTGTGCCCATTTTACAGGTGAGGAAACGAAGGCTTGGAGAAGTTAGGTCGACGTGTGAGTGACAGGCTCAGCAAGGACTAGAACTCAGGTTTCCTGCCCGTGAGGTCAGGGAGGTCTAGCTCCCGGGGATGCTTTGTGAGCAGGGATGTGATGGGGATGAGACCGACCTGGGTCCCACTAAGGACATGGCCACAGCCAAGATGCCCGGCCCTGCCTGATAGAACACCAGGAAGCCTGGAGGCGGCTGCCCCTTAATCCTTGGGCTTGGAGAATTGTTGTCAGTCCTGCACACATTCCGGGGACCCCAGAGCACTTGTGGCCAGGGAGGGGTGCAGTTGGCAGCTTCCTGGGACAGGGGCCCTGCCTTTTGATCCTGTTAGCATCTTGCTGGTGAATTCCCCTCCTCCCTTCCTTCCCCAGTACATACGATGCCCTGCTGGGACCCAGATCCTAGCTGCAGAGCCCATCCTGGGAGCCCACAGTTCAGTGGGAAATGGACCTGGTGAGAACAGAGGTACCAGTTTGGCATTGAGGGGCCCAGGGAGGGAGAAGCAAACTCCAAGTGGGGGCCCCCAGGGTGGTTTCATGGAGGAGGTAGCCTGTGAGCTGAGTCCCCCAGATGAGGAGGCACTTGATGAGAAGAGATGGTGGGTATTAGGTGCTGAATTGTATCCCTCTCAAATTCATATGTTGAAGCCTTAAGTCCCAGACCTCAGAATGTAACTGTATTTGGAGAGAGGGCCTTTAAAGAAGTAATTAAGGCAAAATGAGACCAAGAGGGTAGGGTCCTAACTGAATAGGACTGATGTCCTTTAGAAGAAGAGAAAGAGACACCAGGGATGTGTGTGCACGGACGAAAGGCCATGTGAGGACCCAGGGAGAGAGGCTTCAGGAGAAACCAAACCGGCCAGCACCTTGATCTTAGACTTCCAGCCTCCAGAACTGTGCGAAAATTGATTTCTGTTGTTTCAGCCACTCTGTCTGTGGTATTTTGTTCTGGCGGCCTGAGCTGACGAAGTTAGTAGGGAACAACATTTAGGTGGAAGATATGGCCTAAGTATAGGCAGGGAAGTGGGAAAATCTGACTGAGCCCAGGGTGGAGGGAGATGGGTTGATAACAGGAGTCCCGGAGGTCATGGGGTCAAGTTTTATCCATTTCTGCTCCCCCCGCACTGCTGAGTCCAGATTCATTTGAGCAGGTCTTCACAGGATATAGTTGGCGGAATTCTAAAGGTGGTTCCCCAAGATTCCTGTCCGCTGGTGATTCATCAAACCCTACTCTAGGCACTGCTGTGAAGGGATTTTGCATGTGTGGTTCAAGTGCCAAGTCAACTGATTTTAAGATGAAGAGATTATCTGGATGGGCCTGACCTGATCAGGGAAGGCTCTTAGAAGAGGAAAGCTTTCTGCTGGTGGCAGAAGAGGAAGTCACTGAGACTGCAGGCATGGGGGGATTTGACTCACCTTCCCTGACTTGAAGATGGATGGATCGTGTGAGCAACAATGTGGTGCCTTCAGGAACTGAGAGAGGCTGCTGGCTGAGAGCCAGGAAATGGGGACCTCTATCTTAACGGTGGCAGGAACTGAATTCTGTCACCATCTGGCATGAGCTTGGAAGAGGAGTTTTCTTCCGTTTCCAGCTGAGGCTCAGCCTCGTTCCAGCCTTACGATTCCCTGAGCAGAGAGCCTGGCCCTGCCATGCCAGACTTCTGTATTAGCTACAGAACTGTGAGCTAATAAAGGGGGTCATTTAAGCTGCTAAGTTTGTGGTATTCTGCCTCCCAGGAATAGAAAATGAATAGAGGAAACCGGAGCAGTGGAGGGTGGGCAGGAAGCCACGGCTGCCCACTTGTAACAGGCGACCAGGCAGCCCGGAGCTCGGCCTCAGCATTCCCCACCGTGCGGTTGGCTAGGGGGTCCTAGGCAGCTGTGCTCAGCACCCCCAGGTCACCAGAGAGCCTCAGATCATCCTGGTCAGGGGAAGTCAGAGCAGGAAGGACCCAGTCTTTCATCCCCCCCATTTCACACCTGGGGGGGCTGGAGGTTTGCAGCAGAGACGGAACCCCGCGGAGTAGTGAAGGGGTTAGTTCAGGAAGCCCTCCTCCAGGGCCGCCTGGGTGGCTCAGTCGTTAAGCGTCTGCCTTCGGCTCAGGTCATGATCCCAGTGTCCTGGGATCGAGCCCCGTGTCAGGCTCCCTGCTCAGCGGGAAGCCTGCTTCTCCCTCTCCCTCTGCCCCTGCTTGTGTTCCCTCTCTCGCTGTGTTTCTCTCTCTGTCAAATAAATAAATAAAATCTTAAAAAAAAAAGAAGAAGAAGCCCTCCTCTGGAACCCCAGCTCCACACTTACCAGCTCTCTAACCTTGGACAGGCCGTATCAGCTCTCCAAGCCTCAGTTTCCCTGTCTGTACAATGGGGATGGGCAAGGAGTGAAGGGCTTCTGGGCAGAGGGAAGAAAGTGGGCACAGACGCAGGTGCAGATGGTGTGACTTGAGTGCAGGGTGGGTGACAGAATGGAGGGTGGTCTCGGGCATTGGGCACAGGGCCACGTTGTGAGTGCCAGGCAAGGAGTTGGGCCCCATTGAGAAAGGTGTGTTTCAGGGGCAATCTGGGTCACAGGGGACAGGTGATGAGAGCCGGTCCCAGCAGCCCAGGTTCCAAGTGATGAAGATTTCGGTGGAGGCAGAGAGGAGGGGACGAGGGGCGGAGCCTGTGGGATTCTCAGGAGGTAGAACAGACAAAACATAAGCAAAAGAGCTACAAGGTGCCTGAGTGCCTGGTGAACTGTCTGAGGTGACCGGCAGAAAACTGTTCAGTGTACTCGGCCATGAGGAGACGGGCCCTCAGAGGTGGCCCCCCACTGTCCGGCCTGGGGCTATGGGTGGGCACTGGGAGTGAGGCGGAGGGCAGGGTGGCTGGCGGAGAGGATGACAGGCTGACTTGGAACCAGATGAGGGTGAGGTAGGCAGGGGCCAGATAATGGGATTTGGACCTCTGAACCTGAGACAGAGCCCCGGCAGCCATTCGTGTGCAGAGGGGATGCAGGCTGCCAGGGGTCTGCGGGGAGGGGTGGGCATAGGGACAGACGTGGGAGAAGGTGGACTGTAGCGAAGCCGCAGAAGGAAGTGGCAGCCAGGGAGGCAGGAGAAAAACCATGAGGGGAGTTGGTCTTGGAAGCTGCTGAGGGAGGAATGCATTTCGAGGAGGGAAGGGAGCGACAGTGTTCAGTGCTCCACAGAGTAAAGAGAAGGAGCAGGAAGGGCTGCCAGGGTCACCAAGGGCGCCCTTGAGGACTTTGCCCAGAGCCCCCTCCAGGCTGCGGAGGGCTGCGGAGGGCTTGGGGTGAGCTTGTGGAGGCACCCAGGAGACATGCCCCTCACAATTCTCACCGGTCAGGTGGGAACCAATATAGGAGTGAGGGTTGTGGTGAAAAACTAAATCAGGGTCGGGAAAGCCCTTCTGGCAAGAGAGATGCGTAGTTTCAAAGGCAGGTGGGCAAGTGGAGTGTTGGAAATGGCTGGCAAGGCCCCCAGTGCCCAGCAGGTGGCAGCACGTCATCAAGTGACACTTCACCTCTCCGGACCAAGACTGCATTTTATCATCTCATCTATTTATCGGCACCTGATGAGTACTGGGTGTTATACATACAGTGGCTAACTGAACGTAATAAAAAAAAAAAAAAGAAAAAAGTAAATTCAGTTAGCCAACATATAGTACATCATTAGTTTTTGATGCAGTGTTCAATGATTCATTCGTTGCGTATAACACCCAGTGCTCATCACAACACGTGCCCTCCTTAATACCCATCACCCTGTTTCCCCGTCCCCCCCAGTTGAATTTAAATAAAAAAAAGAGAATGCTTTGCACGGCTACTGTGTGCTGAGCTCTGGGCTAAGCACTGGAGATTTTATATATAGATCTCTCTCTTTCGATCTATATATATCCTCATGGAGCCTACATTTTGGTTAGAGGCAGATAAAACAAGCAAGTGAATGATCATAACTGTCAAATAACTCTCTCAACTTCAATGCTTTATCTTCTCTGGGTCCCAGGGGAATCTTTCTAGAACGTGACATATATCCCTTCCTCCATGAACCGAACAGTACCGTGCTTGTTTGTGGGACAGATAGAACGCATTTTTCCAAAGATGGCCACTCTAGTATGTCCCATCCCATCCCATCTCCCTTGTAATGTGACTTTGACACTCCTCCAATTGACAGGAAGGAGTCTATATGCCGCCCTCTTGCATCCAGGCAGGGCTGTGACGGTGGAAGGGCACTTTATGACTTTTGAGTTGGGCCATAACAGGCAGCACAGCTTCCACCTGCTTCTCTGGGGACATTGGAACCCGGTCACCAAGTTGTGAGGAAGCCCGAGCAGCCCGTGGAGAGATCCCACCGAGATGACCTGAGGCCAGCAGCCCACGGCCCTGGCTAAGTTTCCAGCCAGCAGTCAGCATCATGTGCTCGCCACCAGAGGAAGCCAGCTCGGAAGTGGGTATTCCAGGCTCCGGGCTGGTTGTCCCAGCCGACCCCACACTGAGCAGAGAGATGAGCTGTCTCTCTGATCGCAGAACTGTGGGCAAAATGATGGCTATTGTTTTAAGCCACTTAAAATTTGAGGTAGTTTGTTATGCAGCAATAGATAGATACAAGTCACTAGGTTACTACTTATGAGGGCCTACTCTCTGTTGGGCTCTTTGCTAGGAGCTGGGGCTATAGGGTAAACAGGGCAGACACAGTCTCTGCTGTCGTGGCATTTACTGTCCAGCTGGGAAAACAAAGTGTGATCAAAGCACTATAATTTGCTGGCTAACCTTGAAGCCGTGACAAGGTTACCTGGCTCCAGGCACCTCACCTTTTTCCTTATCTCCAGGTATAGTCCGCGAACGGTTAACCTCCCATTCCTGCGTCACTCGAACCTCCCATGAGAAAGTGGCTACTGAGAACATCCAGGGAAGCCCGCCCCCCACCCCCCGCCGGGTGACCCAGCCTGTGAGTCTCCCCACTCACACCACCTCCAGAGCCCTTGCTGCAGTCCAGGCCACCATTTCCCACCTTCGTTCCCAGCAAGGCTTCTCACCGCCCCGGCATGAGACCAAAGTCTGCCAGGGCTCCCAAGACTCTGAGCGAAGCAGCCCCAGTTGTATCCCCAACCCCGCCTCGCAGCACTCTCCCCTTCCCTCCCTTTCCTGTCCTCAGGATGCACGAAGCTTTCTCCTACGTCAGGATCTTAGCACCTGCTGTTCTCTTCTCTTCCTCCTGTCCCTGTTCTGTCCTACACCGTGACGGGCCCAAGTATATGTGAGGACACCCCAGACTGCAGGTGTAAACGGCATCATAAACACCCCTCTCCATGGCCACTCCCAGGCCTCAAGATGTGGGCCCTGGCAGAACAGTCTGCTGTCAGGTGGATGGACCTAGAAAAGAGACTAGAATATCTGAGTAGAAAATATCAGGGTCCCAGGTACCTTGAGATGGAGAGAGACCTCTTCAAAGGCCTTGCCCAATGGGGCTGCCTGGAGCCAAATGGGAGCCCCAAAGAAAGAATATTTGTAGGGGTAGACTTCTAGGTCCAGTGACCAAATGGGCATTATCAGGAGTGAGCTGGGAAATGCATCCACCATGTCAGTAACTGCAGGGAGTATGGAGCTTGGGGGATCCTCAAAGAAGCTTCAAAACACACCATGATAGAAAGAGCCAGCCTTGAACCTCTGCCAAGCTCAGGAATCAATGCTTCAGGAAAGTACCAGACCTGTGATCTCTCTCCCTGCCCCACCCCCTGAACTTGGACTCTGGAGGGGAGGTGAGCAAGGTGGAATGGTGGAAGAAGGCTGCCCTGGTTCGACTTGGAAACTCAGTGGGGAAGGGGGGGTGTAGCGGGTTATCTCATTTTTTCCTCTCCAGACTCTGTTCTGTTTACCCTTTACCCATCTGCTGTCACTCCAGACTCAGGGTGAGCAGGAAGGAGAGGGAGGAGAGACGGAGGGCAGGAAAAGTGTTGGTGGCGCTCTCTGGGAGGGTTGGAGGCCCAAATGTTGGCTCTTCCTTGTGTGGACCGCCCTGTGGGTGCACTGGAGACACCACCCATGGGTAGGCCATTCCCTGAACAGGGTGACATGACCTCAAGGCAAGTGCTGACGCCATCTCCCCACCAGCGCATACCTCCTCTTGGGTGCGCTACCGGACCCCATCAGCCCTCTTCACTCCGGCTCTCTACTCAGTCCAGGGGCCGGGCTCTCTGTGGGTGCTCTTGAAGGCCCCTATCAGACCTGAAGTGGGAGGAGGACAACACTTTCCTTCAAGAAACCCTCTTTCCAGTTTCGCTTTTAGTCGAACACTTCTGCCTGGTGGCACGTGTTGGATGAAAGGTCAAAACCCAGTTTGGTTGTCAACTTTCTGTAAATCTTGCACTTCATTTCAGATTGGGGTGGGGAGCACAGCTCTTGGGTCCATTTTTCTTTTTCTTTTTTTTTTTTTTAAAGATTTTATTTATTTATTCATGAGAGACAGAGAGAGAGAGGCAGAGGGAGAAGCAGGCTCCCAAGGAGCAGAGAGCCTGATGCGGGACTCGATCCCAGGACCCTGGGATCATGACCTGCACTGAAGGCAGACGCTTAACCATCTGAGCCACCCAGGCGCCCGGGTCCATTTTTCTTACCTACAGAGCTTTGACTAAAATCTCGGACATAGGAAATGCCATTTGAAAAGTTCTTGTTACATGAATGATTTTGCACCTGGAGAGGTTCAAGATGTACCTCAATGGCATCAAGATGATTTTAAGCTAAAAACGTCTGAATACACAGCAGCCACAGAAAAAAAAAACCTTATCTAAACTTCTTCTGCAGATATGAGCAGGACCTCCTGAAAATTACAGTTGCCATAAATCCTCCCTCTCTGGGAAGTCTGCAGCCAGAAAGGAGACTAACCATTATAACTGGGATGAGTAATTGTTTAAATAAACTTTATCTGAAACTGTCCTACCTTCCATTTATTTTTCCATAGAAGCTCTTTCTCCTTATTAAGAGGGCTTATATACCTATCTTCAGATATCTGGGGAGCCAGTACACCGAAGGCTCCCTGGTAAAGAAACTTTGTCTTCTCCCCTCTTAATCTGTTTGTTGTTAGTTAATTCACAGGCCCCCAGAACTGAACCTAAGTCAGTAGAAGAAAATTTTTTTTATCCCAACACATTCTCCTCTTGACAATAAGCGTATGGATGGCCATCTAAGATTTTCTCTCTGGTACTGAATTCTAACTTCTTGCTCTGAGAATGTTACTGCACAGCAGAGTTCACTCATTCTCTCCCTCTCCTGCATGCTAATCGGATTAGAAGAAGAGATGGGAGAAAAGAAAACATATGAGAGATTATACTGCTAAATTTATTACTCATTTGTAGAAACCATTGTACCTCCAGTTTCGCCACAAACAAGGAAGAGCTGTTGTATTGCTGGGGAGCAGCTGTACGGAAGGAACGCTTTCTCAGTTCCAAAGCGATCATGGCCAGGAGAGTGGATGAATTATGTTTGTTTTTACAGTCTGGTCTAATTGCTCTTGAGTGGAATGTAGAATGTCACCAGGTGGCTGATTACAAATGACTGGACCAAAAAAAAAAAAAAAAAATCAATAGCTTGTATTTTAGTTAGCGTGGGCTGCCATAATGAAATACTAGGGACTGGGTGGCTTAAACAATAGGAATTTATTTCTCACAGTTCTGGAGTCTGGGAAATCCAAGGTCAAGGTACCTGTAGATTCTTTTCTTTGGGGAGGGCCTCTTCCTAGCTTGCAGATGCCAACCTTCTTGTTGTGTCCTCACATGGCAGTGGAGGGGACGGGTGCAAGGAGAGCTCCTTCTTATAGGGACGCTAACCCTGTCACAGGGGCCTCAGCCTCATGACCTCATCAAAGCCTAATTACCTTCCAAAAGCCCCCTCTCCAAATAGTATCACATGGCAGGCTTCCGCATATGAGTTTGGGGCGGGGACACGAATATTCAGTTCATAAGTTTCTCTATGAACAAAGACTAACCAGTTAAGAAGTACTGTAATAAATACAACACAAAAGGGGAGCCTGGATGGCTCAGTCGGTTAAGTGTCTGCCTTTGGCTCAGGTCATGATCTTAGGGTCCTGGGATTGAGCCCTCATCAGGGAGTCAGCTTGTTCCCTTCCCACTGTCCCTCCCCCAACGTGTGCATGCACACACGCGAGAGCTCGAGAGCTCGCTCTCTCTGTCAAATAAAATCTTAAAAAAAATAAATACAACACAAGTATTTGTATTACAATGTGTCGTTTTTATTTCTCTTTCTGCCTGTTCTTCCTTGGATCTTGCCAGCAGACATCAAACCCACCTCCTCATTCCCCTCCTGCCAGAAACTCAACTGACCCTCCCTGGGAATTACATGTGGAATCCTCTGACAGGAGAATCAGGTGTGGGGAAAAAAATGTGTTCCAATAGAAAATTATGTACCATCTGTAACACACCTTTATGGTTCATTAGATTCTAGCCCTGTTCATTGAATTTGAGTGACTTTGCAACTCTTCCTACCTTATAAGTAACTGATATATAAATGCTCTCCTGTCTGGTAGTGATTTTAATTGACTTCCTCCTCACTGTGGAAAAATCACTTTTGTCCTTTTTGTAATTCATTTCAACATTCCTTTACTCCCTATAAATTTGTGCTGTTTGGAGTTTTCCTTTGAATCGGTCATAATATCTGCTTGTTTTTTTCTCAGATCATATGAATAAAATAACTTCTTCAACATGGGTTCATTTTTTACATCTGTATGAAAGTCATGAGATCTTACCTTTTTCTGAAAATTATCTTTTAACACAGGCCAGCCTTTGGGAGGAGAAGTGGCAAGACTCAGCTTCTGAAGAGGGACTGGCTGAATCTCTGAGCCCCATGTCTTCTCCATCTTGGGTCATGGCCCCCCTCCTTCCAGTTGTTCAGGCCCTAAAACCTCGAGGTCATTCTTGACCCTTCCCTTGCTTGCATGCCCCGATCCAATCCTGTGGCTGGCTGAATAATGGCCCTCGAAGATGTTCACAGCCTAATCTCTGGAACCTGTGAATATGTTACCTTCTATGGCAAAGGGGACATTGTAGATGTGAGAAATTAAAGATTCTGAGATGGGGAGAGCATCTGGATAATTTAGGTGGACACAATCTAATCACAAGGAAGGCAGGAGGACAAGTCAGAAAAGGGGGTGTGAACACAGAAGCAGAAGCTGGAGTGATGTTCAGCCCCAGGGATTGTTCAGACAACTGCATTGCTGCAGCTTGTCAGGGGCCATGCATACTTAGAACAGCAAGATACTCAGCTCCAAAGTCCCATTTCAAGTTAGCTTTCTCAGAGCACTCCTGCTATTAGCTGTTGCAGGTCAGGTTCCCCGGGACTCAGACTCTGAGATGCAGATTCGCATGTATTTCTCGGGAGTGCTCCTAAGACCAAGAGCTGTGGGCAAGGGATGGGAGGAGATGGACTCCTGAGAGGAGTGGGGTACAGTTGAATTGGAAGGCAGCCACCATGAGGGCCACAGCTGGCGATCCTATAAACAGGTCTGCAGCTGGGGTACCCTTTCAGGTTGTCTGCACATGGGGCAAGAGGGCTGGCATTTCCTGTTCCTTCACTGGTGCAAGTGGGTACCTCCAGACAGAAGGTACGACCGTGCGCAAGGGAGTTTTTCCCAGCCCTAGGCAATCTTTGGAGAGAGACTCACCTGAAAGCTTTTAGCCACCAACCTTCTCAGCAGCTGGGTGGATGAGTTCTGGCAGAGGTGAAGGGACAGGGCTGGATGCCATCTATCACAGTGACCTTTTATAAAAGCTATGGGATTTTATCACCATCCTGCCTAAAGCCTTCCAATGACATAAAATAAAAGTCATGTGCAACAGTCCCTACATTCTCCCTCTGGCTCACTGGGCTCTGTCTTTTTAGCCTTCTTCCTATTCATTTGCTCAACATTTGCTGAATATTTACTATGGACTACACAAGGTTCTAGATCATAGATCACAAACTGCTCATAGGCCAAATGTGAGGCTACTTGTTTTTATAAATAAAGTTTTATTGGAACAGAGCCACACCTATTTGTGTAAATATTGTCTGTGGCCACTTTCATGCTACAACAGCAAAAGGCTGCACAGAGACCATATGGCCCACAAAGCCTAAAATATTTACTATTTGATCCTTTACAGAAAAAAGGTTTGCTAACATCTCTTCTAGTTTCAGTGCTGATATATATTGCAAGCCTCAAATTTGAGCCACATATGTAATTTTAAATTTTCTAGTAGCCACATTAAATAAGTTTATAAAAAAGAAACAGGTGAATATGATCTCACGCATATGTGGAACTTAAGAAACAAAACAGATGAACATAAGGGAGGGAAGGAAAAATAAAATAAGATGAAAACAGAGGGAGGCAAACCATAAGAAACTCTTAACTATAGGAAACAAACTGAGGGTTGCTGGAGGGGAGGTGGGTGAGGGCATGGGGTAACTGGGTGATGGGCATTAAGGAGGGCACATGATGTAACGAGCACTGGGTGTTACATTCAACTGATGAATCATTGAACTCTACCTCTGAAACTAATAAAAAAAAGAAACAGGTGAAATAAATTTCAATAATATATTTTATACAACCCAATATGTCCCACTATCATTTCAACATATAACTAATATAAATTATCAATGAGATATTTTACATTCTTTTTAATATGAAGCCTTTAAAATTCAGTGTCTATTTCACCCTTACTGCAAATCTCGATTTGGGCTAGCCATTCTTCTGGTGCTCACTAGCCGTAAGTGGCTGGATGGTGCCATTCTAGAAGCAGGTGATGCAGGGGTGAATAAAGCAGAGAAAATTCCCTGCCTCCATGAGGCTTACATTTGTAATAGAGAAGAGAAACAATAAACAAACAGATAAAAATAAGAGATAAAGTAGATTTTAGGCCTGATGGTGGGTGATAAGTGGTGATGTGAATGTTGGGGCAGAATTTGTGTGTTTGTTTATTTATTTATTTATTTATTTATTTATTTATTTATTTATTTATTAAAGATTTTATTTATTTATTTGAGAGAGAGTGAGAGAGAGAAAGAGCACAAGAGGGGGGAGCTGGAGAGGGAGAAGCAGACTCTCTGCTGAGCAGGGAGCCCGATGCGGGACTCGATCCCGGGACTCCAGGATCATGACCTGAGCCGAAGGCAGTCGCTTAACCAACTGAGCCACCCAGGCGCCCCAGAATTTGTGTGTTTAAATCAGGGAAGGTCATGGGGCACCTGGGTGGCTCAGTCAGTTAGGCATCTGCCTTCGGCCTGGGTCATGATCCCGGGGTCCTGGGATTGAGCCCCACGTCGGGCTCCCTGCTCAGCAAGGAGCCTGCTTTTTCCTCTCCCTCTGCCTGCCACTCCCCCTGCTTGTGCTCTCTCTCATATAAATGGTTAAAGTCTTTAAAAAAAAATCCAGGCAATCAATCAATTAGTCAATGAGGGAAGGTCACACTGAGAAATCACTTCCTGGTCTCTGTAAGGAAGGTATGTAGTGAAGGATTAACCTTACCCAGAGAGAGGTCTTGCCTCTGTCTCAGCTCTTGGGAGGTGTCTCCAGGTCCCCAGAATGTCCTGCCTGCAGAAATGTCTCTTTTTGCTTGGGGGCTTTGGCCACTGGACAATCTAACGATGTGACTTAGGTTGGGGGCTGTGGGCCACGCTGTTAGCTCCAGAGGAACTGGAGACCACAGTATTCACCAATGTCTGGGCGGGGCTGAGGATGAAAGGTCAGCTACCTGTGCGGTGTGTGGCCAAGCTCCGATAAGTACTCAAGACACCACAGACTTTGGGGACTTCCCTGCTGGTTTGCATTACTCTATGTACACTGTCACGTTCAATGCCATTGTCTGTGGCTCCACGGGAGAGAGGACAACCAGAAGCTTCATGTTTGGACTCTCCCGATGCATCCCTTCTCTTAGCTAACTTTATCTGTAGCCTTTCCCTGTAATAAACCATAATTATAACAGCTCTCAATGAATTCTTCTAACAAATTGTCCAACCTGAGGGTGGTTTTAAGAACACCACTGGACTTGTAGTTGGTATGAGGAGTCAGGTGGTCTCTTGTGGGCATTGATTCCCATAACAAGTAACGTTGCCTGAAATAATCAGCAAGACCAAAGGCCAGGAGTCCAGTAGTTTTGGTAAGTTTAGAAATTTTAAATTTGAGGATCCCATTAGTTCTCTCGACATTGCCTGATGATTGAGGATGACAGGGTCAGTGATAATTCCAAGATATTTGCAAGGTTTTTGTTAAGGCTCATATGATTTGCCTTGTGAATGGGTATCTTGGTTACTGGAGATTGTGGAAGGTGTGAAAAATTGACATGATTGGAACCATTTTAGAATAGAGCCAGAGAGGCCCTTACAGAGAGACCTCCTTTCCCGTCTGTTTAAACTGGGCCAAAATCTTTGGACTGGGCAAAACAGTAACTGTTTCATAAGCAATTGTTTGAGAAGTCAACCGGACAACAGTCATCCTGATCATGAAACCTGGTTATGGACTTTCTGAACGCAGAAGAGCTAGCTAATGCAAGTGGGGAATGGTTTCATGCGCTAACACCAACAGAATAGTCCATCAGTCCGTGATGGGGACTCAGCCCGTTGGTTCCAACAGACAGTTTCATTTTCTCTTATCCCAGTATTTGCCTGTGTCCTCTTTCTCATCCAAACCCCGGCTTTCATCCCACAGGTGGGACACTTTTCTGATTATTGCCAGAATCTGTGCTTCCCAAACTGCAATTCTTTGATCCCAAATAAATACTCATTTGCCTCACCGTGGTTCTTTGCTTTCAAGTTGACAAAGCTATATCCCAAGTGGGAAACACATTATCTAACAGTTTTTTTTTTTTTTAAGATTTTATTTATTTATTTGTGTGAGAGAGAGAACACAAGCAGGGAGAGCAGCAGAGGGAGAGGGAGAAGCAGACTCCCCGCTGAACAGGGAGACTGATGACTGATGACCCTGGGATCATGACCCGAGCCAAAGGAGACGCTTAACCGACTGAGCCACCCAGGTACCCCATGACCTTCCCTGATTTAAACACACAACTTCTGCCCCAACATTCACATCACCACTTATCACCCACCATCAGGCTTAAAATCTACTTTATCTCTTATTTTTATCCGTTTGTTTATTGTTTCTCTTCTCTATTACAAATGTAAGCCTCATGGAGGCAGGGAATTTTCTCTGCTTTATTCACCCCTGCATCACCTGCTTCTAGAATGGCACCATCCAGCCACTTACGGCTAGTGAGCACCAGAAGAATGGCTAGCCCAAATCGAGATTTGCAGTAAGGGTGAAATAGACACTGAATTTTTTTGTCACTGTGAGAGCAAGGGAAGGCTTCAACCCATCAGGAAAACATATAGATAGTAACAAGAAAATATTGATAACCCACACTAAGTGCCAGATGAATGAAGTCTGGCCGCAGGTGTTCAGAGGGTGCAGAGGGAGAAGGTCTGAGGCCTCCCGGGATCAAAAATATTTCTTCCAGGGTGCCTGGGTGGCTCAGTTGGTTAAGCGACTGCCTTCGGCTCAGGTCATGATCCTGGAGTCCCTGGATCAAGTCCCGCATCGGGCTCCCTGCTCGGCAGGGAGCCTGCTTCTCCCTCTGACCCTCCCCCCTCTCATGTGCTCTCTCTCTCTCTCATTCTCTCTGTCTCAAATAAATAAATAAAATCTTTTAAAAAAAAATTTTTTTTCTTCCAGGATCCTGCACCTGACAGTCCAGACATTGCTGGTAGACTGGTTTTGCAATTTTATAGAAGTCTCTCCACCAATGCCTATTCATAATCTGAGTCATCTCATTCGCCCACTCTATGGGCAAATGAATGCAAAAGCCAAAAAATGGGGTCTGCTAGGGAGCCAGGAAGAACCTAGTAGCCGTCTTGGGTTTCCCAAAGCCCTGACTGTTCGTCTAATTTACACCCATTGTTTACTCACCTTAATTTCTGTGGTTCAGGAGCAGATTGTTGCCATGTTACAAGGACACCAAGATGGCAAATGACTGACAAAGAGGGGTCACTGTTCTGCAGAAGCAGAATAGACTGCATGCACGTGTGCCACAGTCTTTAGGGTCTGGAGCTGCTGCTTCTGTGTAGAAGTCAGCCGGGGCATTTTCCTGGCGCTCAGGTTCAGTCCTTTCAGCGTGAGTCTCAGTTGTGAGGACAGCAATTTTAGAAAGTAAGAGAATAGCAGGAAGAAAATCGTTTACTTGTTGCCCATTTTTGATTGGAGTCAGACAGGATGTGAGAAAATCCCCTTTGTTTCTAATACATCTTCAAACAATGGATGAGCCCAAAGGCATAGGGTTGTCAGTATAAATACGAACAGTTCGTCCTTCTGGTAGCTGGTACACTTGGATAAAGGCATGGAGCTCTGGGGCACCTGGGTGGCTCAGTTGGTTAAGGATCTGCCTTTGGCTCAGGTCATGATCCCAGGGTCCTGGGATCGAGCCCCACATTGGACTTCTGGCTCAGCGGGGAGCCTGCTTCTCCTTCTCCCTCTGCCTCTCTCCCTGCTCATGTTCTCTCTCTCTGTATCTCTGTGTCTCAAATGAATAAGTAAAAATCCTAAAAAAAAAAAAAAAAAAAGGCATGGAGCTCTGCTCTTTGGGCTGACGGAGCTTGCAGGTGCTCTCCCCTTTCAAGTAGGTCATACTGGGTAATAGCACAACCAGCTCAGCAATTCCCTTTTTTATTTCTACAGCAACGAACACAAGTCAATGAGGATTAGTTTAAGGAGTGTCTTGTAAGTCAGGATGCATTGTTAAAATGGGACGTTACTCCCTCAGTCATGGGGCTCACCTTCATCAGGTAGAGGTAGTAACCTTGCAACATTTAAGTAGTTAGGAGGTAAAAGCAGAAGGATCTCATTCTATTTGCAGAGAAATGTTGAGTCAATTAACTTGAAGAAGACTTCAGACAGTGTGTGAAGTCTGCAAATAAATGCCATTTTCTTTTTTAAAATTTTAAAATTTATTTATTTTTATTATGTTATGTTAATCACCATACATTACATCATTAGTTTTTGATGTAGTGTTCCACGATTCATTGTTTGTGTATAACACCCAGTGCTCCATTCAGCATGTGCCCTCTTTAATACCCATCACCAGGCTAACCCATTCCCCCCAACCCCCTCCCCTCTAGAACCCTCAATTTGTTTCTCAGAGTCCATAGTCTCTCATGGTTCGTCTCCACCTCCAATTTCTCCCCCTTCATTTTTCCCTTCCTGCTATCTTCTTCTTCTTTTTTTTTTAAACATATAATGTATTATTTGTTTCAGAGGTACGGGTCTGTGATTCAACAGTCTTACACAATTCACAGTGCTCACCATAGCACATACCCTCCCCAATGTCTATCACCCAGCCACCCCATCCCTCCCACCCCACCCCCCACTCCAGCAACCTCAGTTTGTTTCCTGAGATTAAGAATTCCTCATATCAGTGAGGTCATATGATACTAGTCTTTCTCTGATTGACTTATTTTGCTTAGCATAATACCCTCCAGTTCCATCCACGTCATTGTAAATGGCAAGATCTCATTCTTTTTGTGGCTGCATAATATTCCATTGTATAGATATACCACTTCTTCTTTATCCATTCATCTGTCGATGGACATCTGGGCTCTTTACACAGTTTGGCTATTGTGGACATTGCTGCTATAAACATTGGGGTGCACGTACCCCTTCGGATCCCTACATTGGTATCTTTGGGGTAAGTACCTAGTAGTTAAATGCCATTTTCTAAGGTTAAATTTACTTGCAGATTTAGGCTTGCACTAACTTGTAGCTGGGGCTGTAGCCTTAAGGCAACTATGATATGCACGTGCAACACAGTCAAGTGTGCTGTGAAGGCCTTTGTCTATTACTGTGTTCTTGTGTGTGCGTTCCCAGGGCTTGATTATCCCTTTCATGCACAAATAAAGTAAAATGGTTTGAATACTTACGTAGCTCTAAAGCAGGTGGTTCTTACAGAGCTTATTTTAGTCTGATAAAAACCTCCTCATGTTTATCTTCTCAAGGAAGGGATTCAGGGTTGGAAATTTTAGTAAGTTCATAGAGTACAGAAGTTGATAAAGTCAGAAACCCACAGTCTATAATATCCAGCCAGGCCTAAGAATCTGCAAAGCTGTGGTTTAGTCGTGAGTCTAGAAAATTCCTGGATTACTTGGATTCTTTTCAGAGACAACTGGTTTAGAATCTGACCGAGGTAATGAACAATGTCTAGAAATAATTGTAATTTTTCCTTAGAGACTTGGTGTCCTTTTTCAGCTAACTGTTGCAGCAAATACATGGATTCTTTCATGGATGCCTCTTCGGTGACTGATCACAGCAAGAGGGTATCTCAGTATTGTAAAAGGGTGGATTTCTCAGAGAACAGGAGTACTTAAATCTTGAAGTTGTAGGGGTCAAAGGCAGGCTGCCCTAAAATGTGTCACTTTGGCATATTGATTATTTTAAATAAAAGTTACTTAAGAAAGAGCCAGTGGAAGAACACTCAGGCCCTCCTCTGTTCCTTAAAAGCAGGAAACAAATTTCTCATATAAAAATACCCTCCTTGTACTAAGAAGTGCAAAGGCATCCTTATCACCAGAGACAGGAACTTTAAAGCTGCAAAAACTGTAGAAACAAATCTCGTTAATTTTTTCCTAATCTGTTACCTCAACTTAACTTTTGGTTAGAATTCCCTGCTAATTAAAGCAGCCAAACACCTGTTTTCTTTATCCTGTCAATTACTCACAAATTTATTGCCCTTTTGTCTAAAATGTATGAAAACTGCCTGCTTTGGTCATTTCTTTGGGCCTCAATTTCATTATTGGGCCCCCCTGAGCATGTAATAAAACCTTGCGTTTTTTCTCTTGTTAATCTGTCTCATGTAAATTTAAGTCTTAGTCCAGCTGGAAGACCTTAAAGGGTAGAGGAAGAATTTTTCCTTCCCTACAAAGTACTTGAGAGAAATAAGAAGGGACCTCAGGGAACTCCTGAGGCACGACTGTCCAGGTATATTGTTGGTTGTTCCAAGTGAAAGTAAAGAGATATAGGCTGTTGAAGTCCTCACGGATGCTGAAGAAGGCTGAGCAGAGGTTTACAACAGTGCATCATTTTGAGGCAAGTGGTGATGAAGGGTAGTCAGAAGAAAGGCAGGCAGGGATAAGGGGCCCCCTGCCCTAAGAGGAAACCACCCTTAAAAGAACTTTACAAGGAGCCCTCCACCCTTTCCCATGTGATAGGTAGATGGCAACTACCTGATTGGAGGGTTAATCAGATTAAAACAGCTCTCCAACAAGGCCATAAAACCCCCTAGATCTAAACACCAAATCAGCAACCCTCTCAGGTCTCCTCCCTCTTTGGGAACTTTGTACTATCGCTCAATAAACTTTGCTCTGCTGCCCACCACTCTTCGTCTGGTCTACCTCTTCATTCTTTGAAGCGGCAGGACCAAGAACCGCGGGCACGAAAGGAAAAGAAATTCTGTAACAGTGGGACTTCTGACAAAAGGGGGTTTGGGTGCAGAACAACCGGGAAATGGGGAATGACTGTCTTGTTAATTGATCTTAAGTCCTGGACACACAGCCATCCTCGTGCATTGGATTTCTGAACCGGCAAGATCGGGTGTGTTGCAGGGACAGGTACAGGGAATGACAAGCCCCTGGGCGATTAGGCCTTCTACTCCGGGTGTGAGGCCTTATGTGGCCTCAGGTTTGAATGGACATTGAGGTAATTTAGGTGGAGGTTTAGTTATATCTATCTGAATCTTTATAGGTTCTGCACTTTTTATTCTTCCAACGACAGTATTAGAAGTAGGCCACAGGGGCGTCTGGGTGGCACAGTCGGTTAAGTGTCTGACTATTGGCTTCAGCTCAGGTCGTGATCTCAGGATCATGGGGTTGAGCCCTGTGTCTGGCTCCATGCTGAGCATGGAGTCTTCTTGGGATTCTCTCTCTCCCTCTGCCCCTCCCATTTGTGCTCTCTCTCTCTCTGAAATAAATAAGTCTTTAAAAAAAAGTAGGCCACAGATTTTCAGGCACCTCAATTAAATTAGGGAAATTTATGGGGAATTCTTCTTCTGTGTCAAGGACGGACTATAAGGAACATAAAATATCAGGTTCGACTTGGTCAGGAATTCTAAGGTGAGGTCTCCATTGGAGGCAAAACCTATTAGCCCTTTAATTTTTCATTTTTTTAAAGATTTGTTTATTTTTTGAGAGAGAGAGAGAATGCGCGTGTGAGCACATGGTGGGGGGAGGGGCAGAGGGAGAGGGAAAGAGAGAATCTCTAGCAGACTCCCTGCTGAGCAAGGAGCCCAATTCGGGGCTCAGTCCCATAACCGTGAGATCATGACCTGAGCTGAAATCAAGAGTTGAACGCTTAACCGACTGAGCCACCCAGGCGTCCCAACATACGCCCTTTTGATTTAGACAGAAGATCTCTGCCTGGGGATGGGCTGTATCACATCGTCAGGAGTGTTTTCCAGTAGAAGGTACCAGAGCCATTTGTACTGATTGTGATAAATTCTCTCTGAACTTTGTTAGATAACCCCACCATGGACACTTCCTTTTTACTCTGAGGGATTTGTTGCTTTATGAGGGTGGCATTTGAAGTAGAAAGCATAGCTCAACTAGAATTTGACAAGGTATCCCATTAATTTTTATTTTAGTTTCCCCTTGGCTGTTTAGGAGAATTATTGGTAATAGTTCACTGGAGAACCCCTTAGAGCCCATCAACTATGGGTGAGACCCCTATGGAGTCCCTCCTTTGAAGGTAGACATGAGGATATTTGAGAATTTACATAGGACCGTTGAGGACAAGCTCTCTTCTAGTGTCCCAGTGTCTTATACCTGAGGCATTACTCTTTGGACCAGCATTTTTTCTGATGATGGACCTGTAGGGGGGTGCATGGGAGAGGTGTTATTTTGAGTTTCTGGTCTTGAAGCTGTTGGAGCCACGAGGCTATTAGTTTGGTGGATTTTTGTTTGTGATCTTGCTCAGGGTCCTTTCAAAATGCTCAGCCATGGTCACGAATTCAGTCAGGCAGTGGCCTCCCATCTTATTTTCAACCACTGATCTCAGGAGATGATCCACTTACAAAAAGCAGCTAAAGCAGGCTGGGTGACCTTATTTATTGTATGGAACCCCACATGCCATAGAAAAAGGCCTTCCAGATGGGCTTGAAAACCTGCCACAGATTTATCTTTATTTTGTCTGCATGTTTTTGTATCATATACCAATCAGTGCAAGCAGGAACGACTCTAGGAATGGCTTATAAAAAGTTCAGTTGCTATTCTGCCTGTACTTTCTGGTCGAGGATCTCTAATTCATCGCTCTTGGGGTTTTGCCATCTTGCTTCCTGTATCCATCTGGGCTTCCCCAGGAGCTGCCAACAAGTGCACAAGCTGATAAAGATCTGGCAGCCCAGGGTCATGGGCCCAGATAATGACTCTACACTCTTTAAAAAGCTTTTGAGTTTCCTCCCGTAGTTGTAGGAAATTCTGTAACATTGGTCCTATCCTTCAGTCTTTGACCAAGGACTGAGGATACCTCAGCATTGTTTGTCAGCAACCTTGGGTAGTTTTATTTTAAAAGGTAACTGTCTTGGGGTGCCTCAGTAGCTCAGTTGGTTAAGGGCCGACTCTTGATTTCAGCTTGGTTCATGATCTGAGGGTTGTGAGATCCAGCCCCACATGGGTCTCCTCGCTCAGTGGGGAGTCTGCTTGAGCTTCTCTCTCCCTCTCCCTACATCCTTCCCTCTCTGTGCTCACTCACACACTCACTCTCTCTCTCTAAAATAAATAAATAAAATCTTAAAATCCAAGAACTGTCTAATAGTCTCTTCAGGGGGAAAGGCAGTTCAGACAGAGAATTTGGTGAAATGTGAGCACTCAGGTGAAAAGAGACTGCAGGGAAGTGGTATCAGTCAGTCCTATCATCTTATGTTTTAGGTATCTCTTGCATCTTTAATTTTTCATTAGCCTTTTGTAATGAGTCTCTTAGTAAAGCTATTTTGGAATCTTGAAGCCTTTTGGAAGTTTCTGCATACCAGTTAAAGTAGGTATCCTATTTTTGTTTATTCAACTTGGAATACCTTGAGCATTTCTCAAGTGCATTTCTTAAATGAGCTATCTTGTTTAATTGGAATGTTGCTCATAATGGCCTTTGTAATACTACATGACTTTTAGAAAAATTTGCCATTTTGCCATGTATCTGCAGCTTCCAGGATTATAGTTCTTTTGTTGTTGTTGTTTTCTTGTTTGCTTTATTTTTGAGAGGGAAGATTTTTTTTTATTAATTGAAGTTAAATTTATAAACTTTTTGTCATTAAGTTAAAGATGCAGAGCAAGAAGTTCTGTTTGATGGAGCAGGAGAGCCATGGGATGATAAAGTGAAGTCAGTTCATGTCCTATCCTCCTCGGTACCCGAATCTCCAGTGAGGTTACAGAGCCATATCTGTTTCATGCTCCCATTCCTCACAACACTCCAAGAATCTGCTCGGAAGAATCTGTATACTGCCAGTTCCTCCAGCTCCCCTCCGATGGGCTGGGACTCATTCTTCAGCACCCCAGTGCTCCCAGAGACCAGCTCCAACAGCTCATCCTTCTGTTCCAGATAGCCTGCTGCTCCTCGATGAAATGGGAGTTGGCTAACTGGACCTCGTGGTCCAGGCGTCCTTATTTCTCTGTCATCCGGCACTCCAGCTCTGACAACCACTGTCCCCTAGCAGTGCCTGTCTAGTTTTTCGTTCAGTGAACGCCCGCACAGATGAAGCTGACATCTGATCCTTCATGTCCCTGACAACTTGCCAAGTACTTGGGACAAAGGTTTTTCTTATACTTAATTCAGTCGTATCGAGGTTGAATTTTCTAGCATTTGCTTCAACTATGCTGATGATCTCGTCAAGGTCCTCTAGATCCCACTCTATTTATTTATTTTTTAAATTAACATATGATGTATTATTTGTTTCAGGGGTACAGGTCTGTGATTCATCAGTCTTACATAATACACAGCACTCCCCACAACACATACCCTCCCCAATGTCCATCACCCAGCCACCCCATCCCTCCCACTCCCCACCACTCCAGCAACCCTCAGTTTGTTTCCTAAGATTAAGAGTGTCTTATGGTTTGTCTCCCTCTCTGGTTTCTTCTTGTTTCATTTTTCCCTCCCTTTCCCCATGATCCTCTGCCTTGTTTCTCAAATTCCACATATCAGTGAGATCATATGATAATTGTCTGTCTCTGATTGACTTATTTCACTTAGCATAATATCCTCTGGTTCCAACCACGTCATTGCAAATGGCAAGATTTCATTTTTTTTGATGCCTGCGTAATATTCCATTGTATATATATACCACTAGATCCCACTCCATACTCCCAGAGGTTGTTTCTCAGCTCATTGGTGGTCCAGTCGATTTCTTCCCTCCTTGCTAAGGAGGGGTCCTGGAGGAGCTCTGTCCATCTCTGAAATAATCCCTGGGTGGTGTTGACTGCTTTCTGTACCTCACCTTTCACCACAAAGAAGGGGTCCTCCACAGACATGGCCTCCCAACCCCAGGCTGCCTCATGCCAACTCTGCTCACAGGGCACCTGCACCCTCCCAGCCTCCCTCTGCTGACCCCATGGGCCTGCCACAGCCAGGGCCGCTTCCTTATCCTGGGGAACCCAGAGCAGCTGGTGCACATGGAACCGCTGTGGGTCCAGCACTCGATCACTCTGCAGACCGAATCCCAGACTCCGATGCCGGCCCCCTTGCCCGCCTCTTCCCCTGCCAGGACTATAGTTCTTAAGCATAAAAGAAGCACAAGTGATAGAAGATGGCACGCTCAACTCTTCAGATAGAAAGAATCCCATTTAAACAAATTTTATTCACCCGAGGCCTTCTGCTGGACCTGGTCCAGTTCTTAAACTGGATGCAGACCTACTCCAGCCATAACCACAAATAATTCCTAGCATGGCAACGGTTGGAATTTTCCACTCAGAAACCTGGGAATTGAGATCCAAAGGACTAGAAGCTTGGTTCCAGGCAGAACTGTCTGGCAGCTCACTTGGCTCTGGGAAGAATCCTCTGCCAGCTCAATCTGACCTGCCCTGTAAAGGAGAGCCAATTGGATTGGGAGCTCGGTGCAGAGGGCAGAGCTCAGAACTGAGAGGAACTTACCTATGACCCTCAGAAATGGCAAGAAAAATAGTGAACTCAAAGGCGTCAAGGGGTACCATGCCTGTGTTTCTCACTGACCCCCAAACGCCGCCAGAAGACTGCCTCAGATCTTGTCACTGTATCAAATCTGTTGAAGAACAAAAATTTGGTGTCACCTGGAGTTTGAGTTGCTGCACGAGGGTGTCAAAGAGAATAACCAACCACAAACTGAGAGGGCAGAAATCCAGAAATGCATTGCATATAGCCAGCCAAAAAAGCTTTAAGACTAAAGACAAAACAAAACCAATTACCACTACTCCTAAGAAGATAAACTTTGTGAATGATGAAATGTTGATAAAGCTTTTGTAGATACACAAAAGGAACTTGCACATTTCTCAACAGCTGATTCCTCAGCAGAGTCATGAAAATGTTGATGAAGCAATTAATGGCTCAGTTGTGATACACTGGTGATACATCAAATATTTCAAAAAGACCAATAAATTAAATGTTTTATATAGTTTTATTTTTAAAAATTTTGTTAATATACAGGCTTTGGCACATCTAAAAAAAAGTTTTATTTATTTATTTTAGAGAGAGAGAGAGAGAGGAGAGAGGGGCAGAGGGAGAGGGAAAGGAAAGAGAGAGAGAATCTCAAGCAGACTCCCCAATGAGCTTGGAGCCCAATGCGGTGCTTGATTCCCATGACCCTGAGATCATGACCCGAGGTGAAATCAAGAGTCAGAAGCTTAACTGACTGAGCCACCCAGATGCCCTGGCATTGGTACATTTTTAAAACTAACTACATACACAGACCTTTTTTATAATCTAGGAAAGTGGAATGTCAGAAGTCATTAAAATGTGACAAACTTAAAGCATTAAAACAGAAGGCACTTCACAAAATCTGTTCACTGTAACAGCAGATATATCCTCATGTACATCCTTCACTTTATAAGTGGAGTGAATGTGTGTCTGGATCGGAGGACCCACAAATATGGACAGTTTCATGGAAGTAAAAAAATATAAGATAAATGAATAATGAGCCCTTGGCCAATTTTTTTTTGGTTTTTGATGACCTTAAGTCTACTTTAACTTTTCTCTCATTAAGAGGGAAAAAAACAGAAGGATTCAGAATTGGAAGAAAAGGTGAAATCCCAGAATGTAATTACTTGTAGGTGGGGGGATTGGTGGGTATTAAATCACTTTTTCCCCTGGAAAAAAACAAAAACAAAAATTCAGCTGAGTTACATTGAAACCTGATTGACTTACCCAACAATCCCTGAACAGGGTAGCATCCTACCTAATAAATAGACAGGCTCTCTCCAAGGAGCTCTACAAAATGGAAGGCTTTTATAGGAAGGAGGGCAGAACAAGGAGCTTATTAGCAAAAGAAAAAAAAAGATTATTTCAGGCATGGTTACCTTCCCTTGGTGGGGAAGGCTGGGGTCTTATCAGGCAGATGACCTTACTAATGCTGACCAGGAAATGCCAGACTGGTTTAAAATTCCACTCCTGGGACAGGTTGAAACTTTAATTAAGTCTTGGTTTGCTATCCTGGGGGCAAATGACTCCACCTTGGGCCTATTATTTCTTTTGTCTTTCAACAGTTGTAAGAGTGATAAATGCACAAGGTAGACATTCAAATCTAAGAAAAGGTATGCAACCAGGAGTAATTAAAAGTAAACCTCCCTCCTAGAATTTCCCTTCCTTGCTCTCCTGAGATGGATTCATTATTTCTCGCCCCTTTCTTCCTTTGTTTATGCCCTTATTTTGTTGGGATACATCCCACTACTATGAAATGTGTGTTTATGCTGCCCTCAAGTTGTATTGGTAATTGAGCTGGGTCTAGAATTCTAGAATTTTTAAGGCTTGGTGTTTGGCTTCTAGCCCTCAGGGTTGCTGATGATGGTCTGATATTCCTTTCTTTGCAGGTGACATTTACTGCTGTTACAGTATATAGTTTCACACCAGAAGCTTTTTAGATTGCGTCTGGATGCCTAGTTCTGAGACCTGACTATCTGTGACTAGTTGTGGGTCTTTTTAAATTTAGTCTATGCAGCCTTTCTTTGGAGGGTCTTTCCAACTGAAGATTGTATCTCCAGCCACCTTCACGAATTATCCTAGCCCTTCATATCAACCATGAATAGTCAATGACTAACCACCAGACATCTCTGCAAAATCAACAGCAAAATTGATGAAGGACCAAGATGAACAAACAGAAAAAAACAGATATAATTCAGGGAACCGAAAGTTTTAAAGTGCTGACTGGTCTCTTAAGTTCGTGACTACCAAAACCTCAAGGGGCCCAGCATGCTATTCAGTAACTGTCCTTTTCCTTATTCTACTCACTCCCCTCCTCCCCTAGACAATGATTTTATATTTTTATCTCTCTTTTCAGACTTCCAGTGTGGCCTCCCCCATCCTCATCTGCAGCTGACTACCTTGATTTCCCTGAGAATTAGAAGAGTCAGAAGAGAATTCCCATGAGCTCCCAGCATCGGATCTACCCAACTACCTGATCCTCTATCTTCCTCTTGCTATGAAGTCATCATCCCTGCTCTTAGATCAGCCAGCTCCTTCCCCTGTGCCCTGGATCCCATTCCTTCTCTCCATCCTAGGGACACAGCTTCACCACTGCCTCCCCTCTATCCTGCGTCATTTCCCCCTCTCTACTGTATCATTCCCATCAGCGTGCAAACAGGCAGGTATTTCCACACCTTAAAACACAACAAATAATCCTCTACTTTCCCCTCCAGGTACTGCCTTTCTCTCCTCTGCCCTTTGCAGGTGAACTTGAAAAACTTGTCTAAGCTAGTTGCCTCTGATTCTTCATCTCCCATCTGTCTTTTTTTTTTTTTTTTAAGATTATTTATTTATTTGTTTATTTGACAGAGAGAGACAACAAGAGAGGGAACACAAGTGGGGGGGTGGGGGAGGGAGAAGCAGGCTTCCTGCCAAGCAGGGAGCCTGATGCGGGGCTCGATCCCAGGACCCTGGGATCATGACCTGAGCCGAAGGCAGATGCTTAACTACTGAGCCACCCAGGCACCCCCATCTCCCATTCTGTCTCAATCAAAGATTTTGCTCTCACTGTTCTGTCAAAATAAATCTTGTCAAGTTCAACAATGATCTCCTTATAACTAAATCTAATGTCCGATTCTCAGGTCCCATCTTATATTTGGACGCAGGCAATCATTCCTTCTTTGAACACTGTCCTCACTTGGCTTCAAGGACTCGCATTCTCCTGGTTGATCTCGGACCTCACCGGCAGTTCCTCCTCACTCTCCGTAGCTCATTCACCCTCCAATGTCTACCCTCTTAATCTTGGAGTCTCCAGACTAAGTTCTCGAACTCTTATTTACACTCTTCATGAACTTCTTTTTGAAGACCAACTATATCCAGTATCTACAGCCCTAACTTCTCTCCCCTGATCTCGACTCATGCATTTAACTGCCTATTTAATATCTCTTTTTGGATGTCAAATAGACACCTCATGTTCAGCAAGTCCAACATTGAGCTCCCCATCTCATCATCCCTCTTCCCAAATGGTTCCTCCCAAATTCCTCCTTCCTGTCACAGAAAACAGTGATCAGCTTTCCTAGTACTCAACCTAAGAACGTGAGAATCCTCTATTTTCCTCACATGACACATCTCATACATTATATATTATATAATATAGCCATTTTATATCCAGAATATGACATCTAATAATCACCTCCACCTACTACACTCATTTCTCACCTGGGCCTTCTAGAATAATATCCTAACTAGAATAACCACTTCTTTCCAGTTTGCCTGGTACTTTCTTGATTTTCTCACTGCAAGTTCAGTCTCAGGAAACCCCCTCAGCCCCAGGGCAAACCAGGATAATTTTTCATCCTACTTCTACCTGGGTTCTGCTTCTTCCATGGCCTCCCTACAGTCTATTTTCAGTGGGGATAAGCTGATTCTCTTGAAAAGCAAATTTTATCATGTCACTTCTCTGCTCAAAACCCTTCAGTGGCTCCCCATGCCACTCAGAGAGAAAGCTGTTGCTTTCAGTGACCTCTGAGACGTCAGGATCCACAGGCTTGAAAGCAAAGATGGAGAGTTCCATTTTGATCAGGTCGGTATGGAAGTACTTGTGGCAGCGTCCAGAAATGGAGGGAAAATTGAGAACATATTCTGTTTGTAAAACAAGAGCAGATGGTTATGGAAAAAGTTGTAAGTAAGAATTCTAGAAAATTAAAAATATTTGTTAAATTGAAAAAAATACAATAGTAGGATTGAAAGACAAAATTACATAATCTATATTTGGGGATACTAATGATAAATAAATGTCATATACATGTAGTTTGCTTAAATAGTATTTCAAATCCAAAATATAAAAGTTGTATAAATATATATCTTTGTAACACGATGCCCTAAACTCCCAGAATCTTCAGTGTGCCTCTTCCCAAACCAAGGACATATGACTCCCCAAATCAGGATCAGAAGTCAGCATTGGTGTAACACTGACATCCTATCCAAGGACCATTCAAATTTCCCCAACTATTCAACAGCGTCTCTCTCCTGTTTGGTTCATGCTTTTCACTTAATAATCACATGCCTTTTGTCTCCTTCAATCTAGAACAATTCTTTAGCCTCTCCTTGTCCTTACAACCTTAAAAGTTTTAAAGAGTACAAACCTTTCATTCTGCAGGATGTTGCTTGGTGTAGTTTCCTCAGGACAGGACTCAGACATGCATTCTTGGGAGGAATATACAGAAGTGATGCTGTTCTCTTCCCAATTCATCACATTGGGGCACTCCTGATACTGACTTGTTTGACCACTGGTGATGTTAATCTTGATTGCTTGGTTTATTTGATGTCTGCTAGGTTTGTCCACATTACATTATCATTTTTCTCTTTGTAATTGATAAGTATGTTGTGAAAAGATACTCTCAAACTATGGCAATATCCTCATCCCACTAAACCTACATTCATTTGACTTAGTATCCATTGATGATTCTTGTCTGAATTAATCACCATTGTGCTGGTTGTTTGTTCTTCTTTCTCATTCATGATTTTATTTATTTAGGTCCTTTCTCTTTTCTTTTTGGTAAGTCTGACTAAGGGTTTATCAATTTTATTAACTTTTTCAGAGAACCAGCTCCTGGTTTCATTGATCTGTTCTATTGTTTTTTAGTTTCTGTATCATTTATTTCTGTCTAATCTTTATTATTTCTGTCCTTCTGCTGGCTTTAGGCTTCGTTTGTTCTTTTTCTAGCTTGTTTAGGTATAAGACTAGGTTGTTTGAGATTTTTCTTGCTACTTGAGGTAGGCTTGTATTATTATATACCAGCCTCTTAGGAATGCTTTTGCTGCATTCCCAAAGGTTTTGGACTGTTGTGTTTTCATTTTCATTTGTTTCCATGTATTCTTTTTTAAATTTATTCTTTGATCCTGGTTGACCCATTCATTGTTTAGTAGCGTATTGTTTAATCTCCATGTATTTGTGGTCTTTCCAGACTTTTTCTTGTGGTTGACTTCAAGTTTCATAGTGTTGTGGTCAGAAAATATGCATTTATAATCTCAATCTTTTTGTATTTGTTGAGGCCTGATTTGTGACCCAGTATGTGATCTATTCTGGAGAGTGTCCCATGTGCACTTGAAAAGAATGTGTATTCTGCTGCTTTAGGATGGAACGTTCTGAATATATCTGTTTAAGTCCATCCGGTCCAGTGTGTCATTCAAAGCCATTGTTTCCTTGTTGATTTTCTGTTTAGATGATCTGTCATCCATTGATGGAAGTGGGATATTAAAGTCCCCTATTATTATTGTATTATTATCAATGAACTCAAAAAACTTTGTTTGTTATCAATTGTTTTATATATTTGGGTGCTCCCATTTTGGGGGCATAAATATTTACAATTGTTAGATCTTCTTGTTGGATAGACCCCTTAATTATGATATACTGTCCTTCTTCATCTCTTGTTACAGTCTTTGGTTCAAAGTCTAGTTTGTCTGATGTAAGAACGACTACTCCACTTTGTTTTGACATCCATTTGCATGATAAATGTTTCTCCAGCCATTCACTTTCAATCTGCAGATGTCTGTAGGTCTAAAATGAGTCTCTTGTAGGCAGCATAGAGATGGGTCTTGTTTGGGAATATGCATTTTTAAAATTCACTTCTTTAACATTGTTTTTTAATCCTTCTGGAATTTTTTTCTTTACAGTATGAGGCAGGAATCTTTCTCAGTCTTTTTGCAAGTATAGCAATCAATTGTATTGTTGAAGAGTTTGTCCTTTCTTCTGCTTTAATCACAATTCCTTTGGCTGTGGTTTGTGTAAGGACTCAACTCAAGAATGCGAGGACAGTTCATGACTCATATTGGCACTATAACAGGAAAGTCAAGAAACTGGGGATCCTCTACATCTTTCAAGAGCCAAGTGGTTTGTCATCTTTCATGGGCCACAGGATTTACTCATCACTGCTTCTCTCTGCCTCCTCCTTCTTATAAGCAGCTTCCTCTGCTTGCACATGTGCCTCATGGCTACCAACCTCAATCTGTCTGATTTGACCACTGGACTGCACACCATTATTGACTATGGGGTCTCTACAATGCCCATTTGAAAGGGATAATCTGCTTGACTCAGTCCAGGCTATAGATAGGTTCATCTTGGGTCTGGGGGGTCTATCTCTGGTCCAATTACCTTGGGTCAGGGCAGGGAGCAAAGTTAGAATAGTTCCTGGGGAAACCCCCTCAGCTGTAGATAAGATGAAGCAGTTTCTTTAAGAAGGATGAGTCATATGGAGGACACAGAACCTATCTACTAAATCTATAGTCATACATTAAGTTCTCATAAGGCAAGTTTTTTAAAAATCAAGTTATAGGGGCACCTAGGTGGTGTAGTTGGTTAAGAGTCTGACTCTTGGTTTTGGCTTAGGTCACGATCTCAGGGTCCTGGGATCAAGCCCTGCATCAGGCTCCCTGCTCAGTTTGGAGTCTGCTTAAGAGTCTCTCTCCTCTCTTCCTCTGCTCCTCCCCCACAAACAAATAAAATCTTTTAAGATTTTTTTTTTTAATTTATTTAGCAGAGAGAGAGAGCACAACAGGAGGAGCAGCAGAGGCAGATGGAGAAAGAAGCAGGCTCCCTGCTGAGCAAGGAGTCTGACGCAAGGCTCAATCCCAGGACCCTGAGATCATGACCCAAGCCAAAGGCAGATGCTCAACCGACTGAGCCACCCAGATGCCCCAATAAAATCTTTTAAAAAATCAATTTATAGATTTTAAGAAGTGAGGACATTTGGTAAAGGTTTTGTGAATCTGAAAATTAAGGATTAGTTTGAGTTCATGGATCATCATTGAGAAACACTGACTTAAGTCCAGCACTTTAACTTCTCAGATGAGTAAACTGAGGGCCAGAGAGGACAAAGGATTTGTCCTGGTCCACATGGCCTGTCACTGGCAGACCTGGTATGAGAACCAGGGTTGGCAGTACAGTGAGGCAAACAAAGCACCGAGGATGTACAATTTAAGGAGGCCCTTGCTCTCAGAGTCATGCTAGTGCCTGAGGTGCCTCCCTGGCCTCACCCTAGGCCCCAGCCCCGATTAGAACTCTAGGATCCTGCCTACCAGGAAGGACAGATCAATCACATCTGATTTGAAGGGTTTAAGTGAGGGGGACTTACGGAGAATTTTCCTGCATTGCTCTCTTCAGGGAGAAGTTCCTGAGGAAGACTGGTTAACCTGGTTTCCCCAAGGTGAAGGATCTGATCATTTGGGGTGGCTGCTCACTGGAGAAGCCTGAAATATCCTCTATACCCAGAGCATTGAGGGCCCCCCAAGTCTGGGCACAGAGTTCCTTGCCTGGGCTATCTTTAGCTGGTTGCTGAGGGTTGCAGCATTTCTGAGACCTGATGATGGATACTTCTCTCTTCCCCCTTTCATAAAAATAGGACTTCAGTCCAACCAGTCTTATAGGATCTGTTCTTGCAGAAATGGAACATGTAGGGTTTGGGTTTCTCTTGTCTCCTGTCTGGTATCTGCTTCCTTTGTGCAGAATTGCTTACTAAGAATTTTACCACAGGAAGATTTTAAGAAAGTTAGTGCTGGCTTTGTTGTTGGTCAAGGCAAAAAATCACCAAGAAGGTCAGCAAGACAAAGAAGAAATAAAGGAGAGAAGATCAAAAGAAAAATGCCCTGAATCACTTTGTGACCCTTTCTCTGCTCCCGCCTGCTCCCACGCACAATCTTTTCCCACCTGGACTTCTGCTTTTCTCTCACCCTGATTTGGTGTACTCTCAACAAGGCAGCCAGAGGGATTTATTAAAATATGAACCAGGCAAGAAAATGAACTAAAAGGCATTCAGGTTGAAAAGGAAATGAAACTATCTCTATTTGCAGATGACATGATCTTGTATTCAGAAAATCCTAAGATATCCACTAAAAAACTATTAGAACTAATTAATGAGGTCACTGAAATGATAAGATACCAGTTATAAAATCAATTGCATTTTTATACACTTGTAGTGAGCAATCCAAAAATGAAATTATGAAAACTATTTATAAGAGCAACAAGAATTTATTCAACAAGAATAAAGCACTTAGGAATAAATTTAACAAAGGAAATGCAAAACTTATATTCTGAAAACTACAAAAAATAGTTGAAAGAAATTAAAGATCTACATAAATGGAAAACATCCCATGCTCTTAATACAGAAGACTGAATATTAGTAAGATCACAATACTCTCCAAATTCATCTATAGATTTAATGCAGTCTCTATCAAAATCCCAAATGATTTCTTTGTAGAAATTCACAATTGATCCTAAAATTCATATGGGAATTCAAGAGACCTAGAATAGCCAAAACAATCTTGATAAAAGAAGAAAAAGTTGGAGGACCCACACTTTCCAGTTTCAAAACTACAAAGGAGCAATAATCAAGACAGTGTGGTACTGGCATAAGGATATACACATTTATATGGAGTAGAAGTGGGAATTCAGAAATAAATCCATATATCTCTGGTTCATTAATTAAGGATGCCAAGATCATTCAATAAGAAAAGAATAGTCTTTTTTTTTTTTAAAGATTTTATTTATTTATTTGAGAGAGAGAGAATGAGAGACAGAGAGCATGAGAGGGAGAAGCAGACTCCCCGCTGAGCAGGGAGCCCGATGCGGGACTCGATCCCGGGACTCCAGGATCATGACCTGAGCCGAAGGCAGTCATTTAACCAACTGAGCCACCCAGGCGCCCCAAGAATAGTCTTTTCAACAAATGGTGTTGGGACAACTGGATAGCTACATGCCAAAGAATGAAGCTGGACCTCTTACCTTGCACCATGCTCAGAAATTAAATCAAAATGAATTAAAGACTTAAATGTAAAAGCCCAAATTCTTTGTGTGTGTTTTTATAGCCTTGCCAAGACAAGGCCTCAAAAAGTTGGTTTAAAGGTGAGTTAGGGGCGCCTGGGTAGCTCAGTTAGTTAAGCGTCTGACTTCAACTCAGGTCATGATCTCAGGGTCCTGAAATCGAGCCCACATCGAGCCCTGCATTGGTCTCTGCACTCAGCAAGGAGTCTGCTGTCCCTCTGCGCCCGCCCCCCACTTATATACTCTCTCTCTCTAATAAATAAATAAAATCTTAAAAAAAAAGGAGGGGTGCCTGGGTGGCTCAGATAATTAAGCGTCTGCCTTTGGCTAAGGTCATGATCCCTGGGTCCTGGGATCGAGCTGGGCTCCTGGCTCATCAGGGAGTCTGCTTCTCCCTCTCCCTCTGCCTCTCCCCCTGCTCATGCTCTCTCCCTCTGTCTCAAATGAATAAATAAAATCTTAAAAAAAAAGACTCCAAGTTCCTCTCCATGGAAATCTTGAGTTTAAAAAAAGCCAAAACTCTTTAAAAAAATAGTTGTAAATCTTCATGACCTTGGATTTGGCAACTTATTCTTTGCTATGACACCAGAGGCATAAGCAACAAAAGAAAAAGATAAATTGCACTTCATCAAAATTAAAAATTAAAAGGACATCATCAAGAAAGCAAAAAGGCAAACCACAGAATGGGAGAAAATATTTGCAAATCTAGGATATATAAAGAACATTTGCAACTCAATAAAAAGACAAATAACCCAATTAAAAAATATGTGAAGTATCAGAATAGACATTTCTCTGAACAAGATAAATAAATGGCCACTAAGCTCATGAAACGATGCTTAATATCATCAGTCATCAGGAAAATGCAAATCAAAACCACAGTGCAATAACACTTCACACCCACTATGATGACTAGTATAAAAATAAGATAAGTGTTAGCAACCATGTGAAGAAAGAACCCTCATACATTGCTGGTGGGTGTGTAAAATGCAGCCACTTTAGGAAGACAGTCTGGCAGTTTCATAAAAATTTAAACGTAGCTACCAGCTGACCTGGCAGCTCCACTCCTAGGTATACACCAAACACAAATGAAAACATAAGCCCAAATAAAAACTTATATATGAATGTTCATAGAACCATTATTCATAATAGCCAAAAAGTGGCAATCCCATTTATACCAAACGTCCAGAATAAGCAAATATTATAGAGATAGAAAGTAGATGGGTGATTACTGTGGTTGGGGGTGAAGAATGGTGAAAAGATTAGGAGGTGACATCTGAAAGGAAGGGGTTGCTTTTTGGGATGATGAAGATGTTCTAGAATTGCCCTTGGTGATGGCTACACAACTCTGTGAATACACTATAAAGCAGTAAAGTACAATTTACTGAGTGAATTATATGGTATATAAATTATATCTCATTAAAGTCATCCACACCTACATCTATCTATCTATATATATATATCTACAATCACATCCTGCCTCTGCCGAGCACCCTCCAAGGGCTCCCCATCTCGAGTCGGTTCAAAGCCCTTACAAAGTCCACCAGGATCTGGTCCCGCACTACTTCACTGCTCTCACCTCCTGCTCTTCTGCCCCCTTTGCTATTCCTCTAAATAGACTGTTTTCTCCCAGATAATTGCAAGGCTCATTCCCTTCCTTTCTCCAGATCTCTGCTCAAATGCCACCTTCTTGATGAGACTTACTCTGATCATTCAATTAAAAATCACGGTTCTTATCACACTGCCTTGCTCTGTTTTTCGTTTCTATGGCACTAACCATCTTTCTAGTGGGGAGGACATTCAAAATATTTAACAACCCACACTATAGGTATAGAAATACAGAGTGCAGAATAGGGTATAGATCCTAGAGACCCCTGCTGGGCTGAGGATCAATCCTTTCGGATCATAGGAAGATGGCGGCAGGTGGTGTTCCTGGGAAGTCAGGAGACTAGGAGGCACTTGGGCTTTAGGGCAGATGTACAGAAATATTTCAACTGCTCTGGCTTACTACTATATACCTGATGAATATCAGCTGTGTTTGCATCATATTATATCAGTTTCTTATATTTACCATCAATGTCTCCCGTGCCAAATGTACCAGTTTGGCATACTGATTATTTTGCTTTAAAGTTACTTAAGAGGGTCACCTGGGTGGCTCAGTCAGTTAGACATCCAACTCTTGATTTTGGCTCAGGTGGTGATCTCAGGGTTGTGGGACAGGTTGGGCTCTGAGCTCAGTGGGGAGTCTGCTTGAGGATTCTCTCTCTCCCTCTCCCTGTGCCCAACCCCCCCACTTGTGTATGCACATTCTCTTTCTCTCTCAAAAAAAAAAAGCAAATAAAAAAATAAAGTCATTTAAGAAATGGCAAGTGCAGGAAGAACGCTCTGACCCCTGCTTTGTCTCTAGAAAGCAGAAAATAAATCTCCCACATGAAAGGTACCCTCCCTTCACCAGCAGGTGTAGAGACATCCTTATCATCAGAGACAGGGAATTTAGGGCTGAAGAGGCCTATATAAACAAACTTGTTACTTTTACTAATTTATTAAGCCAGCCCAAAATCTGCTTACAATTCCTTGCTAATTAAAGCTCCCAAATATAAGTTTTCTTTGTCCTGTTAATTCCTCTCTAAATTTATGTTTCTTTGTCTAAAAATTATAAAAGCTGCCTGCCTTGGTCATTTCTTTAGGTCTCAATTTCATGATTGGGCCTCTGTGTGCATGTAATTAAACTTTGTTCTTTTTTCCTGTTAATCAGTCTCATGTTAATTTAATTCTTAGACCAGCTAGAAGAAGCTTGAAGGGTGGAGTAAAAGACCTTGGTCAGAGCTCTTTTGGAGAAACCATGTGGGCAAAAGTTTGATTGGAGTGCATTTAAGAGAGAATGGGAAGGAGACAAAGAGGAGTCAGGAAACGGAAAACTTTTTTTTTTTTTTTTAAGAGTTTTTCTGTGAAGGAGAACACAGGGTAATTGGGCTTCCATCTTCCTGCTAGGCTGGGATCTGTTTGAATCCCAAGCTCCAGTCTGGGGTCTGTTTCCTGCTCCTAGATCCTTGCTGGCTTTGGTCTGCTGGCGCCAGGACCTGCCCACCTGGCTGTCGACCTCCTTCTGCCACCCCCTCTGTTCTTCTGGCTTTAGAGATGGGCTGTAGTATAGAACTGGGAAGTGGTATCAAGAGGTGTTTTTAGAATTAATGCTTTATCATTTTTTCTGTCAGTTAAATATTTTTTTATTTTTTGATCAAAGTTTTTCTTTGGAGATTATAGTAGATCCACATGCAGTTGTAAAGAATAATACAGAAAGACTCCGTGTACCCTTTTCCCAGTTTCTCCAAATGGTAACATCTTACATACTATGGAAGAGTATCTTAACCAGGAGGTTGACATTGACCGTCGGGAGACAAAGCATTTTTGCCACCACAAAGATCCCTGCTATTGCCCATTAAGAGTGACACCCCATCCTTAACCTCTGGCAGCCACCAATCTGTTACCCATTTCTAGACTTTTGTAATTTCGAGAATGTTATATAAATGGAATTGTAGAGTACGGAAACTTTTGGGATTGGCTTTTTCCCACTCAGTGTAATTCTCTGGAGATTCATCCAGGTTGTTGCTTGTATCAAAAGGTCATTTCTTTTTATTGCTGAGTAGGACTCCATGGTATTGCTATACCACAGTTTGTTTGTTTTTTAAACCATTTATCTGTTGAAGAATATCTGGGCTGTTTCCAGTTTTTGGCTTTTACAAATAAAGCTGTTATAAACATTTGTGCACAGGTTTTTTTTTTTTTTTTTAATGTGTGTGTGTGAACATAAGTTTTCATTTCTCTAGGATAAATTTCTAGGAGTACAAATGCTGGGCCATATGGTAGCTGTACATTTCGTTTTTAAAGACCTTGTGAACTGTTTTCCAGAATGTCTACACCACTGGCAATGCATGGGTAATCTAGTTTCTCCACATTCTTGCCAGTATTTGGTGCGTCACCGCTTTTTATTTTCACTATTCTGATAGATACATGGTAGTATCTTATTGTGGTTTTAATTTGCATTACCTTAATGGTGAACCTTGTAGAACGTCTTTTCATGTGCTCATTTGTCTTCTGTATATCTTTTTTAGTGAAATGTCCTTCACATGGTTTTCCTACTTTCTAATTGGATTGTTTACATTTTTTACTGTTAATTTTGAGAGTCTGAAAAAATATATTATTGCTCTTAGTCTCTTGTTGGCTATGCGATTTGCAAGTATTTTCTCCCACCATACAGCTTGTCTTCTTATCCTCTTCACAGTCTTTTACAGTGCAAAAATTTTACAGTTTGATGATGCCCAATATATTGATTTTTTGATTTTTGGATTATACTTTTGGTGTCAAGTCTGAGAACTCTCTGCCTTGATCTTGAAGATATCATCTTAAGTTTTTGTTTTTGTTTTTGTTTTTTTTTTCCCCTAAGCGTTTTATAGCTTTATGTTTTACATTTAGGTTTCCCATTTGGGGTTTATGGTGTCTTGAATCTGTAGGTTTATGTCCTTTGCCAAATTTGGGAAGTTTTCAGCCATTATTTCTTCAAGTACTTTTCTAGGCTGGCCCTCTTTCTTCTTTCCTTCCAAGGCTTCCATGACATGATTGTTAGATCTCTTATAGTCTCGCACATCCCCTAGTCTCTATTCTTTTCTTCAGTCTATTTTCTCTCTATTGTTCTATCTTCAAGTTCATGAATGCTTTACTTTGTCTCATCCATTCTGATGCTGAGCTCATTTGCTGTTTTTTTTTTTTTAATTTTGGTTATTGTATTTTCCAGTACTAAAATTTCCATTTGATTCTTCTTTATATCTTTTATTTATTTACTGAAACTTTGTATTTCCTTGCTGAGAACTTCTACTTTTTTCCCATTTGTTTCAAGTGTGCTTGTAATTGTGTGTTGAAGCATTTTTATGATGGTTGCTTCAAAGTCTTTGTCAGATAATTCTAACATTTTTGACATCTGGGTGTTGGCATCTACTGACAGTCTTGATTCATTTTGAGACCATCCAGTAAGATGATTTCTTACTGGAACCTGGACATTTGGGGTACCATGTTATGAGACTCTATTTAAACCTTCTATTTCAGCTGGCTTCCACTTGATACCACTCAAGCAAGGGGAGGGGTGGTGTTGCAGCTGGTGAACATAGAAGTCCAGATTCCCTACTTGGCCTTTGTTGGTACCTGAGGAGGGAAACTCTTTGTTGCTGTTGGCTATGCTTGTCGAGTTCTGCCTCCCACCTACCTTCCACTGATATTTCTTTTGGCCACAAGAGGTGGGAGGGCCTTGTTACTACTCCCCGTGTGAACTTCAATGACACCACAGTGAGTGGGCGGCCTCATTATCACCAGGCAGTGGCAGAAGTCCTGCCTCTCCAGTAGGCCTCCACCAACACCACCCCAGTAGGGAAGTGGAGGGGTGCCTCATTACTGCCTGGTGGGAGCAGCAGTCCAGGCTCCCAGATGGTCTTCACTAACACCACGGAATGTGGGGATTGGAGGGTAAAGCTTGTTTCAGACGAGGAAGGTCAAAGTCTAGGATCCCCACCCGCATTTGCTGGCATGAGTAGGGGTGAGGCCGGTTTGTTTTCTGTGGTGTGGTGCTGAAATAGAGTGGTTATTATTTAAAGGTTTCTGTCTTGCTAGGCTGCCTCTTTCCTGGTCCTTAGGTTAGACAGAGAAGTCTTTTCTTGGTTTTTGTTTGGTTTTATTTATTTATTTTTTATCTGTGCCCTTTAATGTTTTGAGTTTTCAGTTTTCTAGGCTCTTGCTTAGGCTATATGAGGCAAAAAACAAAGCTAAGGAACTCACTATCATGTCGTCCCTTGGGTCCTGAGGTCTCTTGACAGTCTGCCTTATTCTCTCACTGTTCAGAGTTTCTTGTATTTGTCTTATATATAATGTCCAGGATTTTTACTTGCACTTAGGAGAAAGAATAGATAGGTGTATATCTACTCCATCTTCCCAGAAATGGCAGAGTTTCAGGGGAGGTTTTTAAAAATCTTCTTGAGATGTGAAATAATATGGGCATATCTGCATGCTGATAGGAATGGTAGGGAAAACAGGAATGACATAGGGAATGAAGAGATAGTTGCTGGTAAGATATCTTGGAGGAGGAAAGGGGCATGACATCTAATGCCCAAGATTTAGCCTTAAATAGGAGAATGGACAGTTTATCTAGTAATGGATGTGAAGGCAGAGAACATGGGCACAAATGCAGTTAAATAAATTGAAGAATAGTAAAAGAAGGTAGAAGGAGGAAGTGTGGTGGTGAAGAATGCTATCTTACATGGACCATTTCTCTGAGCAGATAACTATTGATCACAAATCTGTATGAAGCCAGGGAATGGTTCAGGTAAAATCTGGGGGAAGAGTGGTCCAGGCAGAGGCACCATCAGTGAGAAGTGAATTTGTCTTGTCCAGAAACAGTAAGAAAACCTCATCTTCTGTGCAGCATTCCCAGACCTAATCTACCTTCCTTGTGGACCGCTTGGCTCATCTTTGTTATTTACATGGGAGATTCTCTCTGTATTGCTATACTTTTCTTTCAGCTCTCTAATGTCTGCCCCACTAGGAAGTGGACTGCATCTATTTCATTTTTGTAACCTCAGCATTTGCCACCATGCTTGAAACAAAGGAGGCACCTTGAAACATTCTTTCAGTGGACCACCACTGAAAAAGTTGCTCACTTCTAGAAGGTGGTGAGACGGGAACAGTGGAGAGAGCATGGACTTTTGTAGTACACAGATTTGTGTAGGAGTGCTGGCTTTAGCCAGGAGATTGTGAGGTGTGTGGATGGCCTGCTTTTCTGTCTCTGCCTAGAGAACCCATGCACCTCCACAGGACCACAGACTTTTATTCATTTTTCTTCCAGATCCCCAGCAATAGAATGGAAACCATATGGAGTGGGAATTGTCTCCTGGTCTAATCTCTCCTTGTCCTCCTGCTCAGATCTTTGTGATCACCATGTGGATGGTCTCTTTACTGGTGCAGATGGTCCCACACAGACCACCTCACCTTTTTTCACTCTCCCACCTTTTCCTTACCTTCCAATGTCCTTTCAATCCTCTCCCCAAAGTACCCAGATTTCTTCTTTTCTTGTGTCATGACACTTTCTAAAAATCACAAGCCTTTGGACTCTTTTTTCTTCTTTGGAAACTGACACAGCCTTTGGCAGGTCTCATCATAGCTCCTCCTCTCCTTAGACCTTTGGGAAGTGGGGGAGTAGGGAGAGGCAAGGAGAAGGGAAGATTTTCTGCATTCCTCCCTTTTATCTTTAAACTTTGGACTCTGTCACCACTTGGATTGATCTTCTGCCACGACTCCTCAAAAAGATTCATATGTGGTTGTGGAGTGCTTGGTTGACTCAGTCAGTAGAGCATGTGACTCTGAATCTCAGGGTTGTGAGTTTAAGCCCCACATTGGGCATGGAGCTTACTTTTAAAAAAATCAGGTGAAAAAACTCATACGTGGTTGACAATCACTAAGGCTGGTATAATTTTTAGATCTTATGCTAAACTCTGTTTCCTATGCCCACTTTGATTCATCTTATCCCCTCTGTTAATTCTCCTTGGTGTTGTTCCATGGAGGACCCCTTCCCAATTCTGTTTCCTCCATCCCTGCCGTTAGGAGAGATTAAAAGCTGTCCACTGTGCACAGGCTGTTCCTTTGGATTCAGATGCTCCCTTTGATGTAAGAAAGATGTTAGGGTTCAAAGCCAATGGCCAAGAAAGAATTATTGAGACGTCTTTGGTGCAAAAAGGTGATTTTATTAAAGCACAGGGACAGGACCCATGGGCAGAAAGAGCTGCCCCAGGGTCATGAGGAGTGGCCCATTATATACTTCCAAGTTGGGAGGGGGTTAGGGATAGCTAAGTCTCTAAGGAATTTTGGAAGCAAGGTTTCCAGGACCCTGAGGAGGCTAGCTATTGTTGGGAAAAGGTCACTTATTACTGTCTAATAAAACTTGAGTCATGAGACCCTTCAGATGTATACTGGTGGGTCATATGCTTGGGGGATGCTTGCCAACATGTATCTTGGGGGATAGAGATAAAGGAAGTTTCCAAAGGAATTTTTATTTCTATTTTTTTAAAGATTTTATTTATTTATTTGAGAGACAGAGAATGAGAGAGAGAGAGCATGAGAGCGGGGAGGGCCAGAGGGAGAAGCAGACTCCTTGCTGAGCAGGGAGCCCGATGCGGGACTCGATCCTGGGACTCCAGGATCATGACCTGAGCCAAAGGCAGTCACTTAACTAACTGAGCCACCCAGGTGCCCCAAAGGAATTTTTATATATTAAAGTAGACTTACAAGATCCTGGGGATTGGGCTAAGATTACCTGTTGCCCTTAGCAAAGTATTAACATTGATGCAGCTGAGTCCCTAGAGGAATGTCACTCTGCCTGTTTCAAGGACTTGTCAGTGGGCTCTAAGTAGTATAAGTAGTAAGGGAATTTAATAATTTTTCTTTTGCCTTTGTTTCCCACATCACCTTTACTCTCCTTTCCCAACTTCCACTCAGCCTGTAATTTAGCTCTAGGTTCAGCTCTTAAAGGCCAGCACCTTTTTCCTTCTTGCTTTACAGCCTTCTTCCTAGAGAGGCTGGAGGCTTGGTCTCCTCTGCTGTGTGGACTTTGATGTAACCAGCACCACAGCAGATATAAGGTAGTTTATCATGCTGATTTTCCTCAGGAGATGGTGAACTCACTGAAGGCAGAATCTTTCTCAGGCTCTGCCTCCAGGCTTCAATCAAACTGCGTGGGAGGCATGGGAAGGATTACGTAAAATAAATGCTTTTTCCACTCCATCCAGGGAGGTTCACAGGTTGAGCTGAGAACTCTGATTTAGGATTTGAAGAATGGGCAGATCACTCTCTGCAAGGAGAGGGGCACTGGGGTGGGGAGGGGAACGCCTGTGTTCTCAGAGTTTTCCTGTCTCTCTATGAAGGAACGTAACCCACGCAGACAAGTGATGGGCGTGTGCAGACCACAGAACTTGTGCTGGAGAGAATGAGCAAAAGTAAATGAGAAAACTGCTGACTTTAGAAGGTACTGAGAGCTTACTCAGTGATAATTCAGGACGCTGCCCTTTGCCTTGAACAGTCTGGGTTAACTTTTCTTTGAAAAGGGGCTGAGGTGGGTGCCTGGGTGGCTCAGTCAGTTGAGTGGCCAACTCTTGATTTCGGCTCAGGTCATGATCTCAGGGTGGTGGGATGGAGTCCTGGATTGGGCTCTTCACTCAGTGGGGAGTCTTCTTAAGACCCTCTCTCTTCTTCTCCCTCTCTCTTCACCCTTGGGCTCACGCTTGCTGTCTCTCTCTAAAATAAATAACCATATCTTTAAAAAGAGGGGGTGAAGGAGGGAGTGGTTCTATTTCCTGCCAAGAGCTGTGTGCCTCCTGAGACCCTAGCAACAAGTGGGTGTCTCCTTCAGCTAAGAAGTGAGAATAACACACCCTATGGTAAGACCCTCCAGAGTTGCTGTGTGCCTCTCCTGTCCTGGGTGGGTGTGGCTGGCTGGGTAAGGCATCCTTGCATCTAGATGCAAAGACTCCTAGCTGCAAGGACTTGCACTGATGGTTACAGAAATACCATTTTGGATGAGGTTCCACAGCTCAGGAAAAAAGGCATCAATAGTGACCAATAAATTAGAGAAACTGGACATTTAAGGATTTCTCGATAGACAACTGCAGGGGAATAGACTTGGGGAATTTTTTAAAAAAGATTTTAGAGAGTATTTGAGAGAGACCATGTGCAAGAGCACAAGTATGGGGGGGAAAGGCAGAGGGAGAGAGAGAAGCAGACTCCCCACTGAGTAGGGACACCGACTGGGTGGGGGCTCAACGTGGGGCTCAATGCAGGATTCAACCCCAGGACCCGGGATCACAACCTGAGCAGAAGGCAGCCGCCTAACCAACTGAATCACCCAGATGCCCCATAGACTCGGGGCATTAAAAACATTGCTCATCCCAGAGAGGAAAGCAAGAACTATTTAAGAAGTGAGGGCTAGTGGACACCAAATGGTGATGGAATTAATGACCTGCAATTAGGAATGTGGCAATCAGAGCAGAAAGTAGGGTCGGGCCTTGAGAATAGTGAGGAAGTAGCTGAAACATTCACAGATCCTGGGAGGAGAGTGGAAGATAAGGATCTGTTTATAAAAATCTATAACCATCTTCAGGGTTTAAGGAAGAGTATGAGATCTTTTGTAATTGTTTCCTGTCTTTAGAGGGGAACCAGATAAGAAGAGGTACATTTTTGTGCTTTCAGCAAAATTGAGGAAGAAACTAATGGAGTTAGCAGCTGACAGATCATTAGAAATCATTTTGATGAGGTGGGCTGAATGTTGCTGTGAGGTATTTTTTTTACATGTTATTAATATTTAAACCAGTAGACTTTGAATAAAACAGATTACCCTCCGAATGGTACACTTCATTTCGAGGATGAGGCCCACTCTCATTCAATCAGTTCAAGGCCTTAAGAGAGAAGACTAAGATTCCCAGAGGAAAAAATAATTTTATCTCCAGACTGTCTTGCAGATTTCAGACTTGCCAGTTCCTACAATCACATTAAAATAAATCTCTCTCTCATATAAAACCAATAGGATATCCATATTATATTTAATAGGTATATATATATTCTATTGATCGTGTTTCTCTCGAGAACTCTGACTAATACAAGTCTCAAACTAAAACATACTTTCACATAATATAATTTATCTCATTTGATGTTCACAACATTCTATCACAAGCTAAGTATTGTTGAGATGAGACCGAGGTGTGAGTAGAAGTGGGTATCTTTATTCCTCTGATCCTTCCATCCTGTCCTTTTCTGTTAGGCTGTCCTTGTTTATCCCCCTCCAAGTAACAGTCATCCAGAGACCATCAGGGAGCAGAGGGGAACTGGACAATGGCAGTGTCCCAAGCAGGTGGAGCCCCTTTAGGTGGGGTATGTGAGCAGCTTGGGCAAAGGTGCTTTGAGGCAGAGGTGGTTGGGAAAGTCCTGGTCTTTAAAAGAGCTATCTCAGGGTGAGATTCTGTCCCATGTTCTTCATTGCCCAATTCTTTAGGTTGCAAGCAATGAAAACCCCAATCATATTGAAGTAAATAAAAAAGGGAATTTACTGGCCAAAGTTTGGGTGTGATGGGATGCAAGTTCTTAAGCTATGTCATCAGGACTTGGTCTCTTTTTCATCATGTTTTGGTTCTGCTTTTCTCTGTGTGGGCCTCATTCTATAGCAGATTTTTCCCAAATGGTAGCAAGACACTGAGGAACATGTTTAGATTTTCACTCCACCAGCTGAGGATTTGCAGCAGAGAGAGAGAACATCTGCTTTCCAGTGGTTCCCACAAATGTTCTGAAATGGACTCTCATTGGCCCGTCTTGGAACAGGTGCTTACCCCTGATCAATCTCTGTGGTCAGAGGAGTGGAATATGATGGGTTTCCTATTGGGTTCCATCCAAGCTCTGGACAGCCTATCAAAATCCTTCCTGATTTTCTGACAAAAAGGAACTTACAAAGGAAGTAATTAGTAGATTTATCTAATGGAAAATTAAAAGTGTTTGGATGTCAACATCCATGATAAACAAAAGTGAACAGAAAATTGAACAAAAATATTTGCCTAATTCATGGTTAATAGTCTTATTATAGTCTTAAAATATAGAGTACACACACTGATGAGAAAAACACTGCCTCTGTGACTTAGAAAAATGGTCAATTGACAGCACCACTAAGACATCCCACAAATACACCAAAATCAGATTGCAAAATGGACCCCCTCATTCATATCAGTTACAAGCAACAAAAACAAGCAAGTAACAGAAAATGTTACACATACTAGTTTAAACTATAAATGTAAAGACGAGAGGTACATTGGCTTCAGGTATGGTTTGATCAGAGCTCTAGTTTTATTTCTCTGAGATCCCCTCTGCTCTTCCTTTTTTCCCATGTCCAACTTCTTCCTCAGGCTGGCTGCCCTCATGGTGACAAAAAGGCTGCAGCAGCTTCGGGATTTCATAGATTGACATCATTCTCTCTGGTTTGAGAGTGTGTGATCAAGAATTCCAAACAAAACACTTGATCTTCACATTGATTGGATCATCCTTAAACCCATCCAGGGACAAGGAAATGCCACAGGCCTATTGGCTTAGACCTGGTTCTTGAAACAGTTTCTTTGGAAAGAGATGAAATTATCCTATTTCGTCTAAGTCCATCAGACCCCACCCCAGGAGCTGGGTGAGGTCAAACCCACCAAACTTCATAGCTGTTATAAAAATGAGGTGAGGGAGGAATAATTGTTGGGGAGATAGCCATAAAGTCCACAATATCATCAATGTTTCCAAATATGTCTATTCCTTTATGTTCCCTATCTCTCTGCATTGCAGCCAGAGTTATCTTTATAAATCTTGCATAATCACCCTGCTTAAAACTTTTTAATTGTCCCACGCCACCTGTATGATACAGTCCCATTCCTTCTGTATAACTTACAAAGTCCTCCAAGAACTAGCTGTTAGGCCTCAAGACTTGCCTTCCAAGTCTGTCTAGGTTCCTCCCTTGCCCTACTCTCATCTTTTCCATCTACTTTCCAGGTACACTGATTTTTTTTCTTTTCTTTTATCCTTCTTTCTTTTTTCTTTCCTCCAGAGCTTTATGCGTAGTGTTTCTTTTACCTGGAGGACTCTTCCCTCACATCTCCACCTAAAAAAATTTATTTTTACCTCTTAATTCTCAGGTTAGGTGTTCCCTTCTCCTGGGAAGACTATACTGATCTTTTCTACTCCAAGGCTAGGTTTGGTGTCTATGTGCTCACATGTGTCATCTATCTGTCCCCCTCTAGCTTGTCAGTTCTGCGATGACAAGTTGGCCTTGTTCACTACTGCACCCCCAGTTTCTTCCATTGTTTCTTGACACATAGAGCATGTACACAAATATTTGTTGAATAAGTAAATGAAATTAAAAAGAAGAAAATATAGTATTTGGGGATCCTGGGTGGCTCAGTCAGTTAAGCATCTGACTCTTGATTTCAGCTCAGGTCATGATCTCGGGGTTATGAGATTGAGCCCGGTGTTGGGCTCTACACTGAGCATGGAGCCTGCTTAAGATTCTCTCTCTCTCCCTCTCCCCCTCCCTCTCCCTCTGTCCCTCCCCCCACTCTCCTTAAAAAAATGAAAAAAAAAAGAAAATATAATAGTTAATAAACCTATGTAAAATATTTATCTTTGGACAGTGTCCTCAAGGGTAATTCTTTTATATCTTTCTATAATGTTCCAAATTTTCTTCCATAAGCCTTTATTACCTATATTACAAACAATATAGAAAAAGGTAAGTTCTTTCAAACATTGATTGGAGAGTTTATTTCTGGTAACCTCCCCCATTGATCCTGGTCCTGACCCTGGGAACACCACAGGGCATATCTGTGCCTTTTGGCACAGAGACATCCATGTTGTCAGTTACATGTCTTGAGGAGAAAAACAAACAAAAAGGAACAAGAGTGGTTCCCCTCCTTTTTTTTTTTTTCTCACTCAGACATCCCTGGGCTGATAGGAAAGGAGAACAAACAGAGCTGATTTTAGAATTTTTTTTAATCTTTTTAAAATTGTGAAACATACCCTATAGGCAGAACAGTTTATGAAGACATAGTTGAGTTTAGAGAAAGACAATAAAAGGAGCACCCATGTAGTCATTACCCAGACTAAGAGATAAAACATTAGCTTATGTCAGAAGCCCCTGTGTATGCTCCTCAAATGCATTCTTTCTCCTGGTCCCAGAGCTAATGACATCCTGAGTTTTATAGCAGTCATTCCCTGTTTGGCTTTATTATTTTTTTACCACTTAGGTATGTGTCCCCAAACAAGGTTTATTGTAACTATTGGCATTTTGACTAATGTTTGTTATCATATTTTAAGCTTCTATATTTTTTGTATCTGTTATTTTTCTTGTTCTATTTTCTTTGCTTTTTTCTGGGTTCAATGTTTTAATCACTCAGTTTTCCCCTCTTTACTAATTTGGAGTCCAATTATATATATCTTAGACAATTTGATAAGATTACATAGGTTGCTAGGCTCTCTCATTTTTCCTCATTATTTCCCCACCTCTCTCAAATTGGATAATTTTTATTGATTTGCCTTCAAGGTCACTGGCTTTTTCTTCTGATAACCTCCAATCTGCTGCTAACTTCATCAAATGAATTTTTAAAATTTGGGTATTATAATTTTCAGTTTTAGAATGTCCATATCTCTGTTTTTATAGTTTCTGTTTCTCTGTTAATATTCCTTATCTGTTCAGTCATTAAAACAAAATTTTCCTTTAATTCTTTGAACATAATTTTTAAAAAGAATTTATTTATTTATTTGAGAGAGACATAGTGAGAGAGAGACATAGTGAGCGGGGAGAGGAAGAAGCAGGTTCCTCACTGAGTAAGGAGGCTGATGCGGGACTCCATCCCAGGACCCTGGGATCATGATCTGAGCTGAAGGCAGACACTTAACCGACTGAGCCATCCGGGCGTCCCTGAAGGCAGATGCTTAACTGACAGCCACCCAGGTGCCCCTGAATATAATTTTTCCATCCAAATTTTGAAATATATTTTTTCTAGGTTTAGAAATATTAGTTGATATTAAAGATCCATTCATGCATTTATTCTTTCAACAAAGATTTGTTGTGTTTGTTAAATAGTGGGATAAATAATATATGGCTTCTCCCTTCATATGGGAACAATCTGGGCCATGTAAGGAAATTATTTCAAAGTAGTATAATAAGTACAAAAATAGAGTCATGAAAAGGTATATTAGTGGCACAGATGATCAATCTGACTGTCCATCAGGGAAGACTTCACAGAGAAAGGTAACCTTGAGTTGGGTCTTCTAGTATAAATACAAGTTTACTAGGTAGATAAGATTTGGAGAAAATTCGGGACATACAGAATGGCGTGTGAAAAGGCATAAAAGCATGAAACAGCATGCTACACAGCTTAAAATTGTACAATGTATTACTCTTTCAGATGAGGCTGGAGAATAGATTTCATCTCTCTTGCACTCCCCTTCCTTAAGTAAGCTGGTCCATAGAACTGAGCCTCAATTATCAACCAGTGTTTCAAATGATCTTATTCTCCTTGTTTTCTTAAATCTCTCTTTAATGTTTTCCATCTCTGTCTCTGTGGCATGCATTTTGGTTAACTTCGTAAGTTCTATCTTCTAGCTTTCTAATTCTCTCTTTAGCTGTATTTATTCTACTGCTAACCCTGTCCTTTGAATTTTTAGTTTTAATTATTATAATTTTTATCTTTAGGAGATCTATTTGGTTTTATTCTAAAGCTGCTTTTCTTTAACTCACATTTTCAAGTTTCCCTACTGTTTCTTGAAACATATTAAATATATATTATTTTCTCATTTTGATAGTTCCAATATCTGAATTTCTTTAGAACTGATTGTTCTGTCAGTTTTCTTCCTGATAGCCTTTACTCATGGTGCATTTTTTCCTTGTATGTTTTGTTTGTTTATTTATTTTTACTTTTCTTGGGAATTTGTGGACATTCCGAACTAGGGTAGGAAAGTTTCCTCCAGAGATTTGAATTTGCTTTTACCTTGCACTAGAGTAACTGTCTTTCCAAAATCACTTTATGTCAAGTGATTATCTGAGGTTTTGCTGACCAGTGGGAAAGAGTAAATTTGGGCTTCAAATTCATATGAAGTAATGGCGTGTGGTTAAAAAATTATGAGGGAGATAGTTCCTCTCTCTATTCCACACTAAGGATCAAGACTTTCACTTTCCTGGGTTAGGAGTAAGCAGGTCTCTATTAGGTCACTGTTTTACTATGGATGCAGTCCTTTGGGGATCCAGCTTTAGGGCTATTATCCTCTTAGACTGTCTTTTTTTTTTTTTAAAGATTTTATTTATTTATCAGAGAGAGAGAGAGGGAACACAAGCAGTGGAGAGGCAGAAGGAGAGGGAGAAGCAGGCTCCCCGCTGAGCAAGGAGCCTGATATGGGACTCAATCCCAGGACCCTGGGATCATGACCTGAGCCAAAGGCAGACGCTTAACCCACTGAGCCACCCAGGCATCCCTTCTTAGACTGTCTTGGGCAAGTCATAAGTTTCTCTTCTGTCTCTTTGCTCCTTGACTAGAAAAAGTCATACTCAATTTCACAAAGTTTTATAATGCTGTTAAGACTGAACCTGGCCTCAGGGCTCTATTTACCTATACTAAATAAGTCCCTGCATGAGTATTCCTCTTTTTTCAGATAATGTATGCCTTCAAGAGGGTGGATTTTGTATGTTATTCAGCACTTTTTTTGGTTTTGTTTTTACTATAAGAGAAGGGAAATACAAATATGGAATGGGGGACCTGTAATGGTGGCTTGAAGTCAGTATCAATATGGACTCTTGATTTTACATGTGTGCATGTGCATTTATGTGTGTGTGTGTTTATCCTACCTCTGTCCTTTGCAAGAGTCTAGAAGCAATTATATCCAGGAACACATAGGATGCTTAGCACCCAGATTTTGGTTTCTAAATTCCATTCCTCACTAAAAGAACTAGGACTCCTTGAAAAAAAAAAAAGGCAAATTCCATGTCTGAGGATGTTAAGGACATTTGGAGCACTATTTGTGCCAGAAAGCAAGGAAGTTACTCAAATACTAATAGGGACCTGTGAAAAGGACATAGGAACCAGCCTGAAGAGCCTCCCACTGGCCAAATCTGGGAGAATTTGAACCTCAGAAAAGAATAACAGTGGGAATGGAGAGTTCTCAGCAGACAACACGGAGCAGCTGGAGGAGTGAGGGCCCGTCCTGAAGGGGGAACCAGGAAAGCACACCACCACATCCACTACAATGCCAGATAATAAATGTGGAGAAATGATAGAATTTGAAAACTACAACTTCACAAATTTCAATGTATTCATCTATCTAGGCAAAGATTATCAATGCCTGGACCATCAATGCTAAAAAGATTTGTTGAAAAGTTTTGGGGGAACAAAATATTCACATGGTTCTGAAATTTCTCCTCACTTTTTAATTATTTTAATTTAATTACTTTTTAATTATAAAGAAGGAAAAAGTACTTTTACAATGGAGAGACCTGACAGAGACCACTTTAGGAGATCAAACTTAATCTCACCAATAATGGGACAAACTGACCTTATGTGCCTCCTGGTGTGAAGTAATGTGAAGTCCACAGCTTCATCTGTCTTGAATTTTTGCCCACCATTCTAACCTTATCTTTTTTTTTTTTTTAAGATTTTTTATTTATTTGAGAGAGAGAGAAAGAGCACGAGTGGGGGGAAGGGCAGAGGGGGAGGGAGAAGCAGGCTCGACGCTGAGCAGGGAGCCAGACATGGGGTTCAATCCCAGGACTCCAGGATCATGACCTGAGCTGAAGACAGATGCTCAACTGACTGAGCCACCCAGGCACCCCCATTTTAACCTTATCTAATTATGAAGAAACAATCAAACAAACCGTATATTGGATATTCTACAAGACAACAGGCTTGGACTCATCAAAAATGCTGATATCGTTATGGACAAAAAAGATGGGAGGAATGCCTTAGATGAGGGTTTGACAAACTATAATTCATAGGTCACATCTTGACACACATCCACACCCGTTTGTTTACATATGGTCTATGGCTTCTTTTGTGTTATAAGAGCAGAGTTGAGTGGTTGAAACAGACACCTATCTGGCCCTTCACAAAAAAGCTTGCCAACTCCTGCCTTAGATTAGTGATGACTAGAAACATGACAATCAACCATAAGTATAAGGCTGAACCTTGATTGGATTCTGGATTTTTTAAAAGACCGTAAAAGAAAATCTGGGGAAAATTGGAGAAAATTTGAATATGAACTATATTGTTATATATTATATGTTAAATTATATTATTGGATTAATGTTAAATTTCTTGGGTGTGATAACGGTTCTGTGGTTATGTGGGAGGAGTCCTTCCTCTTTGAAGATATGTGCTGATACAATTAGGAGTTCAATATCAGGATGTCTGTAACTTATTCTTCAGCCAAAGAAAAATCTCTCTGTTTGTGTATGTCTATAAAGAAAGGCCAGACAAATGTAGCAGATTGTTAAAATTGGTGAATCCAGATAAAGGCTGGTGTTTGTTATAATAACTTGTTTGACTTTTTAGCTTTGAACTTTTTCAAAGTAAAAGTTGGAGAAAAAAGCAAAAGAAAACTTTCTTAATCTTAATTCTTAATCGGGTTAAATATTCCAGAAGTCATTTTTCAGGCTGCTTAAAATGATTCATTTAATTTTCTCAAAATGTAAAGATGAAAAAATTTGAAGTGAATATCCCCAGAATCCCTCTGACATTCTCTTCCTATTCCCATAGATAGAACGATGATTTCTGTCCGAGAGGAGGAGAACTGGGTGCTTTCAGCCAGGGGGAGGCCCAGGCAACATGAATCAGCAGGCTGAAAGAGAAGGCCACCATAACTTAAAAACATCTAGTTACACAGCAGTAACTAGAGAGAGCAGGTAACCTCTCCTTTCAGTTCCTGATGTTTGGTTTTGAACTTTAAGGAATGGAAATTTCCAAGTTAAAAACAGCTTCATGGAAAAAAGTGTGACTGAGTAGTAACATGGTCCTGCGTTCAAATCCCAGCTTCTGCTAGCAGGGCATGTCTAATAAAGATGACCATCAGCACCGTAGCGAGTACTCAGGGGATGCTAGCTATGTGCCAGGCGCGGGTCTGAGAACTTCACAAATATTCATTCAATTCTTATAGCAGTATGAGGGGAGCTATTACTGTCATTCTCACTTTATGGAGGAAGAAACTGAGCCCCAAACTGTTAAAAGCTGGCCCAAAGTCTCCCAACTGGTGGATGAAAGAGCTAGGATTTGCACCAGGCTGTGTCCCTCTGGAGCTCCCACTTGTCACCGTGCCACCATACAATCTTTCAGATATGGTTGTTCGGGAGAAGAATCATGGTAAAAGTCAACTGGCTGGTTTGAGGAGGGCCAGTGCATGCGCATGACCGTTAATGCTCTCAGATAAAGCCCGCACTAGATTCACCATAGAGGTCATCCTATGATTGGGCCATTCCAGATGAGGTCTCTGCAAGGATAGTTTTGAAGGGAACCAACTCCAATCCACAAAATGGGAGATCTTTTATATGGAATGAAGTAAAAGTCCATCAAATTCAGTTCTGGGTGGTAGGTGGGTCAGCTAGCAAGTTCTAGAAAGTCAGCCTTTCCACGGGGGATATGTGCCTGAATGTCCTCCTTGTGGAAATCTGGATGCTTACTCCTCTTTGCTGCACACTCCTTCCCCCTCCACTGATAATGGAAGAGAGCACCCAGAGTGGATTTCCCGTCAGCTTAGCCAGAGAGGCTCCCTCATGGGGGCTGGGGCAGGAACCAGTCACAGATATTCTCTGGGAATGAGAGAACGAGCTCCAGGAAAGATCATGCACTTGACCTTGTCAACTTGAAGCTGTACCCCAAACTTCCCTATTAGCCTCATGTAGGTGTACGATGGTGTGACTGACTTGGAGGGACTGAGTTCTCAGATTTTGGGGGCTGCCCTGTGGTTGGGTAACAATCAGGCCAGGGGCTGTGGAGGCTGCAGACACCCTCGGCATAGCGACCTAGCTCAGTGCCTCTGTGCGGCACATACACACCAAAGAGAGTTCCTTTCTGTGAGTTGGTTTATCCTGGGATGCTGACATTTCCCTGGATGACATGACGCTACCCTTTTGGGTGTGCGTAATTTCCAGACTACCCCACCCTGGCCAGGTGCCTGGAATTGGAAACACAAGGGAGGGAATCAGCTCATCCTGCAGAGTGCCTCGTGGCACCTCTCCTGTCCTGTCAAGCACAGAGGTGCCCCCGCTGGAGTAGCCTCTCTCAGTCCTCACTTCCTAGGGTCTTGGGTTCATTTCCAGATAAGTCGTGGCTTCTTCTGTCCATTTTTAGAAGGACGCTACTTAGATTGCACACAGAGCTGTGAAAGCAAAAACAGGATTTCTAATACTGGGGATTGAAGAAGACTTTTGCAACTCACACCCCAAAGGAGAAGTATGGGCTTCCTCAGCTTCCCCTTGACAATGGAGATGAATGTCATTACACTGGTGACCAAGAGACAGTGGGCAGTAAAATAGATTTGCATCATGCTGGGAGGAGAGTGAGGGCACCAAAAGTTCCCAGCTTCCCTCTGTCCTCAGCAGAGGCGCTGACCAGTGGAGGCTGGGTGCTGGGGGGGCCGGGCTTCCCTGAGGGATATCAGCCAGCAGAGAGACCCAGGAGCACATCCTGCAAGCAGGAAGTGTGGCCTCAGCTCTGGAGGCAGCCTCCAACTTGGACCACACTGCGCTCAAGTCCTACATGGGCAGGAGGAGGCATGTGGGGCAGTCCGTGCAAACCTTCCCTCCTCACACTAGGCCCTTCCAAGCCCTTCCCACCATTTCTCACCCACTGCCCCTCTGTGGCCTGCCTTTCTGGCTGGGGATTGTGGCTGGAGGGCACGTCTGGGAAGGGACTTTAAAGAGAGAGAGAGAGAAGGAAGAAGAGAAGGGGGAAAGAATAAAAACAGGGGGGCCACTGAAGTCAAAGGAGCAGGGAGAGTGGGGAGAAGGAAAGCGGGCCCAGAGGGCTGGAAGTTGGAGACATTTCTGCAGACCTGACCCAGCTCCACACCAAGCACTCCGACCAGAACTAAGCAAATGCTTACATTCTCATGACAGCAGTGGTGTGAGAAGGCACCTGCAGAGCTCCCTCAGACCTCTGGCTGTGGGGGTGTAATGGGCCACTGTGCCCCGAGGTGGCACCCCACACCAGGACTGGTCCATCTCCAGGAGACACGGGACTCCTCTGGCAGTGACTTTGGCTCCATGACACCCCAGTGGCCTTGCCCCAACTGTCCTCCCTCTATCCAGCAGGGGACACACCTACCTGATGGTCTGAAGGCTGTCCTAGCTCTCCATGCTTCCCAACTTCCCCGCAGGTCCTCCTATGTGTCTCGTCCCTTCCCAGCCCAGCTCTTCCTCTCCGAGGACCAGAAGTAGCAGAAACCCTAACACTAGGTACTAGTGTTATGTTTACTTGACATTTGGGAAAACCAGGGCACAGAGAGCTACAGTGAATTACCTCGAGTTTTGCAGCCGGTATGTGGCCACGCTGAGACTTGAACCCTCCTGCGTACCCACCATCCGCTCTCAATACCCTTTCACACATGGGGTGACAGAGTCTGAGGTAAGGTCAGAGGTGAACCCGCTGTCACGTGGCTATTGTGGCCCAGATGCCCCAGGGTACATATTAACCCAGGGAACACCAACCCTCAGTGGTTTGGGGCCCTGAGCTCCTCCTGGGTGGGGATGACATCTCCCTATGCCTTTCCGGAGTCACAGGGGCAGCTCACAGGTGTCAGGGACAAGTCTATGCTCTCGGATGGCATCCCCCATGTTTTGCCAGACATCAGCCGTCTCCTGCCTGGTGTCCATGGCTCCTGCGAAGCTGTGTGCCATGTACCTTGGATGCTCTGAGCGGCTGCAGGCTTGCTGGCTTCCATGTGCATCTGGGGAAATGGTCTTGCTCCTCAAATGGTCTGGCAAGGTCCCAGGAAGGGCTGGGGCCACATGCTTCCTGCTTCTCCTTCTCCTTTTGCATCACCAGGCCCAAGTAGCTCTGCACGGGAGCAGCTCCCCGAGCTACACGCCAGCACCCCCAAAAAGGCTGCATCCTGCTTACCAGGGAGCAGCGCATGTCTGGGTTCTGGGAGGGCTCGGACGGCACATCCTGCCTCAGCTGAGCTTCAAACTTGCATCTGCCTTGGTGTATGAAAGCCCTGGTCTTCTCTGAATCAGTGGTGGAAAGACCTGGAAGACAGGGAAGTAACAGCAGCTAGGATACAAAATGATGGGTGGATAGGGGGACGGCAATGCTCTGAAACAGGGAGATAGAAAAAGACAAGAGGGAGGGTGCATCTCCGAAGATGTCAGGCCCCCACCAGGAGCAGGTCCTTTGGAGGGCAGCAGGCCCGGAGGATGTTTGCTTGGCTTGTCTGGACTGTGAGGGCGGCTGGGTGGGTTTGCCCACATGTCAACAGGACCTTCTGAGCCCCCAGGATCACTGCTCTTTCAACCATCGCTGACCTTCTCAGCTGGCTTGAGGCTCCTCTTAGTGGTCCCCTGGGTTCTCATGGGGATGCTTTCTTCTTCTGCCAACAGAAAATCCACACTTCCAGGTTATAAAGCCACTGCTGCTGTTCTGTACCAACTTGCCCCTTTTGCTGGCCCGAGGAAGGGGTGTGTGTGTGTGTGTGTGTGTGTGTGTGTGTGTGTGTGCGTGCGCACGCATGTGTGGCGTACTCAGGGCTCGGCCTCTGCCCCACTCACTCCTGGCTGCAGAGCCCCCAGGACAGGAAGAGTGCCAGCCTCACAATGTGACGGCGGGGTGAAGATCCCCAGTCAGTGCTGGTGGGCCTTTTGAAGAGCTGACACAGAGAAAATGGCACCCTGCAAAGGCGAGCCCCAGGTCCTCTCTGCGGGGTGGCCTCGGACTGGAGTGGCCTGGGCAGGAGCAGCCGGGAGGTCCAGCCTGGGCTGTGGGAAGCTGGAGGAGGAGATCACACCTTGCAGGAGGTCGGTGGGCAGCGCTGGGGAGGCTGAGGCCAGCCTGGCGGGCATCGGGTAGAGGAGGGTGCTGTGAGTGACAGCAGGGAGGGTCCCGGGGTGTGGGACAGTGGTGAGCAGGCCACTCTGAGGGCTGGCTGTGGAGGCGGGAGTTGGAGGACCCGAGGGGCCCCTTCAACCCCCAGTGTCCAGTGATTCTGGTCGCTCCTCCCGTTCTGCGAGACCACACTTAGCAAGTCAGCCGCTTCCTCACCAGGCTGAAAAATTGCCCGCCTCACTGGTTCCTAAGCCCGCCACCACAGTACCCACATTACCTAACTCCTCCGCACACCGCCTTCTTCCTCTGACCTTGGACGGCCCGGAGGCTCGGCCACCCCAGGAGCACACTGTCCGTCGTTTCTCTCATTCCCTCTCTCCAGATACATGCATATCTACCCCATTTGGAATGTGTGCCAGGCCCTACAGGGCAGGAAAAGTCAGGGGGTTTTCACCTAATATTTTTCCGATTACTTTTCTAACACCTAAATTCCGTAAGCAATGGGAAAGAGGGAAGTTTCCTCTTTTCTTTCCTTCTAGACTCTAAGAAGTTTCCTTGAGCAGGAGGAGGGCGCTGGGAATGTATGGACGTTGGTCCTGGCAGAAGCCTGGACATGCTGCAGGGCCCTCAATCATCCGTGAGGCCCTGGGGGCAAAGGGGTTTGTGCCCTGCTTCCTGGGCTGAGCCCTGGAAGGGAGCAGTCCCCCAGACAGGGAATAGATCTAGGCAGACGGGGCCATCACCAGCATACCCTGTGCTGGGTTGTGGCCTAGAAGCAGCGCAGTGAATTCTGGGCCCACGGGTGGCACAGACAAGTGAGGACAGAAGCTGGACCGGAGGACCAAGGCAGACTGGAAGGGGAGCCAGTCCACTTGCTTGGCTCCGTGGCTGGCATGTAGAGGGGACGGTGGCTGTCTGGTGGGCACGTGCATGGAGAGGGGGGATGAAGGGAAGGGTAGCTACCAGGTAGAATTGCATGGAGCTGCAAGCAGCAGAAAACCCAACGCCTCGTGGTGTGAACATCGGGAGGTTCTGTGACTTCTGCACTTAGGGCAGCCCAAGTGCATACAGCACTGTCACCGTGTCACCCGGCCACCGGCACCTCACCCCTTCCTTCTTTATCTTCCTTTTACTCTGAAAAAGAAGGAGCAAGTTGTGGTTTTTGATTTAGGAAATAAATTTAGTCCATGCAAATGATCCACCCTTAAAAAATGAGTCATAATTATAGAAGTGCATTCTTCTTTAGTTATATTCAAATACAGCTCACAAATATCAGTGTGCTAACTAACTATAGCTACTCCTGTAACTTCAAGTTGCCTCCTCCTCAGCCAAACGGCAGCATTTTACCAGTGGAAACTTAGTCACTATTTCCCCCCTCTGCCCACCCCGCCCAGCTTTATTACTGAGATATAATTTACATATAACATTGTATACATTTAGGATGTACATCCTGGGGACGTCTGGGTGGCTCAGTGAGTTAAGCATCTGCCTTCAGCTCAGGTCATGATCTCAGGGTCTTGGGATCGAGTCCCGCATCGGGCTCCTTGCTCAGCTGAGAGTCTGTTTCTCCATCTCCCTCTGCCACGCCCTCCTCTCTGCTCTCTCTCAAATAAATAAATAAAATCTTTATATTGAAAAAAAAGGATATACAGCCTGATGATTTGACACACATATATATTGCAAATGGATTACCACAATAAGTTTAATTAACACATCCATTACAGCACATAATTATCTTTCTTCATGTTTGGTGAGAAACATTTAAGATCTCTTCTCTTGACAAAGTCCAAGTATTGTTAACTATGGTCACCACGCTGCAATTAGATCCTCAGAACTTATCAGTTTTATGGGTAGAAGTTTGTACTCTTTCACTAACGTCTCTCTATCCTCCCCCCCGCCCCCCACCTACCACCAGCCACCAGCCCCTGACAATCCCCATTCTACTCTCTGTTTCTATGAGTTTGGCTTTTTTAGACTTCACATATAAGTGAGATCATACAATATTGGTCTTTGTCTGTCTGATTTATTTGATTAAACATAATGACCTCAAGTTTTATTTATATTGTCTCAAATGTCAGGATTTCCTTCTTTTTTATGGTTGAATAATATTCCATTGAATATATACATCACATCTTTTTTTATGCATTCATCCATGAGTGGACACCTAGGTTGTTTCCATATCTTGGCTATTGTGAGTAATGTTGCAGTGAACACGAAGGTGCAGATATCTGTTTAAGATAGCGATCTTATTTCCTTCAGGTAAATACTCAGAAGTGAGATTGCTGGGTCATACGGTAGTTATTTTTAAAAATTTTTTGTGGAACCTCCATACTGTTTTCTGCAGTGGCTGCATCAGTCTTTTATTTTTGATACTAGATGTTCAAACAGGTGTGATGTGGCATCTCACAGTGGTTTTGATTTGCATTTCCGCAATGATGAGTGATGTTGAACACCCTTTCACATATCTGTTGGTCGCCTGTATGTCTTCTTTGGAGAAAAATCTATTCATGTCCTTTGCCCATTTTTTGATTGGATAATCACTATTTTTTTTTTTTGCTGTATTAATTTTACCCCTGTAAATAAATAGCAGCTGTTGAATGTACCCAGCATATATCAGTAAACACAGAAGTCATATACCTCCAAGGGCCCACTCATGCTAACTGCAGAGCAGAATAATACCTCTTGCATTTCACTCTTCATATCCTGGTAAGCAAAACTGTGTTCATGAAAATGCATGGAAAACTTCGGGTCCTACCTGAGACCCGTGGTGGGCCCAAACCTGCATATGCAGCCCCGGCACTTCAGGATATCACCAAAGGTTACTCAGGATACCTGTGTACACAAGGTCTTGTGCTACACATTCTCACCCCCACTCTGCTCCTGAAGAGGGAAGAGAAGCCCATGGGAAGGGTCCTAAACACTGGAAATGAGGCCAGGAGGACTTGAGGTAAGGGCAGCTAGACTGTGCCTTCTGGGGCAGCAGAGGAAACATGATGTGAACTTGTGTTAGCCCCTGCCTTGGGCTAGACACTGTGGCAGCTGCTTGCACAGCGCTCTCTCATTTTCTCCTCTGACTATAGGCATCAAGACCCCATTGTTCTGATGAGTAAACTAAGACCCAAGGCAGTTAAATAATTTCCAAAGACCAACACTGCCAGAGCAGGGATGCTTAACCTTCAAGTCTGGGCTCATCAGGAGGGGTGAGGGTAGATCTTCATGGACAAGACAATAACAAGATGGCCCTGGGCTCCTTCTGGTCTCACTGAAGGCTCTGTGGAGCAGAGGCGCTGGACCCAGGGGCTGGCACATCTGTAATACTTGGAAAGAGGAGGAAGTCTGTGTGGCAGGCGTTCCCTTAGCCTGGGAGTGGCCAAAGGTTATCAGGGTGAGTGAAATAGAACTTCCTGAGAGACTAAGATTGATTACCTGGGCTCCTTATATCTCCTAGGGTTGCTCTGACAGTATATTTAGGGTCTGCACACAGTGCTTTCATTGTCCTCTGTGGCCAGTAAAGGTACAGGAGATTTCAGGCATAGTCTCAGTTCTTCACTGTTGCAATTGCGCTATCCCTAGACTGAGCATTTTCAAAAATCCTTCCTTCTGTAAGGTTCTGCTGCCATTTTACTGGTTCATGCCTCTTCAAGTAAAATACCTGGATGCCTTAAGGTGACAAACTGAGGGTGATAAATACTCCAAAGAACTGGCATCAGCATCCCATGCCCATTATTCCCCAGTCTGTGTATCTGCCCATGCTTTGAGTAACAATGAATTAATGCAGTGTGATTTCTGCTACCTCTGATTAACTTACATCCATGACTGCAATAACCAGGTTGTAGCTAAAAGTCATTTTCTTGACTTTCAGGTTTGAACAGCATCTGGCTAGCAGCCTCTGGGGCAGCCCCTTGCAATATTTCATTAAAATGCTAATGCACCCATAGGACAACCTGAAAATGCCAAGTAACACCACAGACTAAGACTAAACACAACCTTGACAGAATAGGGGAGCGATCTGCATTAACTACAAGGCAGGGTCATTTGAAAAGAGAAACCACTGTGACTTTTGCCTTATGAAACAGAAAAATAGTAAATGATATCAGGAAACAATATTTGTAACATGTATGAAAGACAAAAGATTCCATTTCCTCTATAACAAGCTCTTAAAAATCAATTTTATGGACAGGCATGCAGAAGAACGAAACTGGATCACTTTCTTATACCATACACAAAAATAAACTCAAAATGGATGAAAGACCTAAATGTGAGACAGGAATCCATCGAAATCCTAGAGGAGAACACAAGCAGCAACTGTCTGACCTCGGCCACAGCAGCTTCTTGCTAGACCCATCTCCAAAGGCAAGGGAAACAAAAGCAAAAATGAACATTGGAACTTCATCAGGATAAAAAGCTTTTGCACAGCAAAGGAAAACAATCAACAAAACTAAAAGGCAACCTATGGGATGGGAGAAGATATTTGCAAATGACATATCAGATAAAAGGCTAGTATCCAAAATCTATAAAGAACTTATCAAACTCAACACCGAAAGAACAAATAATCCAACCAAGAAATGGGCAGAAGACATGAACAGACATTTCTCTGAAGAAGACATACAATGGCCAACAGATACATGAAAAAATGCTCAACATCAGTTGGCATCAGGGAAATACAAATCAAAACCACAATGAAATACCAACTCATACCCATCAGAATGGCTAAAACGAACAACACAGGAAACAACAGATGTTGGTGCGGATGCAGAGAAAGGGGAACCCTCTTACACTGTTGGTGGGAAAGCACACTGGTGCAGCCACTCTGGAAATCAGTATGGAGTTTCCTCAAAAAGTTAAAAATAGAACTACCCTACAACCTAGCAATTGCACTACTAGGTATTTATCCAAAGGATACAAAAATGGTGATTCAAAGGGGCACATGCACCCTAATGTTTATAGCAGCAATAGCCAAACTATGGAAAGAGCCCAGATGTCCATCGACAGATGATGGATAAAAAAGATGTGGTATATATATACTCAATGGAATATTACTCAGTGATCGAAAAGAATGAAATTTTGTCATTTGCAATGACATGGAAGGAACTAGAGGGTATTGTGCTAAGTGAAATAAATCAGTCAGGGAAAGAGATTTCACTCATTTGTGGAATTTAAGAAACAAAACAGATGAACATTGGGGAAGGGAAGGAAAAATAAAGTAAGATAAAAACAGAGAGGGAGGTAAACCATAAGAGGATTCTTAATCATAGGAAATAAACTGAGGGTTGCTAGAGGGGAGGTGGGTGGGGGGACAGGGTAACTGGTGATGGGCATTAAGGAGGACACTTGAAGTAATGAGCACTGGGTGTTATATGCAACTGATGAATCACTGAACTCTACCCCTGAAACTAATAATACACTATATGTTAACTAAATTGAATTTAAATTTTAAAAAATTTAAAAAATCAATTTTAAAATGTCAAGCATACTAATAAACATGTGCAAAATCCACCAAGAGGCAAGTCACACAAAAATAGAAATTAATTCCCTCAGTAAATGTTTGTTGAGTTCCTACTATGTGTCAGGCATCTGGTCCTTCCATGCTAATGTGGAAGATAAATCAGAAATAGGCAAATATCTAATATAATGTCAGGTAGAGATAAAGGTAAGAAAACAAATAAAGGCAGGAATAGGGATAGAGAGTGAGGGTGGTGGTGAGGTCTAGGTTTTAGAAGGGGAGATTTGTGAAGGCCTATCTGCAGAGGTGACACTGAAGCAGAGACTGAGTGAAGCTAGGTGGTGAGCCATGCACAGATCTGGTAAAAGAGACTCCACCCTGCTCCCCAAAAAAGAAGTTTCCAGTAGAGAAAGGGGCAAGTATAAATGGCCTGTGGTAGAGAAGAGCTCAGCTTTTTTCAGGAAGAGCTCAGGGGCCTGAGTGACTAAACAGAGTGTGGGAGGAAAGTCTTGGGATGTGAGACTGCAAAGGAGATGCTTATTGTCTATCCAAGGGAAATGGTTAGGAAACTGAATAGACACGCCTGAACTTCAGAGAATTTGGGGCTGCAGAAAATTGTTTGGATGTTGTCAGTGCAGAGAGATGGTGTTTACTGATTTGCAACTGGCTGAGCTCTCCAGGGGAGTGAGTGTAGGTAGAAGAGATCTGGGGATGTAGCTTAGAGGTCAGGGAGGCAGAAAGGAGCCAGAGAAGACGCCTGGGAGGGCAGCCGGTGAGGGCGTCAGTGAAGCAGGAGGGGGACTGTTATCGCCAGGGCCAAAAGGAAAAGGTGCTTCAAGAAGAAGGGAGAGATGAGCTTTGTCAAATTCTGCTGATGTGTGGTGAGGTGGGCCTGATCGTGGACCCTCTGACCCAGCCACGTGGAGAACATCTGTGACTTTGCTAAGGGTGTCTGGGGGAGTGGTGAAGAGGAAGAGCAAGAGAGGATGGGGGCCAAGGGACTAGAGATACCTCTTGGGTGTCTCCAAATGGAGAAGAGACAAGAGCAAGAATGGTGGGAGGTATGGAGTCCAGAGGAGGGTCTAAAAATGAGAGGCACTGTGGTGTGCTCATGTGCTAACTGGGAATCCTCCAGCAGAGAGGGATACAATCCTTGGGGAGGTAAGATGGGGGTGAATATAGTGCATAAGTGGAGGGTTTGGCTTTAGACAAGAGCAAAGAAAATCCTTCTATAGAACCCGGAGAGGAGGAGGAGCAAGTGGGCACAGCTGCAGGTTGGTGGGAGATGTGAGTTGGAGAGCCTGTAGAAATTCTTTTCCAGTTTCTTCTATTTCTCAGTGAAATAAGGTGCCTAGAAATGGACACTTATCCCTTGTCAATAAAAGTGTATCTTAGTCTTTTGGCATTGGGCTTCCCAACTTAGCTGCTGGGCATCCTCTTGTCCCCAAACAGGGAAACCTGGATACGCCAGGGCTACCAGGTAGCCCTGGATTCTCGGAGTCGGCACAGATGGGAGTTCCCTGGCTCATTGGAGCATCGCACCTGCTAGCAGAAGCCCAAGATGAAGGGTGTCCATAAGCCATTGTGGTTTGGATTTCTAATAAATTCACTCCCATGTAAGGTATAAACAATCTGTGAAATGCATTCTGAAGAGAATTTACTAGAGATTTAAATAAAGTTGCCTGTGCTTCGGTTTTTCCTTTCTTTCATTTTGCAGGTAACAAGCTCCCCATGACACTGAGACGGCCATATCCAAGTATATCCAAAAGGATGGTGGGTGCATTGAAAGTAGACTTCCCTGCAACCAAATGTGCTAAATCTTGAACAAATTTTCTCTTCTGTTGCCTTTTTCAGATTATTTGTGTTTTGTACAGTAGTGAATTTTTTACACCTTCAAATTGCACAAGGACTCTCTGAGTGCCCTGTTCATCCTTACTTCTCCCTCTAAGACACTCCCACCCTCACCCCCAGAGCAAATGTTGCCATTTCCTTCTCTTCCTTGATTTTGTTAGAGGTTTTTTCCCCCTAAATTTTTATTGTGGTAAAATATACATTAAATTTACTATCTTACCCATTTTTAAGCATACAATTCAGTGGTATTAAGTACGTTCAATGCTGTGCAACCATCACCACCATCCATTTCCAGAACTCTTTCATCCTGCAAAACTGAAACTCTAATACTGTGATACAATAATTCCCCACTCTCCCTTCCCCAGATTTTTTTATGACTCAGGTGGCCTCTTCTGTGTCTCCTTAACCCAAGCACTAAGCAGTATCTTAAAACAACTACTTTTGTGATGATATTATTCACTTAAAAAAAATCCCCCATCTCTTTTTTCTTCTCTCTCTCCTAGATCGCAGCCTTACTACTTTCTCTGAGGAATGGAAGTCTTTCTCTTTCTCTGGCTCTTGAAGTCAGTAGCTGGTATTTTATAAAATAACAAAAGTCTAGAATGAAGAGGGGGAAATTGGAAGGGGAGACGAACCATGAGAGACGATGGACTCTGAAAAACAAACTGAGGGTTCTAGAGGGGAGGGGGGGTGGGAGGATGGGTTAGCCTGGTGATGGGTATTAAAGAGGGCACACTCTGCATGGGGCACTGGGTGTTATACACAAACAATGAATCATGGAACGAACGCTACATCAAAAACTAATGATGTAATGTATGGTGATTAACATAACAATAAAAATTTTAAAAAAATAAACAAGATATGGGAAAAAAATAACAAAAGTCTATAATGTCCAGATCCCAAAGCTTGGGAAGGTGGGGCTGGTATGTGTGTGCTAGAGTCAGGGAGTGGGGTTCTTAGAGCATTAACTATACGGTGTCATTGTTCTGAAAAGTAATTTTGCAGTAGCTAGCAAAAGACACACAGATGCTTCAGTCCGTTGATCCAGTAATTCCTCTTAGACAATCAAAGAGATGCACAAAGATTTATGTTCAGCACATAATAATGAAAACCGGGTGTTGCCTCTATGTCCATTGGTAGGGGCTAGGTAAAGTCTATACGCAATCATTAAAAACCATGTTTGAGTTTGATACATGGGGAAATGTTTATGCTATAATGTTAAATGAAAAATATAAGATTATATATATATGTTATGATCTCAAATCTTTTCTTAAATTTGTATCTGCAGAGAATAACATGGTAGAGAACCACCTCAGTGTTAAACAATTCTCAGGGAGATGGAATATTGTGTAATTTTAACTTTTTATACATTTATTTATTTTTTGTATTTCCTAGGACTGTACGCCTCTTTTATATCCAGAAAAAGACATAAAGAATATAAAACAAACACACTGAAAATGGAACAATCTTACCTAGTACCCAAAGAAATGCAAATTAAAATTTATTTTTGTTTCTACGAACTAAAGAAATGAGGAAATATGGAGTAAAAGAGTAATTTTCCTGCTGAGCACGTTTTGTGGTTTTTAGAGCTGTCTAGGGCGTGTCTGTGGAGGAACAGTGGCTGTTGCCTAACAACATGTCTTATTCAACAGAAATGGAGACATAGAGCCTGTATCCTTGAGAAAACGAGTTGGCCCTCCTATGGATGGAGGGTGTCTTGAAGAGAAACCAGATATTTCTAAATTTGCTAAGAACTACATTTGTCACTTGCTCTCAGATAATACTACTTTGGGGTAGCCCACCATGGGGTTGCCAACTTAGCTATATTTACAAGTCATGTTGAAACTGAACTGGTCCCCATGGACCCGGGGAATGGGTGTGGATGGAGAAGAAAATTAACTTCTGAGTTGGGGCAGACTACCCTAATTTTGAGGGCACTAATAAGGCATCAACTCAGGGGCAGGTGGTACGCAAGGTGGACCTCTCAGTCAAGTTGCCATGTTCCCACATATAGTTGGCAGCCTTGTGGGGCCAGAGGTCAATTCTCTCCTTGGGTGCTCAGGGATAGACTCACAGAGAGAGAGACAATGGAAAGCCCACCAGACCTTATATACACTTCAGATGCAGTAGATTTTGGGGTAGTAGCTCTTCCCACCAATCCGAAGAGTGTATTCTTCAGCTTTCTTGGTGGCAACATCCTTGCGAAGCCGACTTCTCCCTCAGATGATCATTTGATGAGCATGAATAAGCCTAAAGTGGGTAGGATTATTTGGAAAGGGCTGGGCACTTTCCCCAGGGTGTGGCCATCCCTGGACAGTGGCCCTACTCGACTAAGGCTCCGCCTACCAACCCATATCCTGTTTATAGATTTGCCTATGGTAATCCTGGGATCCTTGCTGATGAATGTCTGTTTACCCTCTTCATTAGAGATACTGATGTCACAGAATAGCTGTCGCCGAAAGCTGCCCCACCCAGGCTGCATCTGTCATTGTGAGTGGATTGAGTCTGTTAAACTTGGCATTCTGGAGGGCAGACATCCCCTCCCTGCCTGTCTTCCACCTGCAGACCTTCCTTCTGGATTTTTTTTCCATGCTCACCTGCGTTCTCTGCTCTTGGAGGCAGGGTTGGTCTGTATTTTTTTTCCAGCTTTATTGAGACATAATTGATATATGACATTGTGTAAGTTTAAGGTGTACAATGTAGTGATTTTATATATGTATATGTTACAAAATGATTACCACAAAAAGGTTAGTTTAGACATTTATCACCTCACATAGTTACAATTTTGTGTGTGCAGGATCAGAATTTTTTAAAATCTACTCTCTTAGCAACTTTTAAATATACAATACAACATTGTTAACTACAGTTATCACAGGATTGGTGTCTATTTTTATCAAGATGAGAAAAAAATCAGTAGATTGAGAGTCAAGGGATCTACCTCTTTCATTAATTTCCTGCGTGATCTTGGACCAGCCTCCAGCCCCATCTGGGTCTCCTGTCCCTCATCGGTGCTACAGTTCTGTGACTCTGGGACTAAGGAGAATAAGAAGGCAAGGACAAGATAGTATGAGTTTCTTTGCTGGGAAAGGTTCAATTTAAGAAAAAGGAGAAGAAGAAGGGAAAAACCAAAAATAGTCACCACCATTTATTTGAGCTTGCTTTGCCAGGCCTACACTGTGAGCATTGTGAAGGTAATCTTCCTAAATCCTCACAATAATCCTAGGAGGAGGGTACTACTTTTATTCTTATTTTTCAAATGAGGAAACTGAGCCTCAGAGATGTCAAGTAACTTGCCCAAGGTCACAGAGTTAACATGTTGGGACTCAATCACAGATCTCTCTCTGCTTTTGGAGTCCACCATTTCCCTCTGCTTTTGGGAAGCCCGGAACTCAGAAGCAGTACTGGGTCTGATCCAGCTGTGCTCTTAGGGCCAACTGTCTTTTTCAAATGTGCCTTCCTTTATTTAGCCACCAACATCATTGCTATTTAGGGTTTTTCAATGAACTTCCCTATTTCCTCCCTATTCTGTCTTATTCAGCAAAATGAATGAGTGAATGTTTCTTATGACACAAATTTAATTTTCATTTAGAAATGAAAGTGCTTTGTCTCTCTACTTTTGTTTTTCAAGCCAAAAGAATTTTTCCCTCTTTTCTTGGGAGTCCAGAAATAAGTTAAAATTTAATTAAAAGTTTTATGATTCAACAGTTGCAATGAGGTTCAAGTGATAATGGAACAAACTTGTGGATAGCCTGAGGAGAATGTGCCCCTCTGTTAGTTGTTTGAGCCAACGTTCCAGGAGAGTCTCCCCACCCACTCTGCTCCTAATGCCTCTCACTATTCACACACTTTTCCCAGATCTTAAGATCCCCATGCCCTCACACACCTCCTTTACGTATGACATTCACTGAGCCTAGAATGCCATCCCTTCCTTTACCTGGAGAGCTCCTTACCCTTAAAGACTCAGGTCCGACTGCTCTTGTGTGACCAATTAATGCAGAGTATGTTTATTTGTTTACTTCTCTGTTCTGCACTTGAATGTTAAATCAGTGAGGGCAGAGGCCTGGCCTCACTCATCTTTGGAACCACTCTGGATCTGAGTCCACATAATGCATATAATATATGCCCAATAACAATTTCATAATAATTTTGTGTGTATGTGTCCAAAGCCAAACGTTTCCTGTGCACTTTGTCCCAGTTACCCCCATGATGAGGAATTTATCTAAAGGAAATCACTGAAGAGGAGACAGGGAATTACACAGACAGAAGTGCTGTAAATATGTATTTGCTAAATATTGGAAACAAGCTTATCAACAGGATAATGGTGAGTAAATTACAGTACACAATCTTGATGGAACATGATTCATTCTCTCATTGATTAAACCAACATACTGACTGCCAAGGGGGTGTCGGAAATACAGCAGTGAGTCAGATGCCTTCAATGAGTACACAACCTGGCAGAGACTTCTAGAGCCATCATAACAAAACTATACAGAAACAGAGAACTATTTGGGGCCTAATGTTAAGAGAAAAATAGCATATTACAAAACAGTCTGTACATGATGCTTTCAACTCTAAACATGTGAAAGTGTGAACAAGTTCTTGGTGGGCAAATGAAGGTATTGCATGTTTAGGTTATAGGTGACATTCTCTTTAGCTTTAATACAATTGTTTTTCAAGCTCTGAAGTATTAGACCAACCCAGAAGTCTACTGAAAAGGGGGAAAAATCTGCTCCTAGGGCCCTGGCTCTCCAGGTTGGCAATGGCATGAATGATGGGGGTTCTCTCCAGATGGGCAGGGGCTTGCCACGAAACAATTGGAAAGGCACATTCAAGGCAGTCTGGAGGGCTGGGTCAGGGAGGACTGGCAATCTGTATATGTAGGAGTGTCCACTGAGTGCCACTGTAAGAACCAGCCTCCTCTGTATCTGAGCTACATCAAACAGCAGAGCCAAGGCTCTGCCAACATTCCCCCTTAAGCACTGTGCCAAATGGGGGGGGGGGGAAGCTGAAGTTTGAGAATCAGATAAGAGGGTTGGGACCTGTAAGAATTGGTGGCTGGTTCCTCATGCTGGAAAGGATGCTCCTTATGTGAAAAATACCATTATCTCCATTCTATAGATGAGGAAGCTGAAGCTGGTCTGGCTCCAGGCTACCCAGCAGGCCAAGTGATGAACTGGGATTGGAAACCGTCTTTTCTCAGTTTGGGCCAGGGTTCTTTCTACTTATCTCCCTGGTCCTGGAAGTAGGTGATGATGCATAAGGCTGGATGGAAGAGACCTGGCTGTCTGAGAGGCTGGATTCTTTTGGGAAGGGGAAGAAACGGGGAATCTGCTGGTGGGACTGCATAATGGAGAGTCTCAAATTTGATGCAGTAGGCACTGGGCAACCATTGTAGGTTTGGGGGCATGATAGAAAGGGGTTTCAGGGAGAGGGCGTTGGCAGTGTGTGCTGGCTGGTGTGATCAGTGAGGAGGCTGGCCCAGACACATGGTAAGGTTGGTGGGCAGCTCTTGTTCTGTCAGATCTAAACAGCACCCGCCCCTCCAGTTTCTTGGAAATATGTCTTCCCGCACCTCTAACCATGAGATTGGAATGGAAGCTGCCATCTTATCTATTCTCTCCCCTTGGATATAACCTGGTCCAGGGATGGACATCTGATCCAAACACGGTCAATGAGAGCCCTTCCCTGGGAATTTTAACCTTGAGGCCAGAGAAGGATGGGTTTCAGTCCCTCACTATTGGCTAAGCTGTGTCTGGAAGCTCTGTCACCCCTCAGAGATTTGAGAGCCAGAGAGAGGAAATTCTAGCTGGACTCAAGCCCTAGTTTCTACTTTGAGGGAGGGCTCGGCCACCCTCTTGTTCATGCCACCATGTGAATAATACTTCCCACCTCCTCTTTAGCTAAGCTAGTCTGAGTTGAATTTTTATCATTTGTAAACAAAAAGTCCTGACATTTGCAGTTAGAGACGTACCTCCCCTTTATCATTCAAATCTTGGCAGAATTCTCAAAAATGCTTTAGGGTTGTTTTGGAGCATTCGGTTCATCATTTCTTGCATGTAAGAAACAAAAGAGTCTGTCCTCATTATTCAGTGTCAAGCTCAGGAACTCCAGGCTCTCTGTGGGAATAAAGCTTTGGGTATCCCTTCAGAGAATGATGGACCCATCGCCATCACTGGTGTGGTGAGTAAAATTGCTGCTCAGAATGCTTTCCCGCCTGCTCGTTTGCGATTCAGTCGGGGAGAAACTGACGTGGACAGGACGACCACACAGGACAGCCAGACATTTCCTATACAAGTGGTAAAGGTATCTTCTGAACTTCTCTCCAGCAAATGCGTATATAAAGGGATTGAGGCAACAGTGGATAAACGCAATTGTCTCGGTCACACTGAGGGCCAACCTCAGATCCCTCTTCATGTCACAACTGGGAAAGAAGTCATAGAGATTAAGTGTCTCTAAGAAAATCATGATGTTGTAGGGTGTCCAGAAGAGGAAAAACATGATGACCACCAGAAAGATCAGTTTAATGGCTTTGGCTTTCTTGTGGTTCTTACAGGAAAACAGTGTCTGCATGATTCTGATGTAACAGTAACTCATAATGAGCAGGGGGAGCAGGAAGCCAAGCAAATTTGCTTCCACGTTGCGGAGCACAGGCCAGAGTTCCTGCAGGACCTCAGGGTAGTCACCGAGGCATTCATTTTCTTTTTGTTTTGTGAACATGAACTGAGGTGCTGCCACCAAGATGGCTGCCGCCCAGACGCCTAGGCTGATGGTGACGCCATGCTGCACAGTCCGGTTGTGCATGGAGTTGGCTGCCAGGACAATGGCCAGGTACCTATCAATGCTGATGACAGTGATGAAGAATATGCCTCCAAAAAAGCCGATGAAGAAGAAGGCGGTGGTGAGTTTGCACACAGCGTTGTGAAGGCCTTGTTCACTTATCAGGTAGTGAGTCCAGAAGGGTAAGGTGGCTACAAAGAGCAGATCAGACAAGGCCAGATTCAGGAGGTAAATGTCGGTGATACTCTTGGGCTTCCGGCTGTTGGTGAGGGCAAACACCACCAGCAAATTTCCCAGCAGGCCAAAGGCAAAGACAAGGGAGTAGAGTATGGACAGGAAGACGGTCCCAAAGGCCACGATGTCCCCCATATCACAGGCTTCAGCAGACTCATCATACTCAAAGTATTCTAAAATTGATTCAGGGGAGTGGGTGGGCATGGTGAGGGCCTGGATCAGGAAGGAAAACAAGTAACAGCATTAGTTCTCAGAGAAACAAAGTTGGGATTGTATCTGGCCCCATACATAAGCAAGGCTGGAAGGAACAAATATTGGTTGGGTGCCTAACCAATACACTTCCCAATGTCACGCACTTCATCTTGTTTAATCTCCACAATAGACTCTTGATGGAGGCTATAACAGATTCCTCTGACAGAAGAGGAAACCAGGTCTCTGAGAGGTTCAGAGATTTGCCCAGAGCTACACAGTGAATGGCTCAGCTAGCATTTGAATCTAGACCTTTTGAAGCTTGAGACAGATCTTTTCTTTGATTTTCAAACATGTATCCAAAAGGTTGACCAGTGTGTGGATAGTGGGAGAGAGGACTATGGGTGTGGAGAAGAGGGGGTGGGATGGTAGGGGGGTGCAGCCATAATTCACATGTCTAGTCCAAACTTCGCTGAAGCAATTCTCCAACTCTTTCCTTATTCCCACCTCCTTTACCCTCTGGATCCCAATTTCTCCTGCAGGAGGCTGAGATTGAAGAGAGAGTTCTCAGACACTCTTCAGACACACAGAGCCCTGAGCAGACCTGTACCCAGAAGTCCCTCATCTTTGTTTTTGAGAACCCTTTCTCTTTCTCTTGGAACCAACAGGTCCTTCTCTTCCTTAAGGGATAAGACACAGAGTCATACACTCTAAAGTGACCACCTTGTCTTGGTTTGCCCAAGACTTTCTGGTTTTAGCACCCAAAGTTGGAAACCCCTCAGTTCTAAGTAGACAGCCATGGATGGCCATCCCACAAATCCAAGTGAAGAGAGAGGAGTGTTGCCATTGCCATCATAGGGCCTCTGCTGTTATGAAAGGACTGATTGATCCTGTATGGGGGATCATGCTCAGTTAGCCTGCTGTACTGGGCCCAGGTGGCTAATTTATCCCATAATTACCAGTGCTGCACTCACTGTGGCCTGGCGATTCATAAGAATTTTGTTTCTTCGGAACAAAAATTGAAAGACAAGACATTTCTGCACAGGTAGAGAAGTAACACTTGTCCCCTTCTCCCTTGACCTCCCCAGCCAGGACTCGCTTGTCACTGCAGAGGCTACAAGGGCAACCCTTTCACTCTGGCCTGCTGGGGCCTCCTCCTCTTCCTTGTGATGCCACAGACAGGCCCCCGAAAACCCCCAAGTATGTTCAGAGCACACCTCCTGGTTGTTGCTGCCTCCCTCCCACCACAACTAAAAACAAAGTACACACCTCTTTAACCAAGGGAGTTTTCACACCTCACTGCATCCTTTTCATTCTGGTTTTACCAAGACTGTGTCTCTGCCAAGGTGAGGGCCCACCCTTCCAGCCAGGGCTTTGCTTCTCCCTTCTCAGCCTCTGCTTTGTGTTCTGGCCCATCTCTGCATCTTCCCCAAATTCTTCCAGCATGAAGTTGGTTAAGCCTTTCTGACCTGGGCATCTCAGGCTGGGATGGAGTGCCCAACCCCCAGGGAGAGTGTATGCTTTCTTTGTTTTAAGCCGCACCCCCCCTTTCCTCAGAGATGAACCTCTACTTGTGACCCTAATCAATAATATTTAATTTAACCACATAAAATGGCTGATGTGCTATCCCTTTTGAGCTACACAAGTGTCAGTTTCAAATGGTTCAAGCTGAGATATGGGGAGACGGGGACATTCCTACTCCGTGCACGTGGCTTATGGTAGCAGCCCATCTTCCCAGATGCGCAGTTGTGTGAGAGTGGAAATAGTCAAGCCCTCAGTGATCATAAGTTAGGGAACCTGAGCTACCACCCTCTTCCTTCTCCATTTTCCCCCAGTGAAAGGAGCTGACACAGTTGGCCTTGAGAGGAGGTCAAGGACAAGGAAGATTGCGTGGTATCTCTTCATACCTATGCTCAGTCCTGTGGCCCAGGAACTTTGTGCTGGTGCATTGGCTTGATTTTGCCAAAGCTGCATGGCGTAGGTTTAATTTCCACTCCTGGCACTGTGCCTTATACATAGGGACCTCCTCTAAATCTTCCAGCAGGTGTCCCTGGGTCACCGAGGAGGGAGAACAGGGAGGTGGGCAGACTCGGGCTATCCCGTGGCTGAATCTCATGTCTGTTTCTCTGGCCAAGTGACCCTGGGTAAACTTGGAACCTCTGAGTCTGACATTCCTCATCTGCAAGACTGAGACTCATTCTCATGTCTGCCCACAGTGCTGTTCTGAGGACAGCACCTGGCACGGTGTGTTGCACACAGCAGGCACTTAATAAATGCTTTTGGTGAGGAAGCAGAAACATTTCAGACCTTTGCAATCATCCAGTTTGCCTGTGAACTCTTGTGTTGTTCACTCCCACCCGAGGTATTGGTCTGTAAAGTTGGTTTTATTTTTTTCCCTGAAATAAAAAATATTTTCTTTTCAGGGTTTTTTTTGGTGGGGGGGGGGATGTAGGGGAGTAAAAAAAGCATACCTTTACTGAGTTTTTACTCAGCTGTTAGGCTCATTGCTAAACACTTATCACCTATTTTGGGAAAAACATTCATGAATTGCCTTGAAGTTTTAAAAATAAAAATAAAAATATAATATGAGTTATATGAAAAATTAAAATAAATAAGTAAGTAAATAGTCTAATATGATAACCAGCACATAGTACATGCTCAAGAAATGGTAGCCAACACATAACAGGATACTTCTCTCTGCTTTATGGGCAAGTAGATGCACTCAGAGAGGGTGAGTAACTTGCTCAAGGCAACACAGCTGGCATGTGGCAGGGCTACTGTTTGGGCCCATGTGTGGCCAGGCTGTCTGCCCTGCCCAAGACTGGGAGTTCCTGAGAGAGGAACAGGGTCTCCTTCAGCTCTGCAGACCGGTGTTCAACAGAGGGAGAGGCCTGGCCCTAAGCCAATGCCACAGGAATATTTGCAGGAGGATAAATACTGTCTCCTAGACTTTCATTCCAAATTGCTCTGTGGGAGGAATAGTGACAGTGGCCTTTCGATTGTCCGGTTCCCAGAGGTGCCCATAGGGCACCCGGATGTCCTTCCTGATCCTGGGCCAGGGGCCCTTGCTTGAACTCTGGATGCTTAGTGGATGCCTAGTGTGTTGAATGAAGGAATGAATGAGTGAGCGAATGAATGAATGGAGGGCATACAGAAACAGAAGTGCCACTTTGGCCACCCTTGGAGAGCCCTTGGAGACAAGCCCAGACCCACCAGCTCTCCAGGCTCAGAAATCACAGCTGCCTGCGGCCGCAGACTCTTCTGTGCTGGTGTCAGGGCCCAGCCCTGCCTCCCTGCGGCGCAGCTCGGGGTGGCCCAGGTTTCTATGCAGTCTGAGCCCGCGGGCCAGTCTGAACCCAGCTTTGCTGGCTGAGAAGCCCAGAGCATGCGAGGGCACCATTTACATCAGAAACCTGACAGCCAGGAAGGACGTCACTGAATTATGCCGCTGAACTGGACAGCCTGATCAAAGGAGGGACCTTTTTAGGAACGGTGGGTCTGAGCTCGGTGGTCCTCTTATTATTTCTGGGTCCTCTGAGATGTCCCATGATTGGGAGACAAGCCTAACAATGGGGCCTTCTGGCAGCAGATGGGAGCAGGGCCAGTCCTTGAGGGCGGTCTTCCGGGCAGGCTGAAGGGCCACCAGGGATCTGATTGGCTGGACACCGGCTTTCCTGGCCCCTGAGGACAGCAGGGACCAAGCGCAGGAATCCGAGGAGATAAGCCTTCTTTGCAGGGCCTCCTCGGCTGAGTCTCATACAGATGGGGATTCCAGAGGAGAGATGCATGCCGGATGAGCTGAGGGCCGTGGCAAGAACAGAAACCGCTCCAGGCTGTTCTCAGTTCTCCTCAGCCTCTTGTCCCCTCAGTCAAGGTTTACCAAATGCTGTTGAACTGCAAGAGTTTGAGCTGAGCCCAGAAGCAGAGCTTTGAGTGCACATGGGTTGCATACTCCAGTAGAAACAAACCTGCTCGATCAACTCACTCGCTCGCCTCCCATCTCCGATCCTGCTCTGCTTCCTCCGGCCCACTTCCTTTTCTCAGGCCTGCTCATTTATATTTCAACTTTTTTGGGGTCATCATTTACCCATTGTTTCCAATCAGCTTCCCTGTTCTCTACTTCCCTTTTCATTTAAACAGCCCGGGTCCACTTTCCTATTCTGTCCCACATCCTTTTTGGGCTGCTTCCCCCATCTTTGGCTTCACATCCTGCTTATTGTCTGCTAGACTCAGTGCGTCCTTTTTTGTTTTCTGTTGGTTTGTTTTTCCCTCTTTGCTCTCTGCTTATGGCTTTTTAGACCCCTGAGTGAAGACCGGGTTTGAGGTTCTGTTGGTTTCTAATGCCAAGAAAAGTGTGGTTGAATGCTTTTCCTTTGCAAAGGAAATTAGAGGATGGTAAAGATTGCTTGAGCCCTGACCCCAACGTTCTGCATGGGGGTGCCACCATGCTGAAAATGTCCCAGAGCCTGAAGCTGTCCTCGGAAAGCCCAGTGTGGAAGAAGAGGAAGCTACCATTCTCGGGTGCCCCCTGAGTGCCCCGCTCCATACACAAGACCCTATTTCATTCCTTTGACAACCCCCCATGAGAATGGTTGTCCTTCCTGTACTACTGAACCAACAGCAGCTCTGAGAGATCCGGGAAACTCGTTCAAGGAGCAACAGAGCCAGGATTTCAGCCCACATGAGCCTCTCCACAGAGCCACGCTCCCTGCACGGCACCAGGCTCTCCCTCTTGGAGCAGAAGTCTGCAGCTTATCGCACACCACTTCTCTAGATCTAGAACTGAGAAATAGCAGACTCAGCACCCCCTGGAAAGAATATGACCCATGATGCCAGCCTGAACACTTGTCCTGCATTTTTCCCCTCTGGACTCAGAACCCACAAGACCCTGAGGGGAAAGGCAGGAAGTCGGGAGATGAAGGTGTGGGGGGGGATATTCACGACCTCCAGCCTCCACCAGGAGGTCCTCACTGCCAGACCCCCGGAATCTAGCTCTCATCAATGCTGGTGAAGAAATCTGGAATCCTTTTCTCTGGAGAAGAAGAGGCTGAAGGCTGTAGGGTCGGCTTATTTCCTGCCTTCAAATATATGGTGACGCAGTACCCTTCTCATGCAGAGTACGGAGAAAAGTACGCAATTGTTGAGTCACTGTATGGTACGCCTGAAATTCATATAACACTGTATGGTAACCATACTGGAATTAAAATAAAAAGTTAACAAAAAAAGGGTGATGCTCTTCTGAGCCGTGTGCTTCACAGAGGCCCACACATCCCACAGATGGCTGGGAGGCCCTGGGCAGCTCACTCTGGCTCTGCCTCAGTTTCCTCATATGTGAAATGAAAGCATCAGACCGGACAGACCCTAAGGGCCTGGCCAGTCTGGCGCACTTAAGTTTCCAACAAGAACCAAACTCAAGCACAACATGAGTCCTGGGTCAGGGAGAGCATGGCCTAGTGTCAAGAGAAGTGGCTGCTCATGAACATGAATCTTCTGGGCTGGCAGCCTGCCAGCATCCAGGTGGGGTTCTGTTTGGAGACAGAGAGCTGGGTCAGTTGACTGTGGTCCTAACAAGTCTTGGGCTTCACTTTGCCCTGGGTAGGAGGCTTTTGGGTCTGGGCCCAAGCCTACACCCTCAGCTGTTTGGGCGCCAGAGTCTTACCAGGTCCTGATGGTTTTCCCATTTACAGGGACGGCTAACTTTCTGAGACACCCTGTGGGATGCAGGGAGAGGTGAGGATGTGAAGGCAAAAGAGGGGCATATGGAGGGGACCCGAATTGCACACAGAGGAGCTCTAAGGGCACATTTTACACCTTGTAGCCCCTACCCTGTGCAGGTGACCCGAGTGGCCCTCTCTACGTCAGCAAGCAGCCCACCTGAAACAACACAGCCTCACCCACCCACCAGCATTTGGACCGGCCACACGGATGCCCCTCCAAGACCAGCAGCAGGAGAAAACAACCCTGAGGCTGCTCGGTGAGCCGACCTTTCACGGAAGCCGCCGTGGGTCTGGGTTTGACGCGTCTCCCTCTCGTTTCCTCTTCCAAGTACACTATGCCATTTTCTTATCTCCGCCGCACTGTGAGGTTCTGAAAGGAAATGCTTTAGGACTTTTGTCTAGTAACTGAGGAAGAGGTGGATTTTAAAGTAATTATTAACTAAGCCAATATCTGTTATGTATATTAACCATATGCTGTGTAAGGACAAAAAAAATTGTGCGTAAGAGGTTTACTTCTCCCCCTTGAAAGTAAGGGATGAGATTCTCCTTTGCCTCCTCCTTCCTAGGATGCTTGCTTTAGAAAACTTGTCACTGGAAGTACATTCTCCACTCTGAAATGTAGGTATGTGTCCTTTTGAAAATGTGATCACCTCTTTTGTCAGCTTTATGACCCAGGAATCTTTCTCAAGGACCTGGGGGCCTTCTCTTTGAAAAGCAAACATCAAGAATCAGCACCCTTGGGGCACCTGGGTGGCTCAGTCGGTTAAGCATCTGCCTTCAGCTCAGGTCATGATCCTGGGGCCCTGGAATCGAGCCCCATGTCAGGCTCCCTGCTCAGCGGGGAGTCTGCCTCTCCCTCTCCCACTCCCCCTCCTTGCGTTCTCTCTCAAATAAATAAAATCTTAAAAAAAAAAAAAAAAAAAGAATTAGTGCCCCTGTCACCCAGTTTCTGTGGAAGAGTAGGTGGGTGCCTTGCTCCAAGTTACAAAAATACTTCCCGTCATAAAGATATGAGTCTATTTCTTCTCGGGATGAAGCCAATCAGCTAACACAGATGGTCACCCCAGTTACCATGGTAAAGTTAGGATGTGTGTGACTGTCGAGTTCTCTCGAGTGAGGACTAGGTATGTGTCTCTCACGTTAGGGACTGTATCTGCTTGGCTGTGTAAAGAGGTAGGATTTTTCCCCCCATCTCTGCAATCTCTTAGCAGATTGCCCGAGATGGGCATCACATTCTGGTTTCATGCCTAGTTAATAATAAAGATGTCTTCTTTCTCTATTATCTCTGTGAGAGGTTTTTCTGGGTTGGAGATCTTATTTTTAATTTTATTTCCGCAACACTAGGCTCTGTGCTCCATTTGGTGGAGGTAAAAATGGCTAAGATACAGTCTTTAAGTTGCTGTTAATGTTCAGTAACAGAATATAAGAAAAGTTAGGGGAAACCCAAGGATTGGATCATTTAAGCTGAGTCTTAAAGCTGGGGGTTTCTTCCAGGTAGACAAATGTGGAGGTGGGAAGCGGGGTGGGGGTATTGAAGCCAAAGGCACTGGAAGGTCTGAGCACAGGGATGTTTTCCAGGGTCAAGACTCCGCAGAGGGGGTGTGAGGGAATATACTAGAAACAGATGGAAGTGAGGATGGTGGGGTTAGAAGGGGCCGGCATGCTCCTGGAGCCTTCATGGAAGTCGAGTTTAGTCTGTGTGGAGGGTTCAGGAAAAGATGCAGAGAGAGCAAGGGCCGAGAAGACAGAAGAGAGGTGAACAGAGGGTCCTCAAATTCCATGCTAAGGAACTGTAGGAGAATTATAAGACTTTGAAAGAGGGGGGAAATTCCTGGGTGTCCTGGCTAGCACACCCTTCTGGGCTACCTCCCCTTTCATTTTCTGGCCTACATACAGCTCTCTAAGTTCAGGATACTGATAGCAATGCAATAATCTTGTTTGCAGAAATAGAAACTGTGTCTGGTGGAGACGTGCTTGATAACTGCCCTTGTGGTTATGGACCAATTTTGCATGTATCTGTATGTTCTCCCAGTGTTTCTGAAAGTATCTCATCCACGCTACTGCGGTGGCTGGTGTCTGCTCACTGCCATTGCTGAACAGATGGGCACCGTGTGAGCGTTCCACGGTGATCTCTTCCACTGTTGATGCACGCCTGGGTGGCTTTCGGCCCGGGGCCGCTGTGGACAACACCGTCACGAACAGTGGTGTGTGTGCATTTACATCTCCCACAGCATGGATGCATTTTAAAAATGCAGACCCAAAAGCAGACCTACTGTGTGAATGCATGCCTACGAAGGTCAAAAACCAGTAACGATGATGCATATTATTTTGGGATGCATATCTAAGGGGTAGAACTCTAAGGATGAGTAAGGAAGCGGTGACTTCTGGGAGGGCGGGGTGGCAGTCAGGAAGGGACGTAAGGGAGGCTGCTGGGGGCCGGCCTGGGTTTCTCCTGCTGTCTGGCTGGTGGTTGGTTGGGTGGCAGGTTGATTTATAAGTTGTTAATCTGCCCACTGTTCTTTGAGTGTGCCATATTTCACAATGAACATAGGTTTAAGGAAAGGGATAAAGAGGGCCTGCAAAATTTCTTTTTTGATATTTAAAGAGGGGTTCCTGGTGGCTCAGTCAGTTGATTTTGGCTCAGGTCATGATCTCGGGGTCGTGAGATCGAGCCTCACGTCAGGCTCTGCACTCAGTGCGGAGTCTGCTTGAGATTCTCTCTCTCTCTCAAATAAATAATAAATAAATAAATAAATAAATAAATAAATAAATAAATAAATAAATAAAATCTTAAAAAATAAAATAAAATCTATATATAATATATAATATAAAAATATATATTTATAGAGATGTGATATAGGTTTTCTTCCCTACAAAGATGCATAACCCCAAAGAGTTGCTCTTTGGCCAGATCAGAAGAGGGGGTAGTTGAAGCCCGACTGGGGCAGCCCCCGGGGCAGCCGGTGCATTCTGAGCCCCCACGGCGGGCGCGCAGGATCAGGACTCAGCTGGAAGCCCCAGCTTTGGTGCTCCTGGGCAGAGTGGGTGAGGCCAGCCCTTGGAACCCCTGGATTGTGCCGCTGGGACTTGGAGCCAGTGCCCGGAAAAGCCAGCAGAGACCGGGCCTGTGCGCCCCCTCCTCGTCCCTGGAACCCGCTGTGGGACCGCAGGGGTTGCCTTCCCTGTCCAGCTCAGCTGCTGTGGGTGCTGACTCTGGCCCTCTCCGAGGGGGAATCTGTGTGCCTGAGTGAAACAGGGGTAGCCGAGGACTCTGTTCTGGGTCAGAGGTCTGGCCAGGGAGGGGAGGGGGTAGCTGAATGTCCCAGACCCTGAGAAGGAGGGTCTTTGAGGCCAGGGTCTCTGGAGTGGGACCATACCTGATATTGCTGCCCTTCCACAGCCCGGCCACGGTGGAAGGGGGTGGGTGGGGAGTGGAAGCTGGTTTTGACTTGGGTGGGCTCTGGCAGACCCCTTCTCCCTGCCCCTCCCAACCTCATTTGAACGTGGTTAGTGGTCTTAAGGTACACAAACCTTCCGATCTTCAGCTTCCCACAATGACAACACATATTGTTTATTAAGCACCAAACATGGCCAGACAGTGCGGTCAGAACTTTATCTACCTTCCCCGTAATTCTCACAGATATTCAACCTATACCCATCACTCGGCTTCAGCGATGACTAGTATTTATTTTACAGCAGGACCTGAGGCGTAGCAAGGTCAAGTGCAGAGCCAAGCCTTCATTCCAAAGCCAAGTTCCCTCTCCCACCCACTGTGAAGCGGAGACAGTGACACTTGTGGAACCTGGCTTAGGGTATGGTCAGCATGTGGCTGACACACAGTCCCAGCTCCCTTCTGGGGGGTGTGGGCAAGAGCCACATCCTGCCCTGCATCCCTGTGTGAAAATGAAGCCAAGCCAAGAGGCAGGCAAAGGTTGTAAATCCGAACCAGCTCGCATGCACACGGACACACACACACCCACACACACCCACACACACACCCACACGCAGTGGTGCCCAGTGGCCACCTACCTCCTCTCATAGAACCCAGTCCCCTCCAGGCACCCCTGGGCATGGGATGACCTGCCCCTGAGCAGACCCTGGAAGCTCCGCAGAAGCTTCACCAGGAAGCTAACTTCCTTCCTTCCTTCAGATTTTATTTATTTATTTGAAAGAGGGAAGAGAGAGAGCACGCTGAGTAGGGGCAGGAACAGAGGGGGAAGGAGAGGGACAAGCAGATTGTACTGAGCGTGGAGCCCGCCATGGGGCTGGATCTCACGACCCTGAGATCATGACCTGGGCCCAAACCAAGAGGCTCAACCGACTGAGCCACCCGGGGGGCCCCGCCAGGAAGCTTTCTTGTATGCTTCTCACACAATCCAGTCTTCTTTTCTCCTTTAGGTTCAACTTTTTTCTACCTTGAGTTATCTATCTAAAGTATTTGAAAAAGAAAATGAACTTTTTTGGGGGAGGGGAAATCCTAAAACTCCCTGGCTTCTCTCTGAGCTCAGCTGAGAACCTACAGAGCAGAGACTGTGGAATCTGTCAGGCTGAGATGGCCAGATAAAGGTCAAGCAAGGAGAAATGAGAGGCCCTGTCAGTCCTTGCCTGGGTCCTCCATGTAGTTCCTCCTCTCATACACCCATGCGTGTGTCCTCTCTGAATTCCTGAGACTGTTTTCCCATGACACAAACCTTCTGAGCCCGTGTCCTCACAATGATTATAACAGCATATATTAATAGTGGACATCGAATTTGTGTTGGCAATTTATTCATTAAAATAGTTGTCATTGTAAATGCAATAGGTGCTCTTTGTAACAAATGTAGGTGGCACAAAAAAAGCATGGAAAGAAAAGGAAAAACAACATAGAAGCGAACGATCTACCATCCAACTTCCCAGAATCAACCACAGCGAGCTTTCTGCCTTTTCCCGTGAAATCACTCTGCGTGTTTTTATATTTATATTAAGTGTAGTTATATTTACATTTAAGATGCAAGTGTTATATTAAACCATTTTTATTATAAAATTTTCAAACATAAATAAAAGCAGAGAACACCACCAGGCGCGCACCACATAGCTTCAATTAGCAACTAATGGTCACGATTTCATCTATTCCCCACTCTGTGTCTTACTAGATTATTTCAAAATAAATCCAGGTGTCATACCATTTCACCCATAAACAGGTAAGTATGAGTCTCCAAAAGAATAAGAACTCTTTTTAAACAAAATAGTAACTTTGATACTATTTCTCACTTTAAGAAGTTACTAAATCCTCACGGTCATCCAGATGCACTTTCAAATGATGATTCTTTCAGGTAATACCTACCCATGAACGTTCTCCATGCCCCTAACATGTAATTACTGTTGCTTCTAATCGTATCCCATGTCGAGTGCATCCAAGATGGTCTAATCACCCACCGCCCGGCACCCCTCAAGCCCCTTGGACATTAGGCTGCAACAGCTTTGGGAAAACGGTCTCTCTTGTTAGCGTGGAAAGCAAACCAGCATCTGCACCCACCATGACCTCTGACCATGGTGCCCCGCCCCGCAAGCCCACAGGTGCTGGCAAGTTCCCTGCTCCTACCTGGGCCGGGCCTGGGAAGGAAACCTCCGGACGTGACAATCAGCCACCCCGTCCCACTGTCTCTGTCTCTGTCACAGAGTATTTCCCTCTCCCTCCCTCTGAGAGCATCTTTATTTGCCAAGTTAGCCAATAGTAGTGGGTTTCCTGTGAGGTCGACTATCTTTAGATGTTGGCGCAGTCAAGCGCAGAAGCTCCAGGCTGGAGACCATCGGATGGCAGGAGGGTTTGAATGCACAAACCTGGAGGACAGAGCCACGGTGGGGGTGGGGGGTGGGGGTCTGCCCCCCACAGCTTGGAGGAAGTGAGGATGTGGAGGCTGTGTTTTTGCCCCCTTCGGGGGAGGCCAGGGAACAGTGCAGTTCTCAGGAACCACTAACGCCCACTGAACCTCAGTTTTCCTGCCTGTAAAAAGGGGCCCACAGCACTCACCAGGCTGCATTGGCATGCAGATGAGATGAACTACAGCTTCTCTCTTCAAAGGACAGTCCCAGGTACTGGGAGCTTACTATAAATGCAGCCCCTGGGGCTCCGCCACTGAACGAGACTCTGCATTTTGATGAAATTCTTAGGAGATTGATCAGTACATGAATTTTGAGATGCGTTGGCACAAAAAGCACTTAGTGAGTACCGGGCACCTGGTAGGTGCTTCCAAACTTTTTACTCCTAGCCTCCCTCCTCCAAGGCGTTTGGCGACTCCCCTATACCCTCCGGTCAAGCCTAAGGTCCGTGTCTCCTGGGCACAGGCTTCACCCACAAACTGGCTCAGACTCGTTCCCCGCTGTCTCCCCCAGGCCACGCTGTTCCTGACTCCTCCAGGCCGAGTCCCTGCTCCCTGCCCCGGCCAGCCTGCTCCCTCTCTGCAGCTCGAACCTCCACCACCGTGGTCTCACTGCCTTCCCACCACTTCCTTGCCTGCCTGGCTCACCCACAAGGCAAACACTACTTCTGATGGCTCCCTCTCCTGGGGCCTACCCTGGGTCTAGCACCCCTGGCACACATTTATTAGAGGGTCAGGGACTCCTCCAAGGCCTTCCTGGCTCCTCACTGCCCGTCTTGCAGCCTGCTCGCCGGCACCACTGTGGCTCCCGTAGCTGTGTCTTCCCGCGGGCAGGGCTGTCCTGCGTGCTCCCCACCGGCTCTCCTCCTACGTCCTGGCGGCCAGGACAGAGCTGTGGGTGGGACTGCAGTGTCCCGGGCTGGGCGACCTGCTGGCGTTTGAGGAAGTCTGTGGTCGGTTTCCCTTCTTCCGGCCAGGAGCCTGCAGCACCCCTTCCTCATCTCTACCCCACAGCCACCTGTCCCAGGGCCTACCCAGTGGGGCCAGCTGCTTCAGCTTCCCTTTGCCTGCTGGAGACCCCCCTCCTGCTTCTCTGAATGCTCCTCTCTGGGATCCTGCCAAGGCGCTCTCTCTTCCAGTCACACAGTCTTCCTGGACAACCTCATCCACTGCCCTGTTATCCTCATCAGCTGTCCTGTCTTCCTGGACAACCTCGCTCACTGCTCATCAGTGACCACCTCTGTGCTCTGATTCCCCATCTTTGTCTCCAGCCAGGGCCTGAGTAACCTCCAGTGCCCATCTGTGTCCTTCATATCTCTTGCAGTTTACCCCATTGACAATTCTCCTCCATCTGGAAGCCAGAGAGCTCTTTCCAAAGTGCGAACTGCCCACCTAAACCCTCCAGGGTTTCTCCTCACTGTGAGTTTCAGTCCCAGGCTTGTGAACATGGCCTTGGCATGATCCCACCCCTTTGGACATCCCAATCTGTTCTAACCAGCCCCCCACCCCCACCCCAAGTGCATGTGTGGGCGGCTTTTCCCTTCCCACCTCACCAGGCTGGCAGGCCTGGCTTTGATTTCACTTCCTTGAAGCTAACGAGCCGGCTTCCACTGTCCCATAGGAGCTAGAAGCAGACAGGACTGTGACTCGCAGCCCAGCAAGTGCCACGCTGGTGCCAGTTCCCTGGCCTCCCAAATTCCAGAACGACGTGCATGGTGGACCCAGATGGATGCTTGCACACGAAGGAGGCTGCATGACGAGAGAGGAAATGTGAGCTTGAGGAACACACCATTTTATAGCCAGCAGTGAGCAAGCCTGCTTAGTGGCCCCGAGGGAGACATTACCTCATCCCTCAGGCTGCAAACACCACCCTGAGAAATGGGCCAAGGAAAGGGCAGCTCCGAGAGATGGCAGAGCGCAGCAACCTTCCCACTTGGGCCCCACCTCTGCGGACCTCGGAGGAGGCCCCTCAGGTTCTGCCCAGGGGACCCTCTCCTCCCTGGACCCCTGTTCTTCCCTCCCCAGTGCTCCCATGCTGTGCTGCCTTGGGCCGGTCTCCATCCCTCATTTTCACAGCCCTTTTGGCTTCACCCTTTGTCTGAGCTGTTCCTAATGAAGGGTAACGGAATACGCCAGCACCAGATATGCCACTTGGGTATATCCATTATTTTGAGCTGCAAGCCCTCAAGAAATAGCAAATACAGGGGGAGGTTTTTCTGAACTCTTCCTATCTGCCTCAAGACAGAGCCTCCAAAAGGAGCTTGGTTGTCACAGATCTTCCCCCCAGGAGTTTCAAGAACCAGGGAGCATTGATGTTTGTCACGAGAGAAGGAACTAGAAGTCCCCACACCTAGGCACACTTGGTCACAAACCAACATACTTCCCATCTGTTCTTCTAAGGACCTGTTCATCTTTCCTACAAATCATTTACTCTCTAAGAAGAACACCCTCCCCACACTTTCTCTACGAGGCTGGTATTTAAGCCTGAATTCTAATCCACCCTGAGGAGGCACTTATTTTTCTCTACGTACCTCCCATGTATATATAATACATACGTGTTAATAATCTTTTTGTGTTTCTTTTGGCAATCTGTCTTTATGACAACAGCCTCAGCCTAGAACTTAGAAGGGTAGAGGGAAAATTATTTTTCCTCCCTGACAGTTTCTGGTGACCCAGACAGGACCTCTGAGACGCCTTACAGATGAGAGTCTGGGAACACAGGCAAAAGCCAGTGAAGGATAAGAATTATTTGTCTTCCCCACACTTGCTTGTAAGTCCTTGTCGCCCTCGGTTTCTCTTCCAGTTGAGCCAGTAACTGCCTACCGTAGCCTGGTTTCTGTTGGGTGGAAGGGTAAGGGGGGCTGGGCGGGCTTCCAGGCAAGAGAGGCCGTGGGGATGGTGGGGACAGCTTGGCAGTGACATGCACAGACACACAAGGCAGGGGAGAACTGGAGACTTGGTTTGAATAAAGCTCTGTGGGAGGGACACAGCAAAGGGAAATGAGGATACGATTATGCCTTGAAGGCCAGGCTAGTGTGTTCCCACTTTACACTACAGGCTGAGGGGGCACTGGGGGTAAGCACAGCAAACCTTTACTCTGCACAGCAGATGTGCTAGGCAGTGAGCTAAGTCCTCTGTGCATGTGAACTCACATAACCCAGTGACCCCAGAAGCACCTTGACATGGACAGTTGAGGACACTGAGGGGAGGAGAGGTGATGGGACTTGCTCAAGACCACACAGCTTATATGTGGCAGAGCCAGAATCTGAATTTAGCCTTTCGGTTTCCTGGTCTATGCCATGCATTCTTGGTGTGTGTGTGTGTGTGTGTGTGTGTGTGTGACATTGTTTCCCAGGGGGTGACAATTGATTCTTGTGCTTTGTGTCTACTGTGCAGATACACACACATAAATAGATAATGTATCTATGTTGTAGAAATTTCATGACAGGTGATTAAGAATATAATGTTTAAAAAGACCTCCGTGGAGGATGATAATGGAAAAAAGGTTGAGAAACCGTTGTCTCTGCTCTTAATCAGACCACGGAGCTGTGTCTCGTGCTTAAAACCTGGGGTCAGGGCGTAATAGGACAAGAGGGACATCTTCAGAAAAATACACCAATGGTTGAGTGGACATGAGGGAAAGCTGCCGGAATACAAGGGAAGGAGCAGAGGCATGTCAGGTGCTTCTCCGTGCCAGGCACTGGGCCAGGGTACACCGCCTATAAGGTCTCCTTTTGATCTTCACCTTCACGCTTTCAGATGAGGAGATGAGGAGACAGGAGCAACAGGTCCTCGGCCACCAGCTGGAAAAGGGCCGGGGCAGGACTTGAACTCCCTGATTCTAAATGTAGGCAGGGAGAAGGACATGGAGGGGGTGGACAGCAGGAGAGAGAGGGTGATTTGGCTAATGGAGAGTGCACAGAATCGGTGAAAGATTGGGCTGATTTAGGAACAAGCAAGGAGCCAGGGACCATTTTGCTACCAAAAAGTCAGTACCATTATACCAGAAGGTTTCAGAAGCAGAAGGAGGTTCCTCATTCTTCTTCTTCCCCAAAAGAGAAGTACCAGACGTAGAAAATTAAGAAGTTAGAAAGGAGTAAAGTTAGACAAAATAAATACTAATTACTTGTTCCCTCTGCCCTAATGTTTACATTTTAACACCACTGGTTGCAATTTCTTAGGCTTGTTTCATAATTTCTGCTCAACAGGGACAAAAAACATTCCTCTTTGGTACACAGGTAATGACCTGGCAAAGAGCTCCAGGAGCATTTTGGATAAAATATTTTTAGGCATCATTAAGTTATTTTCTTGGAAATATTAAAAAATTCCACTTTGCTCCCTCCAAACATGGTGTGTGTTCCCAATCATGTAGGACTTACTAACGGAGAATAATAGAAAATGAACAAATAGGGCGCCTGGATGGCTCAGTTGGTTAAGCGACTGCCTTCGGCTCAGGTCATGATCCTGGAGTCCCAGGATTGAGTCCCGCATCGGGCTACCTGCTCAGCAGGGAGTCTGCTTCTCCCTCCTCCGCTCCCCCCTCTTGTGCTCTCTCTCTCTCTCTGTCACTGTCTCTCTCAAATAAATAAATAAAATCTTAAAAAAAAAAAAGAAAATGAACAAATGAACTGCCAACTGGAGTTATAAAAATATTTCCATTTTAGCCCTTTGAACTACATAAGGAATTCAAATTAATTCCCAGAATGTCTTTATATTGCTTTCTAATGTTCTGGAGGGTCTGCTTTAGGGGAAAAAAATATGTATATATATATAATAGCTGTCTTTCACAAGCAATGCCCTTAAAGCAGTTTTTTCTATTGCTGCCTTAGAGATGATCTAGTGCTCAATACCCAGGGGCAATAAAGTAGAGCTCCTGGGTCCCCATCATTGAGGAGCTCTTGAAAATAAGCTGTTGGGGCGCCTGGGTGGCTCAGTTGGTTAAGCGTCTGCCTTCGGCTCAGGTCATGATCCCAGAGTCCTAGGATCGAGTCCCGAGTCAGGTTCCTTGCTCAGCGGGGAGTCTGCTTCTCCTTCTCCCTCTGTTGCTCTCCCTGCGTGTGCTTGCTCTCTCCATCAAATAAATAAATAAAATCTTTAAAAAAAAATAAGCTGTCAGGTCCGCCAGTTGCCTGTGTATATGCTCACCTACAGGATAACCTTGTATGTGGCATCAGTAACTATAGCAGTGACAGACAAACTCACGTGTCCAGGAGGATCTTCTTTATTTCGAACACTGTCATTCAAAACATAACAAAAACTTCATAGTGAAGTACAAATGTAGAGGGGCAAATCCAGTGGTAGGCTTGCACTAGTTTGCACGACTGCGTCAGCTCCCCTTGACCCTAAGAAATGGATGCCAGGGTGTTATGAGGTCCTATTGTGCTTTGGGGGCTGGAGTGGATACTGTTTAATGTAAGACTGTAATTGGACCACAAAACAGAAGGTGGATTTGGCGTCCGGTGCTTCCAGATTAGCTCCTGATGAACTTCCTTGGTCAGATGGACTTGAACCAAAATTTTAGGCACCTCAGGTACACTTTGTAATCCTTCAGGACCAATAATGTCACCTGAAGTGACTGAAATTTGTTTCAAAGGTACGTTATAAGGTACAAAGATAGAAAAGGCTGTGAAAGAAATCTTTGGCCATTTAATTTCTTAGCATGCGGAGCATCTGAAATGGCAGCACTTGTCATTGCAAACTTGGACACCGTGAAGTTATGGCTGTGGCCACAGGTGAATAGAGGCAAACCAGATTGCAGAGTTTCTGCACAACAATCATCTTGTTGTTACAGTGAGATGCTTTCTTCTTAGGTACTTTTATAGGCTTTTACTCTTATAGCAAAAAAAAAAAAAAAATCTTGTTATAATAGATCGATCTGTATTTTATTCAGAGCCAGCTTCGAATCTCAATTCTAAAACAGAATATCAATATTTATTTCTGTTTGAACCAGCTGCCCAAAGAATCAGTTCTGAGTAAATCCCAGTTACATTTCGATCCACCTTTGTAGATAACGAAGGCTTGGGCTCGCATGCAGCTGCTGAGGACATCTCTGACTGTTTGCTATCCTGTAGACATGCTGATGGGTCCTCAAGGGACAGCTGCAAGAAGGGCATGCTTGGTGGCCAGGGAGCGATGGTGAGTCATTTTACTCAGTTGGTACACTTCTTCGTGATGGAATCTGCAGTAACACTTCAGCTTAAAAAGAGCCACATGCTGACGCCAGGCTTCCTTCAAAGGCTTCAACGTTCTACTTGGTGACTAGACATCAGGCTGTTTCAGTACCGTGAGCACTTTGACTTCTGACAAATTTGGAATATCCTCAAATCTGAATTGGCCACAAAGAGGCATATCTTTCAACACTGTGAGTGGATTAGATGGGAAATTCACTTAAAAATCCCCTTTTCAAAAATGTTTTTCGATCAATGACCAAGATTTTGTAAACCTCCGATGTCAAGTCAATTTAACTTGCTTGCAAAAGAGGCCAAAGAGGTATATTTCCTCAAAGCCAGTACATGTCCTGCAGCTTAAGTGTATGTCTGGGCTCTTGTAAAGAAGCCAACATTGGGTGAAATTGTATATCCAGCAATGTAACTATAATTCCTGGATTATGACATTTCTCCATATGGAGCATTTAAGACTCAGATTAGGCAACATTTTTTATATTCCAAAGCTCACGTGTGTGTGTGTGTGATGATTAGTGCGCTTTTGTATTTATTTATTTATTTTTAAAGATTTTATTTATTTGTCAGAGGGAGCACAAGCAGGGGGATCAGAAGTCAGAGGGAGAAGCAGGCTCCCCGCTGAGCAAGGAGTCCGAGGCGGGACTCTATCTCAGGACCCTGGGATCATGACCTGAGCTGAAGGCAGTCACTTAACCGACTGAGCCACCCAGGCGTCCCTAGTATGCTTTTTAAAAATAAATGAAATCCATCTGTGATTCATATGTGGAAATGTGTCTGTCCAAGAAAGATAAATACTTGTATGATCTCATTTATGTGTGGAATCTAAAAATACCAAACTCAGAGAAACAGAGAGTAGAATGGTGTTTACCAGGGGTTGAGGGGTGAGGAAAATGGGGTGATGTGGGCCAGAGGGTACAAACTTTCAATTATAAGATGAATAAGTTCATCCACAGCATGGTGACTGTAGTTAACAATACTGTGTCATATACTTGAAAGTTGCTTCTTAATGTTCCATCATAACAACAACAACAAAATGGTAATTATGTGAGGCAAAGGATGTATCACCTAACCTTACTGTGGTAAACATTTTGCAATATATGTGTATCGAATCATCACATTGTACGCCTTAGATTTATACTATGTTGTATGTCAATAACACTATAAAGCCGGAAAAAATACTGGAAATTTTAAAATTTTTATTATTTTATTTTTAAAATAATTTATTTATTTATTTGAGAGAGTGAGAGACTGCACGCGGGAGAGAGCACAGCAGGGGGAGCAGCAGAGGGAGAGGGAGAAGCAGGCTCGACCCCAGGACCCTGGGATCATGACCTGAGCCAAAGCAGATGCTTAACAGGCTGAGCCACCCAGGCGTCCCTGGAAATTTTTTTTAAAAAGAAACTATGGGGGCGCCTGGGTGGCTCAGTTGTTTGGTCGTCTGCCTTCAGCTTGGGTCATGATTCCGGAGTCCCGGGATCAAGGCCCGCGTTCGGGCTTTCTGCTCAGTGGGGACTCTGCTTCTCCCTCTGCCCCGCACCCCACTCGTGCTCACTCTCTCTTAAATGAATAAACAAAATCTTTTTTAAAAAAAGGAAAGAAAAGAAAAGAAAATGTGTGTCGTTCTTCTCCAGGAGTCTCCCTTGCATTGAATTATTTCTCAATCTCAGTAGGTGGAGGCAGAAGTCTTAAAGGCTCATTGCAAACTAAAGCAAAAGTGCCCCTTTATTCCCAAACAAGTAATCATTTGCACGTTAACTGTTCAGCAGTCTTTAGTAAGCCCTGTTGTCTGCATTACACTTTTGTTCACAGGCCATGCATCATCTGCCTGACTCTGCTCGCTCATTCACTTGTCAGGTATTTATTGATGCTCATTCTCAGGGCTGGTTGTGTGCACCACAAAGATGAACAGGGCAGCCTTCCACTGTCCGAGGCTGCAAAAAGAGAGAGCTGAGGGAATGTTAGTTAACAGGTAGGGATCCGGATGCAGGAATGCTCTGTCTTGCCTCTGCCCAACCAGCTCTTTTGTTTCCCTCCCCATCCTGGCTCCACCTCTCCATAGCACTCCCCAGGGTCAGGAGCATCTGGCTGGGCTGCCCATCAGCAGACACGGCCCAGCCTCGGGGACAACTTTTGTCTGCAGGACTCTTCCCAGTTTACTGGTTTCATTCAAAGCTCATGGCTTTGTGTCCCAAAACATCTGCCACAGCTGCATTTCCCAGGAAGGAGTGGTATGTGTGGGTGACACTGTGAGGTTTTGGATGACGATTTTATATAGAACCTGCAGACCTACAATTATCTGGAGTCACGTTGTGCTGGTTAAAAGGCGGACCCTGCCACTTTCAAGCTGCGTGGCCTCGAACAAGTTATTTCTCTGTGAAAGTCAAGATAATAAAACCCATGTGGCAGGGTGGCATGAGGATTAGCAACAACACAGGTCAAGTACCTCACACGGTGCCTGGAACATGGTGGGCCTTCAGCAAATCAAGGATTATTCAAAGCAAGAAGGTCCCAAATGGGGTCATGAGTACTAGAAATCTGAATGCTGGGGTCACGTGGGGGAAGGAATAATCTTTTCCTAAGAGGGCTTGGTGGATGTGTGCCCCTCGTGAGGACACACCAGCAGACGGACCGAGCTGTACAGAGGGTCAGAGGCCTCACACCGGGGAAGCCGTTCAATGTGCCCCTTCTCCTGGGGTCTCCAGGGCTTAGGATTTCTGAGTGACAGTGACTCTTCTACTTCGAACTCTGACAGTCTTCTCCAGGTCCTCCCCCAAATGACCTTTGTACTGTGCTTAAAGAAAAATTAAAATCCAAGTGTTATGGACTGAATGTTTGCATCCCTCCATAATTCATGTTACAGCCCTAACCTCTAATGTGACCGTATTTGGAGATATGATCTTTAAGGAGGTAATTAAGGTTCAGTGAATTCATAAGAGTAGGGCCCGGATCCAACAGGACCAGTGTCCATACAAGAAGGGGAAGAGACACCAGGGATGTGCATGTCGAAGACAGGCCATGCAAAGGCACAGCACGAACGTTACCATTGACACCAGAGAAACAAACCCCGCCAACACCTTGATCTGGGATTTCCAGCCTCCAGAAATGTAAGAAATAAATTCCGTCGATTAAGCCACCCAGTCTATGGTATTTTGTTCTCGCAGCCGTAACAAACAAATACCCCCAGTTTGATGTCAGTCCGAATGGAATTCTTTCTCAGTGTTTGCAGACTGAAGACTGTGAGCAACAGTGAGGAGCCAGAGGAATGAGGGAGCATCTCCGTAAGGGGCAGTTGGGAAGGACATAGAGGATCTGGGCTCCTGATGGATGAGGCTCAGGAGGGATGCAGGAGACAGGGTCAGTTCTGGGTCAGAGGCTATGAGGACACAGAGGCATTCAGTGACGGGTATATTATGAAATTCTGCCTGGGAGGTTGGGGGCGGGGGGATTGGAGTTGGCTGAGAGACTTCACTGGTAAAGAGGCAGGGATTACTGATGCTGGTCAGGGATGATGGGTGTTTTGGTAATTTTGCAGTTGTGGGGTGGTCCTGTCTGAGCATCGGTGATGTTCGGGGGGAACTTCTTGGTCAGGCCACTGACAGGCAAGTTTTCTTTCTCTTTTCTTATATGAGGGATTCCCACATGGTCAGCCCACAGAATGGGAACGATGCACAGGCCAGCCACGATGTGCATGGGCAGCTCAGACACGGTTTATGAAGCATGCCCATGGGCTCCGGTCCCCTTTCAAGTGAGGAGGTTAGAGGAGTAACCTACCTGGGGCCACTTGGCATGTAGGTTGGTGGGTGGGCAGGGAGTCCCCCGAGGTCAGGAATTTCCCTACATGCAGTGTCTGGCTGTTTCTCTTGAGCTTACAGAACACAACACAGATGCCTTCCAGGCACGCTCAAGGTGGGCAACCACAGCTCCTTCCTAAAGGGCTTTCCTCCTGGCTCTGGGAGAGCAGCTGGGGTTGCTGGTGGGTGGAAGCATGTTCGAAATGGAAGTCTTGGCGCTCTCTCTAGTGGTTATCACATGAACTGCGGGCCAAGGCCAGGGCTGAGCCCTTTGAAGGCAGCAAGGTCCCCTCGGTGGCCCGTGTGCCAGGCGCGCCATAGCCAGGGGCTCATTTGATCCTCAGCCTGTTGACCTGAACACCCTGAGCCGGGTGTTCATAGCACATCACAAAAATGAGAAGACGGAACTGAAGCCAGAGTTTATTCAGGAAAAGGGTGCTGAAGCTTGGGCTTTAGACTTCGTCCGGGGAGGGAGCTCCCGGTCTAACACAGACTCCCCTTCCTAACTGTGAGTTTGTAATGGCTTTTTAGAGGCAGGGCCTGGACGAGGCTGTGGAACCCAGGAGTTGTTTCTGGCTTTACAAAGGGCTTCCCGGTTTCACAAGACATTTCCACATTTGTCATTTCTTGGGGTCCTCACAGAACCCTATAAAGCAGGGTTTACTAATCACCATTTATCAATGTCTGGTAAAAGATGGACAGGAACTGGGACCTGTCTTCTCTGACACACTGGATCACGTTCTTTCTCCCACCTCACACTGGCCCTGACATCCGGTTGCAGTATCTGCAGGTAACACTACAGGTGAAAGCTTAGAGAGAGAGAGAAAAAAAAGATCAGGTACAGTCAGTTTTTGGGGAGAAAGAACAAGTTGGAAAGATGCATGAGAGCAGACTCCTGGGGAGGGGGGCTCTGCAAGAGGGGACGGAGGTCGAGGCTCCTCTCCAGGCCTGACTGTATGTCCCTGGAGGAGGGAGTGCCTTGTCATTCCACACAAGTTGCTGTAAGTGCTGGCTGCCCCCCGCCCCCACCCCCACTATGGTTCTAGAGCAGCTCTGGCAGGTGACCAAAGCCTGTGCTGATGGGTCCGTGTCTCCTGGAAGCGGTGGTTTCAATATTACAAGGTCTAGCACTGGCCACGTGTTAGTGATCAAGTACTTGAAATTTGGCTAGTCTCAATTGCAATGTGATGTAAATGTAAAATATTTTACCAGATTTTTTGAAGACTTAGTATGAAAAAGAATATATGTAATATGTAATATATATAATGTGATATAATGTATAATATATGTGTGTCATATATATTACATTATATATAATATAATGTAGCATTATATTTGTATAATAATACAATGTAATCTAATATGTAGAATATATTATATATGATATATATGCAATAATTTTGCATTAGTTACCTGTTGAAATACGATTTTGGAGGTATTTGGTTTAAAAAGTATTTATTAAAATTAGGGTGGGGTGGGAGGGATAGGGTGACTGGGTGATAGACACTGGGGAGGGTATGTGCTCTGGTAAGCGCTGTGAATTGTGCAAGACTGTTGAATCTCAGATCTGTACCTCTGAAACGAATAATGCAATATATGTTAAGAAAAAAAAGAAGAAGAAGAAGGTAGCGGGAGGGGAAGAATGAAGCGGGGGAAATCGGAGGGGTAGACGAACCTTGAGAGACGATGGACTCTGAAAAACAAACAGGGTTCTGGAGGGGAGGGGGGTGGGAGGATAGGTTAGCCTGGTGGTGGGTATTGAGGAGGGCACATTCTGCATGGAGCACTGGGTGTTATGCACAAACAATGAATCATGGAACACTACATCTAAAACTAATGATGTAATGTATGGGGATTAACATAAGAATAAAAAGAAAGAAATAAAAAGTATTTACTAAAATTAATTTTAGCTTTTTCTCTTTACTTTTAAAGTCACTACCAGAAAATTTTAAATTACCCTATGTGGCTTGCATTATGTTACTACTGGATATCACTGATCTAGAGTTTTGGTCTTGGTGAATTTGCTTATGTGAAAGGTGAAGTAAAATGAGGCCAAGGGTTTTAAAATGGAGCCAGAGGCCATTAAAGAGATGAGCTATATGTGCGTCCTCTATTCACGTCCTCATCATGTGGAACCCTGAACTTTTGAATTAAGCCAAAGCACAAATACTCCAAGGACTCTGCATGAACACCTGAAGCTTGTTACAATGATGGACTTTTGCTTAGTGATAACCTTAGCAACGAATTACGTTTGGTGAAGATCAGCTTTCTGCCACCAGCATCAGTCACAATTCTTTGTAAACAACATATATAAGCATTCCCTTTTGCTCTGCAAACCTGGGACATTTGCTCCCTACTGGGACACAATTTGGTTGCTGCCTGTACCTCTGTATGCTGAATTGCAATTCTTTGATCCCAAATCAATGCTTTTGCTTAATTATTGCCTCCTGACAGATTTAGGTTGACCCTTAGTAAAAGCAAAATTCAACCAAGTGGATTTGAAGATCTGATTGGCTTTCTGAAGCGATTCTTGAACGGGGCAGCAGGCTGTCCAGCAAACTGACAGATGTTCTGAGTTGTACAAAGTGGAAGGTTTTTATAGGAAGGAGGGTGGGGCAAGAAGTTATTAGGAAAAGAAAAGAAAGATTGTTCCAAGCAAAGTCACCTTAGTTTAGGGATAAGGGCAGAGGGTCTTATCATGCAGATTATGTCATCTCCTTTGGGGAATGGGGGGCCCAGGTGACGGATTACCTCACTCATGCTGACCAGAAAATTCCTGACTGACCGGTTTAGACTTTATTTCTCAGGGAGCTTGAAACTGCAATTAAGTTAGGTATTAAGCCCTAGTTTGGTGACTTGCCTAGCCTAAGTCCCCATCTTGGGGCTTATGGTTTTCTTTTCTTTCTTTCTTTTTTTTTTAATGATTTTTTTTTAAGATTTATTTATTTAAGAAAAATAGAGCATGCACACATGTGCTTGTGGGGGGGGAGGGGCAGAGGGCAAGGGAGAGAGAATCTCAAGCAGGCTCCCTGCTGAGCACGGAGCCTGATGCAGGGCTCCATCCCACGACCCTGAGATCATGACCTGAGCTGAAATCAAGAATCAGACACTCAACTGACTGAGCCACCCAGGTGCCTGTGGTTTTCTTTTTAACACACTCATGACATACTGGAAGCCCTGGAGATGTCCCACAATGCAGGCCTGCTTGTCTGCTGAAGTATTTAGGGGTGGCTGGTGGGGTTGGGGGAGAGGTGACCTTAAAGTCTTGTCTCTCTGCCAGATGGGCACACTGAAGTGTTCCTCTAGCCAGGAGACAGGGGAGCAGAGAACAGGATGCTCTACTTGGCTGCCCCTCTAGATGGCAAGTTGGTTCTGTATAGAGAACTCCCTGTCCCTCTAAGCTGTATTAGGTTTCCCACACTGTTGATTGTCTCAGTCCATTATTTCCTCTTCACAGAGCTAAGCACACTTCATCACTACCCCTTGTGTATGGAATGTGTTTAATGTCTGTCTGCTCACTAAACAGGAGCATCATGGGTGCAGGGATCTGTCCACTGCTGTAAGCAGTACCAACATGGTCAACTCTCGGCAAGGATTTGTCATTGACTCTTGGCACAATTAGGGGAGAAGTGGTTCTTTGCCAGGGACCCACTCTGCGGTAGGCACTGTGTCACCTTGTCATCACTTCCCATGGCAGCCCCCGCCACTGTCACAATTAAGTTATGGGGTGGAACACCAGCTTGGGAGGGAAAGCCACCTACCCAAAGTCACCGTGGGGTGAGAGCAGGAACAGGACTAGAAGCCAGGCCTGGCAGGTTCCCATACCAGTGCTTTCCACCTCACCAGGGGGTGGCCCCTGCTTTCAGTTTCCATCTCAGAGGAACTTGCTCATCCCTTCAAGCTTGGCTCTACTCTGTTCTTTAGGAGATAACATGCTTCCCAGGGTGGGCAGTATCCAAGCCCTGAAATCTCAGAGGGTTTGTGCTTATCTTGGCACAGCAGAACCAAGGGGAGAAGACCACAGGGTCCTGATGGCTGGTGGGTGCAGGCAAAAGGGAGCAGAATTTGCCAACCCAAAAATATGTCTCTTTGGCATGAGGAAACTGCAAACACTGGAGAACCTCTAAAAACCATATAAAAGTTACTCTTGTGAGAGACATTGACATTTATAAGGGAAATCTCAACTTGTAAGTGCAGGTCCCTCACTGTACCATGAAGAGGGGGATGACTCTAAATCTCTAGAACTCTTCTCAGTGGAGAAGCAAGGACTTAAATGTACATAACGACCTTACTCATGTTCACTGTGCTTTTCCTGGTAAGTTCCCCAAACTGAACCCCCACCCTCAACATCTTCTTTTGTCCTTAGCTGAAGATGGTGTTTAAGGTGATGGTTTCTGCCATTTCAGAGAGTTACTCAGTGTTCCTGGGTCTCTTCCGTGTATACAGGAAGTATGCAAGTTATTAAACTTTTGTTTCTCTCCTGTTAATCTGTCTCATATCAATTTAATTTTTAGATCAGCTCAAAGAACCTAGAGTGGAAGGAGGATTAAATTTTCTCCCCTACACAGGCAACAAGTTGATGGTAATGTGATTTGAAGTTTGGGTCTGAGAGCAAACAGTCAGGAAAGAATTCTCAAGACGTTTATGGTACAAAAAGGTGTTTTTGTTATTGCACAGGGACAGGACCCATGGGCAGAAAGAACTGCATCTGTGATTGTGAAGAGTGACTGATTATATACATTTAAGTTTGTGGAGGGGCGGAGGTAGAGATAAGGTAAGTTTCTAAGGAATATCTGTGCGCAGAAAGCAAGGTCTACAAGACCTTGGAGGTCTGGCTATTGTCAAGATAAGGTTGCTGCAAAACATCAACATGAAGGCAGCCATGAGTTCCTTGAGGAACGTCACGCTCTGCCTGTCTCAAGTATTTATCAGTGGGCTACAGGTTGTAAGGAGATTTAATTTAAGCAACAGTTTTCTTGACTTTGTTCTCATCATTTTTCCCCCTGAGCAATTTTGACCTTTACATCTTTAAGGTTGCTGAGTGTGGAAGGTCTTATCTTCTGTAACTTCTTCCTGCTAAATAGGGGTGTAGAGATGTCCCTACTTATGGGTCAACATTGGTCAGCTGGGGAACTTACATATAGGAGTTACCAAAGCCCGGCAGCCGAATCCAATGTAGACAACATATTTGAACCTCCTTGAGTAGAAAGGACCATCTGTTGGCTTGAAGGAGTCTTGGCACCAGGTAGGGAGAAACCAGAAAAGACAATAAAATAAGGTTAATATTATTATGAGAAAAAGAAGCCTAATAAAAAAGACTTCCAATAGTTGGCCAAAATTCTCCTCCAGTCCTTCGTTGTCATTTGAAGAGAAGTTTGGGGTCTTCCACAGGTTCACAGGAAAAAGAACGTGTGTTAGCTGGTAACACAGGATTTCTGTGAGGAATGTACAGGTTTAATTCTTGATATATGAGCCCATGAGGAATGTCCTTCTAATTTTATGACCGTGGGAGTACATAATATGACCCAGTAGGGGCCCTTGCATTTTGGAGTTAAAATCCCCTGTTGTATTAGACTTCTAATCCTTTAAATAAACCTTGTCTCCTGGGTTTATATGGGGTAGGTTGCTAGTGACTGTCAGATCAGTTTTAGGGAGCATGTGGTCTTGTTACAGAATTTTTCTCTGTTGGTGCTCGCGGTTCTTGGTCACACAGCTTCGAGGAATGAAGAGGTAGACCAGACAGAGTGGTGGGCAGCAAAGCAAGGTTCATTGAGCGATAGCAAAGTGAGAGTAGAAAGCTCCAGAGGAGGGAGGGGACCCAAGTGGGTTGCCACCAGAGTTTCTAAGTCTAGGAGTTTTATGGGTTCTCTGGTGTGGGCTGTTTTAATATGATTAACCCTCCCTGCACCCGTCATCCAATCAGGTTTTTGTCACCTATCATATGGGAAAGGGTGGAGGGCTCCTTCCTGGGCAGTGTAAAATCCTTTTAAGGGTGGTTTCCTCTTAGGGTGGGGAGGGGGGCGGGGGACTTGTCCCTGCCTGCCTGTCTTCCAACTATTCTTCATCAGTCTGAGTATTCATTAGCTAGATATTTGAGGAAACCAGAAAAATTCAGAATCTAGTCTAGTTTATGAGAAATAGTATTAAAATATACTATCTATAAAGATAAGTTATTGAGATACTTTCTCTCTATAATCACCCTCATTTTTATCAAAGATAGGCAGCCAAATCAAGACTAATTCACTTGGGAAAAAGAAAAGCCCAATTTTAACAAACTTGGCCTAAGGATTTACATAAGCTCACCAAGAATAGTGATTGATCATATAAATCTTTCAGAATCTGCTTTGTTGGAACTTCTGTACGGAATCTCAATTGAACTTTTAGTAGCCTCTCTAGGCCAGAAGCCAAGCCAAGTGCTTGCTATCAGACAAGCCTGCAATATCTGTAGATTTGGGTGAATTCCTCTGCTTGAGGTCTCAAATATATCCTGAGTTGCCTGCACCTGCCAGGAAGTGACATTCTTTGCTCACCAGGTAAGGCTGCAGGGAATTCTGTAAGCAAGGTATCAGGCCAGCATTCCTAAGGGGCTCTATTGCCTTCATGCTTCATAAAGTCAGTCTTAGTTCCTTAAAACTGTATAGTCATATCTGAGTCCATGCATGTCTCTCAAATATGGCATTCTAGTAAAAAGCTTTGGTAAAATAACCCATGTTTCCAATGTGAACTATCTGTTACACCAGAATTCTTTAGTTGGCAAATTTATGAATATATTTCATAATTTTAAAGACCTGTTTCTCCATGGTGCAGCATTTTAAGAAAGCACAAAACATGTTTATCAATAGACCCAAGCATCCTCGGCTTCCCTGCAATAAGAAGTCAAAAGCACAAACCTATGTTCAGTAATCAATGCTTTAGTATTTTGTTTTATTTGGAAAAAACCTAGGTGTCCAATGAATTCAATCCAATTTATCATCCAAGCAAAACTTTAAGGTTTCAGGTTACCAAAGACTTTGAAAGCTATCTTAACAATTACCCATGAAAACTTTGAGACTGACAAAATGAACCACCATTTTAAGTCTTTTTGTTGACAAATTGCAATAAAGATCATGAGCTTATTTGACCTTCAACAAACCTTGGTAGAATAAAAGTTTTATATTTAATGCTGACAACTCTAAAGACATGTCTATCTTGGGCGCCTGGGTGGCTCAGTTGGTTAGGCGACTGCCTTTGGCTCAGGTCATTATCCTGGAGTCCCGGGATCGAGTCCCACATCAGGCTCCCTGCTCAGCAGGGAGTCTGCTTCTCCCTCTGACCTTCCTCCCTCTCATGCTCTCTGTCTCTCATTCTCTCTCTCGCAAATAAAATCCTAAAAAAAGAAAAAAAATAAAAAAAAAAAGACATGTCTATCTTAATTAAACCAACAAACTTAAATTAGTTTAAAGATCGAATATGTTTCACCTGGGTTCACTTAAATGTCAATCAATTTGTTCCCCATTGTCAATTTTTACCTGGGGCACTGGTGGGGAAATCTGAAGTGGGTGGTGTAAGTCCAAAGGGGTGCTCTTTGCTCCTTGACAGTGAGGGGAGGAGGAGCAGGGGCCAAAGGTGCCAGAGGCACCCAGGATGGTAGGAGCCAGTTATGCAAGCTGCACCCAAGGAAGTGAAGAAACAGAAGGAGGGGGAGGGGAAGGCAGGAGAGGTGAGGTGCTGCCAGCAAGTCTGGAGGTGGATAAAAGCCCAGAGGGCAGAGAATGAGGATTCCTTGGTCTTAAAGCTCATCAGCTAGGACAGATGAAAAGACAGGTTTTCTTTCTACCAACAAGTGGAAATAGGCAGTCCATGTGGGGCTGGAGAAGACAGGGAACTTCCCCGAAAAAAAGGAGTTTCAGCAGCTGCTTGGGAATATTCCTTTAAGTCCCCATCCCAAGGTAGACTAACCACAGTTGGCTCCAGTCATCACAGTCATTAACCTGGGAAATGAATGAGAAAGAAGACCATAGGTACAGTAAGAGTAATCTGGGTCTACTAGGAGGAACAGTGAAAGAGAGTCAGTGTCCCCTTTGTCAGGGATTCCTCCAGCAACCTGGGTTTATTTGAAAGAAGCCTGTTCAATCATCATCCAATATATTAGGATGGGGTTTTCTAGCCTGGTTAGTGGCCAAACACATTCTGTAAAAGGCCCTTAGATCCTGATTTAGGGCCATGAAGGTCTGAACGTAGGGTATCTCAATCCATTTGCACTGTTTCCTGCAGAAGAGATCTAATGGATACATCGTATTGAAGCTTAATGTCCCATTAACAGGCCATTTTCCCTCATCTCCTAAGGAGTACTGAGGCCATGCAGTGTTACAGAAGACCAGAAGGTTTCTTAAATCTTGCAATCTGAATTATTTCCAGTGGGTTAAAAGTCCTTGGGAAGTGAAAAAGAAACAAAGAAGTTCCATTACCAAGAAAATTCTGCACGCCCCCCCCCCAACTCCCAGATGGCATTCCACACAGGAAATGTCAGAGGTTCCTGGTGCCAAAGTGACTAGCGGTGTCCCTCTAAGGAGCTGCTATGAACACCACCTTGCCTTGTAGGAGGGATGCTGGCATTCCCCCACTTCCACATTGCATCCTAGGCTACAAATGGGTGCTGGTGAATGGACTGAGATGCCGTGCCATGAAGAACCCACTGTTTTTAACCCAACGAAAATGCTAAAAAAGTTTTACAAGGGGGAATTACCCAATTTTGTAATTTAAGTAGTTAGTAGGGGACATTGATGGAAAATAGTAAAGGCAGAAATCCACCATGATCTAACTGACATTCCCACACATATAGTCCTTATAACCAACTTCCCTAGGAAATGGTCCCTAGTTGGATTTTAATTCAGTTGGGTACTGGTTTTGGCCCTCTCTGTGCAGAGGTCTCATGGCCAGAATTGGCTAGACCAGAGACATGAAGGGGATCACATTAGACCAATGAGGAGGAAACCTCATATGGAAGTCTTAAGGTTGGCAGCCATCCTAGTGACTTAGGTGGCTGTCCCCTGCCCAAGAAAGATAACTTTGTATGAGAATAGGAATAGAGAGAGGGCATCAAGTTTCTGGGTCTAATTACCATGCTGGCCAGGGTACTAACTTCCAGGCAAAAGGCAGGCTTTCTCCTCCCCATAGAGTAGCCATGGGCTAGAGCATTGCACCCTGAGCAATAGGCATGAAAGTTTTTCAATAAGACGGTACTCCTTGAAAAGCCCCTGAAATGAGAGTAAAGGAAGAGAAGAGAAAGTACTCACCAAGGCTCAGAGTCCAGATGAGAAAACTCAGGCCCCACGCTGGGTACCAAAATGATGTGATTTGAAGTTTGGGTCTGAGAGCAAATGGTCAAAAAAGAATTCCTGAGACATTTTTGGTGCAAAAAGTTGTTTTTATATAGCACGGGGACAGACTCATGGGCAGAAAAAGCTGCATATGTGATTGTGAGGAGTGACTGATTATATATTTTTAAGTTTGTGGAGGGAGGGGAGGTAAAAATAACATAAGTTTCTAAGGAATTTCTGTATGCTGAAAGCAGGGTCTACAGGACCTTGCAGGTCTGGCTATTGTCAAGATAAGGTTGCTTTTACTCTCTAGCAAAATATCAACATTAAGGCTGCCATGAGTTCCTTGAGGAGTGTCACGCTCTGCATGTCTCAAGTATTTATCAGTGGGCTACAGGCCGTAAGGAGATTTAATTTAAGCTACATTTTTCTTACCTTTGTTCTCCTCATCAATGGGGTTCAGGGCAGGCCATCAGAATATCCCACTTTGGTGTATTGATTATTTTGAATTAAAGTTACTTCAGAAATACCCCTTGAAAGAAGGACAATCTTTGTCCCCCTGAAGGCAGGAAATACATTTCCCGTGTGAAAGGCACCCTCCCTGCACCAAGAAGTAGAAAAACATTCTTATCACCAGAGTCAGGGAATTCAGGGCCAGAAAGGCTATGCAAACACTGTGCTTGGTTTTTTCACTAATTAGTACCCAAAACTAAGTTTCTTCATCTTCTCAGTTCTTCATAAATTTATTGTTTCTTTGTCTAAAAGCTCCCTGCTTTGGTGTCCTCTTTGAGTCTCATATTCTTAGGGGCCCCCGTATATACTTAATTAAATATTTTTTCTCTTGTCAATCTGTGTTAATTTAATTATTAGACCAGCCAAAGAACTAAGAGGGGTAGAGGAAAATTTTCTCCCTGACAGAGTAGAGAGGCAAGGGGCCCTGATCCTCAAGCATGGGGTGGTTCCAGCAGCCAGATGGAAGAGTGGGAGCAGGCAGAAGTTGTGCTCAGAAGCAAGGCCAGGAAAATTCCATAAAGCAGTAGCCTAGTAGGTGTCATCCTTCCTATCCAGGCTGAGGAAACTGGAGGGGAGGGGGGCCCACAAAGCGTTCTGAGGCGCCTGTCCTCACCTTTCCCTCTCCCAGGTGGACTGAACTGGTGAGGAGAGTTCTTAGATGCACAAACAGACCAGGTTGGCAGAAAACAAGTCTGACAAGCAGGAGTGTGAATAAGAACAAAACAATAGTAGCCTCAGAAGGGGGAAACCTGAGGTGGAAGGACTTTTGTGAGAGAGGGCTGAGGAGACGATGCTCTAAGGGGAGGGAGGTGAGAACAACAAAGTGACGCTCTGACACACCCCTCCTGCCCTCCTCACAACAGGGAGCCCTAGTAGGCAGACCTGAATATGCACACCTCTTGCAACCTCATGGGCACATATCACAAGACCTACTTTGCTAGGCTTCTGCCTTGCACAGAAACACGCAGAGATGATACTAACATTGACTTATCAAGTTTGCCAAAGACACTGAAAATGGTAAAGCGCAAGAGTAGACAAAGGATCTGCTGAAGACTGAGGGAGGCAGAGAATGGAGGAGGGGAGATACAGAAGTTAAAATCTCAGAGGATCTTGTAGGGAGGGGAAGCCTGCACATGCAGGCTGTCCAATGTCCCAGGGAATATCCATGGGGCCCATGTGAATTCAGCCAGGCAAGAGAGCCAAGAGTTGAGTCTGTACTGTGTGGATTTTCCACTGGAGGCCCAGGTGGAAAAACTGCTTGAACCATCTTTTTTTTGTTGTTGTTATGTCAGTCACCATCCAATACATCATTAGTTTTCGATGCAGTGATCCACGATTCATTGTTTTCGATTAACACCCAGTGCTCCATGCAGTACGTGCCCTCCTTAATACCCATCACTGGGCTAAACCATCTCCCCTCTGAAACCCTCAGTTTGTTTCTCGGAGTCCACAGTCTCTCATGGTTCATCTCTCCCTCCGATTTCCCCCCCTTCATTTTTTCCTTCCTTCTCCTAATGATCTCCATGCTATTCCTTATGTTCCACAAATAAGTGAAACCATATGATAATTGACTTTCTCTGCTTGACTTATTTCACTTAGCATAATCTCCTTCAGTCCCATCCATATTGATGTAAAAGTTGGGTATTCATCTTTTCTGATGGCTGCGTAATATTCCATTGTATATATGGACCACATCTTCTTCATCCATTCATCTGTTGAAGGGCATCTCGGCTCTTTCCACAGTTTGGCTATTGTGGACATTGCCACTATGAACACTGGGGTGCATATAGCCCTTTTTTTCACTACATTTGTGTCTTTGGGGTAAATACCCAGTAGTGCAATTGCTGGGTCATAGGGTAGCTCTATTTTTAATTTTTTGAGGCACCTCCACACCGTTTTCCAAAGTGGCTGTACCAACTTGCATTCCCACCAACAGTGTAAGAGGGTTCCCCTTTCTCCACAACCTCTCCAACATTTGTTGTTTCTTGCCTTGTCAATTTTTGCCATTCTAACTGGTGTAAGGTGGTATCTCAATGTGGTTTTGATTTGAATTTCCCTGATGGCTAATGATGATGAACATTTTTTCATGTGTCTGTTAGCCATTTGTATGTCTTCTTTGGAGAAGTGTCTGTTCATGTCTTCTGCCCATTTTTTGACTTGATTATTTGTTTTTTGGGGGTTGAGTTTGAGAAGTTCTTTATAGATCTTGGATACCAGCCCTTTATCTGTAGTGTCATTTGCAAATATCTTCTCCCATTCTGTGGGTTGCCTCTTTGTTTTGTTGACTGTTTCCTTTGCTGTGCAGAAACTTATCTTTTTTTTTTGCATGTTTTAAATTTTATTATGTTATGTTAATCACCATACATCATTAGTTTTTTTAAATTTTTTAAATTTTTAAATTTTTTTATTATGTTATGTTAGTGACCATACATTACATCGTTAGTTTTTGATGTAGTGTTCCATGATTCATTGTTTGCATATAACACCCAGTGCTCCATTCAGTACGTGTCCTCTTTAATACCCATCACCAGGCTAACCCACCCCCCCCAACCCCCTCCCCTCTAAACCCTCAGTTTGTTTCTCAGAGTCCATGGTCTCTCATGGTTCATCTCCCCCTCCAATTTTCCCACCTTCATTTTTCCCTTCCTACTATCTTCTTCTTTTTTTTTAACGTATAATGTATTATTTGTTTCAGAGGTACAGGGTATGTGCTATGGTGAGCGCTGTGAATTGTGTAAGACTATTGAATCACAGACCTGTACCTCAGAAGCTTTTTATCTTGATGAAGTCCCAAAAGTTCATTTTTGCTTTTGTGTCACTAGCCTTTGGCGATGTATCTTGAAAGAAGTTGCTGTGGCCAACCTCAAAGAGGTTACTGCCTATGTTTTCCTCTAGGATTTTGATGGATTCCTGTCTCACATTGAGGTCTTTCATCCATTTTGAATTTATCTTTGTGTATGGTGTTAGAGAATGGTCGAGTTTCATTCTTCTGCATGTGGCTGTCCAATTTTCCCAGCACCACTGATTGAAGCGACTGTCTTTTTTCCATTGCATATTTTTTCCTGCTTTGTCGAAGATTATTTGACCATAGAGTTGAGGGTCCATATCTGGGTTCTCTATTCTGTTCCATTGGTCTATATGTCTGTTTTTGTGCCAGTACCATGCTCTCTTGGTGATCACTGCTTTGTAATATAGCTTGAAATCAGGCAACGTGATGCCCCCAGCTTTGTTTTTCTTTTTCATCATTTCCTTGATGATTCAGGGTCTTTTCTGATTCCATACAAATTTTAGGATTGTTTGTTCCAGCACTTTGAAAAATGTAATTGGAATTTTGATTGGAATGGCATTGAAGGCATAGATTGCTCTGGGTAGTATAGACATGTTAACAATGTTAATTCTTCCGATCCATGAGCATGGAATGTTTTTCCATCTTTTTGTGTCTTCTTCAATTTCTTTCATGAGTGTTCTGTAGTTCCTAGAGTATAGATCCTTTACCTCTTTGGTTAGGTTTATTCCAAGGTATCTTAAGGTTTTTGGTGCTATTGTAAATGGAATCATTTCTCTAATTTCTCTTTCTACAGTTGCATTGTTAGTGTATAAGAAAGCAACTGATTTCTGTGCATTGATTTTGTATCCTGCCACATTACTGAATTGCTGTATGAGTTCTAGTAATTTGGGGGTAGAGTCTTTTGGATTTTCTACATAAAGTATCATGTCATCTGCGAAGAGAGAGGGTTTGACTTCTTCTTTGCCAATTTGAATACATTTTATTTCTTTTTGTTGTCTGATTGCTGTTACTAGGACTTCTAGTACTATGTTGAACAATAGTGGCGAGAGTGGGCATCCTTGTCGTATTCCTGATCTTAAGGGAAAAGCTCTCAGCTTTTCCCCACTGAGGATATTTGTTGTGTGTTTTTCATAGATGGATTTTATGAGCTTGAGGAATGTTCCCTCTATCCCTATACTCTGAAGAGTTTTAATCAGGAAAGGATGCTATATTTTGTCAAATGCTTTCTCTGCATATGGTTCTCTCAATTGATGCAGAAAAAGCATTTGACCATACCACCCTGAACGCTCCTGATCTTGTCTGCTTGAACCATCTTGAAAGTTCCTTTAATTTGGCTTTGCCCCCATTCCAAAAGTAGGCTTTGGAGACACTGCACTGTGGGTGGCCAGGTCACAAAGGAATTCCCACTCAGGTGACAACAGAGCTGAAGAAACAGTCAGGAAACCTTCAGAAATTCCCCACACTAGCAGACAGCAGACAGCAGACACACAGAGGATTCATGCAATTGCTCATTCCTCTCCTGTCTTTATTAGTACCTGCTAATTTCCTAACCCTCCATTTGTTCAGGGTAATTGATTCTGAACTTAGGTATTGAGGACATACAGGATGACACTGGGTCTCAGTAGATGACTTCATGTGGAGTGTCACTATGAGCAAATGACTCAGTGTATGTTTTTTCTTCACAGTGAATAAGACCTCTATGTAGGTTGACTGGTAATGGTTGCTGACAGCTATTTAAAAAGTGCTTTTCAGTCATTCTTTCCACCCTCTCTACAACTGTGTGTGAGAAGCAAGTGCTGGCTGGCTGGATGCTGAGCCCACATGCTGTGCCTCTGTTTCCCATTCTGCACAATGAGGGAGTGACCATGTCCTCCCCTAGGACCTCTCCAGCTCTATACAGTGTCCTTGCCATTCTTTGCCAGTTCTAATAAATTTACTAAATTTGCTTGTAGATACACTACATGGAGCTGGGTCTGGGGTGTGGGTTGCAGAAATTTGAATCCCAGAGATTTAGTGTGGAGCTTCCCAGAGACACACCTATATCATATTCTGGAAGGCATGGAAGACTGGAGACCAAGGGAAAAACAAAGAGGGAGAGAGAAAAACTAAGGAGAAAAGAAGCAATTTCCAGGTATTATAGGTAGCAAGAATGTCTAGAGACATGCTTTTGGTACAGAACACCTAAGATGCTGGAAAATTATTTGAAAACACCTTTTAAAATAAATGACTGATATGGCAGAAAGGTAAGGGAAATCCCCTGAGCCCAGAATGCAAATCTAGAGAGATGAGGACAGCTAGAGCCTACATAGCCCTGGGCCCCTGCGGTCCTTCAGGGCCAGGAGCCTGGTCTTCGAGGGTCATGCCCTTGCAAATGACAAGGTCTGGGCTGGGAAGGCTGGGAGTTTTTGAAGACCCACACAAAGCCAGTATCCCCAAAGGGCAGCCTCCTCGATGCCTATCTTAGCTCCTTCCCTAGAAGATGGAGACTGAGGCAGAGTTTGTGCGGCAATGCCATAATAGGGTACAAGATTCAAGGGAACAAAGGGAAGGAAAAGGGAAGTGTAGTGGGAGATAAAAAACAAATACAAAGCAGTGCATGACTGAGCTGCTACAGCTTCATGAAAAAGCATAGGTGATCACCTACTCCTGTGTGACCTCTGGTAAAGACCCACAGAACCACCATTTCTTAGAACAGTGGGTTGCAGGGACAAGCAATTTTATTCTCAGTTCTTTCTCTTCTCCTGTCTCTTTGGTCAATATGTCCTCCATGGAGCATTCACTTCCTTGCACTTCCAGCTTGTATAAACTGGACTTTCTGGAGAGCTGCTGGGAAAGCCAGAGGCTCCATAGGTGTAGCCAGATCAGACCTAGAACCAGAGCTGCCATGTCTCCTGGTGCTGTGGGCATGATGGATTCTGCCCTAAAGCCTTGCTCTCATCCCTGGGGAGGCTGACACAGGCACTATTAGGAACTGAGGTTAGGGAGGTGGAGGCCTACACTTCACAATGGTGGTGAGTGCATAAGCCACCACAGAGGTGCTCTGGCCAGAAAGCAGCCAATGTTCAGAAGGCCCCACTAAGTCTTGGGGAGGCACATAAGCTCAGTCCAGTGTGGGATCTCAACAAGAAATAGATGGTTTATTTATAAAGGCTACTTCCAAATGTGTGGGCTAGTAGGGGCACCCCAGGGACTAGTGCAGTAACCTGGTCTTCACAGTATAATGGCAATATGAACTGCTCCCACCTTTAGGCTTAAAAGGACAAAGGGAAGAAGAGGTTTCCAGAACCGGAAGGAGAGGGTCATGTACAGCAGATTACCTTGAGAGGAGCAGGAATCTTTGGCGAAGGAAACCAGTCAAGGTGAGGCAACCTCACAGGGAGAGATCCAGAGAATTAAATACCTGATGTGGTCCAATTAGACCCAAATAGGCAAAGCAGAGTGGAAAAGGTTGTGGTGAAGCTGGATCTGGAGGCATAAACTGAAGCTGCCTGGCATACCCATGGGTAAAATTCCAAGTAATATGAGTTCATATTCAAAAATCAAAAACACCCAAGGAACTGAGCCAGCATAAGTCAGAATTAGCAAAAGCATCAAACCTCAAGACCAGACCCATGAAGACTTTGGATACAGAAATTATAAATAAAGAATGCAAAATGAGTATATTAAAAAATAAACTACTGGGACTACATCAAAATAAAAAGCTTCTGCACAGTAAAGGAAACAATCAACAAAACTAAAAGACAACCTACTGAATGGGAGAAGATATTTGCAAATGATATATCTGATTAAGAGTTAGTATCCAAGATATAAAGAACTGACACAACTCAATACTCAAAAAACAATCCAATTTTAAAAAATGGGCAGAAGACATGAACAGACATTTCTCCAAAGACATATAGATGGCTACAGACACATGAAAAGATGCTCAACATCACTCATCATTAGGGAAATGCAAATCAAAACTACAATGAAATATCACCTCACACCTGTCAGAATGGCTAAAACCCAAAACACAAGAAACAACAAGTGTTGGTGAAAATGTGGAGAAAAAGGAACCCTCATACACTGTTGGTGGGAATGCACACTGGTGCAGCCACTCTGGAAAACAGTATGGAAGTTCCTCAAAAAATTAAAAATAGAGCTACCCTATGATCCAGGAATCACACTATTAGGTATTTATCCCAAAATTACAAAAACACTAATTCAAAGGGATATATGCACCCATATGTTTATTACAGCATTATTTATAATAACCAAACTATGGAAGCAGTCCAAGTGTTCATCGGTAGATGAATGGATAAAGAAGATATGGTGTGTGTGTGTATAAAATAGAATATTATCTAGCCATAAAAAAGGAATGAAACCTTGCCATTTGCAACAATATGGATGGAGCTAGAGAGTATAATGCTAAGCAAAATAGGTCAGTCAGAGAAAGACAAATACCATATGATCTCACTCATATGTGGAATTTAAGATACAAAACAAGCAAGCAAAGGAAAAAAAGAGAAAGAGAGCAAGACAAATCAAGAACAGACCCTTAACTGTAGAGAACAAACTGATGGTTATCAGAGAGGAGGTGGTTAGGGGATGGGGAAAATAGGGGATGATGATTAAAGAGTACTCTTATCACCATGAAAAAAAAGGCATTTTCACTCTACTGAAAGGATATAAAATAAAATGGGTATATTAATACATTTAAAGAAATAAAGGAAGATATTGAAATATGACGAAGAAATAAAGGGCCATCAGAAATAGTTTGGGTAAAATGAAAAACAACAGACATTCTAGAAATAAAAAAAAATACAGAATGACTAAAAATATAAAATACAACAGATGAGCCAAGATTCAATACAGGAGAAAAAGAATTGATGAAGTTGAAGAAAGATCTAAAGATATTACCAGAATGCAGTGCAGAAAGACAAAAAGTTAGAAAATATAAAGGAGACATGGAGCATGGAGTGAGGAGGTGTGAGCATACATGTAATCGAGGTCTCAGAGGAAACTGTGGCAGACAGACCCTATGATCCCCTTGCTGTTATTCACACCCTTGTGTGATCCCTTCTTCTTGAGTGTGGGCAGGACCTGTGAGTTGCTTCTAGCCAATGGCATGTGGATGTGGCAAATGTGATGGAATGTCAGTTCTGTGATTTATGTCACATTAAGATTGTCACATTTGCCTTGCCAAAAGACTCTGGATAGACTCTTTCCCCACAGGGTCTGATAAGGGATGGCAGCTGGGGCGTCTTGGAAACTCATCATATTCTGTGCTTGAGAGAAGTGTCCTCTGACAGGAGAAGGTGAAAACTACCTCAGTTTCAAGTTGTGAAGAAGAGCTGTTTACCAGTGGGGAGAAGACGAGGCAAGAAAGGAGCAAGACATCTGGTGGCATCTCTAAAGTTTGGGGGCCATGAAACAGACACAAAACTTAAAAGGATGAAGCTGCTCTACTTTGAAAGATGGTCTGAAGAGCAGCAGGGTGGGATGCTAAGCCATGGGATTTCCAAGGCCAGGTGCACACACAAACTTGTGCTCTCTGGTATGAAAAACTCTTTGTAGAGCTGGGCATCCTAACAGGTGGGATTCTATTTCCACCCAGAGGCAACCACTAATATCATTTTGGCAGAGTGATGGGGAAGGGTATTTTTAAAAAGCAAAATCTTCTCCTGACCCAGAAAACCTCTCTGCAAAAGTAGTGGAGAGTGGAAACAGTTTTATTATTGAATAAGCAGAATGTGATGCGCATCATAGACAATCCATTTAAGAAATTGCAAAGACGGCGATCTCACCCCCTTTACACAGCCAAGCAGATACAACCCATTACACAAAGGTTCTCAAGGTAAACAGTAACTATTCTTCCAGTAAGAGGACGCCCCAGTATCTTTTGTCGCATGTAGTTTGTTCTAACTTTATCAAAGTAATTGGGGAGACCCTTGGGTTGGCTTTATCCAGAGGAAAAACGAACTTCTCATTTCAAACTGGAATAAGGGCCCCAACAATGTTAGGTTCTTAGTCTTCCAAGGTTAGGAGCTATCTCCCTTGATGAGGTTGGCATTTCAAAAAGATGGCTCTTGGGTCCTTGAGGAAACTAATCCTCAGTTGTGAGACTGGCCATTATGAAGATTTATGTACATTTGAAAAAACAAATTCTGAAACAAAAGGGAGAGAAGCTTCTTACCTTATTTGCAACAGGGAAAATTAAGCCTCTTATTTTTTATTAGCCCTTACACCATCCAGAGTATTTTCTGTGGCTATTTTTTCCCCCTTAAAATTGACAACATACTATATATAGACTTCCAAGCCCTAGGGATTTTTTTTATGTCATTGAAAATTTCCTCATTTCAATGCATAACAGCTCATCATACAGAGCTTCTAACTTTATTTAACTGCTTCCTTAGTTTGGAGTTTGGAGTTTGGGTTATTTCAATATTTTTCTATTGTAAATAAAGTTGCAAAAATAGCCCTGAACATACACTTTTTAAAAACATGTTTCAACATCCCTTGGAGATTCTTAGACATGGAATTAATGAATTGAAGTACATACATGTTTTAAAAATCTTTGATACTCCCTGCCAAATTATTTTCAGAAAGGTTGCAACAGATTGGTTCTCACTGGAGGGTCTGGGGCATCGACAGAGCGCCTGAGCACCTTCAGCCTAGGAGGTTCAACATCTGACTAATAGGAGTTCCAGAAATGAAAAAGAGAAAACAGAGGGAAGAAAATTATCAAAGATCTTGGCTTGAAAAACATGAAAATTGCCATTTTGATAGGCTCAAGAAAAGTTATATATAAGCAATTTCATATGATTCCACCTAATATATTATAGAAAAGCTTTCTCAAACTGAAAGACATGAGTCACAGGTTGAAAATGCCAAATGAATAAAAGACTATGAATAAAAAAGAATCACACAACATGAAATTTCAAAGATAAAGGAAAAATCCTGGAGGATGGGAACAGAGTGGTAGAGAGAGAGAGGGAGAAAGGCAGCAAGGAAGGGAGAGGTCATTTCAAAAAGGATTAAGGATCCTAATGCTTTCAGACTTCTCAAAAGCAGAAGTAAATGCTTGAAAGCAGTAGAACAATGTCTTTAGAATGTTAAGAGAAAATTATATTCAATCCAGAATTCCTTACCCAGCAAATGATCAAACAAGTGTAAGAGTAGAATAAAGACTCTTCAGACATGCAAGAACTAAATGAAATTACCTCTGAAGTGTCCTTTCATAAAGAGTTACTGCAGGGTGTGCTTGAGCAAAACAGAGGAAACTAAGAAACTATGACATGGGTTCCCAGACAGGAGTTCCATTCAAGAGGGCAGAAAAGGGAAATCCAAGGATAATAACTATTGCCTAAAGAACAGATTGGGTCAAGAGGAATGAGGGTGGAGCAGGGCTGGTCTGGGGTAGGATAAAATGGGCATTTGGAAAAATTACTGAAAGTCACTGGGCAGATCCATAGGAACATTTGGAAAAAATTACACATAAAAGACTAAGCAAATTATAAAAGGAAAATACACAATAAAGGAAAAGAAACATTTTGAGAAAAAAAACATAACGACAGGGCAGCCCTTTTGGGTCCCCTCCCTCTTCAGGAGATTTGTATTCTCACTCAATAATAAACTTTACTATCATTCAATAAACTTTCCATTGTGCCCACCACTCTTGGTCTGGTCTCCCTCTTCATTCTTTGAAGGGGCATGACCAGGAACCATGGGCACTAAGGGAAAAGAAATCCTGTAACAGTTACATTCATTAAAAAAAAGAAGAAGAAGAAGAAACAACAACACTTTTTATGTTATAATTATTTTGAGAGAATGGGGCAGGATAAGAGAACTAAATCCCCAACCATCTCAACAGAAAATGAGTCAAAAATAAAATTTATGAGTTGGTAAATAGCAGAATAAGCATAGTATTTAGAAATTTTAATGGTAAATACCAGAGGGGAAAAGCAGCTAAGATTTTTCTGGAATGTGGGACTGATGTGAGGGCTGGGGACAAGGAACAGTTATATTTTGTTATAAACTTTTAGCACTGTTTAATTTTATGCATGTATTATTGGGATAAAAATTTAAAAAAATTTTTTACAAAGTACAATCTTCCGTCACTTTATGTATTTATTTTTTAAAGATTTTATTTCTTTATTTGACAGAAAGAGAGCACATACAAGTGGGAGGGGAGTGGCAGAAGGAGAGGGAGAAGCAGACTCCCCGCTGAGCAGGGAGCCCAACTGACAGACTGACATGGGGCTTGATCCCAGGACCCCAGGATCATGACCTGAGCCAAAGGCAGATACTTAACTGGCTGAGCCACCCAGGTGCCCCAATAATAAAAATTAATTACAATTTTGAAAACCCCTGCATATAGAAAAGAATATGAACTCACGTTTATATGTTTCATAGGTCGGATAACTATTTTTTTCTGCTCTGATGTTTATCTAGAAATAAATCTATTCTGGTGTTCTCAGTGAACCCTCTGACTCATACCTGAAGAGGTATTTGCATTTATGACCTCAGAGATTTCTAGATCTCTACTGCTCATGTGAAGGAATTTGTGATTCTTCTCTCCCTTTGAATTTTCTACCTCTTGGCAGTTATCCGGGGCCACAGAGAATGCCCATTCCACATCAGGGGGCATAGTGTTTTGGCAAATGTTGAGACATGACTTGGATATAAAAGGGTTAGGCTGAGGGATCTAATCTACAATAGGTATCCTAATGGTCCCTGAAACCTACACTTTCATAGAGCTTTGGTGCCTGAGCAACTGGGTTTGAGTTGATCTTGCCATTTCTTCATTCTGTAGCCTTGGACAAGTTATTCCTCAATTAACTAAATGGAGATAAAAATAATTACAGTTTTGGTGAGGATTAAACAGGACAATGTATGCAGTTTATTTATTCGGCATGGTCAATAAATTAGTTATGATCAGTATTATTTTTAAGAACAATGTTGACCGTTATGCAGTTAGCATAGGGTCCTGAGAAGAATATAACATAGTAAAAAAAATTTCATGGAGTTGGTATCAGATAGACTGGTGTTCAAATCTGGACCCAGTTACTTGCCTTCTATATGATTTGAGTGGAATGATCAAACAAAAGGGAGATGCTCAGTGCATCCTACTGGGGCTCATGTCAGTGAGGGCCTCACACAGCTGTGTCTAGGATGACCAGACCAAAACTCACTTGTTAAAGTTTTTGAAATCTGATGAATAGAAATCAGCTCTCATCTTAGAGCCACCTAAATAACATATATAGAGTTCTTATATGTCAATAAGAAAAAGGTAACTAAATAGAAAAACAGGCAAAGGATACATCAGAAAAAGTAGAACAGAATGATACCTATGTGAAAAGATCCCCAACCTGCAATAGTCAAATAAATGCACAATAAAACAATGATATGGCTTGTTGATTCTGGTATCTGTTTATCTAGAAATAAATCTGAAACAAATTGATATCAGTGTTTATTTATTTATTTATTTTCCAAAGATTTTATTTATTCATTTGACAGAGAGAGAGAGATCACAAGTCGGCAGAGAGGCGGGCAGAGGGGAAGGGTTAGCTGAGCAGAGAGCCCAATGCGGGGATGCGGGGATGCGGGCCTCGATCCCAGGACCCTGAGATCATGGCCTGAACCGAAGGCAGATGCCCAACTGACTGAGCCACCGAGGTGCCCCCAAGTGTTTGTTTTTTTAAATTAACCTTTTCATTTTGAGATAATCATAGATACACATGGAGTTATAAGTAATAATTAAAAGACATCCCATGTACCCTTTACCTAGTTTTCCCCAATAGTAATCTCTTGCAAAATTGTAGTACAATACCGCAACCAGGATATTGACATTGATACAGTCAAGACACAGAATACTTCTCTAACTATAAGGATCCCTCATGCTGCTTTTTTATAACCACAGCCAGGAACCATACAGTACGTAAATTTGGGGGATTGGCACTTTTTTATCACTCAGTCTAATTCTCTAAAATTTCACCCCAGTCGTGATTGCATCGTAGTTTTTTCTTCTTTATTGCTGAGTATTGTGGGTTAGATGTACTACAGTTTAACCATTCTCCCTTTGAAGACAATTGGGTTGTTTACAGCTTGGGGCTACTAGAAACTAAGCTGCCATGAACATTCATGTTCAGGTTTTTGTGTGATTTAAGTTCTTATTTCTCTGAAATAAATGCCCAGAAGCGCAGGTGATGGGTTGTATGGAAAGTGCATGTTTAAGTTTTATAAGAAACTGCCAAACCACTTTTCAGAGTGGTTGTACCATTTTACAGTCCCACCAGCAATATATAAAAAAACTCAGTTTCTCCACATCCTTACCAGCACTTTTTTATTTTAGCTCTTCTGATGGGCATGTAGTGGTATCACATTGAAGTTTTAATTCGCATTTCCTTGTTGACTAGTGATGTTGAGCATCTTTTCATGTGCTTATTTGCCACCCATATATTCTCTTTAGTGAAACGTCTCTTCATGTCTCTTGCCCAATTTCCAATTGGATTGTTTGTCTTGAGAGTTCTTTATATTTTCTAAATAGTAGTCCTTTGTTGGATATGTGGTTTACAAATATCTTCTAACCCTCTGTGGCTTGTTTTTCCCTCCTAACAATCCTTCAGAGAACAAAAGCTTTTTATTTTGATGAAGTCCTATTTTTCCATTTTCCCTTTTTTGAATTGGGTTTTTGGTGTCATGTCTAAGAATTCTTTGTCTAGCCCTACATCCTGAAGTTTTTCCTCTTATTTTTTTTCAAAGTTTTATAGTTCTGAGTTTTATGTTTAAGTGTATGATATATTTTGAGTTAATGTTGCATTAAGTGTGAAATGTAGGTTGGGGTTCACTCTTTTGCTTATGAATATCCAGTTGCTCCAACACCATTTGTTCAAAAGGTTATCTTTCCTTCATCGAATTGCTTGTGCACCTTCGTCAACAGTCAGTCAGGCCTATTTGTGTGGGTCTATTTCTTGGTTCTCAAGCTGTTCCATTAATCTATGTGTCTATTTCTCCACCAATACCACACAGTTTTTATTATTGTGGCTCTCTCTCTTTTTTTTTTAAAGATTTTATTTATTTATATGTCAGAGAGAGAGCACGCAAGCACAAGCAAGGGGAGTGGCAGGCAGAGGGAGAAGCAGACTCCCCGCTGAGCAAGATGCCGGATGTGGGATTTGACCCCAGGACCCCGGGATCCTGACCTGAGCCAAAGGCAGACACTTAACTGACTGAGCCTCCCAGGCATCCTTATTGTGGCTCGCTTATAAGTCTTGAAATCCATTTATTCTTCTTTTTCCGATTTGCTTTTTCTTCCCCCAGATTATTTAAACTATTCTAGTTCCTCTGCCTCTCCGTATAAGTTTAGAATATCAGATTTATATAAGCTTTATTAAATGAATTGGGAAGTGTTCTCGCCTGTCTTCTGGAAGAGATTGTTCAGAATTGCTGTTAATTATTCTTTAAACATTTGGGAGAATTTTTCAGTGAAACCATCATAGTCTGATGTGAAAGTCAATGAATGTAATCGTAGTTCTAGTTTCTTATTTGAGAGTTTTAAAATTATGAATTCAATTTGCTTAATAAGTATAGGACTATTTCACATTAGGTGAGCTGCAGTTTGTGCTTTTTGAGAAATTAGTCCATTTCATCTAAGTTGTCAAGTTTATGTGTCTAGTATTGTTTGTAGTATTGCTTTATTAACATTTTATGTCTTCAGGATCTGTAATGATATCCTCTGTTTCATTCCTGATGTTGGTGATTTGTGTTTTCTCTTTTATTCCACTGGTTAGCCTAAGTAGAGGGTTGTCAATTTCATTCATCTTTGCAAAGAACCAGGTTTTCTCCTTGATTTTCTCTATTGTTTTTGTTTTCGATTCCTTTGATAACTGCTCTTATCTTTATTGTTTCCTTCCTTCTGCTTGCTTTAGGTGTATTTTGCTCTTCTTTCTCTAGGTTCTTGAGATAGGAACTTAGATAACTGGTGTGAAATTTTTCCTCTCTTCTAATGTAAACTTTTAGTGCTTTAAATTTTCCTTTCAGCACTGCTTTAGTGTTTCCCACAAACTTTGATGACTGTATTTTCATTTTCACTCAATTCAATGTGCTGTTAAAAAATTTCCCTTAAGACTTCCTCTTTGACCCATGAATTATTTAGAAGTGTGTTGTTTAGTTTCCAAGTGTTTGGAGATGTTTCCATTTTTTCTGTTACTGATTTCTAGTTAGATTCCATTGTGGTCAGAGAATATACTCTGTATGAGTTAAATTATTTTAAATTTGTTGAGGTTGGGGCGCCTGGGTGGCTCAGTTGGTTAAGCGACTGCTTTCGGCTCAGGTCATGATCCTGGAGTCCCTGGATCGAGTCCCACATTGGGCTCCCTGCTCGGCGGGGAGCCTGCTTCTCCCTCTGACCCTCCCCCCTCTCATGTGTTCTCTCTCTCTCATTCTCTTTGTCTCAAATAAATAAATAAAATCTTTAAAATAAAATAAAATAAAATAAATAAATAAATAAATAAATTTGTTGAGGTTTATTTGTGGCCCAGGATATGGTCTCCATTAGTATTTGATCTTTGCACTTTTAAAAAGAATGGGGATTCTGCTGTTGTTGGGTATTCTATAATTGTCAGTTAGGTCCTGTTAGTTGATGGTGTTGTTGGGTTCTTCTATATCCTGATTTTCTGCCTAGTTGTTTTATCTATTGCTCAGGGGCGGGTATGAGAGTTTTATTATAATTATACTTGTTGATGTGTCTTTTCCTCCTTTCATTCTATCAGGTTTTGCTTTACATATTTTGCAACTGTGTTGACTGGTGCATACACATTTACAAATGCTATCTTCTTGGCAGACTGACCCTTTTATTATATAAAATCCCTTTGTCTCTATTAATTTTCTTTGCTCAGAAGTCTACTTTATCTGATATTAATATAGCCCCCTTGTTTTCTTTTTTTTTTAAAGACTATTTTTTTGAGGGGGGGAGGGGCAAAAGGGGAGGGAGATGGACAAGCAGACTCTGTGCTGAGAACAGAGTCTGACTCGGGGCTTGCTCCCATGACCCTGAGATCATGACCTGAGCCAAAACCAAGAGTCAGAGGCTCAACCGACTGAGCTACCAAGATGCCTCTCTCTCTGCTTTCTTTTCATTAATGTTTGTATGGTATACCTTTATCCATCTTTTTATTTTCAACCTACTTATATCATTATATTTGAAGTAAGTTTCTTATAGACAGCATATATTTGGGTCATGTTTTCTAGTTTGTCTTTCAATTGGTGTAATTTTTTTTTTAAGTAAGCTCTATGCCCAAAGTGGGGCTTGAACTCATAACCCTGAGATCAAGAGTTGCATGCTCTACTGACTGAGCCAGCCAGGCACCGCTTAATTGGTTTATTTAAACCATTTACATCTAATGTAATTGTTGATATTTTAAGGGTTAAGTGTTTATTTTTATTAAACACTTTATTTTTGTTTTCTGTTTGTTTTGTCTATTTGTTTTTTGTTTTTCTGTTTTCTTTTTCCTACCTTATTGAGCATTTTTTAGAATTCTGTTTTGACTTATCTATGGAGTTTTTTAGTGTATCTCTTTGTATAGCTTATTTAGTGTTTGCTCTAGGTGTTACATTATACATCTCTAACATCAAAGTCTACTGGTATCAAAATTTTGCTGGTTCAAGTGAAGTGTAGGAATCTTACCCCCTTTTTTTTTTAATATCCCTGTTTATAATATAATTGCCTTAAATTGTCTTATATGTACATTTATAACCATGTTGGGCAGCATTATAATTTTGGTTCAATTATCAAACAAATTAGAAAACTCAAGAAGAAAAGGAAAATGCATTTACCCATGTTTTTACTCTCTTTGTTTTGTTCTTCCTTTTTGATGTCTCAAGGTTTCTCCTTTTAGAGACCTTCCTGTAGTTATTCTTTTAGGGTAGTTCTCCTGGTGACAAATTTTCTTAGTTTCTCTTCTCCTAAAAATGTCTTGATTTTAGCACTTGAAAAATGTCGTGTCACTTCTTTCTGTCCTGCATGGTTTCTGATGAGAAATTTACTGTCATTTGAATTGCTTTTCCACTGTAGATAAGGTGTTGTTTGTCTCTTATTGTGTTTAGGATTTTTTTCTTTTCTTTTTTAAGTTTTTTTTTCCTTATTTATTTATTTGGGAGAGTGAGAGAGAGAGTATGAGACCGGGGAGGGTTAGAGGGAGAAGCAGGTTCCCCACTGAGCAGGGAGCCCAATGCTGGACTCGATCCCAGGACTCCAGGATCATGACCTGAGCTGAAGGCAGTCGCTCAACTGACTGAGCCACCCAGGCGCCCCTAGGATTTTTTTTTCTTTGTATTTAGTTTTTAGAAGAATGACTATAATGTGTCATCTTGCTTTGGGCTCTTTGATTTTATCCTGCTCAGTATTTGCTCAGCTTCTTGAATCTGTAGGTTTATGTTTTTTTGCCAATTTGGGGAGTTCTCAGACATTATTACTTCAAATACTTCTCCAGCTTCCCCCTCTTCCCTAGTTTTCTCCTCTCTTTACAAGACTCTGATGGCACAAATGTTCAATATTTTGTTATGGTCCTACAAGTGCCTGAGGTTCTGTTCACTTCTTTTTTCATGTCTATTTTCTCTCTGTTTTCAGATGGGACAGTTTCTTTTGTTCTATCTTCAAGTTCACTCATTCTTTTCTGAGTCTCCTCAATACTTCTGTTGAGCTCATCCATTGAGTTTTTCATTTTATTACTGTATTTTTTGGTTCTAAATTTTCCACTTGGTCCTCCTTTATATCCTCTACTTCTTTGAGGAGACTTTCTATTTTTTCGTTTGTTTCAAGTAATTGTTCATTAAACATTTTTATGATGCATGCTTTAAAATTTTAGTTAGATAATTCTAATTTCTCTGTAATCTTGGTATTGGTGTTTATTCATTGTTTTTTTAATTCAAGTTGAAACTTTCCTGATTTTTGTTATGATGAGTCATTTTCCACTGAAACATGGACATTATGGATATTATATTATGAGAATCTGGGTCTCATTTAAACCTGTTTCAGCTGGTTTCTTCTGAAACTGTTTTGTCAGGGAAGGGGGGAGAATACTGCCTCATTACTGCCCAGTGGTGGTAGAAGTCCAGGTTTCCTATTTGACCTCTTTTGACATCGAAAGGGGAAGAAGCTCCTCATTAGTTCTGGGTGAAGTGGGAATTCTGGCTTTCCTTGAGGCTTCAACTGAGACCACCCTGGTTGGGAGGGTCAGGGATGCCAAGATACTGCTGCCCATGTGGCCTCCACTGACACCACAGGTATTGGCCTCATTAATGCTAAGCAGTAATGAAAGTCCTGACTCTCCATGAGGACTTCTCTGACATCACCCTGGGTGAAATGAGTCAGAAGGAGGTCAAGGTGCCTCACAACAGCCTTGAATGTGCAGACATTTAAGATCCCCATAAGGCCCTAGTTGGAATGGGTAGAGACTGGGCCACAGTTTTTTTCCTGCATCTATTGGCCAGAAAAGGAAGCTTATTATTGAAACATTTTCTGTCTTGCTATGCATGCTGCCTTTTTCCTGGTCCTCTGGCTAGAAAGAATGGGTGTTTTAGGGGGCTTTTGAAAAGATCTGTTCCTCTTGGAGTTTCCAGACACTCCAAGTTTCTCTCACTGCTTTGTTATGCCTTGGGTCCCAAGTGCCTACTTGGCATGCCTTTTTCACTCCACATTTTAGATATTATAAATATAGTGTTCAGGGGTTTTTGTTGTGTTTAGTGGGAGGAATAAAGAAAAGCACATTCATTCCATCTTCCCTGAAGCAGAAGTCTAGGTGTATTTATTTTCAAGTAGCCTGCATTGTTTACCACCTTTATAATAATAGGAAGAAGACTCTAAAGAAGGAGAAAATGGTTAATAAGTGGTGTGTGCTTTTTCTGTACCAGACAGCCTAAGATATAGGTTTGAACTCATTTTACAGGTGAGGAGCACATGTGCAGATCTCAAGTTCACATACGTAATAAGTGGCAGAGCTGGGATTCAAGCCCAGGTTGAGAGTACCCAAAACCATGATTCTTAATTCCCATCTCTTTTCTTTCTTTCTTTTTTTTTTAAAAGATTTTATTTATTCATTTTGAGAGAGAAACAGAGACAGAGACAGAGAGAGCACAAGCAGAGGGAGAGGGAGAAGCAGGCTTCCCGCTGAGCAGGGAGCCCGATGCCGGGCTCGATCCCAGGATCCTGGGATCAGGACCTGAGCGGAAGGCAGACGCTTAACCATCTGAGCACCCAGGCGCCCCTCCCATCTTTTTTCTTATCCACTCATCCCTTTCTGGTTGCTCATTTCTGGTGACAGCTGTGTCCATTCAGGCCTGTCCTCTAGCAGCCATTTCATAGAGAGGCCACACTGCCCAATTAAAAATCCTACAAATGATTAGCCAGATGCCCTTAAGCAAGTTACACAACCTCCTCTCCCACATGTTCCTCACTTGTAAAATGGCAATAATGGTGGACTTGCCTCATAGAGCTGTTATAAGAATTAAATAAATTGATATTTGTAAAGTGCCTTGAATAATGGCTGACACAAAAGGTATTAATTCAGTCCTTGCTATTATTCTTTACATGCCATTGTACAAATGGCCCCTCTTCCTGGAAACATCTTTCCCTATTGCCAACCCTATTCAAAATATTACTTTACATTTATCTTGTGGCTTGGAGTGCCCCTTGCCCACTGCCACTTGTCACCAGGGATATAGGAGTATCCAATTTGAGAAATGAGAATGTGTAGTGTGCTGAGTAGGAAGCCTAGTATCTCACAGGTGCTTAGTAAAAGATTGCAATTTTGAGCTATTAGGGAAAAGGACTTCCTCTAATTCTTAATCCATATTTGTTATTCCCATTTTATAAGTGAGGAATGTGTAGGAGAAGGAGGTTGATTAATTTGCCTAAAGGCACATTGTTAATAATAGGTAGGTTTTTCAATCTGACTCCAGTGTGTGTCCACTGCCTTACATTGCCTCACTGTGAAATAGCCTGTATAGGGCAGATCTAAAAGTAGACAGTGTCGCCCACATGGGGATTGTCAAGCTATGAATGACTGGGAAGAGTGAGGACGCTATCCCAATAGTCTGAGTGAGAGATGCTGGTGGATTCAGATGTATTTTGAAGGTAGGAGCAACAGATATGCCATGGTTTGGATGTGTAGTGTTAGGCAGAGTTAACACTGAATTGTGTTTTTGGCCTGAGCAACTGGGGATTTGGATGTGATTTGTTGAGAGGTGAATCAGGGGGAGGACCAGGTTTGTGGAACATGAATCAAGAGTTTTATTTGGAATCCATTACACTCAGATATTTCAAATGGAATTGTCACTGCATGCATGAATAAAGTTTAGGGAAGAAATACAGGTTAGACTAGGGAAATCAATCAATCAATCAGCCTGTTGATGGTATTAAAACATGAGAATGGGTATTAAAACATGAGAATGGGGGCACCTGGGTGGCTCAGTCATTGGGCGTCTGCCTTCGGCTCAGGTCATGATCCCAGGGTCCTGGGATCAAGCCCCACGTCAGGCTCTCTGCTCAGCAGAAAGCCTGCTTCTCTCTCTCCCACTCCCCCTGCTTGTGTTCCCTCTCTCGCTGTGTCTCTGTCAAATAAATAAATAAAAATCTTAAAAAAAAAAAAAAACATGAGAATGGTATTAAAACAGAAAAGAGGTCTAAAGGCTGAGCCCAGCGTCTCCTGATACAGACTGAAATTCAGTAAGGGATAACAATGTATGAAAGAGCTGCTTCGATTGATTCTATCTTTTGAGTGAAATCAGAAGCAAGGTGGAGAATGAGGACAGAGGATCAGGGGTGAAAGGGTTGTCCTAGAGCCTGGGAGGCTGAATTGATGAAGGACGTTGAATAGAATCGCCAGGCAACATGGGAAGCCTGCTTGAGGTTTGTTGTCAGGAACTACATGCAATTCCATGAGAGGTTATGTGAGTCTCAGCCAGGAGCAGGTTTGTTGGGGCAGATGTGGAGCAGGCAGAGGTGGGTTTAGGGGAGTTGAGATTTGGTTGGGTAAGTGTGAGAGAGAAAGATGGCGGGAGCTTTGAGGCTGCCCTGAATCAAAGTTTCCTTCCTGCTGCCCTAGACCTTGGTCCTGTTCTCAAGGCTCGTTGAGTTCTCATTTCTCACTGGTGCCTTCCATCTCTGTGCTCCCTGTTAATCTCCCTGCCCTGCTCACCACATTCACCCCTCTGGGCCTCAGCCTTTCTCCTACTCTTCCCCTCCTGCCTCCTCCTTTCATTTCTCATCCTGCCCACAAGTCAGCTCAGCCAGAAGAACTGGAACCAGACTTCAAAAGGTATAGTAATAGTGACTTTCTCTATTCAACAAAGACTTCCACCTGCATGCCCATGCCAGAGCTGATTTTCTTAGAATGCAGCCTCACTGAAGTCAGACAGAGTTCTGTTCAGCAACTGGTCCACCCATCAACAAATGTGCTCTGAGGCCCTACTATTAGATATACTGTGAGATATGAAGGTCATCTTCTGCTGTGTTCTGCCATAAGGAGCTTGTTGTCTGGCAGAGAGAGGCTGACCCAGGTGAAAAGGATATAGTGGGCAGTGGGGTGTACCCCTCAGTCTCCCTTTAGACTAAAGGACTTATTCCCCCAGCTTTTTGGAGTGCTGCTGGCAAATGCCCCCACTGTCAGCTCTCTTGGGAATCATTGTGGCTGAAGATAGCCACCTAACCAGAGTTCAAGCTGGTCAATGCCAGGTTATAAAGGTCCAGCTTCCTTGACCCAAATTGAGACATTTCAGAAGGGTCGTCCCAGCTTCAGGACTTCCAGTGGGGTGAGCTGAGTCCTTCACTGAGACTCCATCACGGCTCAGCTTCTCCGCCTCCCCAGTGCTTGCCTCCTTCCTTCCTTTCCACAGATGTTGACCCCAAAAGCACCCCTTAATAAACTTCATGCCCCCTAATCTCCACCTCAGAGTCTGCTTCCCAGGGAATTTGGCTTGCAATAGTTGTGCCAGGGGTGATTCAAGAAAGCAGATGCTAAGGGGATATTACTGTTTTTAGAAATTTGCTTTTTTTGGCATAGCACTAAACCCACACCAGTACTCTGAAATAATCCCTTTACTGTGGCCTCATTTTCGGCTAAATCATAATTGCGTGTCATCTTCTGAGTCTTGAGCCCAGACCCTTCCTCAAATGTAAGTTGTGCCTACACTTTCTTCCCTACTTCCTTAATATCCAGACCAAGATGCTATTTCTTGGGTACGCATGAGGACACTCAGGGTTGTGCCTACTTCTGTCATGCTGGGGTCTTGTAGTCTGGGCCGAGAGACAGCAGTCCGAATTTGGGCTGTCAAAACGACTGGAAATTGTGGGACAGAATGCAGCAAGGAGGCACTAAAATCCATTGTGAAAATTACCTTCAGCTGCAGGGTTATTTCTGAGAACTGAAGGAAGACCACAGATTAAGTGATTTTTTTCATATGAAAGTCTAGAATAGGGAAACTTATAGAGATGCAAAGTATATGAATGGCTGCTTAGTGTTGGGATGGGGGTGTGGGGATGGGAGGAAGAAAGAGAGGTCACAGATAAAAGGTACAGGGTTAACTTTTGAGGTGATAAAATATTCTGAAGCTGATGATAGTGATGGTTGTACATATCTGTGAATATGTGAAAAACCATTAGATTGTACACTTTAAACAGATGAGTTATATGTGGGTTATATTTTGATAAAGCTGTTTAAAAGAACTGAAGGAAGAACAGGAGTGAATCTAGGGGGGAAGCAGGGGCTCTTCCATCTGTTGAGTTTGCTCTTGCTGCTGCAGAATGACAGATTTGGGGACCTCAGCAGCCACACACTGCCACCAGGGAAAAGCCAGCTTATGGTCTGAGATGGTCCTCAAATGAAGGATCGGTGAAACACCCAGTCCTGTGAACTTTCTCCCCACCCACCTTGATGGTAAATGAGATGAGGCTGACAGCTGATAAGGAGAGACTGGAAAGGGTCTTAGTTTGGGTTCCAAGAAGCAGAGCCCGAGACAGGATGTGGGTACAGGTGGTTTGTTTGGGAGGTGGTCCCAGGCATCAGGAGTGAGGAAGTGAAGAGGTGACACAAGGAAGGGAAGAAGCCAGCCCAGGATAATACTGAGTAGTTTCTGCTGTGAGCACTTGGGCTGAATTCTGCGGGGGACCCTCTGAGCCACCCAGGACTTGGGAGAGGCACTCGGGCTACCAATTTCAAGGGAGCACTTGTTCTCAGGGGCTGGTCCTGCTCTTATAAGACCTGACCATAAGGGTTGCCTCAAATTTTGCCTTGCCCTAGTCCTTGCCCTGCTGTGAGAGACTAAGCAGGACTTACTTCACAACTGCCCACCAAGCAACAAGAGGCTGAGGTATCTCGTCACTGGCCCTGTCCCCACTGCCTGAGTGTCACTAAATCCTGGCACTTCCAGCCATCTGTCTGAGAGTTGGGGAGGAAGCTGCTGGCCTTCCAGGAAGTACCCACTACAGATAAGGTGAACTCAGAGGCTGGCTGAGGGCATGTGGGACTGGGCATCAGTAGATAGAGAGCATTTATTCAGATAGAGTATTTAGGGAGGGCTCTAGCATTTCCCTCCTCTCCCCCACCTCCCAGCCCCGTCTGCTTCTTTGACACTTTAAGCCAATCAAGGAAAACTGCTGAAGACTACTTGGAGTACATGGCTGGGTCTCCTGGCATCTGGGAAAAGCCAGGACTGGTGGACAAACACAGCCTGGGAAACCCTCCAGAGTAAGTGGGTTATCTGGGAAAGGTCTGCACCTGCAGTTGACTGGGGAAGGGAGCATGAGCTTCAGATGAACCCCAGCAAAGGGAGCTGGAGTTCACTCCTCCTGAAAGCATCCCACTCAAGAAGACCACTGCAGGGGTGTCTGGGAGATACACTGTCAGAAGCCTAGGCCTAGGGGAGTGGTAGGCAGCCAGACCTAGAAGGTCTCAACCAGGTCCATGATGGGAGCTCCTGAAAACCCCACAAAAGTGCTCCACGGGAAAGGGGCAGCCTTGGGCATGCATGCCACAGGGCATTGGTGCCAGGCTGTGACCAGAGCAATTCCAATAGACCCTCTCTGCTCCCTCTTTTCCTCCCTCTCCCAGTGCACCCCTGGAGGAGAGAGAGGTAGCAGAGCGGGTGGGGAGGAGAAGCAGGAGGAAATCAACCTCTCCCTTCCTCCCCAGCACAGCTCCCTCAGCCCAAGCAAGGCCCAGGCAGGAGGAGGGGCCATGCTGAGTGCACAAGAGATGAACACTGTGATAGGTGATTGGACTACTTTTAATACCTAAAGGAAATGGAGTTTTAACACCCAAGTATAATACAGGAAGGTAGGGGGTCTGCCTGAGCACTCATACGCATGGGGAAGAATGAGTCAACAGGTCTGCAGGGGCAGTGGGGAGAGAAAAAAATGTCATTTTCTACTACAGCCCTTCTGGGTTCATTCGTCCAGTAAAGAGAGGAGAGGTGTGGTGAACTGACACCCTTAGATCCCCATCAGCTGGTGAGGGCTGTCCCCATACCATTTCTAAAACTAAGGGAATTGTTGGAATTTGAGCAGCCACCCCAACTGTGCCTGATGCAGCCACTCCCCATCAGAAGAGCCCCAGAGGTTGAGATATAATCAAGCAGTCAAGACAGGAAGCTCTAAGAACTAGAATATTTATAGTAAGTTCAGAATTGGCATTCACCCAGGACACAGTGGTACTGCAGTCCCGGATGTCTATGGCCAGCATAGTTATTAAATAGCTTGAACGTCATCCCCGAGAAAAGCTACACGCTGCACACTTGTTGATGGCTCCATGATGGGTGGCACAGAGATTCTTCTTCCAATCTGAAGCAATGGAAGGGACAGTCTAACTTAGAGTTTGCAAATTCAGTGTGTACACAGATCCACCTGGGCTTCTGTTAAGATGCAGTTAGCTTCACCAGGTCCAGAGTGGGGCCAGGATTATGCATTTCTAACGCACTCCTAGGTGATGTCAATGCTTTGCTGTATGGATCACATTTCAGGAGCAAAGAGCCAGAACAGTGGTTCTCAGTCTAAGCTCCACATTAGAATCTCATGAGGGAATCTGCAAAAAACTGAGATTCAGATTTTATCAGTCCGGTGTGGTACCCTGACACTGATATTTTTTAAACTCCCCCATAATTCTATAAACTGCTAAAATCAAGAAATACTGATTTTGAACTTGTAGGAATTGTAACTGTTATTTATTTCATAGCTGTTCTTTACTTATGAAAAGATAAATTTGGTTGAAGAGTTAATGCCTGCATGGCCAAATGACGAGATCAATCTAATTCTCTCCAGATCTAGTTGAAAACGCCCAGAAAGTGCCATCCCACCTGCAGCTGGTACCTCACGCTGGTGCTCCAGATGGCTGCTAACCAAAGTGCCCTTTCACCCTCACCACCATCCAGGGGTAGACAGTGCTGTACCAGAGGCAGGGACAGTTTGTGGTTGCTTTGAGCTGTCTCAGAACGAGGAGAGGCAGGGTGTGTGGGAGTATGTGTGTGGGAGACATCTACACAATTGTGATGGGAATTCCACATGACCCCATGGGCTGGAGTGTCCCTGGCACTGATGAAGCCTTCCTTCCTGAGTCTCACAGCTGGAAAATAGTTTCTTTATTTGATACAAGGCAATGCCAGCAACATTTTGAGACCACTCTGTGAAGTTCTCACGTGCTTTTTGTATTCATTTCCTAGGGCTGCAGTAACAAGTCCACTATCAACTGGGTCACTTAAAATAACAGAAATTTAGCCTCTCACAGTTCTGGAAGCCAAAGTCCAAAATCAAGATGCTGGCAGGGCCAAGGCAACGATATCAGATTAAAAGCCCACCCTATTCAAATATTACTTCATCTTAACTACAAACATCCACAACTATCCTATAACTAAATAAGGTCACGTTTGAGATTCCAGGAAGAACATGAATTCTGGGGGGATATGATCCAACCCAGTCCACTTTTCTCACCTTTAAATGAAAAGTTTCCTAAGGCCATCAGAGGTACATATTAGAAATACTTTACCCAAACACCTTCCAAAACGACTCTCATAATCTATAAAATGGGTCAGTAGAGGAGATAACCAAACATCTATTGGACACTTTCTTTTGTGTGATACATCACCTAAGGAACCTTCAGAGTCATTATTTGATTAGCAAAATATCATCTTTATGAAGCTGTGAGGATAAGTTGGTTAACCTAAAGGCTGATACCCTGTTGGTGATAAACAAATATTAATTCTTTTTTTTTAAAGATTTATTTATTTATTTATTTGAGAGAGAGAGAGCATGAGAGGGAATAGGGCAGAGGGAGAAGCAGACCCCCTGCTGAGCAGGGAGCCCGATGTGGGACTCGATCCCGGGACTCCAGGATCATGACCTGAGCCGAAGGCAGTCGCTTAACCAACTGAGCCACCCAGGCGCCCTAATTCTTTTTACTCCCCACCCAAGGTCCTGGCAATTTGTGATACTCTTGCCTACTCCCTAAGCAGAGCCACCTGGATTACCTGCACGTGCATTTCCTTTTTAAAAATTAAATTAAATTAAATTAAATTAAATTAAATTAAATTAAATTGTTTTTTAAATGACCTCTACCCCCAACATGGGGCTCGTACTCATAACCCTGAGATCAAGAGTCACATGCTCTACTGACTGAGCCAGCCAGGCGCCCCTGTTTCTCATGGGCAGCATGGAACAGGAGACTTGGGGTTCAGCTCTGCCAGTAACTCCACTGTGACTTGGGCAAACCACTTAAACTCTTTCCATCTGGTCAAGAACGAGCTGTCTCCTCAAGAACGAGCAACATCTGAGAGAAACATGCCAGTGTGGAAAGTGGACACCCAGAGCCTAGGAGGTGCAAAGGCTCTCAGACCCTGGGTCATGTGGCTATGGAGTGTCCCTGTCCTGAGTTCAACACCAAAGTGGCCCTGAGCCCACCTGCTCCACCCCACCATCTGCCCCTTTGTGAGCCTGCTCCAAACTACACTGTGTTCAAAACTCCTTATGGAGCTTCTAGGAGTTAGTTGGCTTTTAAAGAAAATGTGAAGCCAGTAGAAGAGCCCCCCTCTGGTTTTGGACAATGTGTACGTCTGTATTTCCTTGCTCTCTTGCAGGACTTCTTGTTTCTGCAGAAATTCTTCCCCCACCGCATTAGCTCTGGAAGTCGCTGGGCACCCATGCAAATCTGCCAGTTACTGCATCACATCCTTGCTTTGTTCTCTTCTCTTTCTTCTCTAGAGACATCTCCACTGAGTTGCTGGTGTATCCTCCTGGCACAGTGGACACTTCTGATGGGCTGAGCTGCTACATCTGCTGGGCATGGCTATCTTCTTCAGGTGTCAAGTCGTGGAGATGGGGGGTCCCACTCTCACTTTATTGGACAAACCTTGGAACATTGCATCTCTACAACTGGAACGTCCCATTTCTACAAAGCATCACATTTTTTAAGGAGCAAAATGTTCCTTAATATTATCTTATGGAGTCACAACATCCTCATGGAAGTTTTATTCCGATGTTGCAGACCAAGATCCTAACCCTGTCAAATGTGATCTTCAGACCAGTGGCATTGGCATTGCCTGAGAGCTGGGTAGACATGCAGCATCTCAGGCCCTGCTGTATCATGATATGCTGTTTAAGAGGATTCCCAGGTGGGGCGCCTGGGTGGCTCAGATGGTTAAGCGTCTGCCTTCGGCTCAGGTCATGATCCCAGCGTCCTGGGATCGAGTCCCACATCGGGCTCCCTGCTCCTTGGGAGCCTGCTTCTCCCTCTGCCTCTCTCTCTGTCTCTCATGAATAAATAAATAAAATCTTTAAAAAAAAAAAGAGGATTCCCAGGTGATGTGTGTGCACATCAAAGTGTGGAAGCACTGGATTAACATTCAGAAAGGTGCAGTGACTTTCCAAGAATTTCAGGGTAACATGCTGGCTCAGCTGGGACAAGAACGGAGGCTCTGAGACTCCCAGAGAAATGCTTTTCTTGCAAGAATGCTTCATTCTCTGCTTGGGGGGCATTCCTACCTTTTAAGATCAGCTCCTGGGTCACCTCTACATTCTTACCTAGAGGGCCCAGGAATTAGGCACCCCACTTTTGCTCCTGAAGCCCTTAATGTGCTCAGCTGTCACTGAGTGGAGAAAACTGAATCACCAAGCATCTTCTTGGGGCATCATGGGATTTGTCTGAAAGAGCTGTATCACTTGGAATGGGCATATCTGTGCGATGGGGAAACAAAGGGAGCAAACTGCTGTGCAAAAGGAGGAATTTATGTTGATCCTGGGAATGAGGAAGACCAAGGTGAGTAGAGAAATTAGAAGGAGAAAAAAGGAGAATGTATCAGAACCTCTTGCGAGAGGTGCTGCAGTAAGTTTCTAAATTCTTGGTGGAAGTGGATTGCTTTTTGTTTTTGTTCCGATTTTGGTGGATAGTGGTGAATGGGCTGTGCTTTGCACAAAGTGGATGCCTAGGGCAACACAATGAAGCCAGGAACTGACCTGTGCAGGAGGGGCAAGAGGCCTCAGCAGGACCTGGACTACACAGTGACTGGGCCAGTTTCTCTCATTCTCAGAATCCCTGGGACCCAATCCAGTGCTCCCCAAATGCTTCTTGTATGAATGAATGAGAGCTGAAGAAATCCATCAGTATTATCTAATCCAATTCCCTCTTTTTTGTTTTGGCTTATGCATTGTTGATTTTTTAATTTTAATTTTAATTAATTAATTAAATTTATTTATTAGTGAGTAAAGCGATAGAAGTTTATTAAGTGAAGATACAGAAAAAGCTCTCAAGATTGAGAGGGGTCCTGACAGGGTTGCCCTGATTTTTAATTTTTAAAATTATCCAATACATTAAATATCCCAACATGAAAACATAAATGTACAATTTAAAAAATAATAATAAAGTGAACACCAGTATATCCACCATCCAAGTGAAAAAACAGAATATCAAAGTACCTTCTAAGTCTTCCTTGTGCCCCTCCCCAACCATTTCCTTTTCCTATCCCCCACTCACCCTATTCACAGGTGGATAGCTGCGCCTATTTTGAGCTTGATATAAATAGAGTGATACTGTATGTGTTATATTGCTTCATTAGCTCAGCATTTTATTTATGAGATTCATCCATGCTAATGAGTGTAGCTGTAATGTCTTCATTCTCACTATGTTATATTCTATTGTATAATTATATCTTGATTCAGTTTAGCCATTACACTGTCAATGGATATTTGGGTTGCTTTGAGAATTTAGTACTAATATGTACAGTGCTGCAGTGACCAGTCCTGCCCATATCTCCTGATGCACTAGGCCACATTCCATCTGTGGAGTTGTTCAGCCACAGAGGATGCCCACACTCAAGTTTACTAGATAAGCGGAACTCTTTTCCAGAGGGATTAAGTTACCTTAGACTTCCACCAGTCCTGTAGAAGAGTTCCCAGAGCTACAAAATCTTTGCCAACACTTGATATTGTCAGACTTAAATTTCTGATCAGCTGGTGAGTATAAAAATGGCACCTCACTACATTTTTAATTTTAATTTCCCTGACTATTAATGAGATCATGCACCTTTTCCTGTGTTTATTGGTCATTTGGATTTTCTGTTTTGTGAAGAGATTATTCAAGTCTTTTACTTGTTTTTAAACAATGTTGTGTCTATTTCTTATAGATTTCAGAATGTCTTTATATATAATTTTAGATAAAAGTCTAAAGCTATGTGTGTTGAAAACGTCTTCTCTCAATTTTTGAATTTTCTCTTTTTGTCTTTATGGGTCTTTCAGTGAGAAGTTTTTCATTTTAATGTATTTGGATTTGCCAATGCTTTTCTTAAAGATTAATGATCTTTGTGTCTTATTTAAGACATGAGCTATGCATTATCAACGATAGCCAAACCATGGAAAGAGCCCACATGTCCATCAACTGATGAATGGATAAACAAGAAATGGCATATATATAATGGAATATTACTCAGCCATCAAAAAGAGTGAAATCTTGCCATTTGCAATGATGTGGATGGAGCTAGAGTGTATGTGAAGACATAGCAAGAAGGCAGAAAAAGACCTCTCACTAGCAAAGGAATCGGCTGGCGCCTTGATCTTGGACTTCTAACCTCCAGAACTGTGGGAAATTAATTTCTGTTGTTTAAGCCACCCAGTCTGTGGTACTTTGTTCTGGTGGCCCAAGCAGAATAATACAATATCCTTCCCTACCAGGAGAAAATGTCCTCCTATATTAACTTTTTAAGGTTTTATAGTTTTTTCTTTCATGTTTACATCTTTAATCCACCTGGAAATAATGTTTTTGTAAGGTGTGAAGTGTGTGGTTAAATATTTTTCATATAGCTAATCAGTAGATTCAGCAGTTGTTGAAAATGTTTTCCTTTTCTCACTGAACTGCAATGCCAACTGGGTCATAAAACAAATTCCAACCACAAGTGTGTTTGTTTACGGGCTCTATCTTTGGTCCTTTGATCTATGATTCTCCATGTAAAATTACTTGGTCTTAACCTACCAAAGTTGTAAAATAATTACTGATACCTGGTATGGTGAGACCCCACATTCATATTTCTAAATAAATATTAGAGCTAGTTTTTCAATCACAGAAAAATATTGTGAGGATTTTTTAATAATTATATTAAATCCTTAAATCAGTTTGGGGAGAACTGACATCTTTTGCTATTTACTTAGTCTTCTAAAGCATGAACATGACATATTTCTATACCTACTTAGGAGTTCTTTAATATCTTTTAATAAAGTTTTGTAATTTTCTCTATAAAGTTTTGGCAAATTTTTCTCTATAAAAGTTCCTGTCCTTTTTTATGAGATTTATACCTCAATACTTCATATTTATTGATGCCATAATAAAAGGAATCTTTTTAAAATTACATTTTATGTCTGTTGCTGAGATACAGCAATGCAATGGAATTGTGTGTTATCAACTTTTCATTCAGCAAAGTTACTAAATCATCTTGCTAACTTTAATATTTCATGTATGGACTGTCTTCGGTTTCTGACATTTGTACATCTACATTTGTAGATTCATTTGGGTTTTTTCCCCACATCCTCTGTAAGCAATGACGCCTTTGTTTCTTCTTTTCTAATCCTTATGCCATTTATTTCTTGTTCTTATTATGCAGATTAGTGTCTCTCATACCAGGTAGAAGTGGTGATAGAGTAGGCATATTTTTCTTATTTCCTAATTTCTAAGAGATTACTTTCAGTATTTCCTCATCAATAATGGTAGTTGGTATAAGTTTTTGTAGCTATATTTTCAAGTTAAAAAAATTTTAATAACCTTTTTAATGAGTTTTTTTTCTCTCAGAAATTTTTAATGCAGTGCGATATACATGTGGAACAGGCTTATATCATAAATACAGGAATTTCTATACTTTGAACCTCTCTTTATGACCAGCAGCCAGATCAAGAGACAGAGTATTACTAGTCCCTGAGAGGCTCCTTTCCATCTTATAAGTCACCCCAAAGAGGAAACCCTCTTCTGACCCCTGATGCCATAGCCTGGTTTTACCTGTTTTTTGGTCCCCATTTAAGTGGAATCATATAACATGCTGTCTTTGTTTCTGGCTTCTTTTGCACAACATTGTTTGTGGAATTTATCCACATTATTCTGTATACTCAATAGATGATTCATTCTCATTGCTGCAGTGTATTCCATTGTATGACTATACCAGAATCTACCTATTCTACTACTGATTGGCACTTGGGTGGTTTCCGGTAGTCTATTATGAACACTGCTATGAATATTCCAATACGTGTTTTTTATGAAATATACATTTGTGTTGGATTCGTATCTCAGAGTAGAGTTGATAAACCATAGAATATGTGCATGTTCCATCCCAGCAGAAGATGTCAAACAATTTTCCAAAGAGTTTGCAATGGTTTACACTCCCACCAGCAGAGTGGAGAGTCTCACCATAAAAATTGAATTTTATCAGTTTGCTTGTATTCATTGAGATGATCATGTGATTGTCTGATTTTTTTCCCATTAATCTGTTCATGTGGTGAATTACACTTATATTTTTTCCAATGAAAAAGCAACCTGTTATTACTGGGATAAATCCAACTGCGTTGAGATGTACAAATTGCTTTGTACGGTGCTTGACTGAGCATGATGCTATTTGTTTACAGTTTTTATCTCTGTCTTCACTGGTGGGGGTTGGGTTCTATTTTCCTTTGGGAATGATCCTAGCCTCCTGAAGGGTTACGAATGCTAAGATAAACCCTTGAAAGCCTCCATCTCTAACAATCTTTGATTCCCAGATTCTTCCATATTGTTCAGAAAACTGCAGATTCGATTTTCCACCTGTTAACATGACAGGTGCTTAGGCCATGCATTCCCTAGCCAGAAGAATGAAGTTCTGCTCTGCCATTAATTCTCCCAGGAATCCTTTGTGATGTATGCTTGTCTGCTAAAGCCCCTAAATTAGTTGAGATCTCACACAGTTGCAAGGAATAAATGGAAAGCAAGATTGTAGGGGCGGAGGAAGAAAGCGTCTGCATTTATAAACCTGAGACCCAACCAACTTTGCTGGCACCGGATGTCTCTAAAATGCTTCTAGCTTGCTGTGTGGAGCTTCTCTCCTGTTCTCCTGCCCCCGCCCTCTCTGGGGCTGATACACAATGGAGAGGTCCTGGACCACAAGGCCCAAACTCTGACACCCCCCTTCGTAACTAACCACAGTGCTCCCACACAGGAAATTAGTGAAAATAAGAATTTATACCTTCTGAACCAAGGAAGTACAGACATTTTTCAGTGTTTCATCTTTGAGAGAATTTCTTCCACAAAAGCTTCCAGAACAGCACCCCTGAGAGTTGGACAGGAAATAGGATATTTTCATGGTCTTGAAGAATCTCCCCACAAATGGCTATTAATAATGAAGAAAAAAAGAACAGCTTTACTACTAGCAGGCATCTTAATCAAGTGAACAAGGTTATACCACCGAAACTGGGACTGGCTGACATCATTTCTGTGGTGTTTTTGCCAAAAATCTCCAACCTGACCTAATCATAAGGAAACATCAGAACATCAGACAAACCCAAATTGAGGGACCTTCTGAAAAATAACTGGCCTGTGTTATTTTAAAAATGTTAGTGTCTTGGGACACCAGGGTGGCTCAGTCGGTTAAGCTTCTGCCTTCAGCTCAGGTTGTGATCTCAGGGTCCGGGGATCAAGTCCCAACATCGGGCTCTCTGCTCAGCGAGGAGTCTGCTTCTCCCTCTCCCTCTCCTTCTGTGCTCTCTCTCTGTTCCTCTGTCTCACCCTCAAGCTCTCTCTCAAATAAATAAAACCTTTTTAAAAATGTCAGTGTCTTGAAAAACAATGAGAAGCAGAGGCACAGTTTCAGATCAAAGCCAAGTTAAAGTACTAGACAGTTAAATGCAAGGCGTGGCCCTGGATTAGATCCTGAACTAGGAAAAAGGTACTATAAAGGACATTACTGAGACAGTTGGTGAAATTGTAAAATAGACTTCTTAGAGAGCATTACCGTGAAATGCTAAATTTCTTGGTCTTGATAATAGTACCATGGTGACATAAGAGAATGTCCCTCTTTTCAGGAAATTCATGCTGAAGGGTTTAGGGATGAAAAAACATGATACCTACAATTTTTTTCCAATGATTCAAAAAAAATTATGTATATATCACATACAGAGAGAGAAAATTATCGATAAAGTGGGTATGTCAAAATGTTAACACTTGGTGAATCTGGGAGAAGAATATACCAGAGTTCTTTGTAGATTCTCATAATTTTTCTTTTCTGCATGTGATTTCAAAATAATAACTTAAAAAAAAAAAAGACTTCCATGTCTAGCAAAGAGGAAACCACAAAGGTAAAATGATAAGGGTTGCCTCGGTGGTTAGGAATAGAACCTGTAGTTACTAACACATATTTGGTACTAGATCTCTGGAGAAGAAAGTGCTTCTTTTTTTAACAGCCCCCTTGAGACAGAGATCACTACCCATCTTGTACAGATGAGAATGATGAGGTATGGGGGTGAAGTAAAACACCCAGGGTCACCCAGCAAGTAAACAACAGGGCTGGGATTTCACCCAGGTCTGGGTGACTCCAAAGCTCTCGGGTGCCATAAATTCTCTGGGTTTTGACGCCGATAAAGACTGACCAGAAGAGAAGGTGGCATTTCTGTCCCCTTCATTGTGAGTGGTTGGATCTGAATTCATCCTGTGCTTTCTGAGACCTACCTCATGCCAGGCACTGCCTTGGATGTATTGGGTGGAGACCCAAAAAGAGCAAGATATGAGTAGAGTCTGGTGGGGAAGACAGCCCAAAGAACATGAGGGTGAAAGTGAACAAGATCTATCATGAGAACAAGGATTCTGGCAGCCCAGATGAGAAAGACTTAAGAGATGATAAATTGTGAGGAAGTGACAGGGAAATGTATGAGGGAACTAATGGAAGACAAGGACTATTTTAGTACAGTCTTTTTATGCAAACCCATCTTGATATTCAACTCCCCATCTTTGATAAGTCATTCTCTAGTACAAGGTGAGCACCTTCATCAAAAGGAAATTTATCCCCCTGCCTTTAGACAAATGGGGAAGGGCAGAGAACTCTTCCTGCATTGGTCAATTCTCAATTGCCTTTAGTTCAAAATGATCCTTATGCCAAAGTGGCATATTTTGGGGTGGTCCCTCCTTGAAGTCCAAACCTCCTTTCCTTTGTTAAAATGGCATATAAACACTGAAGTCTAACCACTTTTTTTGAGTTTCACTCCTTTTCTGGGAATTCCCATGCATGTAAATATTAATAAAAATTATGTACCTTTTCTTTTGTTAATCTGTCTTTTGTTAGTTTAATTCACAGACACCACCCCCACCAGGTTCAGAACCTAAGAGGGTAGAGGAAAGTTTTTTCTCCCCAGTATCTGCTTCATAAATCAGATTTACTTTATCAACTTGGACTTCCCTTGTATATCACTTTGTGTCGGGCAGGTTCTTTTTGTTCTGCAAATCATTGGGAGAGAATTCTAAGTGTGGTTTAGTAAATTCATCTACAATGTAATCATTAAATCATTTACAAAATGGAAACTTCTCTGCTTGGAATTTGCCATTGATAGCCATTGTCTATTTCCTTAAAAACTTATTGAGAAAAGGTGAAAGATTTATACAATCTGAAGAGAAATTAGTTAAACCAGAATGGCTCAAATTAACAACTCAGGAAATAGCAGATGTTGGTGAGGATGCAGAGAAAGGGGAACCCTCTTACACTGTTGGTGGGAAAGCAAACTGGTGCAGCCACTCTGGAAATCAGTATGGAGGTTCCTCAAGAGGTTAAAAATAGAGATACCCTATGACCCAGCAATTACTATTAGGTATTTATTCAAAGGATACAAACAAACATAGTGATCCAAAGGGGCCCATGCATCCCAGGCAGCAATGTCCACAATAACCAAAATATGGAAAGAGTCCAGACGTCCATCAGCAGATGAATGGATAAAGAAGGTGTGGTATATACATACAGAATGGAATATTACTCCGCTATCAAAAAGAATGAAATCTTGCCATTTGAAACGATGTGGATGGAACTAGAGGGTATTTTTTTAAAGATTTTATTATTTATTTATTTATTTATTTATTTATTTATTTATTTGAGAGAGAGAGACTGAGCGGGGAAGGGGCAGAGGGAAAGGGAGAAACAGATTCCCTGCAGGGCAGGGAACCTGATGCAGGACTCGATCCCAGGACACTGGGGTCACTACCTGAGCCGAAGGCAGACACTTAACTGACCGAGCCACCCAGGCTCCCGGGACTAGAGGGTATTATGCTAAGTGAAATAAGTCAGTCAGAGAAAGACAAATACCATATGATTTCATTCATATGTGGAATTTAAGAAACAAAATAGATGAACATAGGGGAAGGGAAGGAAAAATAAAGATGAAAATTGAGAGGGAGGCAAACCATAAGAGATGCTGAACTCTATGAAACAAACTGAGGGTTGCTGGAGGCGAGTGGGGGGGGGGAGGGATAATTGGGCAATGGGCATTAAGGAGGGCACTTGATGTAATGAGCACTGGGTGTTATATGCAACTGATGAGCAACTAAATTCTACCTTTGAAACTAATAAAAAACTAAATTTAAAAAAATATTTTAAAAAAGTATGAGAAGACAATATACCATTGTTAAAAAAAACTTTAAAAATAAAGAGATCTAATATCTGACTGTTTTCATTTCTGCCTGTTTCATTCTGGAATGTGATCACACAGATCCAGGTCTTGGCAAAATCATCGTTACACATGCCACGTTAATTTGCTTTTCTGATCATAAAGATTTTTCTGGGTTTCCGCATAGTTTTCATAATGATTTTTCCCTTTCATTATTCATCATTCTTCAAAGAGTCATTGCTAAGCTCCTTAAGTGGAAACTCCTATAATTTCACCTTTTTACTCATCGAATGACCAGAACTATGCTGGGCATATGCTAGGTCCTCAGTAAGTGTTTGTAGCTTTGAGAGAAAAAAAAAGGATGTTGGTAAAAGATCAATTCCAGGAATAAAGGACCATCGAAAGGCTGAGAGATTTAAACAGTTCTTCTTGCATACAATATAGCACACCCTTCCCGAACATGCAATTAAAAATACAAATATTATACTATTAGCTGGTACTATTAACTGCACATTTCTCCATGTTCAACCCTTCAAAGCAATATTGTGGTTGTACCTTTGATTGCATGCAGGCAGTGTTCCTGACTACTCTTACACAGGAAATAAATATTTAGTCGTAAGAAAAATCTGTTTATTGAAACTTTTTTTTGCAATCTATGTGAAGAACTAAATTATATGTATATATACACATATAATAAACATAATTACTATAATTGATATAATATATAATTACAAACTACAAATACATATTAAATTATATATAAACCATAAATATATATTAAAATATGTGATTAAATTATACATGAATTATATAGATGGGAAAATATTTTTCTGATAAACTGGCTTTATTATTAATAACACATGCTTTTATTAAACTCATACTTCTGTCTACCACTTTTTGTTAAGCAAATGTTTTGTTTCCTGAAAATTATTGGTGGACTTACAGTTGGAAAATGTAGAAAACCCTAAAAGATTCCCCCTAGTTTTATCCACAACTCTTTGTAATGTGATCATATGAGAATTTTAAAAATATAGTGTGACACAGAAAGAACCATAGGCCGTGCTTCAGAAAACCTGAGTATAGGATCTGGCTCTTCTACTGACTCACTGTGTGTTTTGGGGTGAGTTACTTCACCTCTTTGCACTTAAGTATTCCCATTTATAAAGATAGAGTTCAGTTAGATGGCCTGAGGTCATTTTCTGCCTAATGCTCTATGACAAGTGTCTGTGATAGCAATAATTTACACATTTACACTTAGAGTTGATTTAAACATAGTCTTTTCTTTTTATTTTGGGAGAAAGGAGGTAGAATGTGCCATTTATTGCTGGCCACATGGAGAATTGACCTCCTGTTGCAACATAGCTGCCTCAGAGGAGGTCTTTATCAGAGCTTAAGCAAGAGAGGGTTGTTCAGACAGGGGAGGTGCAGCTGCTTCTGTCAGCAAAGGAGGCTCAAGGAGAACTAGCCATCCAAGTTTCTCAGAAGTTTGGGGAGATAACTCACACTGTGGTATTCTTGTAGGGTCTTGCCTCCCATCTGTCCTATTTTTAAAGGCACTCTGACTCTGCACTGATGCACATCCAGGAACTGCATGATCATGCGAGCCTCTCTAGGACAGGGGCTCAAGTCAGGTCTCTTCACCAGATAGACTTGCCTGGGTGCACAAATCAAAGAAGAAATCTGTGGTGTGGCTGCTTATCAGTTCATTCTTGTGACTCCATGACAAAATCACTTGGCTGGAGATATTGGCCCAAGGTGTGATCTCCCCATCTGTGATTGACATGCCCACCCCACAGTCTGTCATAATGACTACAGTAGTTAGCTGCCCTGCACCCCAGCCTCTCTTCCTGTCCACACGGAGCACAGTGCAGTGAGCCCATTTCAACTGCAGTCGATCCCTAGCGCAGCACTTTTTAAAGAGTTTGGAGCTTCCTTCATCAATTTATTTTTCATTCAGAGGTGAAGGAAGACCTTCTGGACCCTTGGAGGGACATGGTGGAGTTGGATTTATATGGGATGTCCCTGATAGATCCAATCCACCATTTCTGTGCTCTGGTGAACTTAAATTCTTTCTTCTATCTTTGCTAAGAGATTTTTTTCTTTTTTTTGGCCATTCAGTGTCACTTAGGAGGCTCCAACAATGAGTCCAGGTTTGGATTAGCCAGTTCAGCAAAGTGTTAGCCATTGTTTGGCCACCAAGCTGATCTCTGATGAAAGTAGACATATCAATGAATCCATCGAAATCCCAAGTTTCATTCTCCCTCCTTGACTCAGCAGCCATTTCCACACATTCTCCAGACTTTTCATAATTAAAAAAAATTTCTGTATGTCCTTCAGAGTACCACACTATTTTCTATATTCTGAGTTCTTATTTCACCCTCATGGTTAGGATGAATTCAGACTCTGGAGAAGTGGAGCCTGAAGGGAGGTTTTCACTAAGATGTATGGGGTGTGGGGATTCATCCAGGTCCTTCAAGTCCTCAGAATCTGCAAATAACATCATTCCTGTTGTCAGGACCCTGCTTTTTAAAAAGCACAGTGCTAATAGGTATTTACCCGAAGGATACAAAAATATTGATTCTAAGGGATATGTGCACCCAGATGTTTATAGCAGCATTATCAACAATAGCCAAACTATGGAGAGAGCCCAAATGTCCATCGAGTGATGAATGGATAAAGAAGATGTGTTACACACACACACACACACACACAGGAATTTTACTCAGCCATCAAAAAGAATGAAATCTTGCCATTTACAATGATGTGGATGGAGCTAGAGTGTATTATGCTAAGTGAAATAAGTCAGAGAAAGAGAAATACTGAATGATTTAGGAAACAAAACAGATGAACATATGGGAGGAGGAGGAAAAGAGAGGAGTGAAGGAGAGGCAAACCATAGGAGACTCTTAACAATAGAGAACAAACTGAGGGTTGATGGAGGGACATGGGTGGGGGATGGGCTAAATGGGTGATGGGCATTAAGGAGGGCACTTGTGATGAGCACTAGGTGTTCTATGTAAGTGATGAATCACTAAATTCTACTCCTGAAACCGATATTATACTATATGTTAGCTAACTAGAATTTAAATAACAATTTAGAAGAGAAGGATAAAAATTAAAAGCACAGTGCTCTGTATTTCACAAAGAGACCCAGAGAAATGATACATGCAGTTGTTGTTATGATTCAGAAACCCACAGAATCTGTTTCTGAGTGAGGTCCTCTATACCTCTGCCAATGGTTTTCAACCAGATGGTGCTACTCCTTGAAGAGGCATTTGGAAATGTTGATGGTAGTCGTGTTGTCAGAATAGCTGAGGGTTGTGTGGTGTCTCCGAGGAGTCTCTTGATTAGATGGAGGCCCCCCAAAAGTGGGGCATCCTGATTGAGTGGGGGCCAGTGGCAGGGGTGGTAAAAGAATTCACCTGAGGCAGAACAAAGGAGATAGAAGTTTATTGAATACGCAGCAAGGGAGTGGAGAGCAGGACAGTAGAGGAGAGGCTGTCTGCAACAAGGTAGAGGGTGGGGGTTGTTTTTAAAGGGGGAAAGATGAGGAGGTGTGACAACATATGGAATTCTCCCATTTTTGGTAACTGTGCTTAGTTGTAAGTAGCCCATTGGTCAGTTAGGGCTTATGGATATTTTGAGGTGGGTTGCCTGATGGGTCATTTCCACATTCAGCCAGTTTGCCTGAAAGCAGGCTCCACAGGTTGTGATTGGTATTTAGTGCCCCAAGGCAAAAGATGTTACACATCCTGTGAAATCGGGACTCAGGGATGAATTAGGGCACTTGTGGGCATCTCTCAGGAACTGATGGACAATCTCTTTTTTGGACACCACCATGAGAATTGCAGAACCCCTTTCTAGCCATGGTCATTCTCCTCAAGATGCAAAATCTCAGGTGACCAAGTCTGATTGGTTTTCCTGGGCTCAACCTTGGGCAAAGATTTAGAGCTAAGGCACCACAATTAACAGTCTCTTTGTTCCCCCAAAGGAAAAAGAGGTTTTTCACATTAAGAGAAGAAAAATGGACACTGGGTGGGTGGGCACAGAAACAACAATGTCAGCAAACAAAACAGATGCCCACCATAGTACTGTCAGCCAGATAATCTTGATCAGATCACTTCTTGGTCAGGGTATTGATCAGAATTCTTTTAATTATAAGAGACAGAAACTCAGCTGAAGCCAGTTAAATGTGCTAGCCTGAAACTGTGAGATCCACCACCACCTTAGTCTATTTCCATCCATTGCACTGGGCACGTAACGGGCCCTTTCTATCTGGAAGCTGGTGACATTTACTTCTGGGAGATTTTCTTGAATTATGTCTTTGCTAATTCCTTCTCCTTTGTTTCCTCTGTGCTGTTTGTGGAACTTCTATAACTTGGACACTGGGTGCTAGTAGTGGTTCTTGAGTTGTTTTCTCTCTGTTTTTCCATATGTTGTCTTTCTGCTGTCCTTCACAGGAGAATCCTTAACTTCACTTTCTAAACCTTCTGTTGATCTTTAAAATCTGGTAGCATGCTTCTAATGTCCAGAACCACTTTTGTACTATAAATATTCCTTTTGGTAGCATTCAATTCTCATTTTATGGATGTCATGTCTTCTTATTTTCTCTGAGGCATTTATATTTTTGAAATTCTCTTATCTCTGCATAGCCTCTGTTTCCTCGAAACCTTTGTTTCCTGTCAGTGTGTTTGGTCTCTGTCTTTTATATTGGAGCTTTCCTCTCATGTGTAGTGGTTCTTAGTAGTCTATCTGTTGGCAGCTCTGAGTACTTGGGACAGTTTGTCAGCTGTGAACTTCACCAAGTATTGCCTGTTTGGACTTTTGGGTGGGGGAACCACAATGCCCGTGGCCTTGAGTGTTTCCTCATGGACCCATCAGACCTTACTGAAGAAATTCTTCCTGTCTCCACCTGGTAAGGGACACAGGCCAGAGGTCCTTAGCTGGGTGTGCATATGGTCACTTAATGCTCTCTCCAGAGAATGTCAGTCTACTGTAGGGGTGAACGAAGGGCAGCCACCTGCTGCACAAATAGAGAAGAGGACCTAGGGATGAGGCTGCTTATTAAATAGCCCTTTCCACCAATTTCCCTCATTTAAACTATCCCCTCATCCACTTGAAGACATCATTCTAGAGACACACAGACACAGCAGACTGGACCCACCTGTTCTAAACATCCTCGTTACAGGTACTGCTCGTTCACACTATCACAGTTAACATCAAACATTTGTATAATTAGCTTTTTGCCCATCACCCACCACATCTGACCTTACAGGACAGAAGCCCTGTCTATGTCATCCCCCACTGTATCCTCACCACCCAGCACAGAGACTCTCATGTGGTAAGCAGTTGTTATTTAGAGGATTAATGAAAAGAATGAATGCATGAATGAAGTCACTACTTCTAGAACTAAAACAGCTTGAAAATTTTAAATGCCAGTTCTTCAAAGTTTTCTCATCATTTCAAAAATCTAAGGATACAGTCTTAAGGCACCCCATTATGCCAGTATAATTTAAATATTTAAAATATTCATTCATCAATAGGAAATACTTGGGGATATCTACTGTGGGGGCCAAGGGCAGGCCACCCCAAAAGGCCTACTGTTTATTTTGATTTGAATGAATGTTACTTATGAAACAGCCAGTGCAAGAAGAAAAGTGTGACCTCCTTTTGTCTTCAGAAAGCAGAAATAATCTTCCACGTGAAAGGTACTCTCCCTGTACCAGGAGGTGGAGACATCCTTATCACCAGAGATAGGGCCTTCATAGCTAAGAAGGCTATATAAACAAACTTTGTTACTTTCACTAATTTACTACCACAGGCCCAAATCCTGTTTAGAATTCTTTGCTAATTGAAGCTCCCAAACATAAATTTTCTTTGTCTTGTCAATTCCTCACAGACTTATGTCTTTGTCTAAAATGTATAAAAACTGCATGGGGTGGGGGTCCCAATTTCATGATTAGGCCTGTGTGTTCACATAATTAAACCTTGTTTTTTCTCTCCTGTTAATCTGTCTTGTGTTAATTTAATTTTTAGACCAGCTAGAAGAATTTTGAAAGATAAAGAAAAATTTTTCATTCCCAACAGAACCCATCCCCAAAGTCCCAGCAATTATCTATTATAGCATATCCTACCAAACCATATGACGTTGTTGGACAGGATAGGTCCCCTAAGTTGTAAAAAGTCAGGCAAAAACTCACTACGTAAAGCATGTATACTCATATCATAGAAGTTGTTAGTGCAATCTCCATCTCAAACCACAAAATATTTAGGCATGTGGAAATGGAAAGTCTTGTTCCTTAAAATTATAAAATGCCTAAATACCCAAACCAGAAACATTGGTATGCTTCCTAAGAACGCTCTGAACTCTGCAGTGTTCATTAGTGGTCAGAGAAGTTGTGTTGAACCAGCTATGGGACTGAGCTGGAGCAATTTCTTTGGAGGGATTGGTGGTGATTTGATATAATGGTGCATTTCAGTAGTCATCTGTTTCTAAAATATGTAACCCAGTACTTGGAGACTCAGCACTACTCTTTCCTAGTCTTGCTTGTTTATTTACACCATTAACTATGGTGTTGTTTTGTGGTTTTCGTGGTATATTAAGGTCCTCCAGAAAAACAGAATTAATTAAATGTATGTATACATAGAAAGAGAGAGATTTATATTAAGGAATTGGCTATCATGATTGTGGAGGCTTGGCAACTCCAGAACTTGCAGGGTCCGCTGGCAGGCTGGAGACCCAGGGAAGTTGCAATTCAAGTTCACAGGTGGTTTGCTGTCAGAATTCCCTCTCCTTCTGAGGAGGTCAGTTTTTTTCTATTAAAACCTTCAACTGATTGGATGAAGTCCACCCACATTATGGACAGTAAATCTACTCAAAGCCCACAGATTTAAATGTTAATGTCATCTAAAAAATACCTTCACAGAAGCATCTAAAATGTTTGACCAAGTATCTGGATACTGTCACCTGGCCAAGTTGACACATAAAATTAACTATTGCATACGGTTATTATTAAACTGTTAATAGGATTTTTCTAAGTTTTGGAGCCTAGATGAAGAAGAAGGCAATCGGTTTCAATTAAGATCCTCCCCAAAGCTTTGAGAAGTGTGTCAATGATAGAAGTAACAAATGCTATCAAAAATACATTTTGAAATATGTTTGCCCAGAGGGTCTTCCTTCCAGGATTCATTGAATGTATTTGTATAGCAGGAGGTGGACTCGAGAGGCTATTGATTCTGGAGGCTGTATGTGACTTTGGCTGTGTAGATGGTTTCCACTGCCTTCCAGAATGCTGGGGCCTCCCTGGATGGCCAAAAGTGAGAAACCAAGGCTTCTCTTTAGCCAAATCACTGTCTTCTGTCTTTAGAGCTAGGGTAGAGGAGCTTGAATAAAGGCCGCCCAAAGATATCAAGTCCTAATCCCTGGAATTTGCAAATGCAAACTTAACTTGGAAAAAGGAACTTTGCAGATGTGATTAAGTCAAGGATCTTGAGATGGGAAGATTAATGCGGATTACCCGGGTGACCCTCAATGTAATCACCAGAGTCCTTATAACGTAGAAGCAGAGAGAGAACTCAGGTAGCACACAGAGGAGAAGATGGTGTGAAGGTGGAGGGAGAAACTGGAGTGATGTAACCACAAATTTAGGATTGCTGTGTGGCCACGAGGAGCTGCACTGGGGCAAGCAAGGACTCTCCTTTAGAGCCCTGGAGAACTCAGTTCTGCTGGATTTCAGTTTTCTGGACTCCAACTGTAAGAGAATACATTTTCGCCAAGTTGATGGTAATTTGTTCTACAGCAGGCTCAGAAAACTGCTACAGGGGGTGAGGGCAGACAGGTGCCCAGTCCTACAGGGCCCATGCCAGCCCCATGCAATGGCCTAGGAATCACGGCAAGGGGCTTGTCCTTCAGGTCTGGCTGTTCAAGGACCCTTCAACAATTTCTCCAATTCTTCAGCTAACCCCATGTCCTCATCTTGCCTTGTACTCCATTCAATGATTTATGGGGAGGTTGCCATGCACTGGCACCATGCCAAGTACGAGGAGCGATGGATAAAAGGATCTCAAGGAACTCCCAATAAAGACTCCTTGGGGTATAGATCGGCCCCAGAAGCACCTCTGCTGACTGGGTTTGCCTCTGCCCAAGTCAAATTGCTTGGTAAAACTAGGCCTCTACCAAGTGGCCCAGCTTTGTGGAGTTCAGGAAAGGCGGTGGACAGAAACCACAGACCATTCCCCCTGCCTCTCCTCGGCCTCCACTCAGTTGCCATAACGGCACTCTTTCAGTGCCAGGTGCTGTGCTGTCTCATTCTGGCCCAACCTGGAACCTGGGCTGGGGGAAATTCCACCTTAGTCCCTCGAGACTGCTTGGCCTGGCTGGAAAAGGGTACATGGCTCCTTCCCCCCACTAAGGGCGAAACAGGTATCATAGTTTTTGCCATTGTGATGTGAGTCAGCTGTACCTGTGGGCCTGAGTTTCACCATCTATGAGCCATTGATCTTTGCTTATAGGTACAAAACTCGCCTAAGGTATCCGGGGTTTTCCCCAGACTGCGTCAGAGCATGAATGATGTTGGTGAGGGGAGTTACCCAGGTATGAAATCAGGCACCGGCAGATATTTCTAAGAGATGAAATTTGTGAGGCAAAAAGATTGAATTCATGGGTCATGAAGCAAAATTTAGAGGACTGCGTAGCCATTTTGAATTGTATCCAAATTGAAATATAACAGTGACATGGACGTCATCCACACTGGGAGCTCTTAATTTCCTCCATGTTTCTGAAAGGAACTTCCACATATGTCTACGAGGGGGAGCAGTCACGGGAAGAACAGCTCTGGTTCCTCTTCGTCTCTCTCTTACTGCTCCTCATTGGAGTTGTGCCCCATCTCTCTGTTGTCTTCTTGAGATGGTCTGCACTCCACAGTAAAGGTGCTTGTGGTAGTAGACCTCTGCAGCAAGTTGACCAACTGGGTCTGTTTTTCTCAGGCCCGTTAGGTCTTTGCCTCTTCTATTGAGGCAAAATATGATCCTCCACGCAGGTGGTCCTACTGGCATGGTCTCAACCAGCAGAAATAAACCATATTCCTCAATTCACAATTCTATCCCTGAAATGCCATTGGCATCACTGTGTGGAAGAAAGCACAAAGGATCAAGTGATGTGGGGCAACCATTCTAGATAATACACAGGTAAAATGGGGTATTTTTTTTTTACCTAACATTGTATTCTTCCAATGACTGAATGTTTGTGCAGGCGCCATAGTAGAAGGCTAAGTGAAATAAGTCAAGCAGAGAAAGACATTCATCACATGGTTTCACTCATATGTGGAACATAAAGAATAGCGCGGAGGACCACAGGGGAAGGGAGAGAAATCCAAAGGGGGCGAAATCAGAGAGGGAGATGAACCATGGGAGACTCTGGACTCCAGGAAACAAATTGAAGGTTACAGAAGGGAGGGGGTGGGGGAATGGGGTAACTAAGTGATGGGTATTAAGGAAGGCACGTGTTGTGATGAGCACTGGGTGTTTTACGCAACTAATGAATCGTTGATCAGTACATCAAAAACTAATGATGTACTGTACGCTGGCTAACTGAACATAATAAAAATAAAGAATTAAGCAGTCTACTTTCCTTTTTTCTTTTTTTTAAGCTTTTAAGTGCTTTCCAAGTTGTTTCTACTATAAATTACATCCTACTGTAGCTTTGTAGATAGCTTTCTTTCCCTCCTACATTTTGGATTATTACCTTAGCTTAGATTTCTAAAAGGTGGTCCCAAGGTTCTCCCAGATGTTTTATATTTGTATTTATATTATATATACAGACACTCCCAGATTACTTTTAGCTGAGCTCCTGTGCTCCTTTGCACAGATACTGTGTTGCACAGTGGAAGCAGCAAGCAAAGACTTTCCTGGTTGCCTTGGTGGTTTTCCTCTCACCTCCTGTTCTCAGCATATTCTCTGACTTTCTTAACACATACTTGTGCAAATTTTCTCCCAAGTTACCATGTCCCACAGAATGGTGGTAGCCCCTGTTTACTCCCACTCCAGATTTGGGGTGAAAATATGGGGGGAGGGGTAAACTCAAGAGTGAGATTAGAGGACCAACCACTTGTGATGTGCTCCACCTTCATGCTGATACCTCACTTTCTTCCTCAGAAGCTTCCAGAAGGAAACTACACCCTCATTCTACATAAAAGGAGTTAAGAGTGGGAGACATATGGGCTGTGAGTTTGATTTGCATTCTAGAATTAAACAGTGGTGATACTGACAGTTTTCATCACTCCCATACTTTCTTTCTCCCAAATTCCCCTCCTTCTAGGGGATTCTCTTCTGACATCCCAAAGAATGTGTCCATTCACAACAGGCTTCTCTGCCCCCTAATCTGGTAAGACCGCTTGTATCAGTTAGTTTTTATCACAACAATGCTGCATAACAAACAATGAAAAAAAGCCTCAGCTTTTTTTCTGTGATGGGCAGATAGGCAGCCCTGTTGATCATGGATGGGCTCACTTGAACATTGAGTTCATGGAGTTCGCTGGCAGATCTAGGTTGGTCTTGGCTATGTTGAGTGAAGTAACTTGATTCTCCTCCACCTAGCTAACTGGGACATATTTTCATGGTAATAAAGAGTTACAAGAATGAGCATGTGCCTCAGGTCTCCACTTGCTCCATGAAACACTGGAACCATGAATGCAAGGAATCTATTGCATCCTCCCAGAAATGACTGGGTTGGAGGTGGGGAGTTTCTGGAACTTCTGTAGCTCCCTCCCAACATCTGGGGACCTGTTCACTCCTTTGGGCCCTGGGAAATTCATTTATGGTGAGCCTCCAAAGGCTTTCTTTTTGAAAGAGTTAACCTTCAGAACCTAATGCTTGGTTTTGACCCAACACACATTGGAACCCAAGGGCTTTGATATTTGCCAGTTTTAAGATAATGAAATTAAAAGTCTGGACTGTGTAATCCCTTGGACCTGCATTTGAAGTCTAGCCTTCAGTTAACTATTTGGGTGCCACTGCCACATCACCTCACTTCTCTGAGCTTCAGTTTCTCAAACAAAAGTGATAATAACTCTCATGCATAATCTTCATGAGATCTAATGAGGATGAAGTATAGAAAGGAATTGGCACATAAATGGCACTCGATAACTGGGAGCTATCAAATCAGTCTCTACTCTTTTAGTTGTGCCAGAAACCCAACTGAAACTAGCTTATGCCTAAAAGGGTGGTGCTAGGGGTTGGGGGGGATGGGGAGGACACTAATGAATCATACAACTGTCATTCCAAGAACATAAACAATTTCATCAGAATTATATATTTTCTCCATTTCTTGGCCATAATTTTCCTTGCTTGGTTTCATCTTTCAGATAGTTTTCTGCCACATAGGGGCTCAAGATGTGAGATTTTGTAAATCAATCATGAGCATGGATGGGAAAATGAAACATTCTCCTTGACCAGACCAGAGTCGAGGAGCCTTCCTTCCTTTTAATGGTGTGCATGCTTGTGTGTGTGCATGTGTGTGTGTGAGTGTGTCAGTGTGATTGGCAGCCCAACCAGTAATGCATGGAATGGGAGCTAGATGGATGTCCCTTTATCTAAAGATTCATCTAAAGAAGGGATGTTGACAGACATAAGCAACATGGCCATTACATTATTACTCTGCTCACCATGGGATGAAAAGAGGGAACATTTCATAATGATGATATTTTCAATGTACAGCATGTAAGTAATGAAATCATTTACAGAAATGATCACTGCTACCACTATAATTCAAATATATATGCATATACATACACATATCCACCACACTTGGGCCTGCCATATGCCATGAAGGAGAGCCAGAACAGGTAGAAATTATACAACTTCAAAATAATGATAAAATGGTCATCTTATTTTAATATAGTTTTCAGTTAAAAAATTTTAATAGACTTTATTTCTTAGGGAAGTTCTAGGTATGCAGACCATTTAGGTAGAAAAGACAGAAAGTCCCCATATACACCCTGTATTAGTCTGTTTAAGCCACCATAACAAAATACCACAAGCTGGGTGGCTTAGATGATAGAAATGTATTTTCTCACAGTTCTGGAAGCTAGAAGTCCAAGATCAAGGTGCTGACAAATTAGGTTCCTGGTAAGAGCCTTTTCCTGGCTTGTAGATGGCCACCTTCTTGCTGTGTCCTCACATGGTCTTTTCTCTGTATACATGCAGTCAGAGGCTTCTGGTATCTCTTCCTCTTCTTCTTCTTCTTTTTTTTTTAAGATTTCATTTATTTATCTGACAGAAAGAGAGTGAGAGAGCATAAGCGGGGAGGCGGGGAGCAGCAGAGGGAGAGGGAGAAGCAGACTCCCTGATGAGCAGGGAACCTGATGCAGGGCTCCATCCCAGGACGCTGAGATCATGACCTGAGCCAAAGGCAGACACTTAACCAACTGAGCCACGCAGGTGCCCCATCTCTTCCTCTTCTTATAGGAACACCAGTCCTATCAGATCCAGGCCCCATCCTTATGACCTGATTTGACTCTAATTACATCTCTGAAGGCAAATACCATCACACTGGGGGTTAGGGCTTCAGCATATGAATCTGGGGTGGGGGGACATAATTCAGTCTGTAATACCACCTCCTTCTCCCACACAGTTTCTCCTATTATTAACATTTTGCATTAGCATGGTACATTTGTTACAATTGATGAATAATCAACATCGATAGATTATCATTAACTGAAGCCCACAGTTTATATTAGGGTTCATTCCATGTTGTACTTCTTTGGGTTTTGACAAATGCATAATGATGTGTATCCACTATTATAGTTTCATACAAAATAGTTTCACCACCCTAAAAATGTCCCGTGTTCCACCTTTTCACCCTCCTCCCCCTGAACCCCTGGAAACCATTTACCTTTTTTTTACTGTCTCTATAGTTTTGCCTTTTCCAGAATGTCATATAGTTGGAATCAGATGGGCTTCATTCACTTAGCAATATACGCATAAAGTGTCTTTGTGTGTGTGTGTGTGTGTGTGTGAGGCTTGATAGTTCTTTTTTTAAATCACTGAATAATATTCCGTTGTGTACATTACCACAGCTTGTTTATCCATTCCTTGACCGAAGGACATCTTGGTTGCTTTCAATTTGGGGCAATTATGAATAAAGCTGCTATAAATATTCATGCTCAGGGGTTTGTATGGATATGTTTTCAACTCATTTGGGTAAATACTCAGGAGCATGATTCCTGAAGTATATGGTAAGCCTATTCTAGCTTTATAAAAAATTGCCAATCTTCTTTCAAAAAAAAATTGCCAAACTGTCTTCCAAAGTGGCAGTACAATTTTGCATCCCCACCAGCAGTAAATGAGAGTTCCTCTTGCCCTACATCCTCTCCAGCATTTGGTGTTGTCAGTGTTTTGGACTTTAACCATTCTAATAATTATGTAGTGGTATCTCTCTGTTGTTTTAATTTACAATTCCCTAATGACATAAGGTGTTTAGCATATTTTCATATGCTCATTTGCCATCTGTACGTGTTTTTTTGGGTGAGATCTTTTTTTTTTAACTTTTTAAGTAACTGTGGGATGGTAGATCCACCCCTATTCTGCCACTCACCGCAAATAGATAAGATACCTCCCTCGAGAGGAGCTCTTGCTCACTGAGCTGCACGCACAGAGGGCAGGTTCTGAAAAGAAGGAATTAGCAACACTGAAATCTCCAGAACAAAGGCTCTAATTAAGGTATGTATTAATGAGTGTCCTTGGGGAAGAAGGATAGAAGTAGGGAGGGACACTTTTATGTCCCTGGGAAAAAAGCAAAGGGAAGGCAAATATTTCAGAAGTCTGGCAGAAGAGGTGAATTTTTTTTTTTTTTATCTTTGCATGTCCTGAGTCCACAAACCTGCAGATATCTTAGTGGCTGTCCAGGGCTCTGACTGAGGGAGGCAAGCCATGCCATTTTCTCTGCAGGATGCTAGGAGGGAGTCAAAGCTCCTATAAGAGTGGGAAGAAAATACTTCTTATCACAAGGCATCTTTGTGCTGGTTACAAGGCTTCTATCAGACAAACCGTTACTCAGCTACAAGATAGTCTAGAACTTGAAAGTCAGGTGGCCTAACTTCTAAAAGACTGGAGTGTTTTTCCTCTACCCACAAAATAGCTAAATATGGAAGAGGAAAAAGCATTCAGAGTAGATGTAGTTTTGAGTCCTGGCTCTATGGCCTCCCTCTCTGTAACTTTAGTCAGTGGACTGATGGTCTCTGAGACTCAGATACAACCCTAACTCCAGAAACAGGAGGTATGAGGGCCTGCTTCACAGGGATTCAAGAGAAATGAACGAAAGAATGCATCTAAAACACCTTGTCCACTGTAATAAATGATGGACATTCTTAATACTTCACATAGATTTTACTGATGAGAGAGCATGGGGGAAGAATGGATTGGGGTTTAGCAGGAAGGATCTGGGGAAGGAATAAGTTGAGGACTTCCCCTTATTCTAGGTTATTAGGAGAGCCGAATAGAAGGAAGGCAAACAGAAAATTATTTTTTTTAAAACAACTGTTAGACAAGTGGGAAGGAAGATGTAGGAGGAAAGACTATTATTTTGAGAGATACTAGCTACAAAAAAAAAAAAGACCCACCTCCATACTTCAGAAACTATGTTTTTAAACCCACTTTGGGTACATACTTAAATGAAATTAATATCTTTAAAAATGGCTAACTTGCTAGGCATTTCAAAATATAGAAAGAAAGGTGGCTTAGTGGACAGGGGTGTCTGAATGTTCAGAAGCCAAACACCTTGGAAAAATAATGTCCAAATTGAAAGCATCTTGAATGTGAATATCAATCTGAGAATTATCATGTTGTAATTGTTGAGTCTTCCCTCACATAAATATAGCATATGTTTCCTTTTTAATCGTGTCCTCTTTGATGACCTTCAACAAAGTTTCATAATATTTTACATAACTGAGCTGCTGTTTTTATCACATTTGTTTTTAGAAATCTTAGCAATTTTTGTTGCTAGTATGATTGGGATCGTTTTTTTTTTTTTTTTTCTATTGCATTTTTAAAATAGTTATTTATGGTGCTTATAAAAGCAGTGAAAAGAATGAACTGAACTCTTTAGAAGAGCGTGGCTGTATTTCTAAAACAACAGTGCGGGGAGAAGAAAAGTAAGATACAAAATGAGAGACATGACAACCATTTGTGTGAGTCAAAAGTGAGCACAAAACAATATTATATATTATTTAGGGGTACACTGAAGTATGTAAAAGGACAGGGGAAACTTTGGAATGAACCATACCAGACTGGTTTCAGTAGTTGCTTCCGGGGTCTGGGAATCGGTTGTGTAGTTAAAGAGAGCTCTGGCTTCAGCTGTATTGCATTAGAAAGGCAGGAAGAGAGGGAAAGAAAGAAAAAAGAACTAAAAGCAAATCTGACAATATGTTAGCAATTGCTAATTCTGGGTCGTGGAACGATAGGTATTTAAATTGTCTTCATAAATTTTGGCTTTTCTTATGCCACCCAATCCCCCCTGTATTGGTCAGCTGGGGCAGTTTTCCATTTTTAAAACATGTTAATAGACCTTATTGTTTAGAGAAGCGTTAGGTTTACAGGAAATTTGGATGGAAAATACAGTTTCCATATGCTCCTTCCCCCACCCCTGGACTCCTTCCTCTGTTTTGGCTGCCATAGCAATATACCACAGGCCGGGTGGCTCAAATGGCAGAAATGTATTTTCTCACGGTTCTGGAGGCTACAAGTCTAAGGTCAAGATGCTGATATATTGGGTTCCTGATAAGTGCCCCTTCCTGGCTTGCAGACAGTCACCTTCTCAATCTGACCCCCTAGGACCTTTTCTCTGGGCATGTACTGAGAGAGAGAGAGAGAGGTCTTTGGTATCTCTTCCTCTCCTTATAAGGACACCAGTCCAATCAGATCAGGACCTCACCCTTACAACATCATTTAACCTCAATTACCTCCTGAAGCTCTATCGCCAAATACCATCACAATAGGAATGGGGGCTTCAATATATGGGCACACAATTGTCTTTAACATCCTGCCCTCTGGCTTCCCAAAATGCATGTCCTCAAGCACAAAGTACATGCACTCCATTTCAACAGCTCCCAAAGTCTTAACCCATTCCAACATCAATTCTAGATCCAAAGTCTCACCTGGGTATCATCGAAATCAGGTATGAGTGAGACCTGAGGTATGATTCATCCTGAGGCTGAACTCCTCTCCAGCTGTGAGCCTGTGAAACCAGACAAGTTACGCGCTTCGAAAATACAGCGGTGGGACAGGCATAGGACAGACATTCCCATTCCGCAGGGAACAAATCAGAAAGCACAGAGGGGTGATGGGTCTCTGGCAAGCCCCAAAGCTAGCAAGGCAAATTCAATTAGGTTGTAAGTCTCAAGAATAATCTTCGGGGCACCTGGATGGCTCAGTTGGTTAAGTGACTGCCTTCAGCTCAGGTCATGATCCCAGGGTCCTGGGATCGAGCCCCACATCGGGCTCCCTGCTCAGCGGGAAGCCTGCTTCTCCCTCCCCCACTCCCCCTGCTTATGTTCCCTCTCTCGCTGTGTCTCTCTCTATCAAATAAATAAATAAAATCTTTAAAAAAAAAAAAAAAGGAAGAAAAGAATCTTCCTTGTCTGGGTGCTCTGCCTTCCGGCCCCACTAGGTGGCAGCGTCACCTGAGGACCCCAGGCTGGGGCCCCGACCCCAGGGCACCGAGCGGGTGGGCCTCCTCCTGCCGAAGGGGAGGAAACAGTCTTACCCCTCGCACCTGTACGCACAGCGCTAGCCCTGATGATTTCTGTATCTTCAGGGTCATTCCTCCGTTTTCTTGAAGGATAAAATGTACTCGCAGGCATATGGCTCTATTGTCCCATCCTATAGAATCCTAGAAGTCCAGACGCGTTGGTTCATTTTGTCCCGTCTCTGCAGCTTTGGACCAAACCGGCAGCGTCTCTCCCCCTAGCTTCTGTTGAAACGGCTGATGAACTCCATGGGTGCCCTCTGTGTGGAGTGGTCCTCCAGCCACACCTTAGGCGTGCTCTCCAGAAACACTTCCTCATTTCTGTGGTACGGACAGACTTCCAAATCTGCGAGTTCGGATGCCTCTCTGTGTTAACGACTCCTTCAACTTACCTCTCTCCTCTAGCATTTTACGATAATCGGCACAGAGAAGCCAGGCTGCCTCTTAACCTTGGTTTAGGAATACCCCAGACAAATATACCCAATCTTCCTCAAAACACTAGAACACAATTCAGCCAAGTTCTCTGCCATTTATAGCAAGGATCCGATTCCTCCACTTCCAATAACATGTTCATTTCTGCCTGAGACCTCACCTTTAACATTCATATTTCCGCCCCCGTTCTGTTCACAATGATACCCGTAATCTCTCAGACGATGGAAGCTCTCTCTCCAGCCTCCTCTCTTCTCCTGGAGCGCTCAGCATAATCACCTTTACCATCCACATTGCCACCAACAGGCAACCTCGGCTTTTTCTAGCATGCGCCTCGGGATCCTTCCGCCTCCACCCATTAGCGGCTTCCAAAGCCACTTAGGTATTTGTTACAGTAGCACCCACTTCTCAGTATCATAATCTGTACCAGTCAGCTCAGGCTGCCATACCAAAGTGCCCCGGACTGGTGGCTTAAACAACAGAAATTAATTTTGTCACGGTCCTGGAGGCTAGAGGTCCAAGATCAGGGTGCCAACAGGGCCGGTTTCTGGTAAGACCTCTCTTCCTGGCTTGCAACCCTCCCTCTTCTTGCTGTGTCCTCACTGGTCTTTTCCCTGTGCGTGCAGAGAGAGGAAGAGAGAGAGAGAGCTTGCATGCTCGGGTGACTCTTCTTCTTATAAGGACACCAGGCCTATGGATTGGGGCCCCACCCTTATGATATATTTAACTATAATTACCTCCTTCCTGGCTCATCTCCAAATATAGTGACCTAGGTGGTGTCTTGGCCAGTTTGGGCTGCTATCCCAGAATAACGGAGACTGGGTGGTTTATAAGCAACAGAAATGTAATTCTCGCCACTCTAGAGGCTGGGAAGCCCAAAATCAGGGTGCTAGCAGGCTCTGATGAGAACCCTCTTCCAGGTTGCAGACCACTGACTTCTCCTTATAACCTCACATGGCTTGAGAGCCGAGAGAAGAAGCAAGCTCTCCTGTGATTCTTATAAGGGCACTCATCCCATTCATGAGGGCTCTACCCTCATGACCTCATTTAACTCAATTACTTCCCAAAGAACCCACTGCTTAATACCATCACAAGGTGGGGTAGGGCTTTAACATAGGAATTTTGAGGGGTGCCTGGGTGGCTCAGGCATTAGGCAGCTGCCTTTGGCTCAGGTCATGGTCCCGGGGTCCTGGGATCGATCCCCGCATTGGGCTCCCTGCTCAGTGGGAGGCCTGCTTCTCCCTCTCCCACTCCTCCTGCTTGTGTTCCCTCTTCTGCTATCTCTCTCTCCATCAAAATAAATAAATAAAATGTTTTTTTTAAAAACATATGAATTTTGGGAGGACACAAATGTTCAGCCTGTAACAGGGCTTTAGGGCTTCAAAATATGAATGAGGTGAGGGGAGGCAGTTAGAATTCAGTCTATATTTTTAAATAAAAATATTTTTAAGGAATGAATCTCTCTTAGGTGCCTCTCTGACCTGGTCCTTCTGCCTTGATGGATTATACACTGGAGCCCAATGTGACCACAGTAACCAACTACTACTATCCTGATGTCATGGCAAGCCCCTGTGATGGGGAACTTATCCAAAGAGATAGCAAGTTGCTTCTTGCTGTCTTTTACTGTGTCTTGTTTGTATTTGGTCTTCTGGGAAACAGCCTGGTCATCCTTGTCCTTGTCGCCTGTAAGAAGCTGAGGAGCATCACCGACATATACCTCTTAAACCTGGCCCTGTCTGACTTGCTTTTTGTCTTCTCCTTCCCCTTCCAAACCTACTATCAGCTGGACCAGTGGGTGTTTGGGACTGTATTGTGCAAGGTGGTCTCTGGTTTTTATTACATTGGCTTCTTCAGCAGCATGTTCTTTATCACCCTCATGAGTGTGGACAGGTACCTGGCAATCGTCCATGCTGTCTATGCCATGAAAGTGAGGACAGCCAGGATGGGCACAGCCCTCAGTCTGGCTGTGTGGCTGATTGCCATCATGGCCACCAGCCCATTACTAGTACTGTACCAAGTGGCCTCTGAAGATGGCATTCTACAGTGTTATTCATCTTACAATCAACAGACTCTGAAGTGGAAGATCTCCATCCACTTTGAAATGAATATCTTAGGTCTGTTGATCCCATTCACCATCCTTATGTTCTGCTACATTAGCATCCTGCACCAGCTGAAGAGTTGCCAAAATCACAACAAGTCCAAGGCCATCAAGTTGGTGCTCATTGTGGTGATTGCATCTTTACTCTTCTGGGTCCCGTTCAATGTGGTCCTCTTCCTCACATCTCTGCTCAACATGAACATCTTGGATGGATGTGTCCTGAGCCAGCGGCTGATTTATGCCACCCATGTCACAGAAACCATTTCCTTCACTCACTGCTGTGTGAACCCTGTGATCTATGCTTTCATGGGTGAGAAGTTCAAGAAACACCTCTCAGAAATATTCCGGAAGATTTCCAATCATATTCTCTTCTTCAAAGGAAGACAAATACCTAGGGAGAGCTGGGAAAGATCCCCCTCCTCCTGTCAGAAGCCCCCCTGTTCCTCCAGCACAGACTACATTTTGTGACAGGGTGCTTCTTTTAGGAGACAAAAATGATTTACACTGGAGTCTGAGGCTACATGAAGGGATACTCTTAGAAATGTGGTTACAGACACAAGGCATATTTCATGATAGTTAATGAACTCTGACTATTGCAAATTAATCTTCTCAACTTTCAAAGATTTTGTTACCTTTTTCTGGAAATAGTCTATATATCTCACCATTAAGTATAATGTTAGCTTCGGGATTTGTTTTTTAGTTTTTGTAGTCTCTTTACCATATATCAATTTAAATTTTATCAAACGCTTTTTCACATCTATTAAGGTGATCATATAGCTTTCCTCTATTATTCTGTTAATTTGGTGAACTACATTGTCTGATTTTCTTATTTTAAATCAACCTGTATTTTCCCTGGAAAAAAATGACCTCTTGTTCACGATCATTTTAATAAATAATTGGATTCTCAGAATTTTCATATCTGTGTTCATGAGAACTATTGCCCTGTAATTTTCCTTTTAAAATGTCCTGGTGAAACATGCAGGGATGTCCACTATCACCACTGCTGTTCAACATAGTACTAGAAGTCCTAGCCTCAGCAATCAGACAACAAAAAGAAAAAAAGGCATCCGAATCGGCAAAGAAGTCAAACTCTCATTCTTTGCGGATGATATGATACTTTATGTGGAACACCCAAGAGAAATCACCCCAAAATTGCTAGAACTCATACAGGAATTCAGCAGTGTGGCAGGATATAAAATCAATGTACAGAAATCAGTTGCAACGACGTGGATGGAACTAGAGGGTGTTATGCTAAGTGAAATAAGGCAATCAGAGAAGGACAATTATCATATGATCTCACTCATATTTGGAATTTAAGAAACAAAACAGAGGATCATAGGGGAAGAGAGGAAAAAATAAAACAAGACGAATTCAGAGAGGGAAACAAACCGTAAGAGACTCTTAATCATAGGAAACAAACTGAGGGTTCCTGGAGGCGAGGAGGGTGAGGGGATGGGGTAACTGGGTGATGGACATTAAGGAGGGCACATGATATAATGAGCACTAGGTATTATATAAGACTCATGAATCACTAACCTCTACCTCTGAAACTAATAATACATTAAATGTTAATTAATTGGGGACACCTGTGTGGCTCAGTTGGTTAAGCATCTGCCTTTAGCTCAGGTCATGATCCCGGGGTCCTGGGATTGAGTCCCACATCGGGCTCTTTGCTCAGCAGGGAGTCTGCTTCTCCCTCTGCTTGCAGCTCCCTTTGCTTGTGTTCTCTCTCTGTGACAAATAAATAAAATCTTTTTAAAAATGTTAATTAATTGAATTTAAATAAAAATTAAATAAAATTATAAAATAAAATAAAATGTCCTGGTCAGATCTGCAATAACATGGATGAACCAGATGTATTACGTTAAGTGAATAAGTCAGAGACAGAAAAACAGATATCATGCAATTTCACTTGTATGTGGAATTTAAGAAACAGAACAAATGAACAAAAAAAAAAAAAAGAGAGAAACAAAAAACCAGATTCTTAAATACGGAGAATGAACTGGTGGTTGCCAGAGGGGGGATGGGTGAACTAGAGGATTAAGAGGTACAAACCTCCAGTGTTAAAATAAACCAGTCAGGGAGAAGAAAAGCACAGCATAGGAAATACAGTCAGTAATGTTTTTTGGTGACAGATGGTGGTGACTACACTTACTGTGTATGATCACTGAGAAATATACAGAATTGTTGAATCACTATATTGTATACCTGAAACTAATATAATATTGTATGTTAATTACATTAAAAAAATGTCCTGGTCAGATGTGATCTCCAAAAATGTGTTGGAAAGTATTCCTTTTGCCACTACTCTCTGAAAGAGTTTGTGCAAAATATTGGGTGTTACTTCCCCCATAAAAGTTTGGTAAAATCCATTAGTGAAGCCATCTGGGATTTCTCTGTAGCAAGATTTCCAATTATGCATTCAGTTTCTTTGGCAGATAAAGATTATTTAGATTTTCTGTCTTGGCTTGTCTCAGTGTTGGAAGGTTGTGATTTTAAAGGCATTTTCCCAGTTTAAGTTGTCAAATTAGCATAAAGTTGTTCCTAATATCTTCTTATAGCATTTTTATGAGAATATGAAGTAATGTCCTTTTCATTCCTAATTCACACCAAATCATTGGTGATTTGTATTTTCTCTCTTTTTTGTTCCTGATCAGTCTAATGAGGTTTACGAATTTTATTAATCTTTTCAAAAAAACAGCTTTTGGCTTTGTTGATTTTATGTTTTTGTCTTTACACTGATTTCTGCTCTTATTTTTTTAAGATTTATTTATTTATTTGAGAGAGAGAGAACGAGTGGGGGAGTCCTGAGGGAGAGGAAAAGAGAGAAATCCAGCAGACTCCCCACTGAGTGTGGAGCCTGAGGGGCTCCCCCCACCCCGCCAGGGCTGGACCTCACGACCCTGAGATCATGACCTGAGCCAAAAGGAAGAGTTTGGATGCTCAACTGACTGAGCCACCCAGGTGCCCCTGCTCTTATCTTTATCTTACCTGCTTTCCTTAGGTTTAATTTCTATTTTATTCTAGCTTCTTGAAATGGAATCTTAGATTACTGATTACCAACCTTTGTTCATTTTTGAAAGATGTCTTTAGAGCTACAAAATTTCCTCCAGCGTTGCTTATATTGCATCCCATACATTTTCATACAATTGATTTTCATTGATTTCCAATTTAAATTATTTTCTATTTTCCACTGTGAATTCTTTTTTTTTTTTTTTAAGATTTTTATTTATTTATTTATTTATTTATTTGTCAGAGAGAGAGGACAAGCAGGGGGAGTGGCAGAGGGAGAAGCAGGCTCCCCACTGAGCAAGGAGCCCAATATGGGACTCGATCCCAGGACCCTGGGATCATGGCCTGAGCCGAAGGCAGACGCTTAACCGACTGAGCCACCCAGGCATCCCATCCACTGTGAATTCTTTGTATCATGAGTTGTTCAGAAATGAATTTAAAATTTCCAAACATTTGGGAGGTGGGGGGGCGCCTGGGTAGCTCATTTGGTTAAGTGTCTGCCTTTGGCTCAGGTCATGATCCTGGAGTCCCAGGGTCCAGCCCCACATTGGGTTCCATGCTCAGTGGGGAATCTGCTTCTCCCTTTCCCTCCGCCCCTCCCCCGATCCTTCTCTTTCTCTCTTGCTCACTCTCTCTTTTTCTCTCAAATAAATAAATAAATAAAATCTTTTTAAAAAAATTTCCAAACATTTGGGGATTTCTTTATGCTTTACTTTCTAGTTCAACTCCACCGCTCTCAGAGAATATATATGTGTGCATTTGGTTTTTTGAAATTTACTGAGAATTGTTTTATGACCCCAAATACGGTTTATTATGGTAAATGTTCCATGTACACGTGAAAAGAATGGGTGTATTGAGTGGTTGTTGGAGCTGTTTAATCAGATTGCTCTTTATTCTTGCTGATTTTTGCTGTTTGCTTATTCTATGAGTCACTGCAAATAGTATATTAAAATCTTGAAGTGTGATTATGAGTTTGTCTATTTTTCATTTTAATCCCATTAAATTTTGCTGTATATATCTTGAAACTATGTTATTAGGTACATGCAAATATAAGATTTGTATATCTTTCTATTGAATTGACTCTTATCATTTTTTAAAGTTTATTTATTTATTTATTTGTAATCTCTACACCCAACGTGGAGCTCAAACTCATGATTTCAATCAAGAGTCGCATGCTCCTTGGACTGAGCCAGCCAGGTGCCCGACTCTTTTATCATTATTAAATGTTTATTTTCCTCCAACAATACTCCTTGTCTGAAAGTTTGCAAAGGTCAGTATTAATATAGCCACACCAGCTTTCTCTGGATTAGTGTGTGTGTATTGTGTTTCTCTATACTCTTCTACTTCAAAACATTTTCTTATGCTTAGTTTCTCTCCTATAAACAGAATTTAGTTGGGGCTTTTTTTTTTTTTCTTTTTGCACAGACAGGGTTTCATTACCATGAAGATACATAATATGTATAAAATCTAAAAATCACCTTTAGATAGACTATTCTGCTGGATCCCATTATATAGTATACAAAAGGTTGATTTCTGATTTCAGAACAATTTTTTCTTTTCTTTTCCAAGTTAACAATATAATTTCAATAACAGATGATACATTCTGCAAAATTGACACACATTATACTGACCATATTGTAAATAAATGCCTAGAGGGCAGCCTACTCAGTTTAGGAAAGCATCCAAACAGTTTTATCTTGAAATGTTTAAATAGGTGCTTAGGATTCACACACCACTCCTCCAAAAAGTGTAACTCCTGAAAAACATGAGAAGGTTGCTTCTTTCTCCTGCTTTAGACACAAACTGACTTTATTCTGACTCCTGTGAGCTCCATTATTGTGTTAGGTCACTAATAACAAAAGACAAACTCCTCATTCTGAATGTCCAGACACTGAAATTCCAGTTAAATTTGTAACCATGTAGCAATTTCCTGATAATCTGTGTCTTGGTAGAATTTTCATTATAAGTCATCTCGGTGCTTGGTAGATCCTCTTTTCTTGGAGTAATTTCTTACACTGATGCAAGTAAGTGTGATATGTGCTTAATTAATAGTTGTTGCATGAATAAAGGAATGTGCCCCTGAAACAAGACAGGGTTAAGAACTAGGGTGAGGTAGGTACACAGGACTTGTACCTGGCTCTCAGGCTAATGCAAGCCACACCAGAGAGGTGGGAAATGCTCTGGGGCACAGAGCATCTTTGAGGAAAATGCCCACACATAAGCAAAGTTTTGCCAACAGTTCTGCATTATTCAGAGCCCCCCTCCAGCCCAGGTTAGGCACTCCTGATAGAGAGGTTCAAACTTATCAGGGACAGCTTTAACAATCCTAGCAAGGTCTGCCTCTTTAAGAAACTGCACAGAGCACCAACCTGAAAGTCACATTCATGACCCACACACCATCTTGTCCATGAGTTCTTTATAAAGCTCCACCATGGTGGGGCTCCAGGCAGCACTGGGATGGGGAATAATCCTTATACTGGACTGCAAGTGGCTGCTGGAAATCTGAAAAGTCCAAAAGAGGTGGCAGACTACACCTGATACTATCCTGATTTGACTCATTAATTCATGCACATATATAATACATGGGCCTGTTTTCTGCAGGCAGAGCAAGTACCAATGTCCAGAGGTGAGAGGGAGCATGTTAGGTTCCCAGAACTGCAGAAGCAGAAATGTTTAATGGTTAGGGAAGGGAGGCCAGGGAGCAAGTCAGAGAGAAAGCCTGGGGCCTCACCTGCCATGTTAAAGAATTCAGGCTTTATCCAGAAGAGTTATGGAAAGGAGAACAAAATGGTCAGATTTGCATGTTGGAAGGATCCCCACTTGCACATGGGGACTTGTAGTCTAGTTAAGCCTCAGTGACCTGGCGGTACAAAATTCAAAGACACCAGTCTTTTCCCTGCCACTTTCTTGCCCTGCTCCCCCATGTCGTCCAGGCTTTACTTCTGAGACGGTTCACCTTGGTTGGCCATCTGGCTTATCATGCCTCCTTACTGGTATGCCTCGCATTACAACTGGCGGCTCAACCCGAGACTCCTTTTTCTGGCAGACAGAGGAGAGGACCAGATGTAGGTGGCCAGCCCTCCTCCCAGGAATGCTGGATAACCCATCACATGGCAACACCTTCTTGTACCTTCTACCTGGTTATTGTTCATATTCACTGGTGTCAATCAGTCCTTCCTGTTCTTGGACAGTTTCTACTTTTTTCTGGCTTGTTTATTGGCTTACTCACAGTTTCCTGTATATGCTCTTCCTCATCTACACAGATGGAAAGAAATATAGATTCTCATTTATAGGACAGACAGACCCGTAAGGGGGGAAAAAGCCTAGGAATGATCTCTAATCCTCACTGCCTTCCTTCTGGGGGCTCTTTTGCCAGCAAGTAGATGATAGATCAGCATTTGAATGCAGTATCCATAACTTCTTCCCATTAGTACACTGTATTTCCTGCTGCTTGTCCCTTAACTGCACTGAGCATCAGTTTTCAAGTCTGTAAAATGAGAATAACACCATTAGTCGGGTATCCTACTGTCCCAGAGGCCAGGAGCCACAACCTGCGGGGGACTAGGCTCTTGCTCCCTCTAGTGGTCAGTTTGAGCTGCGCTCCTGAATGGGTGAAGGAAGGAGACCCGTGGAAAGGAAGGGCAAGAAGCTCAGAAGTGGCGTTGAAGGGACAGGAGGAGGCAGTTGGAAGACTTCTGATTTTATATGCCTAACCCGTCATGAGAATTTCTGCTTTGAGATGCTCGGCAACAATGCTGGTGTTCGACGAGTGTTTGGAGGCTTCACCCTTGAACTCTAATTAAGTTGTCTAAACCTTCCCCATGTCCCTTGGAGATAATACTGTACAGGAAAATCTTACCTAAATTTCAGACCTTGGTAGTGAGAGGAGGGGCATATTTGCTTATTTTACAGACAGGATTTTTACCTGGCAAAACTCAGCGCATTTCAGATTCGTATTTGTCATTCAGTTGATAGAAACCGTGGCATCCCAAATCCATGGGCAGTCCACTCCTCACACTGCTAACGTCGTCTCCCCGGAAGCTGCTCTTCTCCCTCAGAGGAGTGCGGGGCTATTCCAGGAGGTGCAGGTGGGAAGCTAGGGCAGTGGGGTTGCCTGAGGGCCTTCCTCAGGGGCAGGGCTTTTTTGCCTTGGAGACTTGAACCACCTGAATTGTCAGTCGCCAGCCTGAGGTCCCCTCCCCTACCCGACTCTTCTCTTTAGTCCAAATGACAGAAGACACCCATCTCCTTCTCTGGATCACAGAGATGGAGAGCCTTGGCTTTGGATATGTCATTTTCTACAGTGAGTCAGAGAAGAAGTGTGTCTGCTAGTTCTAGCCTGGGCCCCTCCTGGAGGGGCCATCTGGGTGAGGCTGGAGGAACAGCTAAGCCGACAGCTCAGAGGGGCTTTCTCTTGGCCCCAGGCTCACTGGTGAGTCTGAGGCTGCTGTGAGCAGGTTCTTGGTTACTGTCCCACTGAGGAGCATCAGCATGCTCATTTTACTGGCTCCCTGGAGAAGGGCGGCTCCACGGGCCCCTCACTGAGGGGCCCCTCCCTGTTTAGGGATTTTTTCCCTGATCCTCAGCCTCCTAAATGGCCATGGAACACACAGTGGATGTTAAACATGATAAGGGAGAAAATTATGCCTTTTCAGTGCGAGTACACACCTGACCCTGTATAGGGAGCTTCGGTTATGTAAATTGCTCACAAAAATTCTTAGAAGGAGACATTCCTTTTTCCTATCTTACAGATGAAGACACAGATGCCCCCAGTGGTTATGTGACTGAGGTCACGTGGCTAGAAATGTGGGATCCATAGTCGGGTCTCTATCGCTGCGCCATTCTGGTTCCACCAGAACTAACCCAGGAAGGAACGCAAGATTCAGCAAAATTTGAGGTTGAGGCTGGTGGTGGGGTGAAGGGCTTCTTCGGCCACTTTGAATAGCTCATCCCCTTCTAAGCAGGTGCAGCTTGTTTCAGGCAACACTGCTTGTCCTCCCCTGGCATGGGTTTTCTCTGGCTTCTCTGCTCTACCCTGAGGGAGGTAAGAATCTGATGCTGGATGACAGGAGATCTTCAGCATTTTGCCTCAGCAGCACCTAGCTGTGCCAAGTGAAATCCCAGCTGACTATTTCTCCCCTCATCTGGCCCTGCAGGATTATCCACGGTGGTGCGCTGGGCACCCTGATAGACACCACGTTTTTCGTGCTGGCATACGACAGTACCAATGCAGTCTTTACAGGGACTGTGAGCATCACCTTCAAGAGGTCTGTTTCCTTGGGGCACCTGGGTGGCTCAGTTGGTTAAGAGGCGGACTCTTGATTTCATCTCAGGTCATGATCGTGAGATGGAGCCCCACCTCAGGCTCATGCTGGGTGGAGAGCCTGCTTAAGATTCTCTCCCTCTGCCCCTCCCCACCCCTTCTCTCTCTCTCTCTCTCTCTCTCTCGCACTTTCTCTATTTAAAAAAAAAAAAAAGAGAGGTCTGTTTCCTTGCCTGTGTCCAAGTTAGGTGTGAGCTGCTGTGGGGTTATTCCATGTGTTATCATGGAAAATAAGGGCTCATGCAGCAATCCTGATGGCAAAGAGAACTTTGTGCTTTTGCTTTTCTTGTGGACCAAACTTAGATGTTCCTTTTTTATTCAAGGACAAGGTAACAATCTTGAAGATGGGTTTTATGTTCAAACGTAAACATAAGCTACATGGGATGCTGATGAGCTATTTTTGGCCACCTCTGATTTAGGGAAACACCAACCAGTGTGCTTGTAAATATCTAAGTTGGTCTACAAAAAATTACTGGGCCCCTAGTGAAATGATCATTCCTTACATTTAATTCATCTCTTACTTAACACTTACGTGTACATTACTTCATTTGGTCTTTACCGTAATCCTGGGAGGTAGGTACTTTTATCTCCAATTTGAGAAATGGGGAAGCTGAGGTGAATGCACAGCTAGCAGGTGACAAAGTCAAGATCGGATGCAGGCCTCGCTGCCTGCTCCCAAGGGCCACTTTCTTTGCATGCTAGCACTCTGCCTCCGTGGGCTCCCAAGGAGGGGAAACCAGGTGCATTGGTCAGAGTTCTCCAGAGAAATATATATATATATATATATATATATATATATATGCTTATATACATACATATACAATATCATATTAATATATTAATCAATATAGCTAGTATATAATATTAATATATTTATAGATAGATCTTAGATTTATTTCAAGGAATTGGCTTTTGCAATTGTGAGGATTGGCAAACCCAACATCCACAGGGCAGGCCATCAGACTGGGAACTTCTGGGAAAAACTAAAGCTGCAGTCCTGAGGCAGAATTCCTTCTTGCTCAGGGAAGCCTCAGTTTTGTTCTTAAGGCCTTCCAGATGGTTAGGTTAGGCCCACTTAGATTATTGAAGATAATCTCCTTTGCTTATAGTGTACTGATTGTAGATGTTAATCACATCTACAAAATACCTTTCCAGCAACTCCTAGATTAGTACTGATTGAATAACTGGGGATTGGGGCACCTGGGTGGCTTAGTCAGTTAAGCCTCTGCCTTCAGATCAGGTCATGATGCCCCTGCTGAGTGGGGAACCTGCCCACTCTCTTTCTCTCTCTCTTTCTGCCCCTCCCCCTGCTCGTGTGCGCTCCCTCTCTCTCATTCTGTGCTTTCTCAAATAAATAAATAAAATATTTTAAAAAAAATGAATAACTGGGGATTATCACCTAGTCAAGTTGACCCATAAAACTCAGCATCTCACAAGGAATACTTGTTTACTGATAGGGCCATTCTGCTGAAGATGAAGACAGCTTGCCATGCGTGGCTAGAGCTACTTGGTAGTAGATGGACTTCTGCAAGTGGGTCCTGCTCACCCCTGTGGGCAATTCAAGCTGGTCAGGAGCTGGGAGAAAACATGTGCTCTGTAAACTTTGTAAACTTTTAGCCAAAATGTAGTATATGTTTCCTCACTGGGAAGATGACAGGAAAACTCGAGGAGCTTAATCGTTGCAGAAGATAGGGAAATGGTTTGTCACAATGCTGATAGAGAGGTTTGTGGCTTCTATGTGATGATTAAACACAAAATGCCACATGGCCTGGGTTTGCTTCGCAGCTGCTTTCTTTCATTGATCCTGATATCTTGGCCACTGGAGTAGAATCCCAGGACCCCCACTCTGCAGGGGCATCCCCCCCGCCCCCCACCATAGAGTCTTCCGCACTTTCTCGGAGACCAGCCTATGAATAGCTCTACTTCATTGCTCTCTCTCATGGTCCAGTCATCGCCGGCTCAGTGGTGAGGCTGGAGGCAAAAGTCACTGGCACAGAAGGAAGTAAGGTATCTCATCTCTCTCTTGCAAAGCCCGAAACAGCGACAGGACTGTCCTCTTTGCTGAAGCTTCTGGTAAAGGCATTAGAATTTTTTTTTCCTTCTGGTTGTGCCCATCCTTGAGACCAGACACAGAGGGTGACTTCCTCCATTGCTGAGGGCAGTGTGTGCCCTTGGAGACTCTTAAGACTGCTCTTTCAGACTGTGTTTGGGGTCAAGGGAATGTTTAAATGGAGAGGAGCTCCTATTAGTTACACAATGGAGCCCGTTATAACATATCCATTCACCTCTCTGGGAGGCCACTAGTCTTTTTTTTTTTTTTTTAAGATTTTATTTATTTATTTGACAGAGAGAGACATAGCGAGAGAGGGAACACAAGCAGGGGGAGTGGGAGAGGGAGAAGCAGGCTTCCCGCTGAGCAGGGAGCCCGATGCGGGGCTCGATCCCAGGACCCTGGGACCATGACCTGAGCCGAAGGCAGACGCTTAACGACTGAGCCACCCAGGCGCCCCGAGGCCACTAGTCTTAAAGAGGCTCATGGAGATGGAGGGGAGAGGACTGTGGCCATACCGTGTGCATCATGTCTCCCCTCTTGACCCCTCCTGGCTTCCACAGGGCAAAAGTGGACTCATTGCTTTGACAACAGTAGAGGGATTCTAGGTATTTCCAGAAGCAACTCTGGATCCAGGCACACAGAAAGGAAAAGTCTCCTTGAGCTGTTTCCTGGAAGCATGGGGGGCAACTCATTGATGTGCTCCTCAGGATTCCAGCCACCTTCTTCCAAATGAAGTGACACAGGTGCCAGGTGCTGTAAGGCTCATCTCCTGCCCTGGAGGGCAGGGAACCGAAGCTTGGGAGCAGAGTCTGTCTCCCATCCATCTCCAGTTTCCCATGCTTACTCCAGCTTTTTCCTTCTTGGATGGTGGAAACTCCTCCAGATGTCAAAGCTTGCTGTGAATAAAGCTGTAAAAGGGAGGTCATGTATCCAAATCAAAGTATGTGTATTTCTTCCTGGATTGAAAGTGACTACAATCACCAGGATGGGAAATCATCATGAAACCTTAACACCCAACTCAGAAAAAAAGGGCCAGATCGGGTTTGGGGGATCGAATGTGTAAGTGGGGGGGAGTCAGGTCATAGAAGCAAAAATCACCTTCCAGAGACTGCAGACAAGTCAGGGAAGCTGCGACTGATGTTAATGACCTTGTTTTGAACTGAAGTCACATGCAATGTTTTCACCATAAATTTTTCTTTTATTTTTTAACTCATCACTCCAAGTTTTGCCATTAAGTAAGTAAGTATTGCCCCAAAACTCTCCCTCATCTGCTAATGGGTAATGCTTCTTTCACGTGATCTCATATGTTTCCACATCTCCAAGAACATGGGGGAAGGATTGAAGAGGATGGGGGGACTCTGGGTTCCAGGGCTGGGAGTGTAGCAGGAACAAATAAAGTGGAGGAAAACCTGGTAGGCACCTACCACCCTTGGAAGCCAGTCCATTTCTTCTGAGCCCACAGCCAAGCCAATGTACCTGCTGGTGGTGGGGCAGCCAGCAGGCAGCAGGCTTTCATTGTGGGTTTCACCTCTGCCACAACCCCAGAGTGGCTAAGAGCAGGCTCTGAAATTCACCAATCCACTGTTTCTCAAAAGTAGGAATCCTTGACCTCTGGGGGGGAAACATAGCTGTTCCTCAAAAAGAGAAGTTTTAGCTTAGTCATCCACACTGCACAAAGAAAATGAAACTCACACTTAAAACAAGGAGTAACAAAGTATTCAACAATCACTGACAGATTTGTTTATGTATTTCTTACTGTTTATGCTTTGCTTAATCCCTTCTGAGGCAAAGAGCCACTTTTTTTTTTTTTTTTTTTTTTTAGTTGACAGAAAGAGACACATTTATTTGACAGAGAGAGAGGGAACACAAGCAGGGAGAGCGGGAGAGGGAGAAGCAGGCTTCCCGCCGAGCAGGGAGCCCGATGTGGGGCTCAATCCCAGGACCCTGGGATCATGACCTGAGCTGAAGGCAGACGCTTAACGACTGAGCCACCCAGGCGCCCCCAAAGAGCCACTTTCTTGCCTGTTCCTTTGCCTCAATGGCACAGGAAAGAAGTCTTAAAAAACAGCACCTTACTCCCTGAATTATCAGTTTCTTCCCTGACCTAGATTTCCCGGGTGGAGACTGGATACTGGAAAGTAGTGAAGCCTGTCACCATGACAAGTTTGCACTTTATTCTGCAGGTAACCAGGGATGTTGAAGGTGTGTGCCTGCCTTTTTCAACAGGCATGTCAGGATCCCTGCAGCAATACCTTTCAAATGCTCCACCAGACAGGAATAATGGGAAGCTGGGAGACCATAAATGTTATTCCCAGAGTCCAGATGAGAGATACACCATAATCTTAAACATCTAGACCAGTGTGGTCTAATAGATATGTAGTGTGAGCCACATGTGTAATTTTTAATATCCCAGTCGCCGTATTGAAAAAAAAAGGAAAAAGAGTGGTGCCTGGGTGGTTCAGTGGGTTAAAGGTCTGCCTTCCGCTCTCATCCAGTCCCACGTTGGGCTTTCTGTTCAGCGGGGACTGCTTCTCTCTTACTCTCCCTCTCTTCTCTCTCTCTCTCTCAAATAAATAAATAAAATCTTAAAAAAAAAAAAAGGAAAAGGAAGTATGTAAAATTAATTTTAATAATATATTTCACCAAATATATCCAAAATATCATTTCAACATGTAATAACAATTATTAATAAGTTATTTTACCATATTGCTGTAAGTCTTAGAAATGTGGGTGCCTGGGGGTGTGGGAGGATGGGTTAGCCTGGTGATGGGTATTAAAGAGGGCACGTTCTGCATGGAGCACTGGGTGTTATGCACAAACAATGAATCCTGGAACACTACGTCAAAAACTAATGATGTAATGTACGGTGATTAATATAACAATAAAAAAAAAAAGAAATGGGGTGCCTGGCTGACTCAGTTGGTTAAGCCTGGGACTCTTGATTTCCATGGAGGTCATGATCTCTGGTGGTGAGATAGAGCCCTGAGCCCCCGCGGAAGATTCTCTCTCTCCCTCTCCCTCTGCACCATTGCCGGCCTTCTTCCCCGCACTTGTGCACGCACTCTCTCGCTCTTAAAAAAAAGAGAGAGAGAGAGAAAGAAAGAAAAAAGAAATGCGGTGTATGGATAACTTAACAGCACATGTCAATTCCTTCACTAAATTTTAAGCGCTCAAAGGGAAATGTGGGTCTGCCAAAACAATAAAGTTGTTTAACAGAAAAATATTCCAGACTGCTTCAATTTTTAATACAAATTAACTACAATTAATTACAATTTAAAATTCTGGTCGTCAGGCACACGAGCCGCATTTGAAGTTTAACAGGCACAGATGGCTACAGGAGAGCAAGTCTGGACTGCAAACACGTTCACACCTTGCACCGCACCTTGGAAACGGCGGGCCCTGCAGTTCTGGACGTGTTCACCAGATGGCACTAAAGCTAACACCCTCACCAGCTCGAGACAGGCGCCCAACCCCGGAAGCGAAATCCCACGGTTGCACGCAGTTTCCTCCGGCTTTCTCCGCCTCCGGATACACCGTACCTGATCTGCGGTCCGAAAGCGTGCAGCCGGGCAGGATGGGCAGGAGAGCAGAGCCGCGGGGTCTGCAGAGCGAGTGAAGAGCTGTGAGCAGGTCCCGGTGTGCCACGCGGAGCCACGCAGGTGGGCGCGCAGACCCGGCGTCCGACCGCGCGGACGGCAGAGCCCCCGCCTGAGAGCGCGTCGCCTGGCCACTGCTGCCGCGTCGCCTTCTCCCGCGAGGTCGCTAGCGCTGGGCCCGAGCTTCCACCAACGGCACCCAGAGCCCGGCGTCCTCTCCAATGTTTCAGAAGTCACGCCCGGCGCTGCTGCAGCCTCAAGATGTCGGAGACAGGGTGGAGACGCTTATGGTAAACTGCGGGGAAGGGACACAGGGGTTCCGGAACCGCCGGCTCGTGGAGGGAGATTCTCGGGAGTAGCCAAGGGTCAGCGGCTCTCTGGGAACCTTTTCCGCTCCCTGGGTGTGCACAGAACAGGTTGGGGACGTGGCGCGAGAGGGATGGATTGATCAAGGGGAGTGAAAAGGGAAGGGCGAGGGAGGAGAGGAGTTGCAGCCCCCTTGGGACAGACAAGCGACGGTCTCGCTGCTGCTTTGGCGTCCGGGTAGAGTGGGCGGAATTGCCGGGGCCTTGCGAGTGCGAGGGAGTGTGCCGGTGCGACCCTGAACAACGTGCGAGCGCTACCGGATGATGCTTTGAGTTGGATGCCTAGGGCGACAGAGGTGGAAGGACGCTCGGGCAGGTATTTGGACCATCGCAAGGCCCGGTGGTCGCGCCAAACCTGAGAAGCGGTGGGTGCCCGAGGGAGGTGAGTTAGGACCGCACTGGGCACCCGGGCGGGGAGGGAGGACACCTGGGTCTCCACCTCCTAGCGGGTGAGGAACTGGTGGGGCTGGTGCGCCGCGAGGCCACGCCCCTGAGTCTGGATTGGCTGCCGCGGTCGTGCCGCCGGGCCTCCATTGGTGGAGGCGGAGGCGGGGCTGGGCAGGCGGGTCCCGGAGGACGGTCTGGCTGAGTAGCCGCTGGCTGTGGGTGGAGGCGGGAAACGCAGGACTGAGCCGCGAGCGCCGCGGGTCGCCGCCCCGTTCGCTCCGAGGTCGGGTCCGCCGACGCGGGCGGGCGGGGTGTGGGTTGTTTTTTTAATCGCCAAAAAAGGTAGCGGCTGCGGCTCCACTTTACATCTTTGAAAATGTGCTTAACCTACTTCTCTTTCTGGGTCCTCCAGCTCTGGCCTGGAGACTTGTTTGGATTTAGTTTTTTTTTTTTTTAATTTTTTATTCTTATGTTAATCCCCATACATTACATCATTAGTTTTAGATGAAGTGTTCCATGATTCATTGTTTGTGCACAACACCCAGTGCTCCATGCAGAATGTGCCCTCCTCAATACCCACCACCAGGCCAACCCATCCTCCCACCCCCTCCCCTCTAGAACCCTGCTTGTTTTTCAGAGTCCATTGTCTCTCATGGTTCGTCTACCCCTCCGATTTCCCCCGCTTCACTCTTCCCCTCCCGCTACCCTCTTCTTCTTCTTCTTCTTCTTTTTTTTTTTTTTCTTAACATATATTGCATTATTTGTTTCAGAGGTACAGATCTGAGATTCAACGGTCTTGCACAATTCACAGCACTTACCAGAGCACATACCCTCCCCAGTGTCTATCACCCAGTCACCCCATCCCTCCCACCCCACCCCCCACTCCAACAACCCTCAGTTTGATTCCTGCGATTAAGAATTCCTCATATTAGTGATTTAGTTTTTTAAAGGGAATTAAGAATTGCTTGTGTAAGAATTGCTGTTTGCTAACTACTTAAGTACTATTTACTGCCTTTGTATACTGTATATTATTCGGTTGTTTTTGCCCTCCTCCCTCAAAAAACGAAATTGTTACTCATCGTTTTTACCTTGAATAACTTTAGGCTATTTTCATCCCTGGGGGCCTCTGCTTAGATCTCTGCTGTGGCAAAGCCCCTAATCCCTCCATTGGCATTCAGTGCTCCTCTTCAGTACTTAGAAAAAAAATCAAACATGCCTTCAAAGGATGTTCCATGTGACAACATCTTACTATTCAAAATGAAAAGTGTAAATTCTGTTTTGTTTTGTTTTTAAACAATGATATTACCTGTTGTATGTGGGGGTTTTTGTTTTTTGTTTTTGTTTTTTAACTAGTAGAGGTTAGTCTCTCCAGCTGGTATATGTTTAGCATCTACTCTGTGCTAACTGACCAAGAAGATTACAAAATTAAAAAAGTTGTGGGCTCTAGGCATTTATTCAACAAATATTTATTAAACGAATGATATGTCCAAGCATTGCACTGTGAAAATAAAGACATAAAATAATTCCTGCAATGAGGGAGGGTGGGTGTGTTGGAGCATGTGTGTGAAGGACCTCAGCCTTAAAACAAACTCCGTACAATACCTGTGGGAGTGTTGGGGAAGCAGCACGGAGAACTGCACAGAAGCTGTTAACTATTTGTCATGCACACAACCTTGCCGGAGCAAAGGGCTGAAGGGAGCCTGGGGAGATTACCCTTTCCAGGGATGGGCCATGCAGGGCTCACTAAGCTTCAGCCTATGGAATTGTGCTCAAGGGAAAGCCATATGCAGATTCCCTGCAGATGACATGATTCATTCATTTTTGACTCTTGGGCACCTACTGTGCACCAGGCTCCGTGGTCAGTGCTGGAGGTACCATCGTGAACAGGACAGGTAGTGGCCTCTTCTGTACTGGATCCTAAGGGAGATGGGCTCAGATGCAGTGGAAGTACTGAGGAGCACTGAATGCCAATGGAGGCATTAGGGGCTTTGCCACAGCAGAAGAGATCTAAGCAGAGGCCCCCAGGTATGAATCAGACATGGGAGGAGCCATGTGGCCTCGAACCCTGTGACGTAGGACACATTCGTGACCTCTGTGAGCTCCAATTTCTTTCTTTCTTTTTTTTTTTTTTAAGGATTTTACCCATTTATTTGACAGAGAGAGACACAGCGAGAGAGGGAACACAAGCAGGGGGAGTGGAGAGGGAGAAGCAGGCTTCCCGCTGGGCAGGGAGCCCGATGCGGGGCTCCATCCCAGGACCCTGGGACCATGACCTGAGCCGAAGGCAGACGCTTAACGACTGAGCCACCCAGGCGCCCCTGTGAGCTCCAATTTCACCTGTAAAATGGGTTTAAATACCTAGCTTTTAGGAGTGTTGTGAGATCTCGAGGGGGTGTACATAGATGCCTTACCCAGTGCGGCTCCGGGAGCTCGGGAGGGTGGGTTAGTAGGGTTGAGGCTAGAGACTGCCAAGGAGGTCACTGGAATAGATCGGTGTGGGCCGGCTCCGGCAACACTGGGGGCTCATCAGCAGGACTGGGTCATGAAGCCTTAGGTACAGTGAGGAGTTTTATTTGTCTCCCAAACTTGCGGCAGGAATATCTTATGGATTGGAGTAGAGGCAGGAGTGTGGTGAACTATTGACTGGGTTTCCATTTGGGAGTGAGTCAGAGCAGCCTGGGGGCCTCTCAGAGAGGGGGTTGTTGGGCCTTACGGGCTGCGGGCACGGTGCCCTGTGGTGTAGGTGAGGTGGCCTGAGGGGCTGTGGCCGGCGGAGATAAGAAGAGCAAGGTCTGAGGCTGAGGGAAAGAAGCAGCCTGAAAAGGAGCCCAAAACCAGCTGTTTGAAATGCACCGGAGCAGCCAAGTAAGAGGCCTAGGGCTGGAAAGGGCTCCCGGGATGGGCAGGTCCTTGGTGAGCAGGAGGGGCAGCTTTAGCTGGATGGCAAGTGGTGGGGGCTGACTAGCCCATGGGGAGTGGAGGTGATGTGGCTTGGGGCTGGAAAGGCAGGGGCTTTGCTTAAGATACCAATGGAAGGATGAGCCCTAGAAGCACAGACTCACGGGAATAGGGCTTAGCATTAGCCACCCCCCACCCCCTTGGGGGACAGGGAATGGCGTGCTGACAGACTGGCGAGGTAGACACATTTTGCTTGGTTGTATGCGTTGTGTTACCACTTTTGTCATCCCTGGATACTTGACAAGCCATTTGAACAGAGTTATGACCTCCAGGATTACGTGAATTTTTTTAAGTCTTTTAAGTGGTTCCAGTTCTAATTTGAAACTTGCTCGTTTGGTAGAAATGTGGAGTGATCCCTGTGAAACAAAAAAAAACACAGGTTACGAGCATTTTAGTTCTGGGTTGGTGGCTATATGGGTATAACCAGCAACTTCATCTTCCGAGCGTCTTAGGACAACAGTTGTCCATGCATTCAAGAATAATAGTCCGAGTACCATTTAATGAGGAGAGAAGATCTTTTTGGATGGAGTTTGCCAAGCTGCTTGTTTGGAGAAGAGCGCTTTTCTTTCCTCGTTGGGTTTTTAAACGTGCCTTTTCACAACCATTTGTGATCGAGTGGATTCTGAGGCAAGCCGTGAGGCCTCTAGCGTGGTGGGCTCAAGGAAGTACATTTAGTCTTTGCCCTTCCAGGTGGTGCCTCTAGATTAGCCAGGGTGTGCAGCTGGCCTGGTTTAAGGGAGAGCCAGCAGACCCAGGGGTAACGGGTGGCTGCTGGTCTACCACACCATCTGCGATCTGCTTAGGTCCCAGTGAGAGGCGTGGGTATAGGAGAAAGGGAAAGCTTTTAAGTTAAGGAAATTCATAGGTTTCACAGGGAGTGGTCCATGTTTTACATTGAACCTGAGCTTATGGTTTCACTTCCTATGTCTCGTTCCTGTAAATATCTACAGGTCCCATAACCAAGAGAGCCTGGCAACCAACAGTTTAGACACTAGGTTCAGTTGATTTTGCTTCTGTGAAGATAAGGAGATGGCCAATAACTTTTAGCCTCAGGACAGAGAGGGAGGTATAGTTGGCAGCCTAATTCACAGATGAACATAGACATGCTGCTCAGAAGGATCCTCATTGCTCATTCTCAGTCCTAAGGCCAGAGAGATCCCCTCCAGCTGGGTATTATGTTCTCCGCAGGGCATTCCAGCGCTGTTAATTCCTGGGTTCACTTTTCCCTTCTCTGAAGTGGGAAGATAATACAGGGCACCAACAGGTGGTTTCCTAAGCCACCCTTACAGATGAAATGACTGGTCTCGGTGTGTAGAAAGCTGAGGCCCGCGGCCGCAGAGTTGCTGACTCAGTGTTCTCTTGCCCTGAAGTTGCATCCGGTGATCAAGGCTTTCCTGTGTGGCTCCATCAGTGGGACCTGCTCCACCCTCCTTTTCCAACCCCTGGATCTCCTCAAAACGCGTCTGCAGACTCTTCAGCCCTCAGCCCATGGGTAAGGCCAACTGCCCCCCGTTTCTTTGAGGAACCGGTTTCAACAACTTCTCTCAGACATAGCAGCATCTCAACTGTGTTAACTGCTGTTCTGTTGGATGCTTCAAGAGAAGCACATTTCCTGCTAATGATTCTCTGGGGGCACCTTCCTGGGATCTGCCCTGATGACATTTGCATTTTATTGTGCTAGCCTGTAATGTCATACAGTGCTGTCTGGTACGAGTAGCGTGGGTGATTTTCTGGAAGTAACGTGTGTATTGAGTGTCTCTTTTATGCCCCACAATGGGCTTAGCACTGTGGGAGGTATACCAAATGCATGTAACGTGAGAGGTCATCCCATTGCTTGCGGTGTGAATCAACAGATAAAACACGTATGTGCCAAATCATGAACATATGGGAACTCAGTTATTCCAAGATGTGTTGTAGAGATTCTTTTTTTTATTAAAGATTTTATTTATTTATTTATTTGAGAGAGAGAATGAGAGAGAGAGCACATGAGAAGGGGGGAGGGTCAGAGGGAGAAGCAGACTCCCTGCTGAGCAGGGAGCCTGATGCGGGACTCGATCCCAGGACTCCAGGATCATGACCTGAGCTGAAGGCAGTTGGTTAGCCAACTGAGCCACCCAGGTGCCCCTGTTGTAGAGATTCTTGAGTGCTCTTAGGGAAGAAGTCATACAAAGAAGTCTTTGGATGGGAAGTTCTTTTATGAGGATGGGGTCTAAGTGATTTTTTTTTTCTTTCTTCCCTGCCTCCATTTTGTCTGCTTTCAGATCCGGACGCATTGGGATGCTCGCTCTGCTCTTGAAGGTGGTTCGCACGGAGAGTATTCTGGGCCTTTGGAAAGGGATGTCCCCTGTAAGCTGCCTTTTGGGTCTTCTCCTGCACCCTCTGCTGTCATAGCTAGCCCTTTCTCACGCACCTCACATATCCCCTCTTGTAAGGATAGATGAGCGCTGGAAGCGGTGGGAGGACTTACATGGTCTTCTCCCCGTCTCATGCTACTGCTGGCTCCTATTAGAGGGCTCGGGGAAATAGCTTTATGCCCTAGATGCAGCTTGTTGGAGCAGTAGCAAGTCTAGAGCAGATGCAGCTGGTGCCCCCAGCTGCCGGCGTATCCTTGCACTTGCCCTCCGATGCAAGCAGGCCACACCTGAGGTTCTTCACCTGCAGGCTTTTTCTGGCCCTAGGAACTCAATTTGCTGGGAGCGCCCGGGCATGAATCCTTACCCCAGCTAAGTGGAAGATGACAGTTGATGTTTCAGAACCTCACTCACCCTCCTCAGCTGGAGGGCCAACTCTGAGGTGTGCCCTGTACTGATTCCCAGAGTTCCCCCCAAAGGGATTCCGTTGTCCAGGGCAGTAATGAGTTAGGTAGCCTGCCCTTCGTGGGCTGCCTTCTCTCGTCACTTCCCCATTCTCTTATTGGCGTTCCCTCCACACCTTCAATCAGCTACTTGGATGCAAATCTCTGTCTTTTGGGAAAACCCAGCTAAGACAGTATCTTACAGTGTCGGTCTGGGATTTCTTTCCTCCCTCTGACTTGTTCTGCAGTCTATCGTGAGGTGTGTCCCTGGCATTGGCATCTACTTCGGCACTCTCTACTCCTTGAAGCAGTACCTCCTGCGAGGCCACCCCCCCACGGCCCTGGAGTCGGTCATCCTGGGAGTGGGCTCTCGCTCGGTTGCAGGGGTCTGCATGTCACCCATCACTGTGATCAAGACACGTTACGAGGTGAGTCCGACTGCTTTCGGCCTTCAGGGTGGGTAGACAGAGGCACTGGGCTTTTGTCAAGTGGCCACCGATGTCAACTCCGGATTTGGAATCCAAAATAGAGGCCGCTGTGGTCAGAGAACGCAAGCCACATGGGAACCAGAGCCCCTGGTGCCTGGTAATGCCACATACCCCGAAGTCAGGTGGGTTCGTTGCTCAAACCCAGGGCCGCCGCGCCAGCCACTGGTTCTGTGCTTCTTTGCAGAGCGGGAGGTACGGCTATGAGAGCATCTATGCAGCCCTGAGGAGCATCTATCGCAGTGAGGGGCGCCGGGGACTCTTCAGCGGCCTGACGGCAACACTCCTTCGTGACGCACCCTTTTCTGGAATCTACCTGATGTTCTACAACCAGACCAAAAACATCATGACCCATGGTATGGATGAAAGAAGGTGTGGTGGGGAAGAGCTATCTCCAAAACCTCATATCCTCACCACTTTCTCTGCGATCGGAGCCTGTTTGTTGATCTTAGCAGAGCTTTAGGAATGGAACCATGTCGGCCTCGCATCAAGCATCCGGCCGGGTGCTAGGATGCAGTGGTGGGCGTGACAGACTTGGCCCCTGCCCGTTGGAGCATATAGTCTAAATTTGCCTTTAGTAAATTTAGTAGTTTGGTAGTACTGTAATTCTTGGGTGGGGTGGGGGAGGTATAAAGCATGTTTTGCAATAAAACCTCGCAGATGTGCCTGATTCTTTAGATTGCTGGGTCCCACCCTAGGGCCTCCTAAATCGGAAACTTTGGGGGAAGACCTGGGAGTCAGTGTTTCTCAAGAAGCACTTGATCTGATTCTTATCAGACAAGTTTGTTGAGGTTAGGGAGGTTAGCACCTCCCCTTGCCATGTTCCCAGTTAAAATGGTTTTGAGCCCTCTATTTGGGTGGAGAGAAGGTGCCGGACCTCAGGCATTCTGGCAGACCCATGCTGCCAGGAAGCTCAAGGTGGTCATGACAGGGGCACAATCAGTGGGCTGTGAACATCTACCCAAGCAGAGCCAGGTTCCGATAGAAACACATCCTGTGGAACGAACCTGCATTCAATAAGGTGTCTCTGGAGAATTTGAGCAAGGAAATGCAACCAAGGTCGTGTAAGTGGAAAACCGGCATGCTCCCATCATGACAATGGTAATCAAGTAGAGTTGGGGTGCTTTAGGAGTTTGCTGCTCCACCACAGGCACCAGGAGGCATGACACTGCAGGTCACAGCCTTATTTTGCCACAGAAAGTTAGGGCAATGGGGGAGCTTAGTGTACATTTTTGACCTCTCTTTATGTGTAATTGTTTATTTCAGTCCATTTAACAGTAAGTTGCAGGAGTGATGCCCCTTTACCCTTAGATACCTCCATGTGTGTTTCCTAAGAACAAAGATATTCTCTTAGAGCCATCTCCTCAAAATTAGGAAATTTAACATAGATACTGTTCTTTAGTCTCCAGTGCCTATATCGGGAAGCTCGTGACATTGGTTTGACTATTGTGGGCGATGTTTAACTTTTTATCACTTGGACAAGATGGTGTCTCCAGTGAAAACTCTTTTGTAGTTGGGAAACACCTGGGGTGGGGGGGAATACTTTGAATCTGTATAAATCTATATAAAACATCCTGTTCCTTTCACCCCAGTGTTTGAGCCTCAGTTAGTGATTCTTTCCCAAATCAATTATGATGGTGATGGTTGTAAAAAAGGGCAGATTTTAACTTATGACTCCCATCCACATTTAGTTATACCTTTAAATGTTTACTTCTTAACCCTGTTTGAATCTAGACCCTTCTGACTTTGCGGAAGAATTACTGGGCAACTTGGTATTGATATTTATGTGATGAATGTGAGATTCGTTTGTCACTGAATGTTGCCTTTGTCCTGTTTCAGACCAGTTGGATGCAGTCCTTATTCCTGCTGTAAATTTCAGCTGTGGGATCTTTGCTGGCATTCTGGCCTCCCTGGTGACTCAGCCTGCCGATGTTATCAAAACTCATATGCAGCTCTCCCCAATGAAGTTTCGGTGGATTGGCCAGGCAGTGACACTCATTTTGAAAGTAAGGCTATGGAGTAAATATTGCTTCTTATTGTGGTTAAGGCTCTCTCTCACTCTTTCTCTAGAATGTTAGCGCATGTCCTTTACACATTAGAATCAGCTGGGGAGGTTTAAAAAGTCCCCACCCCCAGGTCACAACCTGGGCTGCTTCTACCTGAATCTCTGAAGGGGGGGTGAAGCCAGATCAGTAGCTAAGTTCCCCTGCGATTCCAAAGTGTTGCCAAGGTTGAGGATCACTGTTAAAAACCTATGGTTGGCCATGGGTTGTTTTTGTTTTTTTGTTTTTTGGGGGGTTTTTTGGTGGTGGGTGGGGGGAACTGACTACATTAGGACAACCTGTGATAACTAGTTAAACTTGGCAGATGGCTGGACTCCACCCCAGACCTATCAGGTCAGGCATTCTGGGAGGGCCTAGTCAGCTGATGACCAAGGACCTAGGAGGAACTCAAGTCAGAAAAAAATCACACACAAATTATTTGTCTCTAGAAATTTGCTCTAATGCAAATAGACAAAAGGTATTATTAAAGATAAAAAGTACAGGAGACATAAAGTACACTTAAGCACCATTTAAAAGCCACTGAGTTGGTCCTTTGGAAGCATGCACTGTTATCACATACCAGATATTCTTGTTCAAGCTAAGTTTGTCCCTACATTTTTATATTTTTCTGTACGTCTCAGTTTTTCTACGTAGCAGAGGAAACAATGTGAGCATACGCATCATGTATCTGTCTCGCCCTAGATACAAGCAAATATTTTTGAATCTGATCATATTTCTCACCCTGCTTGGGTTGCCTGCCTTCTTATTCTCTATACCTAAAAGCCTAAACTTTGAAAATAATATTCTTCAGTATGTATGAAAATGGCAGGAATGATAACGATAGGAATGAATAAATCAGTCCAGATTATGAAGGAGGAGTTAGAGGTGTTTTGTCTTTAATGCTTATGTAGGATGACAAGAGCATACAATGAATTATGCAAACTATGCAAAGATGTTTCCTCCAGGCAGACAAATTGCCAAAAAGGCACCTTTTCCTCCAGCCTGGAGCCAGGGCCCAGGGCTTGGCATGCAGACTGTGGCCTGGATTCTCGGCTGCCATTTGGGGCTTGGTGCTTATGGGAGCTGCACAAGCTATCCAGCTGTATATGGCCACCCTGTAGAAAGATTTTCAGCTGAGAAATAAATTCTCCTGGATAAAGCAAGCCTAAAAAGATAAAGTTTAGCAAAAAATGATGCAAAAAATGATTTTTTTTTTTTTTTTAGTTCATCGTCTCCTTGGATCCATTATTCATAGTTTTGGTATTATCTATAAAAATCCAAAACCTGAGGCTCACAAATGGGGTAACAGAGACCCTCAGTCTCACACTAGGTGTGTTCATTGTTTTGCTACTCTGCTTCCAGACTGTTCACATCCGTTTTCCTCGTAGGATTATGGGCTGCGTGGCTTCTTCCAAGGCGGCGTCCCCCGGGCCCTCCGCAGAGCTCTGATGGCAGCCATGGCGTGGACCGTGTATGAAGAAATGATGGCCCAGATGGGCCTGAAGTCCTGACCGAGGGGGACTGGGAAAAGATGGGCTCCATTGCCCTGTTGACCTCCCTGGCTCTTGCCAAGGGCTGCTTTGTCTCACTGTCCTGGAGTTAAGATGAAAGCCAGGCAGATGTGTCCCCTTCCATTACCCAGTTGGAATAGAGAATAGATGGGCCTGACTCAAGCCTTCAGAATCTCCCCAAAGAGGAGTTACTGATGCCTACGGCACACGGGGAGTTAGAAGAAGGGCTTGCACATCCTGCCAGACTACTTGAAAAGGCATTTCTGGAAAGAGCTCTGTCAGGTGCCTCCGCCACCCACCGACGTTAGGCTGCCTGTTTGGATCTGTTCTTGGGCAAGGCATCGCACAGCCAGAGTTGCTGTGGCTGAAGAGCTCCATCGGGGGAAGCCGGGTCCACGGAGAGAGGGGTTCTTGTCACCAGGCTGTAGTCTGTGTCTGGGATGCTGGTAGGATGAGGAAGAAAAGATGTCATTACTTAATTGGCTACTAATCCCCTTCTCAGAGGCCCTGAAGAAGTGGGGAGAGTGGCTTCTTAGCCTGTAAGTGTCCAGATAACTAATTTTGGTTTTGGCCTCTGCACTGTTTCAATTCCAAATTGTTCTGGCATTTTCCTGTAGCTAAAGTTCGCATAAATAAAAGTGAAGCACTTTATCATTGAAAACTGGAAAACCTAAATAGTGTCCTTCCTGTGTTCTAAAATAACCCAGTCGTCTAAGGTGGCTGGTTCTTGACCCATATAGGTCCTAAAATCTAAACGTTTTTTAAAACAGCTTTATTTTACACATTGTATAATTCACACATTTCAAATAAGCCATTTAATGATTTTTAGTAACTTTACTGAGTGGTGCAACCATCACTATGAATCCGTTTTAGAACACATTCATCCCCCAAGAAGAGCTTGGATTTACAATTAATCCTCATTCTGAGCCCCTGCCCTCGGCCACCATTGATCTGCTTTCTGTCTATAATTTGCCTTTACTGTACACTTCATATAAATAAGTCATAGAGTTTATAGCCTCTTGCATCTGGCTTCTTTCACTTAACATAATGTTTTTGAGGTTTCTCCACGTGGCATGTTCAACACTGTCCTTTTTTTGTTTGTTTATGGCCAAATAATACTGTATGCCCATATAAGATTTTATTTATCCATTCATCAGTTGATGATTATATTATTTGAATGGTTTCCACTCTGGGGCTCTTAGAATAATGCCACTATGAACATTCATGTACAGGTGTTTGTGTGGACCTATGTTTTCATTTCTCTTGCGTAAATAGATGCCCAGGAGTGGAACTGCTGGATCATGTGATAACTGTTGAACCATTTGAGAAACTACCAGACTGTGTACCATTGTACATTCCCACCACAGTGCAGAAAGGTTTGGGTTTCCCCACATCCTCCTCAACCCTTGTTATTGTTTTGTTTATTATAGCCACACTCGGGGGTTCCCAGGTGTTTCTATCAACTTTCAAACTTAGGAAAGAGCCATTATATTATCCAAACTGCAGGAAGGGGAATTTTGGTCTCCTGGTTAAGAATATGGGCTGTGATCTAGGTGATTCTAGATGGAAAGCCTGGTTCTCTACTTTTTTTAGACACACTTGCAATTGTTCCTGGAAAGTGGGGATAGTAATGGTGAGGGTGAAAGGAGCAGATGTTTCTGGCACCCTAGGTTAGTCTAGTGCTGCCACAACAAGTTACCACAAATTGGGTAGCTTCTAGCAGAAATGTATTCTCAGTTCTGGAGCCTATGAGTCTGAAATCAGTGTCAGCAGGGATGTATGTTCTCTGAAGGCTCTAGGGGAGGATAGCTCTGGTCTCTCCAGGCTTCTGGTGGTTGCTGGCAATTCTTGGCATTCATCACTCCAGTCTGCCTCAGCCTCCACAAAGCCTCCTGTGCATCTGTCTCTGTGTCCCAATTTCAAGGACACCGGTAGTTGGATTAGGGCCCACCCTCCTCTAGAATGACCTCAATCTAATTACATCTGCAGAGACCCTATTTCCAAATAAGGTTACGTTCTTAGGAACTAGGGTGGGGGTTATTAGGAACTAGGATGGGGGTTAGGACTCCCAGCATATTCTTTGGAAGGCTGGTCACCATGGATGTAGTGGCTGCCTCCCAAGAACTTTCCTCTTAGGCCAGGAGAGCCTAATGCCAGTGGGGGCCCTCCCAGGGGCCCTTGGCAGGGGAGGGGCAGAGATGAGGCCCAGAGGTCTAGGCTTCAATTTGCTCACCTTATACTTGGCTGGTGAATTTCAGTCACAAGAGTCACCTTCTAAGCTCATTATGATGTGGTTTTGGAATACAGGTGAGGTTCAGTGGGGTGGGGTCGGGAGCTGACGACCAAGAGAGACATCTTTGGTGGTTTATTAAAGCACAGGGATAGAACCTGTGGGCAGAAAGAGCTGCTGCACTGGAATATGAGGGGTGGCTGATTATATACTTTGGGTTTGGGGGAGGTAAGGAAAAAGGTTTTCAAAAGGATTTTTATATGTTAAAGTAGACTCGGAGGCCTTGCCATTGTCAAGTTAAGGTTGTTTTTCCTTCTAGCCTGGCATTAACATTAAGATAGTTGGGAACTCCCTGGAGGAACTTTATACTCTGCCCACTTCAAGTATCTGTCAATGGACTGCAGGTTATAAGGACATTTAATTGTACTTACATTTCCTACTGGAAGATAGGTTATTGATAGAAATGCTTTGTTCTTATAAAATGCTAAGACATTTGTAAACTCAGGGACACTCATGTCTTGCAGGATTGTGATCTTTATAAATTGTTTTTCCTTTCCTTAGTTTTAGGGCAGCCAGGAGTGCCTGAGGAATGTCACGTAAATCCCATCTGGGGGGGGTTGTGGGGTGTCAGCTTCTGCTTTGTCCTCAGCTTGCGTTCTGTTCCATCAATTAGAATGTTCTTTTGGGGCAAAAAAAAAAAAAAATCGTAAGATTTGGAGAAACAGTCTAATTTCCTCTACACACGGAGTAAAACTGGAGTTTGCCCTTTTTAACCCGGATTCCAAAGCCAAGTGGCCCTGGGTATCTCCATATCCCAGGCCCCAAGAATTTTTTTTCCTCTTTTGCAGTCTGTCACAGCTATTAAAGTTTGTGAGTTTCAGCTGGCTGGAAACAGTGCCCAGTGTTTTTTTTTTTTTAAAGATTTTATTTATTTATTTGATAGAGTGAGAGAGCACAAGCAGGGGGAAGAGTAGAGGGAGAGGGAGAAGCAGGTTCCCCGCCAAGCAGGGAGCCCGATGCGGGGCTAGATCCCAGGACCCTGGGATCATGACCTGAGCCGAAGGCAGACGCTTAACCATCTGAGCCACCCAGGTGCCTGCCCAGTGCCTTTTAAAATTGATTTGTTCTTGGCTGCCTCAGACTTAAAGCAAATTATTTAGAGGCAGAGCTTTGTGGAAGGAAACAATCATCTGGCCACTACAGATAAGGCCTGGTAAGGCATTCGCTAAAAAAGTACAGAAGCAAAGCTTTCAAGCTGTTGTTATATTCAGTTTCCAAAAATATATTACAAAATATTTCAGTCACAAAGAGTAGAGCAAATGGTACATTGGCCCTTCATTCCCATTACTGAGATGAAATGATTATCAGAATTTTGCTACCCTCGTCTCTACTCTCCCCTTTATGAAGTCTTTAAAAAAATCAGATTCCAGACATCACACCATTTCACCCTTCCATAGTTCACCTCTAAAAATTTGCATCTCTAAAAATTTGCATCTCTAAAAATAACATTTCTTACATAACTACAATGTTATTATCCCACCTGGAAAACGTTAACAAATTTGTTGCATATAATCCAATACCCAGCCCGTATTCACATTTCCAATTGTCTCAAAATGGATTTTTTAAGGGTGCCTGGCTGGCTCAGTCCGTCAAGCAAACCCCCTAGATGTCAGGGTTGGAGCCCCACGTTCAGTGGAGATGATGTGGGATACAAAGGCAGAAGGAACTGTAGATAAGATTAAGTGTCCTTATAACCTGCAGCCCATTGACAAATACTTGAGGCAGGCAGAGTATAAAGTTCCTCCAGGAAGTTCCCACCTCTTAATGTTAATGCCTTGCTAGAGGGAAAAACAACCTTAGTTTGACAATAGCAACGCCTCAGGTTTCCAGCGATTCTTCTTTAGCATATGAAAATCCTTTTGGAACTTCCTTTCCCTTTATTCCCCCCAAGCGCAAAGTATGTAATCCGTTGCTCCTCACAATCCTGGGGCAGCAGCGGCAGTGGTATTTTGTGCCCGTGAGTCCATCCTCATGCTTTAATAAAACCACCTTTTTGCACCAAAGACGTCTCAAAAATTCTTTCTTGGCCCTTGACTCCGGACCTCACCAACATTGCGAAACTACATTATAGAGATTACTTAAAAATAAAATCTTAGGGGTGGCTCAGTTGGTTAAGCCTCTGACTCTTGGTTTGGGGTCAGGTCCTGATCTTGGGGGTCTCAGGTGGAGCCACCCTAGGCTCCTGCTCAGCGGGGAGTCTGCTTGACAATTCTCTCCCTCTGCCCCAACCCCCACATGTGTGCGCGGGCTCTCTCTCTCTCAAATAAATATTTTTTAAAAATGAAATCTTAAAAAGAAAGGAAGTGTTTTTTACAGTTGGCTTATTAGAATCAAGATGCAAACAAGGTCCTGAGTTTCCTTCACCAGATCTCCCACAGGGTAAGTAATTTTGAGGTGAACCACAATTAGAGGGAGTTCCTGAGGGCCTCACCAAAGCAGAGAACCTAACAGCAGTGACAGTAATGGGCAGTTGCCAAGCTGAGGTCTGCTCCCCAAAGCAATGTCCCTTCCATGCCCCACAGGCTGAACAGTAGGCATTTCCAACTTCTTGCTGACTTCAAATTCTCAACTTTTTCACCACTCCGTCTCCAAAAAAAGCTGGCTGAATGCAATAGTCTCTAGGTGTTATTTCAGCGTCCAAGGTCTTCCCAGTGGTTCTTCCAAGTGGGATCCAGTGGGTTAGGTAGCTAATAAACACTCTGAATCTAAGATCAGTAGTTCTTAAAGCAGGCTACACATTGGAATCACCTGAAGAGCTTTAAAAACTGATGTCTGGGTCTGCCACCCAGAAATTCGATTGTAATCAAGCTAGGTTGTGGCCTGAGCACGAGGGGTTTTAAAAGTTACCCAGGTGACCCTAACGCGCAGCCGTGGCAGACAACCACCCAGGAGCCCTGCAGGGCAGGGTTCCCACTTGGCTCTCCTTAACCTGCTCCAAGGGTTAAGCCGGAGCTGGCGGGGCGGGGCCGGGGGCGGGGCCGAAGAGGAAACAGGGCGGGAGAGTCCCGGTCTCTGCGGCCAGCACGCTCGGCTGTTGCAGAAACGAGCGGAAACGCCTCCGTTTTACAAAACAAAGCGGAGAAGCGGGAGGCGTGCGCGGTCCGCGGGGCACGGGCCTCGGCGGTGGGTCCCTCCAGTCCGGGCGCCTCGGCATCTTTGGGTGGAGATGGAGAGAGGCCTTGAGAGCTGCCGGCGCTCGGAGTCCAACGGCCTCTGGGCACCTCGGATCACGGCGGTGGAGGAGCTGCAGAGCCGCGTGCAGGAGACCCTGGACCTGCTGTCCCCGCAGGAACTGAGCAACTTCCGCATCTTCCTCAAGTCGGTGGACGAGGAGCCGCGCGTGACCCCCTTGCGACTGGAGCTGGAGGGCAAGAGCACGAAAGGGCTGGCCCGTCTCCTGGTCCAGCACTACTGCGAGCCCGCCGCTGCGTCGCGCGTCCTCACCAAGGTGCTGCAGCAGCTACGCCGCGTCGACCTGCTCCAGCGCTGGCGGGACGCCGCCGCCGCCGAGGGCCGGGGTGAGCTGGGGGCTGCCAGCTCCCGGGGCTGGGGGCGGGGCCTGGTGAGCGGGGAGCCGCGGGGTCTGGGGCTGGGCGGGTGCGCCGGGCCCGTGTAAGCGCGGGGTTTGGCCGCGGCGCCCGAGGGTTCCGGGCTCGGCTTGGGGGCGGGGCACCCGGTTTGACTGGGGGTGCGGAGGCTAGCGGAGCGAGGAGGGGGCGGGCTTCCTGGGACCCAGTGACGCGCGGCGGGAAGTGGGAGCCTGGGGGGAGGTGGTCCCGAGAGTCGCTGTTTCCGAGCGCGGAATCCGAATGAGCCGTCGAAGAGCAGCGATCAGGATCTAACCAGCACATTTTGGGATCAGATCGACTCAGCAGGCCTGAGATGCTTTGTTAACATGTACCTTCAAGGGATGATGATGTGGGAGGTTTCTAAATGATGCAGTGAAAAGCACGGTATTGGAATTCCCGCTGTCGCATCTCCAGGGAATGTATTTACGGGGGCGGAGGGGGGAGGGCCCCTCTTCTTGCACACCATGAGACTATTTGCCATTAATCTATGATCAAGAAATGCAGTATGTAACAGGTTAAGGGAGGTTGGGGCTCCCCCCTCCAGATTTAAGAAACGTATGTGCACCATGATATGTGTGTGAGAGAGAGGAAGCAGCACTTAAATGAGAACCATCGAAGTAGACACTAAAATATACCATCCGTGACCTCTGCCATTAGTATGCTTACGATCTGATCTGATTGAGCTTTGAGGTGGGTTGCTGATGTTGTTTGGATTTGTAATGAATGGATCACAACGGTAATGGCCCAACGAACATGCCGTGTAGGCAGAATACCCGCTCAGTGGAAACGACTCTCCCTGCTTTACGTCGCCTGTACAGCATTTGTGTTGTCCCTCCCAGCTTCGTTGTTCAGGTATCACATGAACACCTCTTTAGGTGTTCTCACCTCTTGAGACTTTGAGTCTCTTACTGTTGGTAAAGTGTTTTTTTTTCCAGAATCATCCAAACTACACAATATTATGGCTGTACCCTGTCACCCGGTAAATATTTGAATTAAATGCTAAGAGATTATGTTAAATTAAAAAAAATACCCAATTCCTTTACTTTATCTGTCCCTTTATTGATGTCTTGATCGCCTCTCCAGGAAGTACATGTAAAGTAATGTCAGTCAATTACACCTTGTCCTTTTTATCCCCCGCCAGGCTCTTTCTGCCCTTGTACCTAACTGCGGTCTAAGGGAGGTCTGTTTTAAGTTTCTAACCTTGTAGGAGTTTGAAAGAGGGTGTGTTCATAATCCAGGGAACCTGTTCTAAAATGAGGTTGAAGCCTACAGGACCTGAAAACATAAGGCAACAGAATTCTCTGGGAGGAGCTTCCTGTTAACAGTAATGACAGTGGATTGATTGAAAAGAAAAAAATGGGGAAAAAATAATGCAATAATGCTCTTTTTTTGTTTTATTCTCTTTCATGAAAATTCATTCAGGGATTCCAAGAAAGATTCTAAAAAGAAGCTATGATTGTGTGGATGGCGAACTGGTAAATATTTTTGCTCTTACTCCAGCACTACACACTGGTGAGGAACAATGGTATTTAGCCACTTTAGCTGACATTGGAACATTTTTTGTGCTGCTGTCTTGTTAGTTAAAGGAAACTGTCTGGTTGTCTCAAGTGGTCAGATCTCACTGCTTTCTGTTATGATTGTGAAAGATAAACATGAGCCATTTAAAACCGCTGTGCCTGCATTAACCAAATAGGTAGGCACTGCTGTTATTTCTATTTTATAAATCAAGAAAAATGAGGCACTGGAGGTTCAAGGATGACAGGCTGTGTGGCCTTGGACGGCTATATAAATTGCTGGTTGTAGGGCTTTTTTTTTTTTTTTTAAGTTTTATGATGGAAATTTTCAATAAATACTAAAATAGAATAGAAAAACAAATCTCTCAAACTCCAGTCCAATGTACTTATGACCCTGCTTCAGCAAATTAGTAACATAGGGCCAATCTTGTTTTGTCTGCTTCCCGGCCCAATTATTTTAAAGCAAATCCAGATAACCTATCATGTTCATCTACAGATACGTTAGTATGAATCTCTAAATCTTTAGTATGAGAAAGAGGTTGTTCAAAACATAACCACAATGCCATTATTCTGCCTAAAAACAACTTCCTTAGTGTGTGCAAAGATGTGGTTGGGATTCAGATTTCATTGGCTGGGTCCTATGTCTTTTGCAGGTGGTTTGTTTGAATCAGGATGCTGACTCATACAAGGTCAACACAGTTACAGTTGATTTCTTTGTGTCCTAAAGCTCTTAACTTAGGATACTTCTCCCTTCTTTAACCTTTTTTCTTATTGTTTACTTATTGAAGAAACCAGGTTATCTGTAGCATGTCCCATATTCTGGATTTTGATGACTGCAGCCCTGTGTGGTCATTTAACTCTGTTCCTCCGTCTGCCATGCTTCCTTAAACTAATAGTGATAGCTATACATGGGAATTTAAAACTGAGATTGGCCTATTAGTCCTGGTGTAAGGAAGATATTTGAAAGAAGTATAAATCCAGTCGTGCCCCACCCCCTTCCATAACTAATAAGAGAGACAATCACTGTTGCAGCCCTGATCCAAACTGGGAAACCTCACCATTGATCCCAGAAGAAACTCTTTATTTCAGATCGATGACATATTTGGATTTCTGAGTTTGGTTTGGTTTGCTTTAAATATTACTGGCTTTCCTGGAAAATAGGACTGTTATGACCTGAGGGGCAAGCGGAAGGCTTTTATCATGTGCGTGGAGAAGAACAGACCAGGGGCTCAGCGGGACATCCATCTAATGGAGGAGTGGCTTGGCCAGTGCCAGTTTGAGCATACACAATGCATCGATCCTAACAAAATGGTATAATTTTCTTTTTTTTTAAATTGGGTTTTGGAAGGGCACCTGGGTGGTTTAGTCGGTTAAGCGTCTGACTCTTGGTTTTGGCTCAGGGTCCTGGGATCCAGCCCTGTGTCCGACTCCATGCTCATTGGGGAGTCTGCTTTAGGATTTCTCTCTCCCTCTCTCTCTGCTCCTTCCCCTGCTTGTGCTCCCTCTCTCTCAAATAAATAAATAAATCTTAAAAAAAAATAAAAATAAAAATTGGGTTTTAGTACCTGGCAAGAACCAGGACCTGCTGAACAATCCCATGCATGTCCTGATAAAATTCTTGATGCTTTTGTAATCTTAAGTGTGTGATATCCTACCTCCCCTTCCAGTCAAGCAGGGACCTCTTGGGCTCCAGTCTTGGCTAGGGCTATGCAGTTGAAGAGGGAAGGGGACCCAAGAAGATGTTCTAAGCAAGATGGGCAAGGAGGCCCAAGGACAAGGCGTGAGTTTGGAGTAGGCAAGTTCCAGAGACTTTGGGAGCAGGAAAGACCAAGGAAACCCCTTTGAGAGGTCAGCAGGAGGGAGGCCAGAGGCATTGCAGCACTGTGAGTCCTTGTGGGATTCACTTGGAACCTGGAAGAGGTGTAGAGAGGGAGCTGATAGCCCTGGGCAGACCTGCATTGTGACCTAACTAGTTGATACTGAAAAAATAAGGTGGAAGAACAGTGGTGGGAACTCAGTTTGACCTCTCTGACTCTACCTGAGTCATGACCTAGACCTACCCTTTTTTAGGGATAGTAACATGGGAAAGCCCTTCCTAGATCCCAGAAGTCCTTGCTAATGTCCAGGAACAGCGCAGCATGGGGCTGTGGATGCCACATAGACTGCCTGGGCTGGAATCCTGTCTCTTCCTAGTTGTTACCTTAAATCTGGTTCTCACCCGAGGGTGATTTGTCCCCCTCATTTGGCCATGTGTGGAGACATTTCTGGTTGTCACACCTGGAGGGTACTACTGGCCTCTGGTGGGTGCTATCATGCCCAGAAGAGCCCCCACAGCCAAGGGTTTTCTGGCCCCAAATGTCCATAGTGCCATAATTTCAGCAGCCCTGCCTGAAATTGACTACTTTCCTCTCCTGGAAATGGGGTTGATGAGAGTGGCTTATTTTGGAGGGCTGTGGTGATAATGAGCTGCTGTGTCAGAATGCCCAGAATAGTAGCGGGCTTATAGCAAGTGCCCAGTAAGCTTTGATTTTATTATTATTTCAAAGGTAAAAATAGACTCTTTCACTTTCCCCAAGGATTGTACCAGAATCTCTTACCTATTGCATGGTTTTGAATCAGATGGCAGATACTCTGCCGGTGTTCCTTTCGTTTATTCTCTTAGGGGTCTCCAGTGGCCGCTTTGCCTGCCATCCTGGCACGTTTAGTTTATTTGTAAATATTTAGCAGTGTTACTGCAAAAGTATTTCATCGTTCTTAGTTTCATTTTCCAAATTATTAGTTTGGTTAAACATCTTTTGGCCATTGTTTTCCTTCTGTAAATTATCTGTTCTGTTTCCTTTGCCCTTTTTCCTACTGGGTCGTCTTTTTCCTGCTCTTACAGTTATTTTCCTGGACTGTATTCATTTACAAAACGTAGTGCAAATACTTCTCTCTTGTGTCTGTTACTTTTTTGATTTTTTGTTGTTGTTGTCTTCAGTTGTATAGAAGTCTTTTTTAAATTTTTTGTGAGTAAACCTGTCAATCTTTTTTGGTGGCTTCTTGATTTTTGTGTCTTGATTAAATCCCATGCCTTACCAACTTAAAAAATGTTTAAATTATTTTTCTGTACTATTTGTGTAGTTTAAGGTTTCCTTTCTAACTCTCTGGAATCTTACTTTTGACGTGTGAGGTAAGAGGTCTTACCTTATGTCCAGATGGATAGTCAGTTGTCTCAACATTTATTGAATGATGTGTCCTTCCCCCACATATTTGAAACTCTACCTTTATCATGAAATAAAGTCCTATAGATAATTTGATTGGTTTCTGGAATCTAAAATATCCCATTCATATGTTTGTTTATACTTCTCCCAGTACATCACTGTTTCATTCACCGTGATTTTTTTCAGGACATTTTGATGTCTGACAGGACCTGTCCCTCCTTTTTTTTTTCCTTTTTGACTTCTGAATATTCTTGGCACTTCTTGGACATCATCTGTTCTCTGTGAGCTTGAGAATAATCTGGTTAATAAGTTCCACCGAAATCCTTTGGGAGTTTGATTGCCATGACACTGAATTGAGATTCATTTGGAGTGAATTGACAAATTAATAGTGTTAACAGAGCATGGGCATGTCATGTGTATGTTTCCTCTTCCCTGAAGCTTTTTTTATCCTTTTCTTCATTTAGGTGATGTGTGTTTCTTAGGTTTATTCCTAGGTATTGTCCTTGTTTGGGTGTGACCATGAACGGGACCCCCTTTTCATTATGTGGTTTAAATGATTGTTGCCAGGGTGCCTGGGTGGCTCAGTCGGTTAAGCGTCTGCCTTCGGCTCAGGTCATGAGCTCAGGGTCCTGGGATCAAATTCTGCATCAGGCTCCCTGTTCAGTGAGGAGCCTGCTTTTCCCTCTGCCCCTCCTGCTGCTCATGCTCTCTTTCTCTCTCTCTCAAATAAATAAATAAATAAAACCTTTAAAAAATTTTTTAAAAAAATAAATGATTGTTGCCAGGTAACTGGGGCGGGTGGTGGGCGGTGGGCATTAGATCTTTGTGAGTTAATCTTGTGTCCGGTCAGCTCTCCAGTTGCTAGTTCCAGTAGTTACTTGGTTGATTATTTTCTATTTCTAGATAGTCATGGTATCTGTAAGTAATGAATTTTAGCTCTTTGTTTCTCGTATTTAGACTTCATTTAAAAAAAATTTTGTATTTAAATTCAATTTAATTAACATATAGTGTATTACTAGTTTTAGAGATAGAGTTCAGTGATTCTTCAGTTGCATATAACACCCAGTGCTCATTATGTCAGATGCCCTCCTTAATGTCCATCACCCGGCTATTGCATCCTCCCACCTCCTCTCCAGCAACCCTCAGTTTGTTTCCTAGAGTTAAGAGTCTCTTATGGTTTGCCTCCCTCTCTGTTTTCATTTTATTTTATTTTTCCTTCCCTTCCCCTATGTTCATCTGTTTTGTTTCTTAAATTCCACATATGAGTGAAACCATATGGTATTTGTCTTTCTCTGACTGACTTATTTCGCTTAGCATAATACCCTCTAGTTCCATCCACGTCGTTGCAAATAGCAAGATTTCATTCTTTTTGATGGCTGAGTAATATTCCATTGTATGTATATACCACCAGGGTAGCTCTATTTCTAATTTTTATTTATTTTTTATTTTATTTTAATTTTTTTTTAAAGATTGTATTTATTTATTTGACAGAGAGAACGAGAGAGCATAAGCACAGGACAGTAGAGGGAGAGGGAGAAGCAGGCGCCCCACCAAGCAGGAAACCCGATGCGGGGCCCAATCCCAGGACCCTGGGATCATGACCTGAGCTGAAGGCAGACGCTGAACCATCTGAGCCACCCAGGCGCCCCTCTATTTTTAATTTTTAGAGGAACCTCCATACTGTTCTCGAGAGTGGCTGCCCTGTTTGCATTCCCACCAACAGTGTAGAAGGGTTCCCCTTTCTCTGCATCCTCGCCAACTGTCGTTTCCTGAATGGTTAATTTTAGCCATTCTGACAGGTGTGAGGTGGACTTCATTTAACTTTTACTCACTTTATTGAAGTGAGGAGCTAGGATCTTGGCTACGAGGGGCATGGGAGCTGTGATAGTGGCCATTCCTGCCTTGCTTCTCTCTCTGGGGGGCTTGATTCTGATGACGTCTCCCCATAGGTTCTGGCAGACCTGTATTATTGGTAGACACTTCCATTCCCTTCCATTTCTAGCTTTTTGAGGGCATTAGTTTTCGAGAATAACAATTGTTTTTGTTAAAATAAGTTAATAATATAAAATTTACATATACTAGACCCTTGGGGAGCTATAATTCTGTTGTATTTTGTGGTAGAGAATTGGAAATGCCCTAATTCTGTCCAAGAAGAACCAGTGGCACAAGAAGAAATCGTGTGAATTCTGAAAGCAACCAAAAGGGAAGTGACCAGTTAAGGAACTGATATTTATCTCCTAAGCCTGTTTGAGATGTGATTATTGTTGTATTTGTCATGTCCTCCGATTGCGAGGGAAAGGGGCCATCTCTAGCATTTCTGGTTTTCCTTACCTCCAGTTCTTTTGAATACGTTATCCTATTTTACAGGTGTTAATTGAGAAAATAAGATCATTCCGTGATGGACTCAATGAAAGTAAAGATGATGTTGGCTGTTGTCTTGTTACCCTTATGTCCCATGGAGAGAAAGGGTTTATTAGAATGGAAGATGGTGAAAAAGTCAGCCTGGAGGACATTTTTGAAATGTTTAATAATAAAAATTGTCCAGCACTTCAGGAGAAACCAAAGATCTTTATCATCCAGGCCTGCAGAGGAGGTAAGTGAAGACTTCTTTGTAACAGTCATGCTTCTAGGAAATTCTCCTATGGATGAGTGAGGAAAGAAAAAGAAGTTAAAAATATTTGTTTCTTTAAAATCAGAGGCCCCTCCGCTGATGTGACTTTAGTTGTGTAGTGTACTAGAGACTTTGGGCTGGGAGGAAGGGATAGAAGGAGAACTTAGGCTGAGGAAGGGTCCAAGTCTCTCACGTCATGAGGTGGGCCAGGGAGATGTGTGCAGTTTCCAAGGGCTGTCCCACTGTCCATGGGATGCCAGGCGGCCTGCGGGGCCGACATCCAACTTCTGTAGCTTCTGCAGATATTTCTGTCTCTTGTGGAGATACCAGCTTGTTGGGACTTTGACTGGGGGCTCCTGGTGTCTGTGGTGTATTACTATAGTTTGTATTTTTGTTCTTCAACAAACAGAGAGAAGAGACACCGGTGTTGAGACAGACGATGAACCCATGGAGTCTGATGACATATCTGAGAGGAGGAGGCTGCCCACCTTCAGTGATTATTTCATCATCTATCCCACCCAGGCAGGTGAGACATGAGGGTAGATGACAGTGCACACACTTTCTTCCAGAAAGTTTGGGTTATTTGTACCTTTTTTTTTTTTTTAATTTTTTAATTATCGGTGCTTTACAAATTGACATGTATAAGGAGATTTTTCATTAACCCATCCATCTCTCTTTACAAATGTTTCCACTTTTAGAGATGGCAGGTTGGCATCTTACTGTTCATTTCTTCCGGGAAGGCACGAACCTCTGAGCAAAGTATCACATGGTAAATAAGATCACTGGCTCTCCTATGAAAAAGATGTTGGCCCAAAACCTAGTTCCTCCACTTGCTATATTGGAGAATTTCAATATTTTTTAATCTCTAGATATATCAGTTTCTTCATGTAAAACGGGAATGATGGAATTTACTTATGTCATTGAGATGTTACATAAATTGAATAATATAACCACAGATGTGCTTATCATAATAACTGGCATAATCCAAAAAAAGAAATTAGCTACTATTATTACTAATACATTATGTTAATAATATTATCATCATTACTTCATTACTAATACAGTTATTAATTTATAAGGTAAGGTCCAAAAGAATCTTGTGTGTGAAGAGCCACCCCTTCATTTGATTCACTTGTAGGAGAGAGAGAATTAAGAGGTCAAGGACATTTCTTTAGCTGGGCTGTTTTTTTGTGGTTTTTTTGTGTGTTTTTTGTTTTTTTTAAAGTCATGTCTACACCCAACATGGGACTTGAACTCACAACCCGGAGATCAGGAGTCACATGCTCCACCAACTAAGCCAGCCAGGTGCCCCCCTTTAAATGTTTTTATCTTAACTTCTTTCAAAGAGGATTAAGGCAGTTTACAAAAATGTATATGGAATTCAACATAAATTTTATTTTATTTTTTTTTTAGAGATTTTATTTATTTATTTGACAGAGAGAGAGATCAGACAGGCAGGCAGAGGGAGAGGGAGAAGCAAGCCCCCCGCTGAGCGGGGAGCCCGATGTGGGGCTCAATCCCAGGATGCTGGGATCATGACCTGAGCCGAAGGCAGACGCTTAACGACTGAGCCACCCAGGCGCCCCCAAGATAAATTTTAATAAAGAAATGTAAGCAAAGGAACATAGGGCAACAACTTAAAATGAAACACACTCAGTGGTAAGATGTGAAAAACACCCCCATTAAAGTGAGATGTCAGATTTCACTCCTTGGTTATTTACCCAAGAGAGATGAAAGCATGTGGCCTCCCAGAGTGGCATAGCAGCTTTATTTGAAGTAGTCAAAGACTAGAAACAACCCAAATGACCATCAACAGGTGAATGAATAAACAAATCGTGGTATGCCATATATGGAATACAGCTCAGCAATAAAAAGAAATGAGCTGCTGATATAAACTAACCACAGAATTATTATGGAGCGGTTAAGGGTGAAGGTGAGGAACTTCATGTTCCAGTTTTATTGAATGAATGAATTTTATGACTGTGTGCTGGGCTATACAAATTTAAGGGCTAGAGATTCAGTATTGGACAGAAGAACTAAAAATCTCTGCCTCCACAGAACTTATGTGCTAGTTGGAGACAGACAGTAAACACATAGAGAAACTATATATTGTGCTGTTTTATGATCCCATTTGTATAAAGTTCAAAAACAGGCAAAACTGATCTGTGGTGTTAGAAGTCAGGATAGTGCTCGCCCTCCGGCATGCGGTGTTTGGGGTGGTAAGGACCAGAGGGGGCAAGAAGGGGACTTCTGGAGTGCTGGCACTATCTTGTTTCTTGATGAGGGCACTAGTTACAGGGTGTGTTCATTCTATGAAAATGTATTGAGCTGTTTTATACCCCTAAGCTTTGCACTCTTTTCTGTGCGATGGGTACCTTTCAGTGAAATGTTTACCAAAAATAAAGTATGTTACATGGTTACCATTGCTATGGAGAAAAATAATGCAGGGACAAGGGATATAGGGAGTGTCCAGGGGCAGGAGTGGAGGTTGCAGTTTTAAAAAAGAGACGTATAGAGATGTCCCCACTGAGAAGCTGATTGTTGTGTAGACACTTGGGGGACACGGGAGAGGGTGAGCTATGCAGATATTTGAGAGAATTTGTGTTTTACAACACAATAAGAATACTTCATATATAACAGTATCAAAAACTCTGTATAGTGTGTCCCCACTGGGATAGAAGAGAGAACCTAGAGGCAGAACCAAATACGCAGGGAAACAAGACATGTGACAAGCCATTGCTGATCAGCGTGGAACGAATGGGCCGTTCAGTATAGTGCTGGGAAAACCGGCTTCCCCGTGGGAGAAAAGTAAAAATTTATTTTCAGATTTCTTGGCCCAGGGTTCAGTGCCTCTAATCATGTGAAATGTCCAATATATAGTAATGCTTCTTTTATCTCTGATATTTGTGGCTTTCTTCTTTTACTCTTTATCAGCCTTACCAGTGGTGTATTTACTTAAGAACCTATTTTTAGTTTTGTTAATCCCCTCTAGTATCTGTTTTTGATTTCATTAATTTTGACTCTTGTTTCCATTTTTCTTCATTTGGGGGGTGTTTATGCTACTCGTCTTTCCCTGGCTCTTTCAGTTAGGTATTTGACTCATTATTTTCTATCTTTTTAAGCATATAAGCATGTTTAAAGCTTTAATTCCTTCTTAAGGACTGCTTTCACTCTGTCCTTCACATTTTAACATGGACCAGTTTTGTCCTTCAGTTCTAAAAGTTCTTAAATTTCCATTGTTCTTTTACATGTTAGAACTATCTCTAAATTTCTGTGTTGGGATTTTAAAATTTGTCCTTTTGTTACTGATGTCTGGTTTATTTGTGTGAGGAACTGAGAAAGAATATGGACGACAGTACTGATCTGAAATATGTTGAGACTTGGGTTATGCTTTGGTCTTTAGTAAACTTATTTTAAAGATTTATTATTTTTTAGAGAGAGAGAGAGAGCATGTGAGCCCCGGATGGGGGTGGGGGGATGGAGGAGGAGGAGAGGAAGAGAATCTTCACATAGACTCCATGCTGAGTGGGGAGCCCAACCCAGGATTCAATCTCAAGACCCTGAGATCATGACCTGAGCCGTTTGAAACCAAGAGTCGGACACTTAACTGACTGAGCCACCCAGGTGCCCCTCTAGTAAACTTTTTAATGGCATTTGGACTCTCCTAGATATTCTGTGTGTGTTTAAGAATATGTGTTGTGTTCCGCACTTGTTGAATGCAGGGTTCTAAATATTTCTATCAATTAAACATAATTGTGTTCAGTTGTTTTATGTCTCTACTAAATTTGTCTGCTTGACCTGCCAATATCTGAGATAAGTGTGTCCATAGGTCATGTTATTGTGGTAGGCATGTCTGTTTCTTCTGTAGTCCCAGTGTTTTTGTTTTCTTTATTTTGACACAACTTGAGTAGAGGCATACAATTTTAGAATTGTGGTGAAATATATAGAAGAAATAAGATAAAATGTTCTAAGCACTCTTTAGTGAACCTACTGTCCCAAGTAGTGCTTTTTTTGTGTGAGTTCATTTTGTCTGGAATTTATATAGGTACTTGAATATTCTTTTGCTCCATATTGGCCTGGTATACCTCCTTCAGACTGTTTTCTGTGAACCTTTCTGGGCCTTTATGTCTTAAGTGGGTCTCTTTTAGATAGGATATAGCTGGGTTTGTTTTTTTGGTTTTTTTTTTTTACGATTTTATTTATTTATTTGAGACAGAGAGAATGAGAGAGAGAGAGCACATGAGAGGGGGGAGGGTCAGAGGCAGAGATGCGGGACTCGATCCAGGGACTCCAGGATCATGACCTGAGCCGAAAGCAGTCGCTTAACCAACTGAGCCACCCAGGCGCCCTTTTTTTTTTTTTTTTAATTCATTGTGACATTATCAATCTTTTTATTGGTAAATTAGGGCAATTTGTCTTTATTGTGACTATTGATATATTTGCCCTTTTGCCATTTTATTTTGTGCTATTTATTTTTCTTTGCTTTATTTCCTTCCTTTATGGCTCTTGTGTTTGCTTGATTAATAGTTTAGTATGTTATTCTAACATTTTTTGACCCCCTGCTGACCTAGAAGGTAGACATCCCATAATTCTTTTTCTCATGGTTACCCGTGAAATTTTATACATGCGCAGTTAGCCTAAAGTTAATTTAAAAAAAGCTTATTTTTACTCCCTGATGATTCAAGGAACCTTGGAACACTAATTCCCATTACCTTCTCCCACACCTCCGTGCTATTTTTAACATTTATTTCTTTTCTTTTTGTATCTTGCTTAACATTGTTTATATAAAAATATTTATGTGTTCTTAAATTGCCTTAAATTATCCTTCCACTGCCCCCTGGTTTTCTTCTGAATTAAGATATCAATTTAAAACACTTTCATCAAATGTGTTGGCACACACTAGGGTGGCAAGCACTATTCTAGGTAATACCTAGTCCTTTTTTTAAAACCCCACAAATTAGAACACTATTTTTTTTTTTTTTTTTTTGACGGAGAGACAGCGAGAGAGGGAACACAAGCAGGGGGAGTGGGAGAGGGAGAAGCAGGCTTCCCGCTGAGCAGGGAGCCCGATGAGGGGCTCCATCTCAGGACCCTGGGATCATGACCTGAGTCGAAGGCAGACGCTCAACCGACTGAGCCACCCAGGCGACCCTGGAAGGAGGTGGAACCTGAATGATTATCTGAAAGGCACTTTGAAACTGCAGCCATTTAGTAGGTTGACAGTTGAGGAATAATATCGATGGATCATTCCTCACTTCAGTCCCTTTTCTTTTTCTTTTTTGTTTTTAAGATTTATTTATTTTAGAGAGAGAGACAGAGAGACAGAGCATGACTAGGGGGAGGGGCACAGGGAGAGGGAGAGAGAGAATCTCAAGCAGACTGCCCGCTGAGCACAGAGCCCGACGCAGGACTCAATCCCATGACACTGAGATCATAACTTGAGCTGAAATCAAGAGTCAGATGCTCAACCAACTGAGCCATCCAGGCGCCCTCAAGTTAGAACATTATTATTATAAGTTCACAGTCCATGTTTCTGTTTATTCATGTGATTACCATTTTCTTCTCTATTCCTTCTTGAATCTCAGACCATTTTTCTGGATTCATTTTCTTTCTTCCTGAAGTATATCCTTTAGAAATTCATTTAAGGAAGATTTATAGGTGGTAAATCCATTTTAGCACCCAAATCTGGCTATTTATTTGACAGAATCTTTGCTTATTTCTTCTTGTGAGTCCATCTTTTATTTCTTCAAACATTTCAGGCGGTTATTTTATATTTTGTACCTAATACTTACAATGCCTGATGTCTTTGGGGGTCACTCATTGGGTTGCTTTTGTTGACTGTCACTCATGGTGGCTTATTTGTGTGTTTGAAGTCATAGTTCATTTGTTGAATCTTAATCTGTGTGACTTCTGGGAGCATGAATAGGGAATTCTTTTCTTTAGGGAGGATTATTACCCACTTGGACCACTGTAACTCTCTTTGGGGTCACAAGGTGAATGCAGGAATCTCAGGTTCATCTCCGGCACCTCCCGGGCACATCTTCAAGACTTTTGTGCCCTCACTGGAGGTGCTCCTAGTCCCTCGGACAGGGTGCAACTCTGTGTTTCATGTTTACTTTCTGCTCTGAGCTCAGGTTTCAGTTTCCTCATTTGGAGGAATAGGAGCCTTGGAGATTTCCATGAATTTCCGTCAGCCCAGGATAGCATTAAAAGTTTTATTTTAATAAAATTTTACATCTGGAGGAGCATTTAAAGTATATGGTGTCAAAAGTGAAAAATTTGGAATATGTGTTAAAATCTCTCAGAGTTACCCACTTTTATTTCATCAGAGAACACATAAATGGCCTGGCAGTACCGAGTATATGTGGGGATATGGAGCAACAGGTACTTCCATACACCACTAAGGAGAGCAGATTAGTTCTACTTCTTTGGGGAGCAATGTGTGATACCTAGTAAAGTTAAAAATATGTTTATGCCATGACCCAGCAATTTCACTTCTGCGTATATACTCTAGTGCTGTGGTCCCCCAACCAGGGGGCCACAGTGAAGTCATATAGCTCTACTTAATTCTGGGAACCACTAGCTTGAGGTCATTTATGGTTTCTACAATTAGATTATGTTGCATTCTTTTCAATGATACCATATCTTGGGGGAGTTAAGTTTTGGAGGGTTGCTGAGATAAAAAGCAAGTACTTAGGTATCCTGGGTTGAAAAGTCATGCAGTGCCAACAGGTGCACACATCCCATTAGTAAGTAATTATGGTTCTTTAAGAATGAAATTAAAATATTATTTGTCTTTCAGTTTGTGTGAGTTCTTTCCCCCTAAATGGCTAATAAGTTATTTAGATAATAATACGGAGCTTAGAGCTATCTACTTTAGTAAATGGAACTCTCAGATATTTCTTTTGACCTAGGAGCACTGCAAAAAGAGTTACTAAGACACTAAGGGCACCATGAACTGAGAAAGTCTGGGAACTTCTGCGTAGGGGAATCTTTTGCACATGTATATGCATGATATGGGATGACCAACTGCCCTAGTTTGCAAGAGATGGAGGGGTTTCTTGGGATACTGGACTTTTCAGTGCTAAAACTGGAAAGTGGGTGAATGAGGATGCGTTGAGCACTCTAATCTGGGCGCTCCTTTGAAATTGTTTATAGTAGGGAGAGTGAAGAGGCGGGAAAGCTAAAAGCCACTGGGACTGGTATATTCAAACTGTAGAATAACTATGCCACAGTTGAAAAGAATCCGTGTGGAGAAGTTTTAAATGTAACAATGAATGAAGATAAGGCAGCTGTAACAGGATACAGATAGTATGCCTTTCATATAAAGATTTAAAAACACAATAATACAATCTATTATGACTGAATATATAGCTGGTAAAAGTATAAAAATATGGCACAAAGAACAGCCAACACCTTTGTAACAGGGACTGCCTCTGGTAGAGGTACAGAAGGCAGGGAAGTGGGACCAGAAAGTAGTCAGGGAGAAAATTGAAACGAGGCTTCAACTGTATTTCACCAGAAGAGAAGGGCTGAAGCAAATAAAGCAAAATGTTTCCTGTTTGTTAGATCTGGGTGGTGGATGCTCAGGTGTTCGATACACTGTTCTGTGTTCTTATTTTGGTATTTTTAGAGAGATGGGAGCTAAAGAAAGAAATTGGAAACTGCAGATACAGCCAGCTCTGACGGAGTCTTGCTATGAAGGGAGTTGAGAAATAGACAATCTGGATGGTGATGAGGGATCAAAGTTCTTTTTTTTGTTAAGATGGGCAGTACTTGATATGAGGAATTCTTAATTGCAGGAAACAAACTGAGGGTTGCTGGAGTGGGGGGTGGGGTGGGAGGGATGGGGTGACTGGGTGATAGACACTGGGGAGGGTATGTGCTCTGGTAAGCGCTGTGAATTGTGCAAGACTGTTGAATCTCAGATCTGTACCTCTGAAACAAATAATGCAATATATGTTAAGAAAAAAAAAAAGAAGAAGAAGGTAGCAGGAGGGGAAGAATGAAGCGGGGGAAATCGGAGGGGTAGACGAACCATGAGAGACGATGGACTCGGAAAAACAAACTGAGGGTTCTAGAGGGGAGGGGGGTGGGAGGATGGGTTAGCCTGGTGGTGGGTATTGAGGAGGGCACATTCTGCATGGAGCACTGGGTGTTATGCACAAACAATGAATCATGGAACACTTCATCTAAAACTAATGATGTAATGTATGGGGATTAACATAAGAATAAAAAAAATAAATAAAAAAAATAAAATAAAATATTTTTTTAAATGGTGGCTTATCGGGGAAAGGGAATGAGAATACAAAAATAGAAAGAAAAATATATTCATACCAAAAAACTAACCCCATGAAAACTTGAAAGAAAAAAAGTACAAGGGTATTATTTGTATTAGTATTTGTATCTAGTATTTAATAAAATTTGTTTATGAAAAAAAAAAAAAAAAAAGATGGGCAGTACTGCCACACAGCTGCTGATGGAATGATCCAGTAGAGAGGGGACATTTTTTTTTTAAGATTTTATTTATTCATGAGAGGCAGAGGGAGTGGGAGAAGCAGGCTCCCCATGAGGAGGGAGCCCTACACAGAACTCGATCCCAGGACCCCGGGATCAACACCTGAGCCAAAGGTAGATGCTTAACCGACTGGGCCACCCAGGCACCCCAAGCGGGGGGATACCTTTAGGAGAGATTGCAGGTGCAACAGCTGGTGGAGCTGAAATTTTGAGCATAGGCAGTGTATATCCTCCAGGGATTAAGTTAGACTGATTTTTCAAATGGAAGAAAGAAGTTGCCCTTTTCCTCTGTGGGGAGGACTCCAGGAAGAGCAGGTTTGAGGAGGAGGGGAAATCCAGAGTTTGAAATGGTAATTAGCTGTCCCAGTAGACATGTGAAGAAGGCAGTTGATTATTTAAGTCCGGAATCAAGTGAGTGGTCTGCCTGGGAGAGAGAAATGTGGGGGCCATCAACTTGTAATGTTATTTAAAGCCATAGTCCTAGATGAGGTCACGGGCCTTGCTCCAACATTTATAAAATGTCAAGATGAAGAAGAGTCAGTCATGGAGACTAAGAAGGAGCACCCACTGACATGGGAGAGAACCAGGTGGGTGTGCTGGGCTGGAAGCCAGGCACAGGAAGTGTTTTAAGAAGGAGAGAGTGACTATGTCACACCCTGCTGACAGGTCAAAAAGGATGGGGACACAGAATTCATTGGGCATCTTGACAAGAATAATTTGGGATGTGGACAAAATTGTGGACTCAAAAGAGCAGAACTACAGCTACATGTGATAAAAAGGATCAAGTCTCAGAAATAGAACATTGAATAAAAAAAGTCACAGTAGATTTGGGTTTGTTTTGGTTTTATTTATTTAAAGTTCAGGCAAAAACAATGTATTCAAGAATAGCATATACACATATGTATGTATATGGTAAAACTGACATTAGTGATTTCTGTGTGGAGGAGACGGAGTGGGGTCTGGGAGGAGCGCACAGGTAGATGCTAATTTTCCTAATACCTGAGTCAATGAGCAAAAGACCTAATAGAACATTAGGTTTGGGCTATTAACTGATAATTCCTAGGGAACACCACTAACATGGAGAAGATGCTCAATTTAGAAGAAGAAAGTAAACAATATTGGAGTACGACTTTTCATCTATCGGATTGGCAAGAGATCAAAAAGTTTGAATGTATATAGGGAATATACTTCTTAATTCCTGGCGGAACTGTAAATTGGTAGCACTTCTTGGGAGGACCACTTGGCATCGTCTAGCAAAATTGTAAATGAACACATAATTCCTTGTCGAGGATTTTATCTTCCAGATATTTAGTACATGTCTGAGTGACATGTGCTCAACGTTATTCAGTGACGTTGTTTATAATAGCGAAAGTATAAGGACAACCTAAACATCTATCTCTAGGGGACTAGTTAAATAAACTATGATAAATCATAAAGTAACAACTATTTAATCAGAGGAAGAAGCTCTTTATGTATTGATGATGAGCAACCTCCAAGATGAACTGGCAAAAACAACAACAGAAAAATCAGGTCCTATAACAGCATGTACAATATACTACTGAGATCGGGAGGAGGGTGGTTATACCCTCAAATATGTATCAGCCTCTTTGTACGCAGTGTAGATCTGGAAGGATACTCGAGAAATGGGTACCTTTGGTTTTCTTGGGCATGGGATGAGGAGGGAGGGAGACTTTGCTGGATTCCTTTTGTAATTTGAATTTTAAACCATTTGTATTTGAGTCTGTTTTTTTGTTTTTATTTTTCAAATTTTTAAAAAGATTTTATTCATTTGAGACAGAGCTACAGAGAGAGCATGAATAGGGGGAGAGGGAGAGGGAGAAGCAGACTCCCCGCTGAGCCGGGAGCCCAACGTGGGGCTCGATCCTGTGACTCTGAGATCATGACCTGAGCCAAAGTCAGATGCTTAACCATCCTGAGCCACCCAGGCGCCCCTTTTTCTTTGTTTTTAGATTCCACATATAAGTGAGATTATATGGCAGTCTTTCTCTGTCCGGCTTATTCTACTTAGCATAATACCCTCTAGTCCATTCATGTTGTCACAGATGGCAAGATTTCATTCTTTTTTATGGATGAGTGATATTTTACTGTGTGTGCGCACATGCACACGTGCACATATAATATAAATACGTAAAGATAATACATATGTATATATATATCACTCTTACCGATGGATGAATTGTGACTCATTTGAATGTATTATCCATTCAACAAATGGATTTAATCACTTCTTGGCCTTTTGGCTAAGATCATGTGCAAAAAATGGATTTAAAACGTTTTCAAGTTATCTTCTTTTAGAAATTGGAAGATTTCAACAAAATTCGGGTTTCTGACATCTTAGCTCACCATGGACATTTATACCAGCTACCTGACCGCAGTGAGTCCTTAGAGCTTGTCTCTCCTGCTTTGTGACAGAGGCATGTCATCTGTATGCAAGAGAAGCTGCAACATGCTCTCACCTGCTTATTGACTATTTGTAGTTAGTCTTGTGATTGTCGCTCATGTTCTATGGCCAGAGTTCTCTAAACAGCTTTATTTTTTTAAAGATTTTATTGATTTATTTGAGAGAGAGAGAGATCATGAACAGGGGGGAGGGGTAGAGGGAGAAGCAGGCTCCCCACTGAGCAGGGAGCCCGATAGGGGACTTGATCCCAGGACCCTGTGATCATGACTTGAGGCAAAGGAGACGCTTAACTGACTGAGCCACCCAGGTGCCCCTCTAAACAACTTTATAATGCAAGTATGGGGAATCCCAGTCCTAATGATACTTTATTTGACCTTGTTTGGTAAATCTGGACATTTACTAGCTTTCGGCCATAGTCTAAAGTTCTCCAATATCACTCATCAGACTCATTTTTTTGTGGCCTAGAATCTCCTGACGACTGACCCCATGGCCATGAACGTAGGATCGCTGATTATTTTCAAAGCAATGAGAAATTTATAATCTATCATTTGATAAGATACTTGGCAGCTGCTCTGATTTTCGTTTTGCTGACTGACACGCGATTCTTCAAAGGTGTTGAGACCGCATTAGGTCAGAGGTTTTCAAATGTTATTTGCCATAACCCACAGGAAGAAATAGCTATTGTGTTTCACCCAGTCTAATGCCTTGATTGTAAGGCATACCATTATTTTGTATTCTCTATGCCACAGAAGAGATTATACATCACATCCAGATTTCAGATTGGTGGGAAAAAGAAACTTCGATCTTAGAATTGATAAAATACATAATTCATTGTATTCTATTATATCTATTTATATAGAAGTATAAACATACATGTAATACTAGTTTTATAAATCATAGCTGCGCTTGCTACATTTGAGCCACTTTAATAGTTTCTATTACAGCCCATTTTATCCCATTATAAAAAAAGGCAGTTTCAGTCTGCTAAATTGATTTCTTGGCTGATTATTGGGCCACAACCGACAGTGGGCGAGATGGATTGTCAAGCTTTGTGATGAGGCGTTTCTGACTCAGATTTACTCTCAGAGGGACAATACTGAAATTCCTGTGTAGTTCCTACACTGAACAGATAGGTTCTGTGGATTTGTTTACAACGTTATGGAGATGTAATTGAAGTATGAGCTGTGCATATTCCACGCATACCATTTGAATGCATGGGAGAATACATTCATGACACCATCACCATGATCAAGATCAGCGTAGACTTCTATCACCCCAAAAAGTTTCCTCATGTTGAAATCTATCCCTGCCTCCATCCCCATCCCTGGGTCACCACAGTTGTCCTTCCTGTTACCACAGATTAGATTACATTTTCTGGAATTTTAGATAAGTAGAATTATATAGTATGTATGTTTCCTGTCTGCCTGCCTTTCTTCTTCCACTCCACGTAATGGTTTTGTGATTTGTCCACGTTGTTTTGTCTATCAATAGTTCATTTCTGGGCACCTGGGTGGCTCAGTTGGTTAAGTGACTGCCTCCGGCTCAGGTCATGATCCTGGAGTCCCAGGATCCAGGCCCGCATCAGGCTTTCTGCTGAGCAGGGAGTCTGCTTCTCCCTCTAACCCTCCCCCCTCTCATGCTCGCTCTCTCTATCATTCTCTCTCAAATAAATAAATAAAATCTTTAAAAAAAAAATAGTTCATTTCCTTTTATTTCCTTCCTCTATCAATAGTTCATTTCCAGTATTCAGTTGTGTGAATATAACACAACGTGAACACAATGTGTTCAGCCGTTCACTGGTTGAACATTTGAGTTGTTTCTAGTTTTTGGTTATTAGAAGTAAAGCTGCTGTGAACACGTGTGTAAGTCTTTGGGCATATGATTTTGTTTTCCTTGGGTACATACCAAGAAGTGGAATGGTTGGTTCATATAGTAGGTATATGTTTGACTTTTATTTTTATTTTACTTATTTTTATTTTATTTTTAAGATTTTATTTATTTGTCAGGGAGAGAGAGAGAGAGCACAAGCAGAGGGAGAAGGAGAAGCAGGGAGCCCGATGCGGGGCTCGATCCCAGGACCCTGGGATCATGACCTGAACAGAAGGCAGACGCTTAACCGTCTGAGCCACCCAGGCGCCCCTATGTTTGACTTTTAAAGAAACTGCCAAATTGAAATTCTTTTTCAAAGTGGTTGCATCATTTACATTCCCGCCAGCAGTGTATGAGAGTTCCAGTTTCTCCACATCCTCATTATCAGTTGGTTTGACCTGTTTTAAAAATTTTAGACAATCTGATATGTGTGTAATAGTATTGCCTTGGGGGTTTAATTTGCATTTCTTGGAGGACTAATGATTATCTTTAATCATTAGTCTGAATGCCACCATATATATTGGCCATTCATATATCTTCTTTTGCTGAATGTCTGTTCATATCTTTTGCCCAATTTTTTATTGGGTTGTTTTCTTGTTAAGTTGTAAGAATTACTTATGTATTCTGGATACAAGTTCTTTGACATGTATTACAGATAGTTTTTTCCAGATCTGTGGCTTTTCATTTTCTTAATAACATCTTTCAAAAAACAAAAGTTTTGGGGGCACCTGGGAGGCTCAGATGGCTAAGCATCTACCTTCGGCTCAGGTCATGATCCCAGCGTACTGGGATCGAGTTCTGCATTGGGCTCCTGGCTCAGCGGGGAGTCTGCTTCTCCCTTTCCCTCTGCCTCTCCGCCCTGCTTGTGCACCCGGGTGGCTCAGTTGGTTAAGTGACTGCCTCTGGCTCAGGTCATGATCCTGGAGTCCCAGGATCCAGGCCCGCATCAGGCTTTCTGCTGAGCAGGGAGTCTGCTTCTCCCTCTGACCCTCCCCCCTCTCATGCTCGCTCTCTCTATCATTCTCTCTCAAATAAATAAATAAAATCTTTAAAAAAAAAATAGTTCATTTCCTTTTATTTCCTTCCTCTCTCTCTGTCTCTCGAATAAATAAAATTAAAAAAAAAAAAAAGTTTTTAATTCTGATGAAGTCCAATTTATCAGCTTTTTCTTTTTATAGTTTATGCTTTTTGTGTTCTAAGAAACCTTTGCCTATGCTGAGGTTGCAAAGATGTCCCCGTGTTTTTTCTGTTCCAGCCTAGATTTATTATCAGAGGGTACAATTTTGATATTCCCATCAAATTTCCACACTAAACGGACATGTTTTGTGTTTTTTAATCTAACAGTAAAAATAATTTCACTGAATTTTTGAAGACCCCAAAATGAATTCTATATGGGTGTGTTCTGGGGGTATTTAGCTTAAAATCCTAAAGCAAAAGTCAGAAATTAAAAAAAAAAAAAGAAAATGAAGTAAATATGGCAAAATGATGATAACTGTTGAATCTCGGGGAAGATTATATGAGCATCTGTTAAACTTTGCTTTCTACTTTTGTGTATATTTGAAAAGTTTTATTTTAAAAATTCATATAAGAGAATTGCCCTCGTGAGGGGTTACGTGCTGCTGGTCACAGGAGTCCCCTGGGAGGCTCAGGTGCTTCCTCTTTTTGTGTCTGTGTCTCTTACAGCCCCAGACACACTTATTAATGCAAGAGTGCTTCTGTATTCTCAGTTCAAAGCCATTTTCCAGGTTTATATGTGGGTAAAAGACAAAGTGTGGTGCAAAGGGAGGAGGAAAACGGACGAAATGTCTTGTGTTTGCTTTGTAGATCACGTTGCTTTACGGCACCCTCGCACTGGTTCCGTGATGATTGAAGCGATGTCTAAAGTCTTTAAACAGTACGGAAATAAGTGGCACATCGCTGACTTCTTCACCAAGGTAAGTAAATTCCAAGGGAACTCGTGCTCCATTCGTGCTGACGGTAATGCACTTGATGAGAGCATTTTCAGGAGAAGGTTGACTTTTGCCATGAAAACATGAGAGATACTGAAAAGTTGCTTGGAAATGATGGGCTGATCGTGAGTTTCGATGATGGTGGCATTCAGAAAACATGGTTGAGCCAGCTGCTGAGGGAAACGGATAAGTGACACTTGCTGTTCATTTGTAATACGAGTGCATTGGATATGAGGTGAGCTTTCAAGTTCCTGCCTGCTCTGTAGCCCACCATTGCAGTCAGCTTTGGCCTGACTCAGGACTTCTTTAATGACCGACTCTGCCTCACATTTGTCTCCCCATTTTGTAGCCCATAGTAAACATTCACTGAATGAATGGGTGCCCAATAATGGCAGTAGATTTATACACGAACCATAGTTTGGAGAATGGCCCAATTATTGTAGTTTATCATGTGAGGATTAAAGGGCAATTTTCTTCTCAATCTGAGAGTTTTACATCCAAAGAAAGCTAATTAGAAGAGACTGTCGAAGACTACAGTAACATGGGGCACCTGGGTGGCTCAGTTGGTTAAGCGTCTGCCATCAGCTCAGGTCATGATACCAGGGTCCTGGGATCAAGCCCCACATAAGGCTCCCTAATCAGGGGGGAGTCTGCTTCTCCTTCTGCCCCCCATGCTCCTTCTCTCTCTCTCTCTCTCAAATAAATAAAATCCTAAAAAAAAAAAAAAGTACAGTAACAACAATGCTAACATCTATTATCTATTGCATGGCTCACTCCATGTCAGTTACTATTCTCTGTGCTACACAGATATTAATCCATTTAAGCCTTCCAACACCCCTCAGGTAGCTACTGGGATTTGCATCCACTGTGACAGGTGGGGGCTAGTCAGTGGCTGGGCTGGCATTCCAGCCTGGGCAGAGTGCTTCTAGAGTTCATGCTGTAATCACTGAAAAAATGTTTTGCTGACTAATGTTCATTAAACCTTTACTGAACACCCTTCATTTTTATTTTTATTTATTTTTAAAGATTTATTTATTTATTTGTGAGAGAGTGAGTGAATGCATGGGAGGGGCAGAGGGAGAGGGAAACAGAATCCTCAAGCGACTCCTTGCTGAGGTGGGGCTCGATCCCAGGACTCTGAGATCATGATCTGAGCCGAAACCTACAGTTGGCCGCTTAACCGACTGAGCCACCCAGGCACCACCCTTCATTTTTAAAGCACTTGCTGAGTAGGTCCTAGCAAAAAAAAAAAAAATCCAAAAATGAGCATGATGTGGCCTTTGTATTAAAGGCACATACAGCTTAGTTAGGTAGCAGATGGTAACTGTGCTTATAACCAACCCCAAGACTGTAGAGCCGTGGGATGTTTTGGGCATAGCATTATCCAACCCTTTCATTTTACCACGTGTCCCCAAGGCTTAGAAAGGGTTAATATCTTGCCTACTATTACCCCGGGGCAAGTTGAGACCAAACCTAGGTCTGTGGACCTGAGTCTACTGCTCTTCTCATCCCGAGTGCTGCATTCCAAGCACTTGGTGGGACATGCTCTTTCGAATGCCATTTGCATCACTTTCCGGAATGCATAGAATTCGGCCATTTCACTCTGTAGGGTTTACTAAAAGACTTTTGCTCAGGGCTTTTAGACAGTTTGTGCTTTAATCTTCCAGGTGAATAATAGAGTGGTACACACTGAATTTCATCTACATGAAGAACCAATTAAAGTATCACTCGTCATGGAATCAACTTTAACTAAATTTGTGTACTTCTGACATCAGGAAGATGAAAAACTAAGGACTGCTTTGTAACAGACTTTGTAAAGAGCTGAGAGCATTTGTAGCATAGTACTATTAGTTAACATTTTGCATTATTACTGTCAACAGCTGTATTTCTCCAAATCGTTTTGCATATATATAGTACTTTTCTAAGATTGAACCGTGCTTATTTGATGCTTAGAAGTAATTTGACTTCTTTTAAAAGATCACTGTTTTTTGAAAATGATTTTTCCTGAACTGTTATCAAAACATGGAAGTCCAGCTCTATTTGTGGACCATTTTTATCATGTGCTTTTTTTTTTTTTACTGATTACACCCCATCCTCTCCCACTTGATGCTGGTGTTCGTCCTCATTTTCTTGGCTGTCTTCAAGAACTGTCTTTATGTAGTCTTGTCCTATGTTTTACCTGATTTCCTCCATATTCTTGTCTGTAGCCAGACTTGTCTCCTTTTGACTCCATGAGCCATTCTCTAGTCTTCCCTGGATGTTCTCATTTGTACTCTGTGCCCTTGATGCCTAATGTTTCCACCTTCCCCCATCCCCCAGCTGCCTCCCAGCTGCACAGCACCTTTGAACTGCTATTTTCTCTGCCTGGAACACTCTGTTCCACCCCAATCTATTCAGTCCTTTGCACAGGGAAGCTTTTCGTAACCCTTCATGCTAGGTCAGCCTTTTCTACGTGCTCACAGACCCTGTGCTTTTCTTCTGCAGCAGTTAGCAGTACTGTACTTAAGTGACTATGTAGTAGCTGTTAAATCTCTCTTCCAGTTCAGTCATAAGCTCCGAGAGGCAGAGGCCATGTGTCTCATTCATCCTTGCCTAAAGACACAGAGAAGCGCTGTGATGAATGTTTACTGAATGACTGGTCTCTGTCTTTCAATTATTTTGTCCATTCCTCAGACCTCACCTCATTACCTCTGTGCATCTAGCCACCTTCTAGTCATCCCCACCTACTTGGATGTCCTGTGGCCACTTTAACTGAACAAGTTGGAAGTCAACCTTACGTTTCCCTTAAACCTCTTCATAATACCCATCTCATTGTTAATAATCCTTTGAGTCCCCACTGCCGGCAGAATATACTCCAATTCCCCTAGGAGAATATCCCAAATCCTTCTCTGTCAGGCCTTAACCTATGCTACTTGTATACTGCCTACTTGTCCTGGGTCTTGACCACTCCAAGTGATTTGCCCTCCTCTCAATAACCCCCTCTCACAGAATCAGGCCTGTGGATTACTGAATGTTGAATGAATGCTCTTGGCTATGTTATAGTTCATTCTCTCCTTTCTGCCTGAAATGCCCTTTGTTCTCACTGGGTGCTTCCTCTATACCATGCATTCCTTAGGGTGCAAGTTGGGTCCCATCCCACTAGAATGAAAACCTGTATGTAGGCCAGTGTTTTTAGAGTAACAAACTCCGGACTGAGCATGAGTTTTCATTGTAATTGTGTTCTAACTTCCGGTGTAACTTTGGACTATATTAAACCCCAGTTTCCACATCACAACAGGAGGGCTGGTTCGGCTGGGAACTCATTCCACTGGACTTCGATGAACTTTGGCTTCTTAATAAACTGTTCGTGACTATCCTGCAGGTGTGGCTATCTAAGACTGTTGGGGCCTGTACGAGGTTACAGGTGTTTGGTGAAAATGCTCTGAAGATTGAGGGTCACGGTGACTGAAGCAACCCGGAATCTCCAGGCCTGTCTCCATTTCAGGGACAGTTATGTCCTTTTTAGTTAATGTGATTTCTCAAGTATACATATGTGTGATTGAATTAAAAAACTTTGAGTTTTGATATTTGATATGTAACTTTCCTTTTTTATAGAGCATTAAACTGACACCTTGGTTCATAAAATATCTGGTGAGCCTTCTCTGTTCACTTGCATGCTGTGTGAGCCTAGGATTCCCGGCACAGGCGCTCATTTCAGGGGAACGGCAGCAGCTGAAATAGGCAATAGCTCTTATTTCCTGAGAGAGGTTAAAGGACTTCTTCAGAGTCACACCATGTGGCGAAGCTGGGATTCTAATGCATGAGCACTTAACCGACTGAGCCACCCAGGTGTCCCCCTTTTTATTATTTTTTAAAGATTTATTTATTTTAGACAGAGAGTGTGCAAGTGGGGGGGAGGGGCAGAGGGAGAGAAAGAACCCTGAAGCCGACTGTGCCCTGAGCGTGGAGCCTGACATGGGGCTCAATCCTATGACCCCAAGATCAGGAGCAGAAACCAAGAGTTGGAAGCTCAACGAACTAAGCCACCCAGGTGCCCCAAGTTTTTATCTTTTTAAATATGAACCCCAGAAATCAAAAGTTTGCAAAAGATAGGCTCTGAGATTTTTATTAAAAATTGGCATGAACAGGGACACCTGGGTGGCTCACTCAGTTAAGCGACTGACTTGGTTTCGGCTCAGGTCATGATCTCAGGGTCGTGAAATTGAGCCCCTCGTTGGACTCTGCTTAGCTCAGAATCCACTTGGTACTCTCTCTCCCTCTGCCCCTCCCCCCTGCTCTCTCTCTCTCAAGTAAATCTTTTTTTAAAATGGGCATGAATAAAAAATGTTGCGAAAACTTGTGTAGGAGGACTGGGAAGCAGCAAGGTGGCCACAAGAACACTTCAGATATTCTTTGACAAATGCCTCTTGGGGCAAGGGCTCCTCACCATGGTTTACTGCCACCACAGTCAGGCATTCATCATCTCTGGGCTTTTGTCAACTCATTTCCTCGCCAAGGATTTTCATCACGCAGATGAGTCCTCAAGAGCAAAGTTACTGGGGCGCCTGGCTGCCTCAGTCGGTTAAGCGTCTGCTTTCAACTCAGGTCAGGATCCCAGGGTCCTGGGATCGAGTGCTGCATCGGGCTCCCTGCTCAGTGGGGAGCCTACTTCTCCCCCTAACTCTGTTGCTGCTCCCCCTGCTTGTGCTCGCTCGTTATCTCAGTTTCTCTCTCTCTCTCTCAAATAAATAAAATCTTAAAAAAAAAAAAGAGCAAAGTTATTTTGTGAGAAAAATATTTTGTGGAGAAACACCTAAACATAATTACAGTACCATGTCCTCCTTGTAACAAAGGAAGTAGTCTTGGGACTGGAGCGTGCATATGGGAGGGAGCCTACGGTGGCTTGGGAGTGTCTCAGAAAGCCCTCCAGAGAAGTCATGCAGTGACAGAAAACTGCCCCTAAAAGCCACCCATTACCTTTTCATAGAGCTACTTCTTTTTCTTGTGAAAGCCAAAATGTCTCCAGATATTTTCAGCAGTTTCTAAGGATGCTTATAGCCATGACTAAATTTACTTCTTTCCTTCTATATCAGCTTTTTAAACTGCAATGGGGTTTTGTTGCAATGTAAAACAAACTGTGTTCCTCAGAAAATTTCAAAAATACTAAAAATGAGAGGGGAAAAAAACCCAGTGTCTCTACTTGTACATTAGCGGTTCTCACCCTGGCTGCACATTAAAATTATCTAGGGAGCTACTTTTAAGAATCAGATTTTTTGGGGAGCCTGGGCTCAGTCGTTAAGCGTCTGCCTTCGGCTCAGGTCATGATCCCAGAGTCCTGGGATCGAGTCCCACATCGGGCTCCCTGCTCGGCAGGAAGCCTGCTTCTCTCTCTCCCACTCCCCCTGCTTGTGTTCCCTCTCTCGCTGTGTCTCTCTCTGTCAAATAAATAAATAAAAAATCTTAAAAAAAAAAAAATCAGATTTTTTAAGTCCTGGAAATGTAATATAATATACAACGTGGTGACTATAGTTAATACTGTGTTGCATATTTGACAGTTGCTAAGAAGGTAAAAGTTCTCATCACAAGTAAAACAAACTTTATAACTGGATGGTGACAGATGTTAACTGGATTTATTGTGGTGATCATTTCACAATATATACAAATACAGACTGTAGTACAACTGAAATTTTTATGTCAATTATACTTCAATTTTAAAAATCGGATTTTTAAAATCGAGGCTGGGCATATGTTTAAAAGCTCTCCAAGTGATTCTCAGGTGTGGCGGAGATTGAAACCTACTATGTAATTTAATAACTTGGCTATTTTTTTACCATCATCTTTTAAATGTATAGGGCTTCAATTATTTATTCATTTCCAGAGCGAGACCCCTCCCCAGGGAGCGGTGCAGGGGAGGGAATCTTAAGCAAGCTCCATGCTCTAAGCAGGGCTCCATCTTACTCTGAGATCATGACCTGAGCCAACATCAAGAGTCGGTAGTTTAACCGACTTAATCCCCTTTTTTTTAATTGAGGTACAGTTGACACGGGTTTCAACTTTTTAAAATAATGTCCCTCATCCGGAAGTTCTTGTTTGTACATAGAGTATCTTTTGAATATTTCTCGGTGGCTGCATAGTACTATATGAACAGAATACATTTTTAATAACCTATTGATACTCCTTTTCTTCTATTAAAAAAAAAAAAACCTTGCCATCTGTACAGTCTTTTCCTTTTAATTTTTTCAGGAAATTTCCCGTAAGTCAACTTTCAAACTCTGAATTACGGACTGCCAAATTGTCCTTCAAGAAATGAAAGAAATTCCAGCTTTTGTTGATCGAACATTTAGGCACGTTGTGTTCCAGCTTCCTACGCACGGAAACCGCAACTTAGGGCAGGTAACCCGCTCAAGCTCCCGGCGACCAATCGCTGAGCGAAAGTCGGAACCGCTAGTACTGGCCGCCTACAGGCGCTCGATCCTGACCAAGTACTGCAGGGGCGGCCGCACAGCGAGGAACATCTTTGCGGCGCCGGAAAGCACTAACGGTCGCAAACGGCGCCGCAGAGTCAGGGCGCCCATCCGCTCTTCCGCTCGCTTTTTGTTGTCATTGGCTGGCGGAGGAGTATTTAAGGACGTCATTTCCGCCCGCCTGTCCTTTCCGAGCTACTCAGGGAAGGGTCCATACGGCGTTGTTTTGCGTGAGTGCCTTGTGGGGTTCCCCAGCCTCTCCGAAAGCCACCAGAACAGCTTCCTGCTGGAGTGAGGGGTGCGAGGACTGGGATGGAAGCTAGGAGGGAGCGCGGGTCTGTCTCCTGCCGGCGCGCTCCACCACTGCCCGGCCGCGCGCACGTGGCTGGGCTCGGGCCCGCGAGGCCCCACAATGCCCCGGGAGCGCGCGGAGGTCGTGCTGGAGCCGGGGCGAGGGTGCCGACCGGCCTGCAGCTGGGCGGCGGGGCTGTGGGAAGCATGGCCCACGCACCGCGCTTCGATCGCCCCGGACCCTGGCACTCGGCCGTGAGCTCAGGCCCAGGCGCCAGTTTACAGCAGCTATTTAGGCTGTTGGTTTTTCCCGTTTGTGTTAAGATTTTTGGCAGGGTTTTGCAGGAAATTAGTTGTAACCCTAGAGAGAATTCTGAAGCGCCCGCCTGCAGTCTGTTTGAAAACAAACTTGTTCGCATCTGTACTGCCGTTACTCATCCATGCCCTCACTCCGGGTTACTTTGGAGTGTTCGTGGCCATTCACCATTTTCGTCTTGTTTAATTATTTAGGTGTTTTTTCCCATCTCCACACTCAAAAGATTTGCTGAAATTTTATAACGTGTGGGATATGTCTGTTGCGTTGTGTCTCATCCCAGTAGACTATAAACTGAAAGGTGTGGTCCTTGGGTTGCGTTTAAATATGAAGGTGTTTGGCTCTTGAGTAGGTAAGAATGCCCCTGGTCCCTTACCCACTTGTCACTGGAATGAAAACGACTGGATTGTTAACTTGTTTTTCAGGTTTCCGTCGTAACTTAAAGGGAAACTTTCACAATGTCCGGAGCCCTTGATGTCCTGCAAATGAAGGAGGAGGATGTCCTCAAATTCCTTGCAGCAGGAACCCACTTAGGTGGCACCAACCTTGACTTTCAAATGGAACAGTACATCTACAAAAGGAAAAGTGATGGTCAGTTGCTTTGATTTGTGGGGAAGGGCATTCCAACTAAGCACTGAATGAAACCAGATCACTACTTTGGAAATAAGCTTTAAAACTAAGTAAAAGTGGGGTGCCTGGTTGGGTTAGTCGGTAGAGCATGTGACTCAATCTCAGCGTTGTGAGTTTGACCCCATGTTGGATGTAGAGATAACTTGTAAGAAATTAAAGTGTTCTGGTGGTTTTGGGAAGGATAGCTTTCTGGGCTTCAGTGTAAGAGTATGTCTGTTGATAGGTTATGGGACTTGGGTTGCTCCATGAAAGAGCTGTGAGCTATGATGAGGAAGCTCATTAGTTTTATTTTCTACAGTGCCTTGTATTTCACAGGTACTGATACAGGTCCGTTTGAGTTCTGAGAGTAAAGTGGAGCAAGAGATAGGAAAGAACAATTAGGCTTGGAAGGGAGTAGAAAAGGGAAGGTAGGTTGTGAAGCCTTTGTAGTAAGGCATGTTGGGCAAGGGAGTGCTTCAGCTCAGAGATGCAGCCACTGAAGGCCGTAAGCGTGGGAGTGGCATGTTGTAAACCAGTTTTGGGTGAATCTGGCATGGAGGTAGGTTGAAAGGAAAGTGGCTAGAGGCCAGGAAGTGGGTAAGAACTTGTAGGAATCCATATGGGGGCCTGATGGAGGCTTAATTAATGCAGGAAAAGAAAAAGATGCACTTCGCCTACTGAATCAAGGGTGCACACTATTAAAGCTCAAGGTTGAGGCCAGCCGTGGCCAATGAACTTCTGAGTGTCGGAAGTGTGCTATAAAAATTGCAGGATTTTCGCTAACACCAGTAGAGCTTGCCTCTATGACTGGAGTTGGATAGTACTCTCTGCTACATTCAGTTTTTAAAAGAAAATCCATTGCAAATTAGGTCAGGTGTTACAAAGCTTTTTGCTATCATCTAGGTATCTACATCATAAATCTGAAGAGAACCTGGGAGAAGCTTCTGCTGGCAGCTCGTGCCATTGTTGCCATTGAAAACCCAGCTGATGTCAGTGTCATATCGTCCAGGAATACTGGCCAGGTTTGTAAACAATATGTTTGGTTTTTATTATAAAAAATAAGCTTACAGATCTTGTGGGATATAGGGAAAAGTATAAGAAAATAAAAATACTCTGTAATTTAACTACTTATACAAATCTTGTATTGCCAGTATTCTGTGTCTGCAATATACATACTACTTGGCATCTGGTGGTTTGTTGCGCTTCAGTTTTCTTTCTTTTTTTTTTTTTTCTTTTTCTTTTTTTTTTTTTAAAGATTTTATTTATTTATTTGAGACAGAGAGAATGAGAGACAGAGAGCATGAGAGGGAGGAGGGTCAGAGGGAGAAGCAGACTCTCTGCTGAGCAGGGAGCCCGATGCGGGACTCGATCCTGGGACTCCAGGATCATGACCTGAGCCGAAGGCAGTCGCTTAACCAACTGAGCCACCCAGGTGCCCTGCGCTTCAGTGTTCAAGAAAGGTTTTCTAATAGGATACCAGTCCTCCAAGGCTCATCACATCTCCTAAGAGAATCTTTGCCAACACAAGTAACTTAATTTTTTTTAGTGGCCAGTGGGATAAAACTTGTATTTTGCCCTATTTCTGTTTTGACAATTTTTTGTTGAGAAAACTAATGAATTTCTTGAAAATTAATTTACAGTTGACTATTGAACAACACCGTGAATTAGGGGCACTAACCCCATGCATGACCGAAAATCTGTGTAACTTGACTTCCCAAAAACTTTACTAATAGCTTACTGTTGACCTTTAGAAGCCTCACCAATAAGAAAAGCAGTCAAGTAACACATTCTGTATATGTATTATGTACTGTGTTTTTAGGAATAAAGCAAGCTAGAAAGAAAATATGCAGTACTATAAAAAAAAAAACCACATAAGTGGATCTGCGTGGTTTAAACCATGTGGTGTTCAAGAGCCCACTAGATTAAGAGCTCTAGTAAGGATTTCAGTCAGCCCATTTCTAATTTGAAAAGGATGTTTGACTTGGATTTTGACAGGTACTTAAATTGTCTAGTGAGACAGGTTCTTTTGTCCTTGTTTAGATTGATGGTAAAACTGGTTCCCATGAATTTAGGGTGTATTTTGCAGGGGGTTATTCCCCAGAGGCTGGCTTGTGACAGCACTTAAAGTAGGGTGCATAGTAGAAGACAGTTTTTAATTACTACTGTGAATGAACTTAGTGACAACTCACCGTGGCTTCCCTCAACAAAAATTTACAGAGCATCTATATTGATAGTCTAGGCAGTGTTGCTAGGGTTTTGGGATATAGCAGGAAAATACCAAGTCTGCCTTTCTGAAGGGATGCAGGAAATACATTTTTATGGAGGTAAAAAGGAAGGGAAGGGAAAGAATGTGGGTATATTCCTGCTTTATGTAGGGTAGCTGTGATGAAATTGGACCAGATCATGGAAGTGCTTATTGGTTGTCAGGCACTGTCATATTGATGAATTTAATTTTCATGACCCTGTTGGAAGCACACAAGTAACCTGCCCAAGTCACTCACAGGAGTGGCTTTCTTGGTTCTTGAAACCAGGTGGTGTGGCCCTGGAGCCTGCAGATGTGAGGAAGCCAGTGAGCCACAGGGGCCCTAGGGGATTGAGAGTGGGGACAGCATTCCAGGCAGAGGGCCTTGGGGTGGGGTATGCTTAACATTTCTGGACCCTAGTTCTGTAAGTAGTTCTCAGGTAGCACAGAGGACAAAGAATTGCTGGGTGTGTGAAGTGCTTTGATGTTTTCATTGTTGAGCAGGGAAGATGGGAGGGCTCCCAACTCCATGGGCTGTTGCAAGGTGGTTACAGAACTGGGTGTCTGCACGTGGACACTTGGGGAGGTCTTTGATGCGTCTCTGGAGCACTGCTAACTCTTGATGTTAATTCTTAAGCGAGCTGTGCTGAAATTTGCTGCTGCTACCGGAGCCACTCCTATTGCCGGCCGCTTCACTCCTGGAACCTTCACTAACCAGATCCAGGCAGCCTTCCGGGAGCCGAGACTGCTGGTGGTTACTGATCCCAGGGCTGACCACCAGCCTCTTACAGAGGCGTCCTATGTTAACCTGCCTACCATTGCTCTGTGTAACACAGACTCTCCTCTGCGCTACGTGGACATTGCCATTCCTTGCAACAACAAGGTAACAGTGTGATGACATACACTAGAGCCTCGAGAGCGCTCTCGAAACAGTTGGGCATTCCTCTGCACATTGTTAGAGCTTGGAGTTGAGGCCGCTGGCTGGCCGATGAACTCACAAGTGTAGGTAGTGTGCTACACGAGGGGCAAGTCTTTTCGCTAACACCACAAGGGTCTCTGGCCCAATGAGTGGAGTTTGATAGTAATTCTTGCTACAAGTATAATTCATACATGTCAGCTTTAAGGAGAAATCCTTTTTGAATGGTCTGTGTTTTCTTTTCTCCATACTTCTTAACTGCTTGGGCCTCACATGTTACTGGGCCTTTTCGATTTTCAGAGCAACTTGATGAACCCTGCTATAAGGTCCTAAAAAGGTGGGTTGCGTATGGTTCACATTGGTCCAGTTTACTGGTCTCAAAATCTTGGTTCCACATAGGAATCACCCAAAGAGATGTTTTAATACCAGTGTCCAGACACTCGTTCAGGTATTTTGTTTCATTGCCTAGGGTGGAGTCTTGACAGTTTTTTTTTTCTTTAATTCCCATGGGTCCAGTGGTAATCAAGGTTGAGACCCACTAATACACAGAGTACTCCTTCTTAAAAATAAGCACTTAACAAACCAAGAGACATGTCTCTTGTTGATACCAGGGGTCTAGATGATGGGACAGATAGGTGGGATGGGGAGGTGCATGCTGTTGGGGGTTGACCCAAGAGTCACTTCTTAACCTGGCACTCTTGCAGGGAGCTCACTCAGTGGGTCTGATGTGGTGGATGCTGGCCAGGGAAGTTCTGCGCATGCGTGGCACCATTTCCCGAGAACACCCGTGGGAGGTCATGCCTGATCTCTACTTCTACAGAGATCCTGAAGAGGTAAGCTTCCTCCACAAAGGCCTGTGGTCACATAAGCAGATCAGACATCTTGGTCTGCTGCTTTGAAATAAAATTTGTCTCTATAAACTTTTTTTTTTTTCCTTCACCAGATTGAAAAGGAAGAGCAGGCCGCTGCTGAAAAGGCTGTGACCAAGGAGGAATTTCAGGGTGAATGGACGGCTCCAGCTCCTGAGTTCACTGCTACTCAGCCTGAAGTTGCAGACTGGTCTGAAGGCGTGCAGGTGCCGTCGGTGCCTATTCAGCAGTTCCCTACTGGTATGTGTTAGGATAAGTCAGGCTGGTGTTTCGGGTTTTTGGTATTCTTGGTTTAACTTTTAAAGGATCTCCATGGCTACGTATGTAAGCACTGAAAGGTTCTCATCCCAGTGTGCTGTAGCTGTGCTAATGACCTGACAGGTTGAATTCAGGTGTTTTTGACGTGGTGTGGCTGGCCTTGGGTGTTTGTCCTTCCAAGTGTGTGGTTGGTGGAATTCAAGGCCCAGTGTTGGCGGGAGTGGGGCTGACTATGTTTTTTGGTGTTTCCTTTACAGAAGACTGGAGTGCCCAGCCGGCCACTGAAGACTGGTCTGCAGCTCCCACTGCTCAGGCCACTGAATGGGTAGGAACAACCACTGAGTGGTCTTAAGCTGGTCTCCCACAAAGGCAAACAAAATGGGAATAGAAATGGAAAAGGTTGACGGAAAATAAAGTTTGTAAAAGTCGAGTCCATTTCTGTTTATTTGCATTCCAGATCAGGAAATGCCTGGGATTACTTCAGGTCCTGACTTGTTTACTTCTAAGGCCCACTTAAGAGAAACTCTCAAAAGATACTGGTTCTTACTTGAGAGTTTTTCACTTCCTTTTTGTGTAAGGAACAGCTGTTCTGAGAATAGATTTAGGGGCGCCTGGGTGGCTCAGTCTGTTGAGTGTCCCACTTTTGATTTCAGCTCAGGTCATGATCTCAGCGTTGTGGGATCGAGCCCCATGGGCGTGGAGCCTGGTTAAGATTCTCCCACCCCACCCCCCACTGGTGTGTGCTCCCCAAAAAATTGATTTAAATAATTGTAAATAGGTGGTAGCCCTGGGAATATTTTTTCCAAGTTCAGACCTGATACTCTCTCATTGCCATCTGCCCTGGTAAATTGTGGAGCCAGAGTTCGAGTACATTGCTTTTCAGTGACAGCCTTGCCGTATGCAGTTGTGTGGCCAGTCCTCGAGTAACATACGGTATTTGAAAACCTGCCTAGGGCAAAGGTGGGATGCAGTCTTTCCTATTCCGGAACCACTGGAGGGGCCCCAGCCTGTCACCAGGTCAGCTTGCCTGCTGGTGCTGGGAGGGTTGTACAGGTGTATAAAAATGTCATCACGTTGTGCTCTTTATTTTGCCATTTTCTATGTACTTTCCATTCTATTTAAAATGCAGCACTCCTGCATTAATTTTACAATAACATTTGACCCATTAAAAATTCTAGAGAGGGGCGCCTGGGTGGCTCAGATGGTTGGGCGTCTGCCTTCGGCTCAGGTCATGATCTCAGGGTCCTGGGATCGAGTCCCGCATCGGGCTCCCTGCTCCGTGCGGAGCCTGCTTCTCCCTCTGCCTTTTCTCTCTCGCTCTGTCTCTCATGAATTAAAAAAAAAAAAAAAAAAAATTCTAGAGAAAGCAGGTGGACCCAGGTTTTTGAGGAACCTGAATGAGTTAAACATTGATTCACTCCCTTCTTGGGAGAGCTATAAATATCCATGTGACCTGATTCCCAGGGCCACTTCCAATAGTGAAGGGACCCCATAGCTCAAGCATCATTAGCTTCATGGGGATTCTGCACTGGCTCTGTGCAGAACAAGTTTGGATGCCTCTACCATAAAACTGCAAAGCTCCAATGTGCTTAGGCCTTGAACGTATAGCACTTTGTAGTGCTGCAAATGGTCATTAACACCAGTTAATTCCTGGAATCAGGATGGCTGGAGGGAGGGATGAGGTGCATGGGGAGGACCAGAAAGAAAATTGGGAGTTGGGGAGAAGTGTACCTCGTTTAACAGCCTATCAGTATGTTTTGGGGTGGAGGGGAACAAGAGAGGAAAACTGCCATTTCCTGGCAACTTAATCTGTATTCTGGAAAATAATGCTGACATCAAAGGCTGACACCCATCCCTGCTTCCAAGCTGTGTGTGCTAGTGGCCAGGACCTCCAAACTAGAGCCCTTGCTGTTTCTTTTTGCTCCTTGCTCGGGCACTTGTCTCCTGGCATTCACACGGTAGTTCCACAAACAGGCTTCTTTTTTTCCTAGAATCTTAAGTTCCTAAACTTAAGTTCAGAGCTAAGAGCACCAGCTGGCCTCTCCTGGCATGGTTGGTTTATGCCCAGCGTGATGCAGCCAGGAGATGGAAGTGGAATTTTTCACAGATCTTACCCACCTGGGTTTAGCTTGCACAGGGCTTCACACCCTCTTCCTGCCTCCAGGAGAAGTATTCGATCCCGTTTCTCTTGTCAACAGCTGCTGAGATTCTGCTCCAGCTGGGGACCACAAGGTGGCCCAGACAAGCCACACCACTCTGGGACAACACAGCTGCCCCCTGGCTGCAGAGCCAGTACCTTTACGCCAGCACGAACTGGAATAGGCATTTTTAACCAATCCAAACTCTGTTTCGGCTCGATGGTACGTACCTGATGGTTAGTCCCTAAGGCCTGCTTAATCTACGTGACAAATTAATGTCCCCCTCCAGGTGTCCACCCTGCAACTGGCGGCTTTCCCCCATGGGTGTTAGCAGCCTTGATCTTCCCGGGGACTGCTGGAGCGAGGAGGACCTTCCCTCCCTCCCCTGCCCTGCATTTGATTTGGCCAAGGGGGCCGCCTCCTTTTTTTCCCTTGGCACCTCTCCCATCTCTCTTCGCACTAGGACAGTCTTCCAGGACGCAGTAACTCAGTTCTCTTGTCCCACCTGATCTTGGAAACTGCTGTGAGTAACACATGGCTTATGATTTTTTTCCTCTTTATTGTGGAAACAATACCCTAAGAAGGAATGTCCAGCTTAAGATTTTTCTTGTTTTTATCACAGCTTCCAGCTCTTGATGTACTTCTTGGGTTTTGTCTTCTAAACTTACAGAAACTGAATTCCATCCAGTTTTGTAGAGTTCCCCCTTTTCTCCCTCTGCTTTCCTAAATACCTTGGGGGCTTCTCCTTCCATAGAACATGTTTCTTAGTACATCCTGTACAAAGGCAAATCAGCATCCCCGCTGAATTCAGCCTAACACAGAACTTGACGCTTGGTAGATAGTCGTGAATGAGTACTCTGAGTGAACAGAGAAAGTGGTTAAGAATGGCTCAGTCAGTTAAGCATCTGACTCTTGATTTTGGCTCAGGTCGTGATCTCAGGGTTTTGAGATTGAGCCCCGCATCGGGCTCCATGCTGGGCATGGGGTCTGCTTGGGATTCTCTCTCCTCCTTCTGCCCCTACCCCCTTGAGTGCTCGCTCCCTCCCTCTCTCTCTCCCTCCTTCTTTCCCTCTCTGATAAAATCTTTGAAAAAAAATACTTAGAGATTTACAAAGCATTTAAGAAAGAGCTGGAGGGTTAAATTCCATTTGGCGAGCCTCAGGCTCCCAACAAGGCTTGAGGTGCCCACTCTTGCACATTATTCGGCAGCTGTACAGGGCTCACTTCACAGGCAGCTGCACCACCTGCTCTAAAACTTCCCTAGGGTGTTAACAATCTGCTCCCCTATGTCAAAGCCTTAATCTCACACGGTGTTTCAGGGACATGCTACAGTCCCCAAGGTTGGCTTGGGCTGAGGTCTTCTGGTGATGGGGTGGGTGAGACTGGTCTGGTCTGGGCCATGGCCCCGCACCAAGGACACCCTCACCCAGTGACCTGTGAAAGGATTCTGGCTGTTGCATTACCCTGGACATCATGTGCTATGAGTGAGGCAGATAGCAGAGCAGACTTGGGAATCAGCTATGCCTGAGATGTTGAAAGCAAGCCCTGCCTAGCTCCTTCTCGTGTGTGGCTCTGGGCAAGAGATGTCTTCCAGTGGCCCAAGTGGCCCCAGCATGGGGATAATCATGGGGTTGTGATTCAGAGATTGTTATGCACAGCAATTAGCCTGGATCCTGGCATGTAGCAAACACTCATTCTATGTATCACATTGTCTTCTGTTAGTGCATAACTTAAAAAGAATTTTTAATTGTAAAATGCATCATGTATGCAGATGACTACAAAAGATATATTTGTATATTCTAGAAAAATAAGAATCAAATGAAAGCCTCTGTAATCATTACATGGGTTTTGAAATAGAAAGGTACCAGGACCTGAGAAGGTTGTCAAGTGAGCCTCCTATTCCTTGCTTGCCCCTGTAGTCACAGGGTTCCTCTCCTGCAATCCCTTGGTTCACTTGATTTACCTAAGTGCCCTTTCAATCAAGAATTGTTTAGTTTCCCTGTTTCTGAGTTTCCTATAAATGTATTCCTAGCATATTGTGTCATTGGCTTCTTTTTTTTAATTTTTAATTTTTGGGGGGGGGGTAGGGCAGAGGGAGAGAGAAACAATCAACCTCACAACCCTGAGTCATGATCTGAGCCAAAATCAAGGGTTGGATGCTTAACTGACTGAGCCACCCAGGCGCACCTGTGTGATTTACTTCTTGCCTTCAGTGTTATTTTTGTGCTTTTCAATCCAGTTGCCATGTTCCTGCAGAATCATCGATGATATCAATATCCTGCAGTGGCCATTTGGGTTGTTTCCACGTTCTGACCATTATCAACAGAACTACTTTGAATATTTTTGATGGATCCTGGTGCACCAAAATTTCCCCACTGTGGCCTTCTACTCTAACTTCACCAGATAATGTCAGATGGTTTCACAATAGTATACAAAATCCTATGAAAACACAACCACAACCCTCAGTACCTTGTAGTGAAAACACCATCCTTTCTTCACTGCTCAGAACTGCTGCCTCTCAAAATCTAGGGGCTGTCGATGAAAGGTCTGATCCTGACCTCTCTTATTCTACCACTGCTCTAGGAGTCAGTCCCTGGGCCAATGCCACACTGTTCTTCCTCTTTACTAGAATTTTATAACCTATCATGGCAATAGGGACGGCAATCCTCCCTTCCTCTTCTTGATCATTTTGCATTGTTATATACATTTTTTAATCAGTACAGTTCCACAATAAATCCAGTTGGGATTGTATTGATTCTATAATTTAGAGCATATTGACTGACATTGAGTTTTTCAGTCCATGAACAACCTATATATCTTGCCAGTTTCTCATTTTATGTCCTTCCCTCAGTGAAATTTTATAATTTTTCCCGAAGAGGTTTTGCACATCTTTTGGTAAATTTATTCCTAGACACTCAAGATATTTTAAATTGTACTCTTTAAGAAGCCACTATTAGGAATCCTGTTGTAACAGCTTAATCCATATTCTAAGTAACATAGATATCCAATGGTAAATGGTAAATGTCACTATTGCCATGGGGCTTCTGACTCGGCCTGAGCAATCCAGACCTTTTGTGCAAGGCAAGAATGACCTTATTAAATTCCATCCATGAAAAGCCTGCTCCAAACCTACATGCCACACATTGTAGTCATTCAGTAGAGCAGAACCTGTCATACTTCTGGTGCTAAGTGCAGCAGGGTTCACTTAGGAATAACCCAAGAATTACCCAATTTTATCTCTGCAAAGAATCTCAAGTAAAATAAGAATTCAACATTCAACATATTTATTAAGGACATACTCTAGGCCAAACATTCTAAGTACTGGGGATAGAGTAGTGAATGAAAACAAAGCTTGTGACCTTGTGACCTATATTTTGATTGGGGAGGCAAGTAATTAGTTAACAAGGAAACCGTTTTCTATGGCAACAGAAGTGAGGCTGATGGGAACATGGAGAAGATATCTAAAACAGAATCATAGGCATTAAGCTATAGAAAGAAGCAAATGGAAAGTATTATTGGGGAGAATCAAGAGAGTGAAGAAACAAACCCTTCTGGAAGGAGGAGTCTCAGCCCAGTCTCACCAAGTAGAGCTGAGAGAGGTCTACCCTCAGGGGGGGCTGGGGGCCTTTACCATAGGCCCTGGAGTCTCTTGGAGCCCATGCTGTGTGAAAGGTAGATCTCCCCTGTCTGCCCCACAGAAAAGTCACCTAAATTTTTTCCCTCCCTTTTCCTTTAGATATTCCTGGATATTAGATATTCTGGAAATGAGTTGGAAACCAGGAAAATAATCTCTAACTGCATAGACATCTACCCCCAGTTCTGCCCCCTGTTGTACCCTCACTGGAAGACAATGTCCCAAGGAGCACTCTCCCCTCTCCATGGGTGGTTGGCTCAGTTCACACTGGTATGAAGAGCACCCAACATTGCCAGAAGTGCCCACCATCATGTCCCCACCAAAAGTCCTTCCACTACCTCCTCAGCCACTGACCTCTGCATTTCCTTCTATCCAATACCCTATCCCAACCCAAAGGTGTCTTCCATTTATGATTTGCAAGAGAAAGTTACAGCTTTAAGCTAAAAGTAGTCCTCCAGACCATCATGGCTATCCATACATAGGACTCTTCTCAGGGCCTCAGAGGCTTTCAAGCCTGAGGGAATGAATGGGCTGGTTTGACATTTGTTTCAAAATCCCTTATAGAGGATTTTTTTTTTTGTATTAGTGTATATCATTGCATATAGATATAATTGTGTTAAGTAAACTCGTGTTTCAAAACAATGTCTATTAATACTCTGCAATTTAGAAATGAAGAAATATCACAATTTAAAATATAATGGACAGATTTAACAATAAGACACTGTTGGAGAGAAGTTTGGAGAAAAGTTAGAAAAACATGAAAAAATTACAAGGAGAACGGAGACAGGGACAGAAAATCAGAAAGAGAAGTTAAGATACACAGAGGGTAACAAATCAACAAAATCATGAATGAAAGAGGAGAGATCACAACCAACACCAAAGAAATACAAACAATTATAAGAACATATTATGAGCAACTCTATGCCAGCAAATTAGATAACCTGGAAGAGATGGATGCATTCCTAGAGATGTATCAACTACCAAAACTGAACCAGGATGAAATAGAAAACTTGAACAGACCTATAACCACTAAGGAAATTGAAGCAGTCATCAAAAATCTCCCAAAAAACAAAAGCCCAGGGCCAGATGGCTTCCCAGGGGAATTCTACCAAACCTTTCAAGAAGAATTAATACCTATTCTTCTGAAACTGTTCCAAAAAATAGAAATGGAAGGAAAACTTCCAAACTCATTTTATGAGGCCAGCATTACCTTGATCCCCAAACCAGACAAAGACCCCAACAAAAAGGAGAATTACAGACCAATATCCCTGATGAACATGGATGCAAAAATTCTCACCAAAATACTAGCCAATAGGATCCAACAGTATATTAAAAGGATTATTCACCATGACCAAGTGGGATTTATCCCTGGGCTGCAAGGTTGGTTCAACATCTGCAAATCAATCAATGTGATACAATACATTAACAAAAGAAAGAACAAGAATCATATGATCCTCTCAATAGATGCAGAAAAAGCTTTTGACAAAGTACAGCATCCTTTCTTGATCAAAACTCTTCAGAGTATAGGGATAGAGGGTACATACCTCAATATCATAAAAGGCATCTATGAAAAACCTACAGCAAATATTATTCTCAATGGGGAAAAACTGAGAGCTTTCCCCCTAAGGTCAGGAACGCGGCAGGGATGTCCACTATCACCACTGCTATTCAACATAGTATTGGAAGTCCTAGCCACAGCAATCAGACAACAAAAAGAAATCAAAGGCATCCAAATTGGCAAAGAAGAAGTCAAACTCTCACTCTTTGCAGATGATATGATACTTTATGTGGAAAACCCAAAAGACTCCACCCCAAAACTGCTAGAACTCATACAGGAATTCAGTAAAGTGGCAGGATATAAAATCAATGCACAGAAGTCAGTGGCTTTCCTATACACCAACAACAAGACAGAAGAAAGAGAAATTAAGGAGTCCATCCCATTTACAATTGCACCCAAAACCATAAGATACCTAGGAATAAATCTAACCAAAGAGACAAAGGATCTATACTCAGAAAACTATAAAATACTCATGAAAGAAATTGAGGAAGACACAAAGAAATGGAAAAATGTTCCATGCTCATGGATTGGAAGAACAAATATTGTGAAGATGTCAATGCTACCTAGAGCAATCTACACATTCAATGCAATCCCCATCAAAATACCATCCACTTTTTTCAAAGAAATGGAACAAATAATCCTAAAATTTGTATGGAACCAGAAAAGACCCCGCATAGCCAGAGGAATATTGAAAAAGAAAAGCAAAGCCGGCAGCATCACAATTCCGGACTTCAAGCTCTATTACAAAGCTGTCATCATCAAGACGGCATGGTACTGGCACAAAAACAGACACATAGATCAGTGGAACAGAATAGAGAGCCCAGAAATGGACCCTCAACTCTATGGTCAACTCATCTTTGACAAAGCAGGAAAGAATGTCCAATGGAAAAAAGACAGTCTCTTCAACAAATGGTGTTGGGAAAATTGGATAGCCACATGCAGAAGAATGAAACTGGACCATTTCCTTACACCACACACAAAAATAGACTCCAAATGGTTGAAAGACCTCAATGTGAGACAGGAGTCCATCAAAATCCTAAAGGAGAACACAGGCAGCAACCTCTTTGACCTCAGCCGAAGCAACTTCTTCCTAGAAACATCGCCAAAGGCAACGGAAGCAAGGGCAAAAATGAACTATTGGGACTTCATCAAGATAAAAAGCTTTTGCAAAGCAAAGGAAACAGTCAACAAAACCAAAAGACAACCGACAGAATGGGAGAAGATATTTGCAAATGACATATCAGATAAAGGGCTAGTATCCAAAATCTATAAAGAACTCATCAAACTCAACACCCAAAGAACAAAGAATCCAATCAAGAAATGGGCAGAAGACATGAACAGACATTTTTCCAAAGAAGACATCCAAATGGCCAACAGACACATGAAAAAGTGCTCAATATCACTCAGCATCAGGGAAATCCAAATCAAAACCTCAATGAGATACCACCTCACACCAGTCAGAATGGCTAAAATTAACAAGTCAGGAAATGACAGATGTTGGCGGGGATGCGGAGAAAGGGGAACCCTCCTACACTGTTGGTGGGAATGCAAGCTGGTACAGCCACTCTGGAAAACTGTATGGAGGTTCCTCAAAAAGTTGAAAATAGAGCTACCCTATGACCCAGCAATTGCACTACTGGGTATTTACCCCAAAGATACAAAAGTAGGGATCCGAAGGGGTACGTGCACCCCGATGTTTATAGCAGCAATGTCCACAATAGCCAAACTGTGGAAAGAGCCAAGATGTCCATCGACAGATGAATGGATAAAAAAGAAGTGGTATATATATACAATGGAATATTATGCAGCCATCAAAAGGAATGAGATCTTGCCATTTGCAATGACGTGGATGGAACTGGAGGGTATTATGTTGAGTGAAATAAGTCAAAAAGAGAAAGACATGTATCATATGATCTCACTGATATGAGGAATTCTTAATCTCAGGAATCAAACTGAGGGTTGTTGGAGTGGGGGTTGGGGTGGGAGGGATGGGGTGACTGGGTGATAGACACTGGGGAGGGTATGTGCTCTGGTAAGCGCTGTGAATTGTGCAAGACTGTTGAATCTCAGATCTGTACCTCTGAAACAAATAATGCAATATATGTTAAGAAAAAAAAAAAGAAGAAGGTAGCGGGAGGGGAAGAATGAAGCGGGGGAAATCGAAGGGGTAGACAAACCATGAGAGACGATGGACTCTGAAAAACAAACAGTGTTCTAGAGGGGAGGGGGGTGGGAGGATGGGTTAGCCTGGTGGTGGGTATTGAGGAGGGCACATTCTGCATGGAGCACTGGGTGTTGTGCACAAACAATGAATCATGGAACACTTCATCTAAAACTAATGATGTAATGTATGGGGATTAACATAAGAATAAAAAATAAAAAACAAAACAAAACAAAAAGATACACAGAGGGTAAAATGAGAAAGTCAAACATCTAGTTGGGAATTGCAGCAGGAGAGAGAGAATGAGGACAGTCAGTGTCAAAGAGAAAAGGCTGAAAACTTTCTGAAATTCTCACGAATCCACAAATTCAGGAATCCCACTGTGTACCAAGTAGGATCAATTCTTTTTTAAACATTTATTTATTTATTTGACAGAGCACAAGCAGGGGAGCAGCAGAGGGAGAGGGAGAAGCAGGCTCCCCACCAGGGAGGGAGCCTGATGAGGACCCTAGGATCATGACCTGAGCTGAAGGCAGATGTTTAGCTGACTGAGCCACACAGGTGCCCCAAGTAGGATCAATTTTTAAAAACCTATCCTTTACATTGTTGAGGAATCAAGGAAACACCAAAAACAAAAGTGTTCTTGAAAGCAGCCAAGGAGAAAAAGAACACCTGATTATTCCCCATTAAGAGTGACCGAAGACAGTTGATGGAGAAAAATGAATAGTCGACCCAGCTCTCTTATCCAAGAACTAGGACAATATAAGGACATTTCCAGAAAACAAAAATAAAGTTAATAAGGGGGGAAAAAGTGATGCTGGTGGAAGCTGTCACCCAGTGCTGGTGGTTCACCAATGTCCATCCTCCCTTCTTCCATAGTAATAGCTCCCCTGACTTCTATAGCTGGGCATAGGCTGAGAAGCTGGTACCTCAAATTACATGGTGGTAGAATGTTTGGTCAGGTTTCGAGGCCTGCATTACTTTGGACGGTAGACTATAATTTGACCAAATCTGTAGCATTAGGGAAATGGTAGGAAAGATCCAGAATGATGGCTTATGTTGACAATTTTTTGACTGCTTTAAGCAAAGTCATGAGAGAGACAAGAATTCCAGCTAAATCTGGCCAGCCTGTAAAACAGCAATGGAAGGATCCAGAGTTTTGCTAATACAGGCACATTCTATCTTTGGTATCCATATACTCAGCCAAATATTTCTGTACAACCAAGTCAAACAGTTAAGAGCTATGCAATGGAAGGGGCAAACTTTTTAGGGGAAAACTTTTTTTTTTTTAAAGATTTTTATTTATTTATTTGACAGAGAGAGACATAGCGAGAGAGGGAACACAAGCAGGGGGAGTGGGAGAGGGAGAAGCAGGCTTCCCGCCGAGCAGGGAGCCCGATGAGGGGCTCGATCCCAGGACCCCGGGACCATGACCTGAGCCGAAGGCAGACGCTTAACCGACTGAGCCACCCAGGCGCCCCAGGGGAAAACTTTAACTCTTTGGGAAGATGGCATGCAGGAAGGTGAGATTAAGGTAGGATTAAGGTGTTGTTTTCCATTACAAAGCTACCATAAACAAGAAAAAAATCTGGCAAAATCAGATTATGGTTAACAGGGCTTTGGAACAGGAACTCTCCTACGGACTAGTGGGAGTATACATTGGTACAGTTTGGCATTATTTAGTAACATAAGCATCTCTAATATCCCTGTTAGGGATATACACCAAAGAAACTCATGCACATTTGCACTACGATATGTGGACAAGAATGTTAATTAGCAACCCTGGAAACGGTCAACGGTCCACCTACAGCACAGTTGATCAACTGTCATATATTTACATCACAGAGTGCCAGGCAACAATGAAAATGAACAAAGCACAGCTACACAAAATGACATGCATCAGTTTCAAAAACATAGCTTTGGGCAAAGAAAGTGGTAACAAATTATTCTTAATATGTGATTCCATTTGTAAGAAGCTCAAATACAGACAAAGGGAAACTATATTCTTTAAAGATGTATTCCTTGGTGGTATACATTAGCATCCAATTTATGGGGTAAAAACCAAAAAAAGAAAAGGGCATCTGGGTGCCTCAGTCGGTTGAGCGTCCAACTTGGTTTCGGCTCAGTTCATGATCTCAGGGTCGAGGGACCGAGCCAAGCACTGGGCTCCATGCTCAGCAGGGACTCGGCTTCAGATGTTCTCTCCCTCTTCCTCCCTCTCAAATAAAATCTTTTCTTAGAAAAAGAAAAAAAGCATTCAATAAAATATATACAAAGAACAGAGGGGGCATGTTGAAGATAAAGTGTTTCAATGTCTTTGTTAATGAAAGAGGTTAAAATATCAACTCTAGAATTTAAGAATGTCTTTCATCGGGACACCTGGGTGGCTCAGTCATTGAGTGTCTGCCTTTGGCTCAGGTCATGATCCCAGGGTCCTGGGATCAAGCCCCGCATCGGGCTCCCTGCTCTGTGGGAAGCCTGCTTCTCCCTCTCCCACTCCCTCTGCTTGTGTTCCCTCTCTCCCTGTGTCTCTGTCAAATAAATAAATAAAATCTTTAACAACAACAACAAAAAAAAAGAATGTCTTTCATCCCATACAACCTTGCCATTACCTCATGGATGGAATCTTTGTCCTTGTCCTCCTCCTCTTTTTTTTTTTTTTTAAAGATTTTATTTATTTGACAGAGAGAGAAGGAACACAAGCAGAGGGAGTGGGTAAGGGAGAAGCAGGCTTCCCGCCAAGCAGGGAGCCCGATGCGGGGCTCGATCCCGGGACCCTGAGATCATGATCTGAGCCGAAGGCAGACGCTTAATGACTGAGCCACCCAGGTGCCCTGTCCTCCTCCTCTTAATCTGAGTGAAACTTTGGGATTCCCTCAACTAATAAGCAACAGTGGAAACTATATTGTGTGATTTCCAAGGACAGAGCATGAAAGTGCCTTTGGTTTGGATCTCTTGGGACATTTGTTCTGGGAACTCTGCCATTGTCCAGTGAAGAAGCCCAAGAATCTGAGAAGCCCACTTGGAGAAGAAGCAAGGCCCCTTGCTCCCAGACCCCAGACCAGCCAAACTGCCAACCGACAGCCAGCATTAACTTGCCAGCCATGTGAGTGATCCGTACTGAAAGTGGATTGTCCAGTCTCAGTTTGAGCCCTCTCTGTGGATGCCATATGGAGCAGATGAAAGTCATTCCTGTCCAGCTCTGTGGAAACTGAGTCTCTGTGAGCAAAAGAAATGTTTCAAGCAGCTTTGCTTTAAGAAAGCTTGTTATTCAACAATAGACAAATGATACAATGGAAAAATTCTAGAAGCATTTCACTACAGAAAGAAGACATGGATGCCCACTATCACCAATCCTTTGTATCATAGCAAGGACCTTATCAGGCATTGTGATTAGGCAAGAGTAAGTAATTATAGACACAATAATAGCCAACTGACTTTTCCCTATAGATTTTACAATAAGCATTTCTCCATGATATTACAGATATGTACCTATTGTATATGTTAGCTCTATAATATAAACTGTTGGCTACCAAATAGTTTATATGTTTATTTTCCTATATTTTACAGAATTTCTACTTCATAAACATAGCTATCATGAACATCCTTGTAGTTCGCTGGATCAAATGACAGAGACATTTTAAGGATTTAAAATAAAATCATTACATGTTCTTAAATTGCATTTTTAGTAGCATCAAAAGAGAATGCAGAGTTCAATTTCTCATCACCCACAACAATTACTGATCTTTGTTAATCTGATTAATGAAAATTTTATCTTGGTGATGTTTCTTTGCATTTCAACTAGGTAAAAAGCAGTTACTGACCTGCTTTGATTTAAATATCCAGGAAGAGGCTGCAAGACTTCCTTCATGCAGGGGGAAGTGGGTCTAGGTGGCATAAGGTCCCTTCTGCCAACAATAATCTTAACCAACTGAGCCACCCAGGCGCCCCGCCAACAATAATCTATGCATAAGATAATCAAATAAAAAAGCCACTGCCTGCCACGTTTGCTGCAAAAATAAAGAGAAACATAACATAAACTCTTACAACTTGTAATTTTGTTATTCAACAATATTTGCTGGAAACCATGTGCTCTTCATTGAGCTAGGAACATGGGATCTGACAAAGAACTAGAAACATTTCCTACCCTCCAGGAATTTACCTTGTCATGTAGAAAGAAGACAAAAAGACATTTATTATGTGAGGGTGCCAAAAAGCAGAGATATTTATACCACTTTTTTTCCTGTAAAACAGTAAGTTTATGAATTAAAGATACAGTACTTGAGAAAAACTTTCCATTTCATATTTCAAAGAATTTATATCTTTCACCTTACCCATGCCTATAATAGAGACTACCATCTAAATTAAATGGGAAAATAGAGGAATGTATGGCTTTCATTCATCTAAATCCACAAAGGGAAGCCAGGCACCTGACAGATCACGGTCAGTCATTCTGTTAACCACGGGAGGGCAGTGGCACTCTGCCTATGAAATGCTTCCTGGCTAGTACTTTTCCAAACCTTGGTGAAGATCTGTGCCTGTTCCACCATCTGAGAACTGGCGCTCAGGACCAGAACATGACCCAGGTGCTTAAAACATGGCTTCTCTCCTGTCGGTAGGGTTCTCAGCCTCACAAGGGTTCCACCAGGAGACAGCTCCAAGGTCCCCTTTTGTGACAGATTCACAAGGAATTGCTTTGAACCCCCTGCATCTTGCCAGTGATGGGCAGTCCCAGGGGCTCAATATCGCAGAGGACTTCCTCCAACTCAGATGGGCACTCTCAATGAGAAGGCGCCGTGGGAAATGGGCGTCTTTCCCACGGGGCCTTCCTGAGGCTGGGAGGGACATATTGTCATCACCAGCGCAGTTCCAGTTGTCTGAGCAGACCTGGAAGAAACCTACTCTCAGTGTGAACAAGCTGCTTGTTGCTTTTTCTTGTCTTCTCTCTTAGATGATTTCATTTTATTCGAACCTTCTAGAACCCAAAGTAGTACATTATTTACCATGGCACAGACCCCAAACACTTGCTACTGTAGAAAATGCCATCTACCGTTGTTCAGGAAACCAGAACCTTAAATATAAGACTGAAAAATTCAGCAACAATATATCCGATTTAATTCTGTACAAAGAACCTGGTGCATATTGTACACATTCCAGGTTGAAGTCTGCTTTTGTGAAGTAACCCAGATAAATCTAATTGAGTTCTTGTTCTTGCCTTCTAAATAATCCCCTTGGGCAGCAGCTTGGCCACCTTACTTGGGAGGTCATAGCTTATTACCACTCTGGACCTCCTCTTGGGTGCTCCCCCTCCCCAAAGCCCTTAGCTCAAGGGGCTTTGAAATATTTTCCAAGATGGGAAATCCTTATAAGAGAGTGAACTGAATTTCTGATACAGACTAAAAGAAGTTTGGAATCCGTGAGGTGAATAAAAGGGCAGTCAAATTGCATATTACCACCCGGGATGGAAAATGGAAATGGGACTCGATAGGAATGAGACCAGGTTCTATGAGTTCTAAGCTGGCTCCAAAGGGTATTTCCAGTGACGGGTCCTAAACATATTCTGAACACCTATAGGGTGTTCCTTCCTATGCAAGTCCAGTCTCTAGGTTAAGGGTCAGTCATGAAATTTCACTCATATTTCTTAGAACTTTGTTAACAGATTGGATCTGCTCTTGTAATGGCCAAGCAGCTCCTATCAATCTCCCATGGATAAACACTAAAAACTCAGGAGGAAATATAAAAAAACTGTTGCTGGAAAACACAAAAAACAAAACAAAAAAACCCCCAAAAGTAAGTAGGCTCTGGAAGAGAGTTGACCCCTGTAAGAATAAAGTCACTAGATGAGTTTCCCACTTTTTGTAGCTGTTATCTTTTGTCAAGCCCAGTCTACTGGCAGCAGGACAGCTAAAGCTGGAATAGAAGCCCGCAGTCTTGTAGCATGCATAACCAGGACTAGTTGAGGCAGTTTAGTTAAAATCACCTGTAACCCTCCTGGCACTTATTGGCTATCACCTCACACAAAGAAAGAAATGCATTTTCTATCGACGTTCTCACACATGCATGGATACAATGTGTACCTGAGATTGGTCAAGGACAAAGGACATCTTTATGAAAGGACCAACTACAGGGGGTACAGCTATCATCACAACCAGGCCTTCCGAATTCTCTCATCCTTGCTTACCTGTGTGCATTTGCCAGTTTCAGCGGTGTGGGTGCAGGAAGCTGACTTGTCCTACCTCCACGTGTCTAAATCTAGTGGCGAAGCGCACAGCCCAACCGTGTGTCTGTCAAAGCCTTTGTCGACAAGCTCTTGGTGAAAGCGGACAAATCTGATCTCAGCCTGACATGGAGAAATCTTCCCTCCGGGGTTGCGTCTTGGGGGTCAGGACAGCTCAGGGCTTTCACAGGCTCACAGGATCTAAGTCACCGAGGTCAGCCCTGGCGCTCAGGGTTTCAGCCATTAGCGCACAGCCAGTGAGCGAGCCCCGGGCAGGGCGGCCGGCGAGACCTCCCGCGCGCTCCCCCTTAGCCACAACCGGCAAGAGCCGTGCCAGGCAAAGGCCCTGCTAGCAGGCCTGGGCTAAGCTCTCTCTTCCACAGCCTCTAAAATTGGAGCCTGTGCTCGAACAGGTCGGGAAAGAGGCACAGGAAGACGGGAAACTGAGCGCAGTCCCACATCCCTCGCCGCTCCCGCGGGTGCAGCGGGCGGGCGCCGGGCGCCGCCGGGCTCCGGGCAGTCGCCGCCGGGGACTTGCGGGCGAGCTGAGGGCCGCGCGGTGCCGACTCCCCGGACGACTCGCCGGGGGGCTCGGCCTTCCCGCCCCCAAAGCCCTGCTCCTCGCCGCGGGGGCGCCCTCGCCCGGCCGCCCGCAGAGGGCCGGACCCAGCGGGCCGCTCCGGGGCGCCGCAGTGCTCCCTCATCCGCCCGGGGCCTCGGAGGCTGGGGGCTCCCGTTGGATTCCTCCTCACTCCGGGTCCAGGGCGCCGGCGGGCGGGGGTCCCCACCCTCCAGCCCTGTTTGTCTCAGGAGACCCACCCTGGGTGTAAGCCCGGCCTCCCTCCCTCAGCGCTTGCAGCAACTGCCGCGGCCCAAGATCCCTGGGCAATCCCCAACGGCCCCCAACCAGCGCCCCCAAAGCACCCAGTCAGCCCCCAAGGGAATCCAGCCAATCCCAACGGGCCCTGGCCAATCCCCACCGGTTCCCAGCCAATCCCTAACGGCACGCAGTCAGCCCTCAACGGAATCCAGCCAATCCCAATACCCTGGCCAATCCCCGGCAGACCGCCCCCGAAGACCTCCAGCCAATCCCCAATGGCCCCCAGCCAGTCCCAAAGTCCTCCTGCCAATTCCCAACGGTCCCCAGCCAGCCCTCAAAGGCTTCTAGCCAATCTCCAACGGCCCCCAGCCAGTGCCCAACGGCCGCCAGCCAACCCCCAGTGACTCCTGGTCAGCCTCTAACAGACCTCAAGGACCCTACATTCGGATCTTAACCTACTCTGGACAGGGTGGGGCTGGGAGGGCTCCCTAGAGGACGCTGTCTTTAAGAGGGACAGGAAGGACGAGGAGGACCTGACAAAGAGGGTCTGCAGGGTGTTGTAGGTTGAGGGGAGGAGGGTGCCTAGGGAAGTCATAACTTGGGGGGCCTCTCTGGTTATCTGCAGCTGGAGCTTAGAACCAGGGGAGAGGGGAGAAGACAATGCTGGGTAGGAGAGTGGAAACGAGAGCATGAGGCCTCCATGCCAATGGAGAGGGTTGACTGCTGCAGTCAGATGTGTGGTGTGGAAGGAAGCTCTGGAGACAAGGGGGACAATGGCTGAAGTTCGCAAGCAAGTCTGGGGCAGGAAGCTGACTAGGAGATTGTGTGGGTGACCTAGGTAGGAGGGAAGGTGGCCTGGGCTAGAAGATGGCCCTTCGGGTGGAGAATTGTGGACTTGTTTTTGAAGCTACAGACAAGAACCTAAGTCACACAAAGCAGGAAAGAATATCCAATGGAAAAAAGACCTTCTCTTCAACAAATGGCGTTGGGAAAATTGGACAGCCACATGCAGAAGAATGAAACTGGACCACTTCCTTATACCACACACAAAAATAGACTCACAATGGTTCAAAGACCTAAATGTGAGACAGGAATCCATCAAAATCCTAAAGGAGAACACAGGCAGCAACCTCTTTGACCTCAGCCGCAGCAGCTTCTTCCTAGAAACATCGCCAAAGGCAAGGGAAGCAAGGGCAAAAATGAACTATTGGGACTTCATCAACATAAAAAGCTTTTTCATAGCAAAAGAAACAGTCAACAAAACCAAAAGACAACCGACAGAATGGGAGAAGATATTTGTAAATGTCTTATCAGACAAAGGGCTAGTATCCAAAATCTATAAAGAACTTAACAAACTCAACACCCAAAGGAGAAATCATCCAATCAAGAAATGGGCAGAAGACATGAACAGATATTTCCCCAAAGAAGACATACAAATGGCCAATAGATACATGAAAAAATGCTCAATATCATTGGCATCAGGGAAATACAAATCAAAACCACAACGAGATACCACCTCACACCAGTCAGAATGGCTAAAACTAATGTCAGGAAACGACAGATGTTGGTGAGGATGCAGAGAAAGGGAACCCTTTCCCCCAGCACTAGATCATAATTAAAAACCACAACACACACAACTAATGGTGGGAATGCAAGCTGGTGCAGCCACTCTGGAAAACAGTATGGAGATTCCTCAAAAAGTTGAAAATAGAGGTACCCTATGACCCAGAAATTGCACTCCTGGTTATTTATCCTAAATATACAAATGTAGTGATCCGAAGGGGCACATACACCACAATGTTTATAGCAGCAATGTCCACAATAGCCAAACTATGGAAAGAGCTCAGATGTCCATCGACTGATGAATGGATAAAGAAGATGTGGTTCATATATACGATGGAATACTACTCAGCCATCAGAAAATGAAATCTTGCCATTTGCAACGATGTGAATGGAACTAGGGGGTATTGTGCTAAGCGAAATAAGTCAATCAGAAAGACAATTATCATACGATCTCATAAGTTGAATTTAAGAAACAAAACAGGATCATGGCAGAAGGGAGGGAAGAATAAAACAAGACAAAGAGAGGGAGACAAACCATAAGAGACACTTTTTTTTTTTAAAGGTTTGTTTTATTTATTTGAGAGAGAGAGGGAGAAGCAGGCTGCCTGCTGAGTGGGGAGCCTGACACGGGGCTCAATCCCATGACCCTGGAATCATGACCTGAGCCAAAGGCAGATGCTTAACCAGTTGAGCCACCCAGGTGTTCCAAGAGATTCTTAATCATAGGAAATAAATTGAGGGTTGCTGGAGGGATGGAGGGTGCCAGGGATAGGATAAAGGGGTGATGGACAGTCAGGAGGGCACGGGATATAATGAGCAGTGGGTATTATATAAGACTGATGAATCACTGAACTCTACCTCTGAAACTAATAACACACTATATATTAATTAATTGAATTTAAAATAAATAACGAGGAAACCATAAATTAAAAAAACAATCCTGTCATCTGCAAAAAAAACCACAAAAAACAAAAACAACCTAAGTCACAGACCAGGCAAGATGGTGGGCACAGGGCTGTGAAGACAGTGGGCCGAGGGTGAAAGTGGTTGAGTTGCCCCTGCCCCTACCTGAGATGGGGAAGCAGCAGTAAAGGGAGGTAGGGCTGTGGTGGGGCAAGGGGGATGCCAGGTTCAATTTGGGAATGTTTTGTTTGTAAACAGAGATACCCTGGGCCCATCCACGATTCACAGGGAGGGGTCCAGGGTGTGGACTTGGGAGTCAGATATGGGCGGGATTCACCGACCTATACTGGAGCTAATGGATGATATCAGAGAGCTGGGCTCAGAAATTTGTGGACAGTCCCATCTGAGGGCTAGGTAGAGGGAGAGAGAGTTCACAGGAGACTGAGGCGGCCAGGTGGGAGAAGATGAAGAAAATCAAATATAAAAGTGTTTTAAAGGCTGATGGAAAAAATCAGCTTTGGGGTGCCTGGGTGGCTCAGTTGGTTAAGCGACTGCCTTTCGGCTCAGGTTATGGTCCCAGGGTCCTGGGAATGAGCCCCGCATCGGGCTCCCCCTGCTCTGTGGGGAGCCTGCTTCTCCCTCTGCCTCTGCCTGCCACTCCCCCTGCTTGTGCTCTCTCTCTGTCAAATAAATAAATAAAATCTTAAAAAAAAAATCAGCTTTGGAATGGAGTTTGCAACAAACATTGGGCAATGCTCATGAACATGGAAATATAATTCCACTTTTCAGTATCTACCAGGAAGACAGAGGAGGAAGGAGGGAGCAATCCATTTCTGAAGGCAGTAAGGGGTGCACTGGGTGGAATTCAAAAGCAGTTACTGAGTAAACGCATGTCTTCTGCTAATTAACACCATTCAATAGAAATTCTAAACAAAGGCATGGATAGACTCCCCCCCACTGTAGCGGACTGCTGCCTTATGGCCCTCCAGCTGAGCAGGGGATTATTATTGCTGCACTGCTTATAACAGAGGAACTTCAGGTACATCCTAAATGTCCATCCACAGGGGAAAGGCAAAATCAAAGAGGATCTGTGCAGGTGATGAAACAGGACATACAACAGTTACAAGGAATTCACATACCTATATATCTGAACAGACTCTAAAAACACTGATAAACAAGCAAACACGCACGAATATATTCATATTGACACTTTTTATGAAAAATTACCTCCTATAAAGGAATTTCTATATAGGGATGGGCTGCAGCCGGGCTGGCTGAAGGCGCAGAGCCGGGTGCTTGTGGCCTGCCAGACCATGCATGCTGAGCGGAGCATGCGGTTGGCCTCACCTCTGCACTGTGGGATCCACATGTGCCACAGTTCGTGGGCGCCAGTAGGTGCCTTCTCGCCTCGGGGTCATGGCCGTCCACAGGCAAGAGCGAGAGGACCAGGGACCAGCCCTGAGCCTTCGACCAGGCGCTGCTTGAGTTCCTGTGCGCCCGCTCTCCCAAGAAGCCACTCAGATATGAAGCATTGGCAAATGAACTGATTAATGAAGAGTTGGGAATAGCCTATCCCATTATTGATGGGATCCCTAATATGATACCGCAGGCAGCTAGGAGGACACATTAAAATAATAAGAAGAATTGGAACAGCACTAGATCATAATTAAAAACCACAACACACACAACTAAATTTTTAAAAAGATTTTATTTGAGAGAGTGAGAGTGCAAGAGCAGGGGGAGGGGCAGAGGGAGAAGCAGGGTCCTTGCTGAGCAAGGAGCCCCACGCAGGGCTCGATCCCAGGACCATGACCTGAGCTCAAGGCAGACAGCTAACCAACTGAGCCACCCAGGCATCTCATAGACTAGATTTTCTTAATACCACTTATGTTTTTAAAAGAGTGGCAGGTAAAAAGTGGGGGAGAAGAATGTTTCTGTCCCTTCCTACAGTGACTGCCCTCATTCTGTTGGTATCTCTAGCAGGACTGTTGGCAGCCTCCGTGGAAGAAAACTCCCCACAAGACTGCACCAACACAACCAGCTTGTGCTTTCACGGTCTGCTTCTGCCCATTACCATACCAGTTTCTGTGTTCTTCCACCTTTGGACCTGGATGGGTATTAAACTCTTCAGGCATAATTAATACAACCAGAGCCAAGATGATATATATGTATTAATGATATGTCATGAGCATCCATCTCTGAAAGCTCAACTACATGGAAATACTGGAAACCCACTTAAATTGCAGGAAAGTTGCTTTGCCTTGCTTCTCTCAGAGGTTTAGGACTATGGGAGGCTTAAGCTGCAGAAGTTTCTTTTATTGTACTTTTGTTCTGCCCTTGTTTTTTGAAAATTCTAATTTCTAACTACTGTATCAGAAGAAACATTTCAACACAGTTTCTTATTGGAAATTAACAGTCCCAACCATGACCTGATGACTTTCTTACCCCATTCATCTAGAAGTTAATAATTAAAATTTTATATGTTTATTTTAGATTCAAAGTATTTGGCAGAGTCACATGTTAAGGATGACTGAAATAATTCCAAAGGAGTTATGTTGGAGTAGTTGTAGAGAAATGCATTTGAACTAGTGTGATAGAAAACTACAATAAAATGGAAATTTTATGTACTTGCAAACATTCTGTGTTTGTAAAGTTACCTTCATTTCTTTGGCATCAAATGATTACATTAGTAATAATAAAATAAGATGACACTTTTCCATTAAAAAGAAAAAAGGAATTTATATATATAAAGTGTAAGGACGGGCCTAGAGAGACACACCCCAAAAGGGGTTACACTGAGCAGGACTTGGGGCACTGGGGTTGGTAGCAATACCAAAGAGGATTTGAACTTTGATTTCCAGCAAAGAGGCAAATGCAAAGTCAGGGTATGATTAGAAGTGGCACAACTGGAAGTAAACAAGTATTTTTTTTTAAGTACCTATGGTGAGGGGCGCCTCGGTGGGGCAGTTGGTTGAGCATCCAGCTCTTGATTTTGGCTCAGGTCATGATCTCAGGGTTGTGAGATTAGGCCCCGAGTGGGGCTCTGCACTGCGCATGGAGCCTGCTTAAGATTCTCTCTCTCCCTTTGCCCCGCCCCTCTCTCTAAAAAAAAAAAAATTTTAAAAAAGTGTTAGAAGTACCTATGATGAAAAAAAGGCATCAGCCTCTTTACTCCATTGTTTAAAAAGTACACCACTGCAGTCCACGCCAGGTTTCCCTCTGCCTTGGCCTCACTCTGGGGACATGAGTGGGACACGGGAACATCATGGCCACTCCTCACTGACTTATGGTCCCACCTGTACATGGAACCTCTCCGGTGCCTTTCAGGCCTTTCCACGGCCCTGCCATTTCTGGGGACCCTAAGCGGGGTGGGTCCCAAGAGTCATCTGGAAACTGCTGCTTGGGGCCAGCTTCAGGCTGCTGCCTCCTGGGAGGGTGGAGGGATGTCTAACTTGCCCTATCAGATAGACCTAGTACGTGGGTCAGAAGCTGAGGTAAGACTCAAGGAGTGGCCCACCCTTCGGGCCAGGTGGCCCACTTCTACTCCTTTGCCCTGGGCTCTGTAAGATGGCACTACCCCTCCAAATCCCCTCCCCAGTAGTCACCTCTCCAGGCCACCTGCGCAGCCCCCAGGCCCAGGTTGTCAGGCTCTCAAGCAGGCTGAGGCAGGGCTCACAGGGAGGTGGGGAGCTCTCCTTAGATTTACTTGGCTTGTGTAAATATTGTGCGTTTAAAATTTATTGAACTTTTAAAAAAATTTATTGACGTTTTCTTTCTGATGATGATTTTTTAGCCATACAGGTCAGCTTCCTTAAGGTCCATTTTTATTTTCTGGAATTTAGACTGAGTCCAAAAGTAGGCACCAATACCATCCTCTGCAGTCCAGTTCCTGCAGTGGGATTTGGGTCTACTTGAGGACCATCCCTCTGTCTACACTGGAGCCCCCACTGACCATTGCAAAAGGCTGGGAATTTTGTACTCTATGCTCCCAAGAAGAAAAAGAAAAGGTGGGGAGAATGATCTTCTTGATTATGGACCGACCTGGAACCTCCCTCCCGTCCTTCCCCAGCCTGGCCGGCATCCGCTGCTCATTCTGTCCTTTGCACAGTTCTCCAGCTGCACTTGAGATCAAGGAAGCTGAAAGTCTAACCTCGAGAGAAGATGCCTCCACTCTGGAAGAGGTGTCTTCAGTCCTCTGGGGTGGCCTTGGTGGGAGTGTGCCCTATGGGGTAGGGGACAGGAGTTCTTATAAAGCCAGAACCCCATGTCCAACATAGGAGGGTGGAGTCTGGAAGAGATAGATGGGCACTGACTTCCTCTCCTGCCATTGGTCCTGGTGCTCAAGGCCATGGGGAAGGACTCTGAGCTTAGGCAAGGGCACCACTAGGCTAGGAGGGGAGCTGGAACCCTTAGTTTTGGTAGGGAGAGGATCAAGTCGAAGCCTTTCCAACCCAACTGTGCCCCAAGGGTCACTCTTGGGGTAAGCACAGCAAGCGAGGTGCTTGTGATTTCCCCCCACCTCCTGTATCTGCCATGCATGCCCTTGTGAACCCTCCCCCCTCACTTCTTTAATCCCCACCCCCCTCCCCATAAGCCCCTGTCTCCTCTGTGACATCCCACCCAAGCACACCCCCTTCTGGCCCTGCCTGGGAAGTCAGCATATATGCTTTTGCCCCCACAATCAGAGTGTTTGTCACAGAAGAGTACAATATCAGGGCAGCACGTGAAGTAAAGGAATTCTGGAAAATGTGAAATGTCCTAACCATCTCCACAAAATATGTTCTTTTGAGAACCTTGAACCATGCAGAGAGCCCAGGGTGCCGCCGTGAGAAGCAGGTGGGAAACCCAAGGGTCAAGGAGAGGTGCCTGCACAGGGGGCCCAAAGGACACTGTTATTCTCGGGAAGGGCATTTTTAAACATGGTGGGGAAAACACAGGTGTCGAGACTGGAGGCTGAGGAGCTGGCCCAGCGGCACCGAGGAGCGGTGGCAGGGATTCTGAAAACAACAGGGTTCTCAGCTCCAGCTCTGGCCTGGCCCTCCGTCTGTGCGGAAGGAAGGGAGCAGTGTGCGCAGGTGTAGGTGTGTTTTCAGGGTGCGGATGCCCTGGGATGAGGAGGGGCTGCCCTGCCCAGCCTCTCTGTGGAGCCTCACTGCACGCCCAGCCTGCTCTGTGATTCACAGCAGAAGGAAGCAGGAGGGGTGGCACGTGGCTCTGTCTTCCCAGGAAAGCTGGAGTTATTTCTTTAACTATCTTATTTGCTCTCATCTCACTACATATATATAGACATTTTCTTTTTTGTTTGCTTGTTTTTGTTTTTGTTTTTAAGTAGGCTCCACACCCAGTGCAGAGCCCAGCACAGGGCTCGAACTCATGATGGTGAGATCAAGACCTTAGCCAAGATCAAGAGTTGGACGCTCAACCGACTGAGCCACCCAGGCGCCCCAATAGACGCTTTCCTAAAAGAATACCATGTGAATTGTTCTTTGATATTTCCTTTCTCCCGAGGTCACAGAGCTCCTACTCTTGTGATACCTTGGTTAACTTTATCATTTTACCCCAAAATATGCCCCTTTGATTCATACACTATTCAGTTTTTATGTTTGTTTTTTAAAAAAGAACCTTATTAAAATCTAACTCACATACCATACAATTTAGCCATCTAGAGTATACAATTTCCATGGTTTTTAAAATGCTCAAGGAGTTGTGCAACTATCTTCACAATCAATTCTAGAACATTTTCCTTATCCTGAAAGGAAATCCGTGCCCATCAGCAGTTATTCCTTATTCCCCCATCACCCCCATCTCTTTTTCCAACCATAGACAACTGTTAATGTGCTGACAGTTTTCATAGATATTTCTGTTTTAGACATTTCTTTTTTTTTTTTCCAAAGATTTTATTTATTTATTCATTAGAGACAGAGAGAGAGAGAGAGAGAGAGAGGCAGAGGGAGAAGCAGGCCCCCAAGGAGCAGGGAACCCGATGCGGGACTCGATCCCAGGACCCTGAGATCATGACCTGAGCCGAAGGCAGACGCTTAACCATCTGAGCCACCCAGGCGCCCTGTTTTAGACATTTCATATAAATGGAATCCTACAGCATATGGTCCTTTGTGACTGGTTTCTTCCTCACAGCATAAGGTTTCCAAGGTTTGTCCAGACTGTAGCATGTATTCATACTTTCTTTTTATTGTTGAATAACATACCACCTTATGGATATGCCACATTTGAAAAATCTGTTGATCAGTGATGGACATTTGGACTCTTTCCATTTTGGGGCCATTATAAATAATGCTATTATGAACATTTGTGTACAAGTGTTTGTGTGGGTATACGTGTTCATTTCTCTTGCATATACCCCTAGGAATGGAATTGCTGGATCATACCTTAAGGGATTGCCAACTGTTTTCCAAAGTGACTGCACCATCATACATTCCCACCAGCAGTGTATGAGAGTTCCAATCCAATTCCCTCCAGTAGTGCTATTATCTGCCTTTTAAATTATGGTGTTGATGTGCATTTCCCTGATAACTGTATGCCTACTGGCCATTTGTATACCTTCTTTTAGAGAACTGGTTCTTCAGTCCTTTGCCCATTTTTGAATTGGGCCTATTTGTTTTTGAGCGTCCTGTAAATGGAATCCTCGCATATTTGCTATGCTTTGTGTGATCTGCTTTGTTTCCTCGATGTTATTTTTGTGCTTCTCATCAATAGTTGACATGCTGCTGTAGTCATTCATGACATGTCCAGTTATAATGAAACAACACTGCCTGGGTAGTTTATGAACAACAGAAATGTATTGCTCACAGCTCTGGAGGCTGGAAGTTAAGAGATCAGGATGGCAGCATGGCTGGGCGAGGGTCCTCTTCTGGGTCAGGGTGGAAGGAACCAGGGAGCTCTGTGACATCTATTTTATAAGGGCACTAATTCCATTCATGAGTGCTCCATCCTCATGGCCTAATCCCCTCCCATAGGCCCCACCTCCTATTAACCATCACTTTGGGGGTTAGGATTTCAACATCTGAATTCTGGAGGGACACAAACATGCAGACCACAGCAACGGCCATTACCCATAAGGGTGCTTTGAACATTTTTGATAGATCCTTGTGTGCCAGAATTTCTCCACTGTGGGTTTTAAACTCTAACTTCACCAGATAATATGAAATGGTTTCGAAATCATATATAAAATCCTATGAATAGAGCAACAACCCTAGGCAATCTCTGTTGAAAACACCATCATTTCTTCACTGCTCAGAACTGCTGCCTCTCAAAAATCCAGGGCCCATCCATGCGAGGTCTGATCCTGGTCTCTCTATTCTTCCCCAAGCTCTATGAGTCTGTCCCTGAGCCAAAGCTACATTCTCCTAATTACTAAAGCTTTATAGTTTATCATGACATCTGGTAGGACAGATTTTTTACCTATAGGTGTTGGTTACAGAAAGATATTTTGCATGGCGTGATTTGGGATATACCAAAGGCATTGATTAGAATGAGGGAAGGCTGGTTTGGGGGAACTTCTATGAGCAGAAGCCCTGCAGGATCCACTGTCACCAGGTAAAGTGATAGCTGTGATTGGAAGGAACACTTAATACAATACTGGCCAGAGGGCTGGTGGTACCAAACAAAAGGAGTAAGGTCTCCGGGTGGAAACAGGACTGTCCGTGATCCTTTGTTCTTCCTTCTCGTGGTCTTTCCCTCCATAGCCTTCCAGAAGTCAAGGATTGTCCCAAATACTTCCTACTGTTCCTTGACCAGTCCTATCTTCTATATTGCAGCAGCAGACAGATGAAAGACTACTTACATCTTGGAAAATAATCATTAAAATAGAAGGAAAGGGCTTTCAGATTTCACCAAGGAGGATTATCACTTTGTACCTCATAAAGAAATGGAACTTAAAAACTCATAACAAAATTCCCTGATTCCAATTATAGAAACACCAATGGATTTTTCCACTTTCTTATCAATATATACAAGAAAGTGGTGTCCAAACCACAAGGAGTAAACCCTTAATCCTTCTTTAAATAGCCCACCTAGTATCTTTATAAAGAAATGGAATAGATTGTGAGCAATATAATAAAATAGAAAGCAGAAAAACACTCCTAATATGATTGAGCAGGGTTTGATGAAATTGCATTTCAGTTATTTATAGCGTGAATGAACAAATTCAAGATGCCAAATGCATTTTTTAATTTTTTAAAAGATTTTATTTATTTGACGAGGGTTGGGGGAGAGAGCACAAGCAGGGGGAGCGGCAGGGGAGAAGGAGAAGCAGGCTCTCCCCTGAGCCGGGATCCTGATGCAGGATTCGATCCCAGGACACTGGGATCATGACCTGAGCCGAAGGCAGATGCTTAACCGCTTAACTGACTGAGCCACCCAGGCGCCCCAACCAAATGCATTTTTAAATGTAGGTCTTGTCAAAGATTGTTAAATACAGAGTTCTCACCATAGATCTAGGTGTCACCTCGAGCTGGAGAAACTTCTGAAGTGTCTGTGTAGGAATCTGTCCCCAGGGGGCCATGGACAGGATGCTTTGGCCCTTAGAGCCCACTCTGAGTGAGATGTGGGTCCTCCACTCTGGAGTCTTACCTTGATTTTCTTTCTCTTCTCTTCATTAGATATGTCTAGAAGTGGACCAGAAAGAGGCACCTATCTATATTTACCTGGGTAAATGAGGTTAACAGAATTTTCCTATAATTCTTCTTCTGTGGTATAATAAAAAAATATATTTGGTCTTTGCCTCCTGTTCCTGGCACAGTGCTCCTAAAACCCTTGGAATTCCCTAAGTGAGAAGAAGAGGGCCTTGTGTGCTAATAAGATGACTCAAGGTGGGGGCCCCTACATAGCTTCAGGGTGGTAGCCATTCACCTGAAAACCAACCAGATGACTAGAGGGCCAGAACATTCAGCCCAACCCCAACCCCCAACCCTGTGACCTCCAGGGAGGCGAGAGGGACCAGAGATTGTGTTCCATCACCAATGATGGACGATTTAATCAATGATGCCTAAGTAATGAAACCTTTATTTAAAAAAAGAAAACAACCTTTAAAGAGCTTCTGGGTTGGGGGCCTGGCTGGCTCAGTTGGTAGAGCATGCTACTCTTGAGCTTGGGTTGCAAATTCAATCCCCACGTTGGGTATAGAGATGACTTAAAAAAACAAAGTACTTCTGGGTTGATGAAGACATCGTTGTTCTGGGAGTGCAGCTGAACCAGAGAGGACACAGAAACTCTGCAAACCACCCCCCCACCCCAACCCCCAAGGGATCTCTGCCCTATGTTTTTCTTCCACTTGGCTGTTTCTGAGCTACATCCTTTATAATAAACCAACAATATAAGGAAAGCTGGGGGTCCATTTATTTCTATGTATAATAATATCTCAAGTGAGTCACTCTAGCATGTCAAATAAGGCTTACTAATGAGATTCTTCTCAGGACTAGAGCAGCTTTACACAAAAGACAAATTCTAATCCTACACTTATTGTCAAAAAAGGCAGTTTTAGAAAGCTTGCCTTGTCTCGCTTTCCAGAGATGCAGAAATATGTAAAAAGTTGCAGAAATATTAAAATCGCTTTTCTGCTACTGGAGATGGGGTCTTGGGACCCCACAATGATAGAAATGAGGCCAGACCCAAAATTCAAAGGCACAGGCAAGGCTTTACTGGGGCAGCAGCTGGAGCTGAACAGAAACTCAGCAACACCAGAGTGCAGTTAGGCGGGCCTCCCCCCAGCAGAGGCCCCAGTTCCCGCTCAGGTTCTCACATTGTCCATTATGCTAATGAGGGCTAAGAAGGTTGTCTACCCCTGACTGGTAGATATTGGCAGGCAACTCAGGCAGCTCAGGTAGCTCACTGGTGGTTCTGAAGGTTTTTTTTTTTTTAAGATTTTATTTATTTGAGGTGGGTGGAGCAAGATGGCAGAGTAGGAGACCTGGATTTTGTCTGATCCCAGGAATTCAGCTGGATAGGGATCAAACCATTCTGAACACCTACGAACTCAACAGGAGATCAAAGAAAAGAATAGCAACAACTCTCTGAACAGAAAAGCGACCACTTTCTGGAAGGTAGGACGTGCGGAGAAGTGAATCCGAGGCGATATTCGGGAGGATAGACAGAGGGGGAGGGGGCCTCCATCGGCTGCTTCTGGCAAGTGATAGAGCTGCAGAGCACAAGATCGCAACTTTTAGAAGTCTCCTCCGCTGAGGGATGTAGGTTCAGTGGCTAAGTGGGGGGGTGGAACCCTTGAGGGGACAGTGTGGTCTCAGGACCCTCGGGGTCACAGGAAGACCTGGGTGTGGCAGAGCTCCCAGGTATTGGAGTGGGGAAGCCGGCTGCAGAGATGGAGCCGAGGAGTGGGCTCTCAGCTCGGGGTTGCCATAAACCGTGATCCGCGGCACAGTCGGGCCACTGCTCCTCCAGCAGGGACCCAACAAGTGGCAGATCCAGGGAGACTCCCCTTCCTCCCCTGGGAGCAGTGGCATGGGAGCGCACCGCAGGGATCTGCTGGGTGGAGACTCCACACGGGGTCGGGAGCCAGAGATAGAAACGTGTGGTCACAGGCCGGGTAAGCACGGAGTGTGGCCGGAGACCGGGGAGACGGGAGTGATTGACTGCTTTTCTCTGGGGGCTGACTGAGGAGCGGGGCCCCGAGTTCTCGGCTCCTCCGGGGTGGAGATTGGGAGGCCGCCATTTTCACTCTCGTCCTCACTCTGTACAGAAAGCTTGCAGGGAACAAAAGCTCCGGAGAGCAAACCTGAGCAGATTACTTAGCCCAGACCTGGCAGGGGCGGGGCAATTCCGCCTCCGGCAAAGACATTTGGGAACCACGGCAACAGGCCCCTCCCCCAGAAGATCAGCAAGAACAGCCAGCCAAGACCAAGTTTACCGATCAGTGAGAACAGCAGAACTCCAGTTCTAGGGGAATACTGCACATAGAATTCATGGCTTTTTTACCATGATTCCTTAGTCTTTCAAAGTTAATTTTTTTAACTGTCTTTTTTTTTTAAGTTTTCTTTTTCCCTTTTTCAACCAACATCTTATCAATCCCTTTTTAAAAAAACATTTTTATTTTTCATTTTTAGAGTCATATTCTATCCCTTCGTAGTAGTTACCCTTATTTTTGGCATACATATATATAAGTTGTTCTCTCTTTAAAATTTTGAGATACAGTTTCTTCTAACAGATCAAATATACCCTAATTCTCTAGTGTATGGCTTTGTTCTAGTCTCCTGCCTGATCACATTCTCTCCCTTTTTTTTTCTTTTAAATCTTCTTCTTTCTTTTTCAAACAACTTCTTATCAATTCCTTTTATAAAATATTTTATAATTTTCATCTTTACAGTCATATTCCATCCCTTCATCATATCAACCCTTATTTTTGTACATATATAAGTTTTTCTTTCTTTAAAATTTTGGGAGGCACTTTCTTCTAACAGACCAAAATACACCCAAAATCTAGTGTGTGGCACTGATCTATGCACCAGCCTGATCATATTTGATCATATTCTGTTTTTTTTTGTTTTGTTCTGTTTTTGTTTGTTTTTATCTTTTTCTTTCTTTCTTCTTTTTCTTTCTCTTTTTTCTTTCTTTCCCTTTCTTTCCCCCCAGCTTCAGGTCTTTTCTGATTTGTTTAGAATATATTTTCTGGGGGACGTTGTTACCCTGTTAGCATTTTGTTCTCTCATTCACCTATTCTCCTCTGGACAAAATGACAAGATGGAAAAAATCACCTCAACAAAAAGAGCAAGAGGTAGTACTGACTGCCAGGGACCTACTGAATATGGACATTAGTACGATGTCGGATCTAGAGTTCAGAATCATGACTTTAAAGATACTAGCTGGGTTTGAAAAAAGCATGGAAGTTATTAGAGAAACCCTTCCTGGAGAAATAAAAGAACTAAAATCTAACCAAGTTGAAATCAAAAAGGCTATTAATGAGGTGCAATAAAAAATGGGCATGCTAACTGCTAGGATAAATGAGGCAGAAGAGAGAATCAGTGATATAGAAGACCAAATGATGGAAAATGAAGAAGCTGAGAAAAAGAGAGATAAACAACTACTGGATCACGAGGGCAGAATTTGAGAGATAAGCGATACCATAAGACAAAACAACATTAGAATAACTGGGATCCCAGAAGAAGAAGAAAGAGAGAGAGGGGCAGAAGGTATATTGGAGCAAATTATAGCAGAGAACTTCCCTAATTTGGGGAAGGAAACAGGCATCAAAATCCAGGAGGCATGAGAACCCCTCTCAAAATCAATAAAAGTAGGTCAATGCCCCGACATCTAATAGTAAAACTTACGAGTCTCAGAGACAAAAAGAAAATCCTGAAAGCAGCTCAGAAGAAATATGTAACCTACAATGGTAGAAACATTAGATTGGCAACAGACCTATCCACAGAGACCTGGAAGGCCAGAAAGAACTGGCATGATAAATTCAGAGCACTAAACGAGAAAAATATGCAGCCAAGAATACTATGTCCAGCTAGGCTGTCAATGAAAATAGAAGGAGTGATAAAATTCTTCCAGGACAAACAAAAACTAAAGGAATTTGCAAACACGAAACCAGCCCTACCAGAAATATTGAAAGGGGTCCTCTAAGCAAAGAAAGAACCTAAAAGCAACATAGACCAGAAAGGAACACAGACAATATATAGTAACAGTCACCTTACAGGCACTACAATGGCACTAAATTCATATCTTTCAATAGTTACCCTGAATGTAAATGGGCTAAATGCCCCAATCAAAAGACACAGGCTATTAGACTGGATTAAAAACAAGACCCATTGATATGCTGTCTGCAAGAGACTCATTTTAGACTGAAAGACACCTCCAGATTGAAAGTGAGGGGGTGGAAAACCATTTACCATGCTAATGGACACCAAAAGAAAGCTGGGGTGGCAATCCTTATATCAGACAAATTAGATTTTAAACCAAAGACTGTAATAAGAGATGAGGAAGGACATTATATCCTACTTAAAGGGTCTATCCAACAAGAAGATCTAACAATTGTAAATATCTATGCCCCTAACACGGGAGCAGCCAATTACATAAGGCAATTAATAACAAAAGCAAAGAAACACATTAACAACAATACAATAATAGTGGGGGACTTTAACACCCCCCTCACTGAAATAGATCATCTAAGCAAAAGATCAACAAGGAAATAAACACTTTAAATGACACACTAGACCAAATGGAATTCACAGACATATTCAGAACATTCCATCCCAATGCAACAGAATACACATTCTTCTCTAGTGCCCATGGAACATTCTCCAGAATACATCACATCCTAGGTCACAAATCAGGTCTCAACTGGTACCAAAAGATTGGGATCATTCCCTGCATATTTTCAGACCACAATGCTTTGAAACTAGAACTCAATCACAAGAGGAAAGTTGGAAAGAACTCAAATACATGGAGGCTAAAGAGCATCCTACTAAAGAATGAATGGGTCAACCAGGAAATTAAAGAATAATTTAAAAAATTCATGGAAACCAATGAAAATGAAAACACAACTGTTCAAAATCTTTGGGATGCAGCAAAGGCAGTCTTAAGAGGAAAGTATATAGCAATACAAGCCTTTCTCAAGAAACAAGAAAGGTCTCAAATACACAACCTAACCCTACACCTAAAGGAGCTGGAGAAAGAACAGCAAATAAAGCCTAAACCCAGCAGGAGAAGAGAAATAATAAAGATCAGAGCAGAAATCAATGAAATAGAAACCAAAAGAACAGTAGAACGGATCAATGAAACTAGGAGCTGGTTCTTTGAAAGAATTAACAAGATTGATAAACCCCTGGCCAGACTTATCAGAAAGAAAAGAGAAATGACCCAAATCAACAAAATCATGAATGAAAGAGGAGAGATCACAACCAACACCAAAGAAATACAAACAATTATAAGAACATACTATGAGCAACTCTATGCCAGCAAATTAAATAACCTGGAAGAAATGGATGCATTCCTAGAGATGTATCAACTACCAAAACTGAACCAGGAAGAAATAGAAAACCTGAACAGACCTATAACCACTAAGGAAATTGAAGCAGTCACCAAAAATCTCCCAACAAACAAAAGCCCAGGGCCAGATGGCTTCCCAGGGGAATTCTACCAAACATTTAAAGGAGAATTAATACCTATTCTTCTGAAACTGTTCCAAAAAATAGAAATGGAAGGAAAACTTCCAAACTCGTTTTATGAGGCCACCATTACCTTGATCCCCAAACCAGACAAAGACCCCATCAAAAAGGAGAATTACAGACCAATATCCTTGATGAACATGGATGCAAAAATTCTCACCAAAATACTAGCCAATAGGATCCAACAGTACATTAAAAGGATTATTCACCATGACCAAGTGGGATTTATCCCTGGGCTGCAAGGTTGGTTCAACATCCACAAATCAATCAACGTGATACAATACATTAACAAAAGAAAGAACAAGAATCATATGATCCTCTCAATAGATGCAGAAAAAGCATTTGACAAAGTATAGCATCCTCTCTTGATCAAAACTCTTCAGAGTATAGGGATAGAGGATACATCCCTCAATATCATAAAAGCCTTCTATGAAAAACCCTCAATGGGGAAAAACTGAGAGCTTTCCCCTTAAGGTCAGGAACGCGGCAGGGATGTCCACTATCACCACTGCTATTTGACATAGTATTAGAAGTCCTAGCCACAGCAATCAGACAACAAAAAGAAATCAAAGGCATCCAAATCAGCAAAGAAGAAGTCAAACTCTCACTCTTTGCAGATGATATGATACTTTATGTGGAAAACCCAAAAGACTCCACCCCAAAACTGCTAAAACTCATACAGGAATTCAGTGAAGTGGCAGGATATAAAATCAATGCACAGAAATCAGTGGCATTCCTATACACCAACAACAAGACAGAAGAAAGAGAAATTAAGGAGTCGATCCCATTTACAATTGACCCAAAACCATAAGATACCTAGGAATAAATCTAACCAAACAGGCAAAGGATCTGTACTCAGAAAACTATAAAATACTCATGAAAGAAATTGAGGAAGACACAAAGAAATGGAAAAAGTTTCCATGCTCATGGATTGGAAGAACAAATATTGTGAAGATGTGAATGCTACCTAGAACAATCTACATATTCAATGCAATCCCCATCAAAATACCATCCACTTTTTTCAAAGAAATGTAACAAATAATCCTAAAATTTGTATGGAACCAGAAAAGACCCCGAATAGCCAGAGGAATGTTGAAAAAGAAAAGCAAAGCTGGTGGCATCACAATTTCGGACTTCCAGCTCTATTACAAAGCTGTCATCATCAAGACAGTATGGTACTGGCACAAAAACAGACACATAGATCAACGGAACAGAATAGAGAGCCCAGAAATGGACCCTCAACTCTATGGTCAACTAATCTTTGACAAAGCAGGAAAGAATGTCCAGTGGAAAAAAGACAGTCTCTTCAACAAATGGTGTTGGGAAAATTGGACAGCCACATGCAGAAGAATGAAACTGGACCACTTCCTTATACCACACACAAAAATAGACTCAAAATGGTTGAAAGACCTAAATGTGAGACAGGAGTCCATCAAAATCCTAAAGGAGAACACAGGCAGCAACCTCTTTGACCTCAGCCGCAGCAACTTCTTCCTAGAAACATCGCCAAAGGCAACGGAAGCAAGGGCAAAAATGAATTATTGGGACTTCATCAAGATAAAAAGCTTTTGCATGGGAAAGGAAACAGTCAACAAAACCAAAAGACAACCAACAGAATGGGAGAAGATATTTGCAAATGACATATCAGACAAAGGGCTAGTATCCAAAATCTATAAAGAACTTCACAAACTCAACACCCAAAGAACAAAGAATCCAATCAAGAAATGGGCAGAAGACATGAACAGACATTTTTCCAAAGAAGACATCCAAATGGCCAAAAGACATATGAAAAAGTGCTCAACATCATTGGCATCAGGGAAATCCAAATCAAAACCTCAATGAGATACCACCTCACACCAGTCAGAATGGCTAAAATTAACAAGTCAGGAAACAACAGATGTTGGCGGGGATGTGGAGAAAGGGGAACCCTCCTACACTGTTGGTGGGAATGCAAGCTGGTGCAACCAGTCTGGAAAACAGGATGGAGGTTCCTCAAAAAGTTGAAAATAGAGCTATCATACGATCCAGCAATTGCACTACTGGGTATTTACCCCAAAGATACAAATGTAGGTATCTGAAGGGGTACGTGCACCCCGATGTTTATAGCAGCAATGTCCACAATAGCTAAACTGTGGAAAGAGCCAAGATGTCCATCGACAGATGAATGGATAAAGAAGATGTGGTATATATATATACAATGGAATATTATGCAGCCATCAAAAGGAATGAGATCTTGCCATTTGCAATGACATGGATAGAACTGGAGGGTGTTATGCTGAGCGAAATAAGTCAATCAGAGAAAGACATGTATCATATGACCTCACTGATATGAGGAATTCTTAATCTCAGGAAACAAACTGAGTGTTGCTGGAGTGGGGGGTGGTGTGGGAGGGACGGGGTGGCTGGGTGATAGACATTGGGGTGGGTATGTGCTATGGTGAGCGCTGTGAATTGTGCAAGACTGTTGAATCACAGATCTGTACCTCTGAAACAAATAATGCAATATATATTAAGGAAAAAAAGAAGAAGATAGCAGGAGGGGAAGAATGAAGGTGGGGAAATCAGAGGGGGAGATGAACCATGAGAGATGATGGACTCTGAAAAACAAACTGAGGGTTCTAGAGGGGAGGGGGGTGGGAGGATGGGTTAGCCTGGTGATGGGTATTAAAGAGGGCACGTTCTGCATGGAGCACTGTGTGTTATGCACAAACAATGAATCATGGAGACTACATCAGGAACTAATGATGTAATGTATGGTGATTAACATAACAATAAAAAATTTTAAAAAAGATTTTATTTATTTGACAGAGAGACAGAAAGAGCAGGGGGAGGGGCAGAGGGAGAGGTAGAAGCAGACTCTCTGCTGAGCAAGGAGCCCAATGCAGGGCTCGATCCCAGGACCCTGAGATCAGGACTTGAGCCAAAGGCAGATGCTTAACGCCTGAGCCACCCAGGCGCCCCTTGAAGGTTGTTTTGTAGGTTTGTGGAGCCTCTATGAACTGGCTGTGACTGCAGCTGGGACACTGGACCATAAGCAGTTTAGTAATAATACCCATCAGGAAATGGCATAATATATTTTTCACTTGGGGCTTGTTCCCAATGGTCCCTGATTTTCTCATTTCTACCCTGTTCTTTAATTCTAAAAACATGAAGCTAGGATTACTTTAGTGCCTTATTGTATTTAAAAAATTATTCTTTAATCAAGTAAGACACTAAAATCAAGAAAGAGAAAGGAAGGGAGAAAAGAAGGAAGGAGAGAAGGAAGAAAAGGAAGGAAGGAAGGGAGGGAGGAAGGAGGGGAGGGAGGGAAGGAGGGAGGGAGGGAGGAAGAAAGGAAGGGAGGAAGGAAGGAAGGAAGGAAGGAAGGAAGGAAGGAAGGAAGGAAGGAAGGAAGGAAGGAAGAAGGAAGGAAAGTAAAGGAAGGAAGGAAAGGAAGGAAGGAAGGAAGGAAGCTATGGTCAGGTTCAAGTCCAGACAGTGGTAACGCTGTATTTTAGAAATGTTGCATATTTTGTCCGAATTTAAAGTAAAACCAATAGATCTCTGAGATTTTGCTTTATCTATAAAATAAGGAATTTGGTTAAGTGATCTCTAAATTCCTTTTTCTCCCAAGTAGTCGGTAATAGAGCTGCCATCAAAGTTTTTCTCTGCTCACGTCTCCTGGCCCATTTCACTATCCTCTTATAAAAACCTTACCCTCCAGTCACACTGAGGAGCCCATCTCTCCCTTCCAGGACTTCGCAGGAGCTGTTCCCTCTCCTTTTGCAGCTTTTTGTTTTGTTTTGCAGATGGCAGTTTTCACAATTTCCCTTAGAGAAAAGGAAGGAGAATATATTTTTGATTTTTTAATTCAAAGTGTGTTTCATATTTTGGGTCCCTGGCTGGCTCAGTCGGTGAAGCATGCAACTCTTGATCTGGGGGTTGTGGGTTTGAGCCCTGTGTTGGGTGTAGATATTACTTAAAAAATAAAAGAAATTAAAAATCAACCCCCCAAAAAAGACCCCACCCAAAATATGTTTCAGTAACAATGAAATACCATATGCCAATAATTCGAATAAAGAGGAAAAACTGTAATAGATATTTGGTTCAAAGATGCCCCTGAAAAATTCAGAATCATAGCTCTTTATGTGTCCTCTGATCTCTCAATTATCTGTGCCGAATTATTTATTGTACAGAACCCTATCTGTGGGAAAACTTCAAATCCTAGGTTGCTCTTGGCTTTCTCTCTAGGTACAACATCTGGAACTCTTTATTTTCAAATTAGTATATTCTCAGAGCCTGCAAGCTAATTTGAATGCCTGCCTAAGGAAGCATGAGTCCATTCTAAAAATCATGTTTTTCCATAGCTTAAAAATGCTTTGTAACCAGTTTTCTCTGATAATCACAGAAAGCTGAGGTAGAAAAATGTTGGGGTTCAGAGCTGACGGCCAAGAAAGAATTCTCGAGATATCTTTGGTGCAAAAGGATGGTTTTATTAAAGCATGAGGTTAGGACACATGGGCAGAAAGAGCTGCACAGGGGTGTGAGGAGTGACTGAGTATATACTTTCAAGTTGGGAGGACATTGGGGACAGCAGGAGCCTCCCAGGTATTTTGGAAACAAGGTTTCCAGGATTCTGAGGGGGCTAGCTATTGTTAGGAAAATGTCATTTATTACTGTTTAGTAAAAACTCAGTCATGAGACCCTTTAGATGTATAACCAGCCACATATCCATATGCTTGCAGGATAATTGCTAACATGTATCTTGGGGGGTAGAGATAGAGTAAGTTGCCAAAGGTATTTTTATATGTTAAAGTAGACTCACAAGATCTTGGGGGGTCAGGCTAAGAGTGCCTCTTGCCCTTAGGAAAGTGTCAACGTCGAGGCAGCTGAGCTCCTAGAGGAAGGTCATTCCCCCTGTTTCAAGGACTTGTCAATGGTCTGTAAGTAGTAAGGCAATTTATTTATTTAGTTAGTTATTTGCTTTTGCTTCCCACATCAAAATCAACTGGCTGAATTGAAAGTGCCGAGGTTATAGTAAGTTCCACTTGTCATCCAAAGAGAAAAAAACTACCCCAACACCTAAATTCTTTAAAACCCCAAATCAGGGTGGTTCAGTAGGTTAAGCATCTGCCTTCGGCTCAGGTCATAGTCCCAGGGTCCTGGGATGGAGCCCCGCATAGGGCTCCTTGCTCAGTGGGGAGTCTGCTTCTCTCTCTCTCTCTTCCTCTGCCCCTCTCCCCCTGCTTGTGCTCTCTTCTTCTCTCTCAAATAAATAAAATCTTTAAAAAAATAGTCAAGAGAAAGTCCTAAATACCATAAAATGTTTATAAAGAAAGGCATTATAACTTGCACTATATCTTGAGGGAAAAAAATGGAAGCAGAAGTTGAATGCCCAGCTTTGAAAACCATAACATACTGATGCTGGCAGCCCGGTCCGAGGACCCAAGGGGTGTGTCCAGCAGGACCAGCCAAGAGGTTCTTGGCTTCATGGCTTCATGGCTTCATGTAGGATGGAAATCAAACTTGAGCCAGCAGAAGGTGAAAGCAAAGTTTATTGAACATATATATATATATATATATATATATATATATATATATATATATGTAGAGAGAGAGAGAGAGATGAGATACAGAGTCTTGTCTTTGTTGAGGGTCTGGGGTTTTACTGAGGATGGTGGTCTGATGTATGTGTCCTCTCAGGCATCCAGGAACCGATTGGAACAAAGACAAGGGCCAAGTGTTATTCCCTGGAGCCAGGGGCCTTGGTGTCCAGATGTCTAGCTCTGGTGGTCTGGTGGTCTGGTCTAGCTCTGGTGGTCTGGTGGTCTAGCTCTTCATATATATATGAAGCTTCATCTGGTCATTCACACCTGGTCCTTCCTTAGATGTTATTTGTTCTACAGAATCATTAATTCCTTGTCCCTTACAAGGAAGACGTAGGCTACTTACATTACAGGGCATGTGTATAGTGGAGTGGGCATACAGATCCTAGCAAGAATAGAAGCTGGAAAAGAAACAAAGGAAAAAAACAGATTTTCCTAAGTGTTTCTCAGAATTAATCTATGTTTACCTGTACCCTCTTCATGCTCTCTGACCAATATGTTGGACATTCTGTCCATTTATCTATCTTGTGGATAATTGCAAATTCATACCAATCAGTATTGTGAACAGCAAACAGAAATGGTCAGTTCTGAAATATTTGAAAGCTCATTGCACCCAAAAAAACCCCATAAAAGTACTTTTTATACCTATTAAATGCAGCTGGCTGTATTTTAAACAGTCTACTAATTTCTGGACTGTTGGATTTTGTAGTTATTTATTTTGGTCAACATAATAAAAACTTCAGTTCGGGCGTGACCAAATGCACCAGTTAGAATTTTGCCCTGAGGTTTGCATGATGGAATATAAATTGTATAATTAAAGCTTGGTTTTTCGTCTGAAAACACTTGAAATGCATTGGCTAAGAAAAATATCCCTCAATACAATGGGTCATGTTTTCTTTATTCTTTAAGTCAGTGTTCTTTACAAGTTTCTCCAGCAAAGAAGCCCCTCCCCTGTAGAGGAAGAAGACGTGATGAGTCTGAACTCCGATCTAATGGGGTCTGGGAAAATGAATCTAAATAAGGAAGAAGGGTATTTCTTTAAAAGCTTTTGTTTTGGGACGCCTGGGTGGCTCAGTTGGTTAGGTGTCTGCCTTTGGCTCAGGTCATGATCCTGGGGTCCTGGGATGGAGCCTTCCAGCTTCCTGCTCAACAGGGAGTCTGCTTCTCCCTCTGCTACTGCCCTCCCCATGTTCTCTCTCTCTCAAATAAATAAATAAAATCTTTTTTTTTTAAAGATTTTATTTATTTATTTTGAGAGAGAGAGAATGAGAGAGAACACATGAGAGGGGATAGGGTCAGAGGGCAAAGCAGACTCCCTGCCGAGCAGGGAGCCCGATGCGGGACTCGATCCAGGGACTCCAGGATCATGACCTGAGCCGAAGGCAGTCGCTTAACCAACTGAGCCACCCAGGCGCCCTAAATAAATAAAATCTTAAAAAAAAAAAGTTCTTGTTTTTGTTTAAAAGCTCTTGTCTTATTTTATTCCATAATGCACCGGAGTAAAATGGACACTGCATGAAAATCAAATCATTTTATTCCTGAAGCCTCAACTAACCCTTGGTGTCCTCTTACTCTCTACCTCAATAAATAAAGCGTAAACACATTCTCCAAACTGTGCAGAATCCCCAACACTGTTCAGAATTAACAAAACAGAGCATACACATTTTATTTAAGACTGGGGATAAGAGGGGCGCCGGACTGGCTCAGTCAGAAGAGCATGTGACTCTTGATCTCTGCGTTGTGAGTTTGAGCCCCATGATGGGTGTAGAGATTATTCAAAAAGTAAATAAACTTAAAAAAATATTGGGGTAAGAGAAACTTTGTTCTTAAGTGCTCTCTCCTTAAACATTTCTAAATAGAGGAGGAGCAGCTCCAACTTCCTTCTAAAATTCAGCAAATATGCAGAAAAATTAGCAGGTGAATTTGAAACAGAAGCAAAATCCTGTGGCCATTTGTATTTTTGCAAAAGCAAATAAACTACCAGCTGAGAGCTTTCCTGTAATGCCAATTTGAATTACTGAATACCACCAACAATCCCTGGTGAATTATCATGTTAACTTTGGAATTCTTGCTAAATTGTTAGGTATGAGAATAGCATTGTGGTCACTTTTAAGAAGTCTTGCTTTGTTAGAGATCCATGCAGTATATAGAGCAGATTTGTGGGAGGAGTAATTTGATTCCTGGGATTTGATTTTTAAACTTCTGATCCTCCCTCACTCCCCCCACCAAAATAATGTGTGTGGGTCTGGGGGGGAGTGAAAATGGGGGGCAAATGAAACAAGAAAGGAAAAGGCTGTTAATAGGAAATAGGTAAAAAACCAGAATTCCCCCCTAATTTTGTGTATATTTAAAATTCTTCATAATAAAAACTATCAAGTTATCATGCTGAACACTGTAATTCACTAAAATCTACTGAGAAAAAAAATAAAATCAGATTAATATCCAATATTTAAGTGAAAATACTGACCATAAAATACAGCTTCCCCAGTATGTTTCCTGAAATAAAGATTCTGTGTTCAACCAAAGTATTTGTTGAATCTTGGGTTTGGCCTTGTTTTTTGGTTTTAAACCAATCATTGCCATTAAGCAATATTCAAAATTTTAATTATTTGTGAAGAGATCAGAATCCCATGTTATAAAATAACTATGATTGTGACCCACCATCCTCAAATCTGTACAGAGACTGAGGGCATTTGTCATTTGAATGTAAAATCACACTTTGTGTGACTAACAAAGACACTGCAGATGTTGAGAGATGCCTCAAGTTCCTTATTTGCATGCCTGAGTGCCCTGCCTTTCAGTATTTCTTTCTTCCAATGGCTGGTTCCATGAGACCAAATCTATAGCCTCATGAGTGTGGACTTCACGGCTTTACTTAATTGCTTTCTCACTACAGTTGGATATGCGGTTATTTGTAATCTCCAAATGTTCAAGCATGAAGTAGTTCTCCTTCAGTAATCAAAGAGAATATTATACATTTATGATTTAACATACACTATATGCATAATCTGTTCAGATTTTTTTTTTAAGATTTTATTTATTTATTTGACACAGAGAGACAGCGAGAGAGGGAACACAAGCAGGGTGAGTGGGAGAGGGAGAAGCAGGCCTCCTGTGGAGCAGGGAGCCCAATGCAGGACTCGATCCCAGGACTTTGGGATCATGACCCGAGCCGAAGGCAGACGCTTAACCACTGACCGACCCAGGCGCCCCTCAGATTATTTTAAACCTTTATTATTTTTTTTCTTATTTTTTTTAGAGAGGGAGAGGGGTGGGGGGAGGGGCAGAGAGAGACTCTTAAGCAGGCTCCAAGCCCAGCGCAGAGTGACGCAGGGCTCGATCTCATGACCTTGAGATCATGACCTGAGCTGAAATCAAGAGTCAGATGCTTAACCAACTGAGCCACCCAGGAGCCTCTGTTCATATTATTTTAAAAAGAATATTTCTTGTAGCTAATAACAAAGTAAAACTGAGTGATAGGTAACACCTCATATGGGGATGTCCCCAGTCTCAGCAACTGTTAATGGACCGGTTAGAGCCGCAGCTGGTTGCAGGAACAAGGGCTGTGGTAGCATCTGCCTTAGCAGCAAACAGAAGCAAACACTTGGCTAAATCATGCCAAAGGTTCAGGATGGGGGCCTTGACTGGCTCAGTCGGTAGAGCATGGGACTCTTGATCTCGGGGTTGTGAGTTTGAGCCCCACCTTGGGTGTAGAGATTACTTAAAAATAAAAATAAAATCTTAAAAAAACAACAAGGCACACACACAGCAAAGGATCAGGATGACCTAGGGCTCAGCTGATCCAGGTGGGGAAATCCTTCCCATACAAGGCAGACAAGTTCCTCCAGGTTTGATGAGGCTCCACATTATATGAAGAAACAAAGGGCAAGGCTCCCAGGAAGACCATCCTGTGGTCTGTCCTTAGGTTGGGATCCCCCTGAAGCAGACCCAGGGACAAGGATTCTAGGACTGGGGAGGCACTCCCAGAAAGCCCATGCACTTAGGAGAGTGGGGGAAGGGAGACCGGATTGGCCCATCACAGAGTAGGGAAGTGCTGTGGCCAAGTGTGGCTCTATCCACTGGGGACTCTGGAGGCAGGTGGAACTCAGGGGATCTCAACAGAGGGGTGCTAGGGCAGGGTGGGAACTGATGAACAAGTTCCTCAGGTATAATGACAATTGTGATTTGCTAAAGCTTCAAAAACTGAAGTCGCTTGGTGCTCCACTCATTGGATATTTTGATTAAAGATTGATTTTGAACAAAAACACAACCAAAATTTTAAACAATTCATTTACAAAAGTGAGTAGAGACACTTGGTTTGATTTACAAAGTCGTTTTGCGAAGGCTCAAACATTCCTAAAATCTGACGATTAGCACCAAACTTTGAATGAGAAATGAGCAAATTTAGAAGGACAATCATTTGGGGGTGCCTGGGTGGCCCAGACAGTTGAGCTTCTGACTCTTGGTTTTGGCTCAGGTCCTGATCTCAGGGTCAAGGATTGAGCCCTGCGTCAGGCTCTGAGCTCAGTGCAGAGTCTGCTTGAGATTCTCTCTCCCTCTCCCTCCTGCCCCTCTTGCTTGTGCTCTCTCAAATAAATAAATAAATCTTTAAAAGGACAGTCATTTGATCTAAATGAAAAGTCACTTTCGTGGAGTGATCTGTAAATTGCACATTCTGTAGATGCCCACGATAAAGGGTCATTTCAGGATGCAGGCTTCTCAAAACACCTGCTTACTTTTGAAGTGGACCTTGCTGCTTTCTCAGCGTATTTCTATCGTTTTTGGAGGGGGTTGTGGGAGGGCCAGGGACAGCACCTGATGTGATGTGGGCCAGGATTGAACGGTCAAGAATTCTTGAGACGTTTTCAGTGCAAAAAGGTGTTTTTATTAAAGCACAGACAGGACCTGTGGGCAGACAGACCTGCACTGAGATTGAGAGGAGCTTGATTATATACTTTTAAGCTGGGGGAGGGGTAGAGATAAAAGAAGTTTCCAAAAGGATTTTCGTATATTGAAGAAGTCTTACAGGATCCTGGGGGCCTGGCTATTTAGTCCAGCTAAGATCGCTTTTTGCCTCTAGCAAAGCATTAACATTAAGGCAGTTGTGAGTTCCTTGAGGAATGTCACACTCTGCCTGTCTCAAGCATTTGTCAATGGGCTGCAAGTTGTAAGGAGTTTTAATATTTCTACATTTCTCTTGCCTTTGTTCTCCTCACCAATCTATACTAATATATATGTAATATATGCTAATGTGTTATATATGAAAATCACTTCAGAAACATATTTAACATAGTTGTGATTGCTAGCATGTTCATCATTTACTCGTCCACTGAAATAGATCACAGAGTTTGGATGAGATACATTGGACTTAATAGCTGATGTATTCAAGTTTTTTTTTTTTTAAAGATTTTATTTATTTATTTATTTGAGATAGAGATAGAGAGAGAGAGAGGAACAGCATGAGAGGAGAGAGGGTCAGAGGGAGAAGCAGGCTCCCCGCTGAGCCGGGAGCCCGATGTGGGACTCGATCCCAGGACTCCGGGATCATGACCTGAGCTGAAGGCAGTTGCTTAACCAACTGAGCCACCTGATGTATTCAAGTTTTATGACATGGATATTTTATTACAAGTTGCAACTGTGTTGCCTCTTTTCCATTCCTCATGGAGCCAGCTTGAATTACTTTTTTTTTTTTTTTTAAGATTTTATTGCTTTATTTGACAGAGAGAGAGCACAAGCAGGGGGAGCAGCAGAGGGAGAGGGAGAAGCAGGCTCCCCGATGAGCAAGGAGCCTGATACTGGGCTCCATCCCAGAACCTGGGGATCATGACCTGAGCCAAGGGCAGATGCTTAACCGACTGAGCCACCCACTTAAAAATGGTGTGACTGTTGGATACAGAGGCTTAAAATAACAGCGGCTTAATTAACATGGGGGCATATGTTTCACTCTCATAAAGTGACTTCCAGAGCCTTGCAGCTCAGAGATTTTCTGTGTCCCAGGGTCCTCTTGTTTGTGCTCTGCCCACCTTAGTTTTTATTCTCACGGTTGTCAAGATGGCCACTATCCCCTGTTACAGACAGGAGGTGGGGGAAGGGGCAGGGGGAAAGAGTGCTTCCTAGCCAAGTGAGCCCCCTTAAAGAACCTCCCAAATGCCCTCAAGACTTTTGCCTCCCAGTCATTGGCCACCAAAGGTGGGAAGGCTGGGCTGTGCAGGTTCTTTTATTTATTTTTTATTTTATTTTTATTTTTAAAGATTTTATTTATTTATTTGACAGAGAGAGACAACGAGAGAGGGAACACAAGCAGGGGGAGTGGGAGAGGGAGAAGCAGGCTTGTCGTTGAGCAGGGAGCTTGATGCCGGGCTTGATCCCAAGACCTCAGACGCTTAACAACTGAGCCACCCAGGCACTTCTTGTGCAGGTTCTTTTACAAGCTGAGCACATGGTGGCTCCGCTATGAGAGGGGTGCTGTGACTGGGGAGGAAAGCTGGAAGAGGTATTAGGAAGGCAATCAGTGGTTCCTGATGCACGGCTCTCCCCAGAGAGCCCGGGGTATTCAGATGCTCTCTCTTGAATTCCTACTGTTGTCACACCCAAGGCAGGGGAGGTCTGGACCAACGGTTTGGAAAAATTCATGTTGTCAGTTTTTCATACTGTTCTCTGAGGAAACGTAAGGGACTGCAGAGTTGGCTTCAAGGGTTTCACAGACCAATTATTTTCTACTGAAAGTGAAGATTTAATGTTCTCATGGAACACTTCTGTCATTTTTGTAAGTTTTATACCAGAGGTTCCCAATTCAAGGAGCCCTTAGTGTGTCTGTGATTTTTTTCATAGCACCCATAAGCCAAAAGAAATACCTAGGGGCTCCTTTTACATAGTAGCCAGGCCCAAATAAGTTAAAAATTTATGTTCTAACAACTTAGTGGTGATTTGAAAAACATACATAAACTGAAAGGAACAGTATTTTTATTTTTAGATGGCCACGATTCCTTAGTAATGGGACATGTACACCTGTTGGGCACTGCACAACTTCTCAAATTTTGGAATCAGATTTTGACACCATGGTTCTCATGATTTTCCTGTGATACTTGCTTTTTAACAAGCAAACATCTAAAAAGCCACCTTTAGGGGCGCCTGGGTGGCTCAGTCTGCCGTTAAGCGTCTGCCTTCGGCTCAGGTCCTGATCCCGGGGTCCTGGAATCGAGTCCCTCATTGGGCACCCTGCTTGGTGGGAAGCCTGCTTCTCCCTCTCCCGCTCCCCCTGCTTGTGTTCCCTCTCTCGCTGTGTCTCTCTCTGGCAAATAAACAAATAAAATCTTAAAAAAAATAAAAAGCCACCTTTATAAAGATAGTGACATCATCTAAAGGAACATAACACAATCTGCTGCTGAAACAGCGAACTATCTCAAGCTACTGGTCCATGGGGTATAGGACAAAGGCCTGGTATTTTGTTGCGTTCTTCTTGAAATTTTACACACGCTATGGCACCCCTAGGAGCTTGCAGTGGCACACCAGGGCTTCTTGCAGAGCTGGAAAGTGGGACTTTTACATACAGAATGCTACCTGAGTGTGGCCCACAGCAGCTGGTTAGCTTGGTTGGAGGACATGTTGGACAGAGAACACAGAGGGGAGGTTAACATGATGAAGCCGTGAATGCACCCATGTGTATATGCAACCTTTTTTTTTTCTTTCCAAACAAGATTTCCAAAACTTCTAACACAACCCTGAAGCTGGATAGTCACTGCATTTGCCACTGTCACCGTGAAGGTCTGGGCAGCACTGTGTGAGGGAGGACAACGCCACAGAATGACAAAAGCCGGGGACTTAGGTGCACACCGTTATTTTCCTTGGAAGGAATGGAGGATTCTTTCTTGTAAGTAGCAGCTGCTTATGACAAATGTTTAGTATACTCGCTTGACCAAGGGCAGAATTTCATTCTGGGATTTCTTTTTATAAAGTGGAAAGACATCGCTCTTCTCTTTACTTCAAATATCGCATGAAATTCTCTTTATGGGTAAATGAGTTCAAGGTGTGGTTTGTCACGCTTCCAGTTCTTCTCTCTTCAAGTAATGGGAGGTTATGGGCTCATGAGATAATTACTGTGGGTTATCTGTGAGGAACAACTGAACATTTCTCCTCACAAAGCCCTTTATAAGTAACTGTCCATGTAATTCCCTCTTGGATATCAGAGCCGACCTGGCCAAGTTTGCTTTGAGTGAAGGTCCGCTGGTCACTGGCCTCACCAGGCATTGAACTCAGAACTATTTTATTTTATTTTATTATTTTGTTATTTTAATATTATTATTTTTTAAGATTTTATTTTTAAGCAATCTCCATACCCAACCTGGGGCTCGAACTCACAACCCTGAGATCAAGAGTCACCCTGAACTCGGAACAACTTTAATGGGTGGGGATCTTTTTTATGAAAAAGAAATCTTGCAGCAATTGTGTTGTACTCTTCGTCCTCTCTGAGAAATGTGCCCAAGGCAGTCACTGAGGCAGAGTTGCTGAGGAAAGAGAGGCTGAGAGAGAGAGAGAGAGAGAGACAGCAGGGGACTGGTGGCACTGAGAATGCCCAGGGGGGACAGTTTTCTTCCCAGAGCCTTGTGAGAGGGTGAAGTGGCCGGCTCCACGCTACCATGGAACACGGAAGATGCAGATCTTCCTCTAACGAGGCTGCCCTTGCCCAGAAGCCAAACTTGGAGTCGAGGGGAGAGGAAGAGGGCCACTGGGAACTTCAGATAAAAACTGCAGTAAAGGTTGTGTTAAAGATAGTCTGTTCTCGGTCACATGTGTGCTGTCTACACGTACTGTAGACTTTAGATTTACAGGATCAGAAACCAGATTTTTAGTTTGTCAAGGGGCAATAGCTCAGAGAAGCCGGTTTCGATTACAGAGGTCTTACTGCACTCCAGGCAGTGCGATGGGCACCTTTTTTTTTTTTTTTTTTAGCAGATTATATGGGATCTGTGATTTTCTTGAGGCATTTTCTATAATTTATTTATTTATTTATTTATTTATTTATAAAAGGTTTTATTTATTTATTTGACAGAGAGAGACACAGCGAGAGAGGAAACACAAGCAGGGGGAGTGGGAGAGGAAGAAGCAGGCTTCCCGCGGAGCAGGGAGCCCGATGGGGCTCGATGTGGGGCTCAATCCCAGGACCCTGGGATCATGACCTGAGCCGAAGGCAGACGCTTAACAACTGAGCCACCCAGGCGCCCCTTGAGGCATTTTTTGAACAAACCACTGGATGATAAAATGGATGCTTGGCTGCTTGGTGAGTCAAGCCTAGAATTAAAATAAAGATAGTGTATTTTTGTTTTTGTTTTAAGTTTCCATTAATGTTGGGTCCCACTTCACTGTGTGTATTTCTTGTCTCTGGATAACTGTTATCAGTAACCGGACCCCAGGGATCCCTCACTGCAGTGTGCTGACATGTGAGACACCCTCCTTAGCCAACTTCAGTCAGGCTCCTCTGGACCCATTCCCAACTAGGCCTCACCCTTGGGACTTCTGGGTCTGTCTTTGCATTGACCAATTTTTCTTTTAATTAAAAAAATTCTTTTTTAGTTTATTTATTTTTAGTAATATCTACATTCAGTGCAGGGCTTGAACTCACGGCCCCAAGAGTAAGAGTCAATGCTCCTCTGACTAAGCCAGCCAGACATCCCTGCACTGACCAATTTTAACAAGAAACTTGCTAAGTCAGTTTAGGAAGAATCCCCCCCAATTCTATATCTGACCAAATTCCTCACCCCCTCGACCCCCAGTTGATGCCTCATCTCCCTGGCTTGTCTTCAGCAAGAATCCAGTCAAGTTGCTTTAACCAGAAGTATCCTGCCACCCAGAATTACCTCTTGGTAATTTTACCACTGGCTCCTCCAGCCTGCTCCTTGGCTATAAAGCCCCACTCTCCATATTGTATCTGGAATTGAGCCCAGTTTTATTCTGAGGTCTCTTTCCCCCTATCGCAATAGTTCCTGAATAAAATCTGTTGTTAACGCTACTGTTGAGCTCTGGTTTTCTTTAACACATCACGCTGACAGATTCTTATTCTGAGTCTCTCCTTCTGCTAGGATCCTTGCATCTTGCTACCCTGTGTCCACCTTTTCCTTCTCTAGTGGTAATATTACAAGGGGTAAATCCATGCCCGGGGCCCCGGAAGCTGAGCAGCAAAAGCATGTCATCCACAGAGTGTCTTTTAACACAGCAAGTTGGACAAAACCAGACCCTTAATTAGGGAACACAATGTACATTATTACACAGGTCCCCACTAGCCAGAACACAATTGTGACTGGGCCCTAGCGTAGTGCAGAGGGAGAGGGAGAGCTGGGGCGCAGAGCTTGGGAACACACAGAGGCTTTGTCTGAGTGGCCGGCAGCTCAGCTGGTATCATAATCCTCTGGTTACCATTGAAAGCTGGGCACTGTGTAGTTAAAAATGTATAAGATCAAGGTCAAAGTCTTGGACGAGACAGATTTGCTCTGAAAGTGAAGATTGAAGGACAAACGAGAAACCATTTAGGTTTGTTTCTCTCAGGTTTGATCAATTCATTGGTAAATACCATCTTACAATAATTAAATGGTCTTACCGCTACTTATAAAACTCCCCTCTCCCCCGTATTTCTGCAGGAAAAATAACATTGTTGTCATGAATCTGAAAATCTCTGACTTGTCTTTTATTCTTTTAATAAAAAAAACAACTTTTACAACACATATTTTGATACATAATTTGTTAAGGAAACAATGATTGTCTAATCGTGGATATGACTTTATGTACCTTTCAGTTTTTAGGTGAAATATGGGGATGTCCTTATCTCACCAATGGCTTTCCTAAGGTAACTTTCTTCCATAAATAATTTACTCATTTTACACTAATTTTCAGTAATCCCCCTACCAAAATGTTTGCCATACTCTCTAACCCATTGTATGCTTGACTCTCTATGTGCTGATATAAAATGGTACTATGCCTGACTGCTAATGAGTCTGGGTTTATTTTTAGTGTGATGAAAATGTTATAGCATTAGGTAGTGGTGATGCCTCCACAACCTTGTGAATATACTAAAAATCTCTTAATTTTACACCACAAAATTGTGAATTTTATGGTATGTAAATTATTATTTCAATAAAAACAATTACTTTGTGTTTTGTTTAAAAGTGGCAGGTTGGGGGCGTCTGGGTGGCTCCTTCGGTTGAGGGTCTGACTCTTGATGTTGGCTCAGGTCATGATCTAAGGTCTTGAGATCAAGACCCACGAGTGCCTCTGAGCTCAGAGGGGAGTCTGCTTAAGATTCTCTCTCTACTTCTCCCTCTGCCCCTCCCCCTGCTTGCGTGTGTGCTCTCTCTCTCTTTAAAATGAATACATCTTTATAAAAAAGTGGCAGGTTGGGGGTGCCTGGCTGGTTCAGTTAGTGAAGCATGTGACTCTTAATCTTGGGATTATGGGTTTGAGCTCCACGTTGGGTGTAGACATTACTTAAAAATAAAATCTTTAAAAAATGTATTAAAAATAGCAACAGATTGACTACACATGCTTATTTTATCTATTCTCCCTTCCAAAAAACTTAATAAAATTATTAATTTTATATTAATTATATTTTAAAGTATATTTTAAAAAAGTAAGGAATTAAATATTTTTTTCTGGAAGGGCAGTAGAGAATTTTTTAAAGGCTTTGTCCCCCCCCCAAGAAAAGGAGACACCAAAAAGTGAGAGATTATAACACAGTTTGGGGACATAGAGAGTGGGTGGAGGATGGTAAGTGATTTGGCAGAGTGGGGAAAATTCGAATTTAAGTGCTTTCAGGGGCGATGCTCCAAAAAAGCAGGGGAAAAGTATGTGTTACTAGGCATGGCAGGAAGCAGGACAAAGGCCTGGTGAAGCCAACATTCCTAATGGGTTTCAAGGTTCACTGCACCAACTTGGTCTGGTCACTGGAGGTTTATTATGGAGAAATTTCCAGACTCAGAATCTGGAGAGCAGAGGAGAGATGGGCAGGGCTTGGAAAGGGGACACATCCACACAGTCATGTGGTCTCTTACCTCCCCAATCACAGAATCAGCAGCAAGATGTTCAAACTCCCGTACCTTCCCTACTCCTTCCAGGCTGGAAAGCAGATTACTCTTTCCTGAAGAAACTGAATGACTCTAGGGGAAAATCTTCCAGCTACTTAGATTTTGAGGTCTGCTCACGTTAAAGCCAGTATGGCTGCCCATTCCACCACTCATCAACAAGCCCTGTGCTTGTACTTGGAGCATCCAGTCACCTCTTGAATGCCTAACAGAGAGAAAGGGACAGTGAAAGATCACCAGACAAAGGAAAAGGCTTTCAACAAGAAGGGGAGAGACGAAAACAAAAGAAGGATGAAGGAAACTGGGGTAAGCTCACTAACTCGATTCAAGGAACAAAGCTAACAAAGAAGCAAACAAAACAAAAAGTAAGCAAAGAATCCCCCACACAGTACAATTACGATTTTCTTAGAGTTCAGAGAAAAGACTATGTGCTTTGAAAAAGGGAAAGTCAGCAAATAAGAATGCGGTCTTAGAATTTAAAAATCTGATTCCAAAAGAAAATATAAAATTCAATAGGGGGTATATAGTGAATAAAGGTAGAACTAAAAATCAAAGGTCTTTGGAAGTTTCCTAGAGGGAAGAATGAGGAACAATTTAGAGGATCAATTTAGTTTTCTGTCATTACTTTTCAATAGCCAACTAATAAAAGTTTTCAGACAGAAGCAAGAAAATGAAAGGGAATAAATTAATAAAAACAACAGAAAAATTACAGAATAGAGTGTTATAAATTTCCAAGGGATAATGATCTATCAAGTGCAGATAAAAAAAGACTCACATTGAAGGACTGGGGGACTTTTAGCACAATTGGGATAAAATAAGATCTTGAACATTTCCAGAGATTTTAAAAGAATCACAAAAGAAGGGGAATCTGCAAGTTCTAGAATTTCTCAACAACAGCACTGGAGGAAGTAAAAATAAAGAAAAACAATACAGCCAGAGTTCTGAGGAACTCTAATTTTCAATCCAGAATTCTATACCCAGACAAACAGGCAACCAAGTGGTGAGAATAGAATAAAGCTGTTTTCAGGCATTCAACACTCAAAAAGATTCACTATAAATATGTATGTGTGTGTGTGTGTGTGTGTGTGTGTCTCCTGTATAAGGAAGATTAACTAGAGGATGTGCTTCAGAAAAATGAGGGAGCAAACCAAAAATGAGAATGATATGGGATCCAGGGCGCAGGTGATCCATTACAGCAAAGCAATGAAAGGAAAGCCCTTCACTGGCTTTGAGAGCATCCAGTCTCAAAACAGAACATGAGAACAGAGAATTACAGAAGACAATAGATGGAAATGATTATTTGATGTATTGGAATGCCTGAGAAAATTATTGGTAGATATTTGAGAGGTCTGTTAGAATATTTGGAAAACAATGACTGACACATAAATAAAAAACTAAGCAAATTAAAATAAACAAATGAAAGCAAAAACAGGATGACTATTAACTCCAGGAAAAACAAAGTTGTAAAGAGAAAGGAAATAATCACAGTTGATCAGAAGTTTCTGTAGGAAATACTTACCTATTTATAGGAATATAGATACTGAGATAACTGCATTCAGTGGGTGAAGGAGACGAGAGAGCAAAAAGTAGAGAGTAAGAAAACCAAACCCTCATCAAGAAGCCAAAAACCTGGGCGCCTGCGTGGCTCAGTCATTAAGCGTTTGTCTTCGGCTCAGGTCGTGATCCCAGGGTCCTGGGATCGAGTCCCACATCGGGCTCCCTGCTCAGCGGGGAGCCTGCTTCTCCCTCCCCCACTCACCTTGCTTGTGTTCCCTCTCTCGCTGTGTCTCTCTCTGTCAAATGAATAAATAAAAAATCTTAAAAAAAAAGCCAAAACCTACAATAAATAAGTACATAAATGGCTGTTTGTGGAATTATTTAGCAATGTGGAAATAAATATAGAAAAAATAGCATAAAGTTAAGTTGGTTGCCTTGGGTGAGTGGGATTATGGATTGGGGTGAGGTAACAAAAGGGGCTATTGTTTTTCAACATAAGCCTTTAAAAATGGGGTATAGTTGACATACAACATGTCTTTTAATACCATTATATAATAACTTTGTGCATGTATTATTTTGATAAAGACAAAAACTAATTAAAATAGTACTTATAGGGACCATGGTGTATTGGTTTGCTAGGGCAGCTGTAACAAAGTACCACAAACCAGTGGCCTAAGTAACAGAAATGTATTTTTTCACAGTTCTCGAGGCTAGAAGTCTGAGATCAAGGTGCCAGCACGGTTGGTTTCTTCTGAGGCCAGTTCCAAATCTCTCTCTGTGACTTATAGATGACTATCTTCCCCCCATGTCTTCTCATTGTCTCCCCTCCATATGTGTCTCCATGTCCACATATATGGGCCCTGGGTGAAGGGTGTGTGGTTTGGTGGGGTGAGCTGGTGTGTTGGTTTGGTTGGACCTGGCATGTGGTTTGATGTGTGGAGTTCGTGTGGAGTGTGCCTTGGTGAAGGGTTTAACATAGAGTGGATTATGTGGGATGTGGAAGGTAGGGGACTGAAATATGTGAGTGTGTGTAGAGATATAGTGTGGATGTGTGTGTGTGTGTGTGTGTATGTATGGTATGGCAGTAGCTTAGCTTAGCTTTTGTTTAGATTTTCCTTTGCCCTTTGTTTTAGTCTTTGTTTTTGTCTTTGTTTAGCCTTTGTTTTGTCTTTGTTTCACTCTTTGTTTAAACTTTCTTTGGCTTTTGTTTGGTCTTTCTTTAGCCTTTTGTTTAAACTTTGTGTGGCCTTTTTGTAGTCTTTGTGTAGCTTTTGTTTTTAAGTGGATCTTGGCTGAGAACCCATCAAAAATACCTTGTGTAATGAAAAACCCGGGTATATAATCTCTCCCTATATATTCTGCATGCATTGAGGTAGCCTCAACCCCCCCAGGGACCTGGCACAGACGTGGAGCCTCTTTCACACAACTGCTACTTGAAGGTAAGGGAATTCCATAGTTTTTCATCTAACTTCAGGTTGTACTTCATCTTCAGGTGGCAACTGCACATTTTTGTATGGGCCATTTCATATATTCCAGGGGGAGCTTGCTATAATAGCAGTCAAGATTGACAGAACATAAAATGATAGAGAAAACAAGAGCAGAGGACACCAAGGTTATTCCAATGTGAGCAGAGGGGTCCTCCTGGAATGTTCCAGCTAATGTTTGGGATTTGTCTGAGCCTGGGGGAGGCTTCAAACCCTCACTCAGATTCTTTCAGGTTTAAAGCCTCATGTTTCTGGAGCTAGATTAATGGAACTATTGGTTTCTTCTTTTTCTACTTCTTTTATTATTTGTCATGATTTGAAAATGAGTTTTTTCTTTTTATCTAGATACAACATCTTCCCTCATGCAGCTGGGCTTATGTGTGGGGGATACTAATCTTGTTAGAATTTTGCTCCCTGTAGATTAGCAACCTTAGATGGAAAGATGTTAATGCTCTGTCTTGTGCAGAATTTCTTAGAAATCAGAGTTTTCCAGTGTTATGGTGGGTGGGACAAGGAAAGAAAAGATTATGTGTCAAGGGAATAAAGCAATGAACTTGGCTGGAATACTAGGAGAAAAATAGGGAAAATAATTTTTACTGTTTTGCGAATGAAACAGGAAGAAAAAAACAGATTGCTGTTAGCTGTGTAGCTATGCTATTTTATGTTTATTTAGATTAACAGGAGAATGCCTTAGTGGATTTTATTTATTTATTTATTTATTTATTTATTTATTTATTTATTTATTTATTTATTTTTAAAGATTTTATTTATTTATTTGACAGAGAGAGAAGCACAAGTAGGCAGAGCGGCAGGCAGAGGGAGAGGGAGAAGCAGGCTCTCCGCGGGGCTCGATCCCAGGACCCTGAGATCATGACCTGAGCCAAAGGCAGAGGCTTAATGACTGAGCCACCCAGGCGCCTGCCTTAGTGGATTTTAAAAATTGTTTCAGAGGCACCTGGCTGGCTCAGTCAGTGGAGCATGTGACATATGATCTTGGGGTCATCAGTTTGAGCCCCATGTTGGGTATGGAGCCTACTTAAAAAAAATTGTTTCAGGTTTGCAGAAAAGTTGCAAACTGTACAAAAATTCCAAATGTACCCAGATCACCCAGATGTTGACATTTTATCACATTTGCTTTATCATTCTCTTTCTCTGTATACACGTAAACATATTATTTTTTTCTGAGCCATTTGAGATTAATTTTCAGATATGATCAAAATCAGAAAACCAATGTTAGGAAAATACTATTATCTAATCCAGATACGTCTAGGTTTTGTCAACGGTTCCAGGTGTCAGTCCCAGATCATGCATCACTTTGGTTACCATGTGTCTTTAGTGTCCTTTATTCTGGAAAACACCCGAGATGGGCATTGTCTTTCATGATCTTGACAAGTTTAAAGATTATAGGGCCATTACTTTTGTTAAATGTCTCTCGGTTTGGGTTTAGTCTGATGTCTTCTCATGATTAGGTTCTGATTATGCAGTTTCGGAAGGAATATGCTTGCATTTCAGATCACACATCTCCAAATTCATACTTGAATCTGACTGTACAGACTTTTAACTTGAAGTCTGGTTTCTCTAATGGTAACTAGAATTTTTAAATGAGTACCTAAAATCTTACAAGAAAATACAAAAAATTTAAAGTCCAGAGCTTTTACAGATAATTCCCAAGTATTCACCGAAAGTGTGTAAGTGCTACCCTTTTATTAAAAATGATAATTGCAACAATATGTACATGAACTTGATAGGCATACAGTGAAGTATTTAACATAGATTCTTTGCATGTGTTAGATTCATGTCTACTGCTTTATGAGTGTTCATTTCATGAATGTGATCATTCCTTCCTAAGCAAAACCATCTGCTGAAAACAGTTACCATTCACAAACGAATGGTCCTGGATAGCCACTCCAGCCTCCCTGGTGACCTTTAGCATGTTGGCAAGGTGTTGAGAAAAGAAAGAACTTCCATTTTGTTTGTAAGTTGGAAAACTTCTGTTTGGAGGTGGCTGGCAGTTTTATTGTTCTGAAGGTAGAGACCAGCTTCCTAGCAGACTTCCTTTGTTTTGGGAAAGTTATTAAAATAGATTCTTAAGATTTCCAAATATAAAACATCCTTTTTTTTCCCCTAGAGGAAACGCCAAATTCATCATAAATATAAATGTAGGGCAGTTGGTTAGCTTGTTATATGATCTTTGTAGTCAAGTAAATGTATTATTGCTTTAATAGGACTGCCCTGGATGAGGTAGATAAATATTTTCTTTTCTAAATGTGGAATTAGATTAGAAATTTGGAGTTCTTCACATGTTACTATTTAATGTTGAGAAACTCAGCTTTTGGGAAAATGTAGCGTTAGCTATTTTGATTGCCTTATCTAGTCCATAGACATCACCCCAGAGTTTGAGAAATTGCCTTTTACTTAAAGGAGATGATGAGCCATCCTGGGTTGGAAAATGAGGACCTCCTTTTTTTCACTCAGCCAAAAGAATTGGGGGCCAGGACATGGAAGGTTTGGAAGACCAGAAGAGTCTTGCGGGTGGGAATTGAGTTGTTTTCATATCCTGGAAGTCTGCTGGGCTGGGCTGGGACCCTGGGATTAGGTTCCATTGTGTAGGCTCCAAAAGTGACCTCTTTTATTGGCTTTGCAGGCGTCTCTGGTTTCTGTTGCTCTGTTACCCATAGTGCATTAGGTAAACCTGGTGGTGTTAGCTGTGCTCTGGGTAGTTAAAAGACCAATCTGTTTTAAAATGTACTCAGGATCTTGTTTTCATTCATGCATGATGAGGGCAGCAGATCAAAAGATGATTGCCATTGTCACTCACAGTTCCCAAAAGGAGGATGCATGCCTGACCATGCAGGGCCATGCGAGGAAGCACCGGGGTTGATCGGAAGCCAGAGGGAATGAGGGGAAAGCATGGGCAAGAGCTTTATTGTGTATTTTTGTTTTGTTTTGTTTTGCAGGAAGGACTGTGTGAGATGAGGTAAACAGATTAGGTAAATTTTAGGACGAGCTAGTTTGAATAATTTCAGTGGGTTCTGGGATGTAAGAGCTATCCTGAGTTGTCTGTTTCCTGGTCTTGGGGTGATTAGGACAGAGGAATGTTGGACTTAATGTGTGGGACCTTGATAAAAAGGATAATTGGCAAGTGTAGGCTCTGGATTGGTTGGTTTGCATGTGAAAGGCACACTCTTAGGGGTCTTAAAGTCTTAGGGGTCTTAGGGTTTGCTGTCCCTAGGAATTAGCTAGCCTGGGGAGAGGCAATGTCTCCAGGATCAACAGGTGCCAGGGCATCAAGAATACAGAAAAGAAAATATAGTTAATATACAGCAGCCACATTTGGAGTGAATGGGCAGGGGAAAATAGGGCAGCATTCAGACTCTGAAACAATAGCATTTAAGACCTAGGACATCTGATGCAGACAGGTTCATGGAATGTGTATCTATTTCTTATGCCAGTTCAAAAGTTAATTATGAAGATAGATGGGTTTTCAGTGATGCACAGCAGTGAGGATATTCGTTTTATATTGCTGTGTAACAAATTACTACAAACTGAGTGTGTTAAAACCATGCCCATTTATTAGCTCACAGTTCTGTAAATCAGTTGTCCAGTTGTCTTGCTTAGGGTCTCACAGGTTGAAATAAAAATGTTGGCTGGCTAGGCTCTTACCTAGAGGCTCTGGGGGGAGAATCTACACCCAAGCTCATTCTAGGTGTTGGCAGAATTCACTTCCACATGGCTCAGGTCCCTGGGCCCCTCATTTTCAGGTCAGGAATGGTGGGTTGAACTCTTCTCATGCTTCAAATATCTCTAACCTCTTCCTTGGTCATATTTCTCTGACTCCAGCCAGAGAAAATTCTTGGCTTTTAAGGACTCATGTGATTAGATTGGGCCCACCCAAATAATCCAAGACAATCTCCCTATTTTAAGGAATATCTCCAAAGTTTCTTTTGCCATGTAAGATTACCTAATTCATAGGTGCCATCAACTAGGATTTGGAAATTGCTTGGGAGGGCCATGTTGCCTACCACAGAGGGTTTATGATTAAATGTTGAGCACTTGGTTAAGGTGGTATTTGCCAGAATCCCCATTATAAAATTACAATTTTTTTTAAGATTTTATTTATTTATTTTAGAGAGAGAGAGAGATTGGGGGGGGAGGAGCAGAGGGAGAGAGATAAGCAGACTCCATGCTGAGCACGGAGCCCAATGCAAGGCTTGATCCCAGGACCTCAAGATATGACTTGAGCTGAAATCAAGAGTCAGATGCTTAACTGACTGAGCCACCCAGGTGTCCTGTTTTTAGTTAATAAATATTTATTGGGAGGGGAATATTTTGAGAGTATGCAAGTACCTTGTTTCTCCTTAAACTTTCACCTGCTATATTTACCATTCATTAGTGAATATTGCTTGCAAAAATTGTTACTGTGGTATTCTTATGATGATTTTCTATTTCCTTCATTGCTTCTACATTTATTAATTGGAATTATTCCTTTCTTTTCTTTTTTTTTTTTTTAAGAGGGAAAGACGTGGGGGAGGGGCAGAGGGAGAAGGAGAGAGAGAAGCTTAAGCAGGCTCCATGCCCAGCATGGAGCCCACCGTGAGGCTTGATCTCACAACCCTGAGGTTATGATCTGAGCTGAAATCAAGAGTCAATGGTTAAACGACTGAGCCACCCCAGTGCCCCAGAATTATTCTTTAAGAAGAGTTTCTTTTCATTTGCTTTTATTTTTTATATTCCACATATAAGTGAAATCATATCGCATTTGCCTTTCTCTCTGACTCATTTCACTTAGCATAATACCATCTAGATCTATCCATGTTGTCACAAATGACAAGATCTCATTAATTTTTATAGCTGAGTAATAGTTCATTATATGGATATGAACATACCACATCTTCTTTATCCATTCATCTATCGAGGGACACTGGGGTTGCTTCCATATCTGTTGTAAATAATGTGGCAATAACTAGGGGTGCATATATTTTTTCAAATTAGTGTTTTCATTTTCTTCAGGTAAATACCCAGTAGAGGAATTACTGGATCATATTATATTTCTATTTTTAACTGTTTGAGGAACCACCATACTGTTTTCCGTAGTGGCTGCACCAATTTACATTCCCACCAACAGTGCACAAGTGTTCCCTTTTCTCCACATCCTCACCAACACTTGTTTCTTGTCTTTTTGATACTAAGCATTCTAACTGGTGTAAGGGGATATCTCATTGTGGTTTTGATTTGCATTTCCCTGATGACTAATGAGGGTGAGCATCTTTTCATGCATCTTGTTGGCCATCTGTATGCCTTCTTTGGAAAAATACCTATTCAGATCCTCTGCTCATTTTTTAATTGGATTATTCTTTTTTTTTTTTTTTTTGGTGTTGAGTTGCACAAGTTCTTTATGTAATTAGGATATTAACCCCTTATGGGTGTTGACCAAGGAAAACATTCACTGAAAATTTAAGCAAAGACGCATATATTTGGGCAATTTGAATTCCAATTCCAGAGACACAGATTTAGGTAGAAACCTGAATTATGTTCACAGGAAGACAAAGAGAGGGCAGGGTTATAAATGCGAAAGGTTACAAGTGCACTTCTCAGTCAGGGCTGTTTGGCAAAACAGGGATTGAAACTAGGTCCACTGGGATTGGTTGTGTTAATATACAAATAAGGGATTGAAACTTGTCAAGTCTCATGGTTCCTTCTGAAGTGAAGGATGGAAAAGAGTCAGGTGTCGTGGTGAGGAGGGAGTTAAGTCTAGGCCCAGGGCTTGAAGCTGGCAAAAGTTCATAGTTTCTTGAGGAGCATGTGGATAAACTCCTTCTAGCATATGGCCTCCTGACCCTATTTTATTCAATTTTAAGGATTTTATTTTATTTTATTTATTTATTTATTTATTTATTTATTTTTAAAAAGATTTTATTTATTTATTTGAGACAGAGAGAATGAGAAAGAGAGAGCACATGAGAGGGGAGAGGGTCAGAGGCAGAAGCAGGCTCCCCGCCGAGCAGGGAGCCCGATGCGGGACTCGATCCAGGGACTACAGGATCATGACCTGAGCCGAAGGCAGTCGCTTAACCAACTGAGCCACCCAGGCGCCCTAAGGATTTTATTTTTAAGTAATCTCCACATCTAATGTGGGGCTCAAACTTACTACCCCGAGATCAAGAGTTGCATGCTCTACTGACTGAGCCAGCCAGGCCCCCCCCCGCCCTATTTTAAAAGAGACTCTCTTAGCTAGGCTTGGTTGTTCTATCTTGAAATCTTGTTTTACACCAGATATATTATTTGCAAATATCTTCTCCCAATCAATTTCATTTTGTTGATGGTTTGCTTTGCTATACAAAAGCTTTTTATTTTAGTGTAGTCCCAATAGTTTATTTTTGCAATTTATTTTTAAAAATTAATTTAAATTTAAAAGGAACATGCTCATCTGATTTGACAGAGAAATCTTACAATAATTTTTACAGTTAGCAATACAGAGTTGTCAATTGCATCATTATTACTACGATTAGTTATCAATTAAGAAATTATCAACTAAGACAACTGTGATATTGTGATTTGTAAGGAATATATATATTTGGTCATGTTTATGATTTCTGTTGTGTGTTTGGTCTTTGTCTATGGTTTCTAGCTCCTAAAACCTTTGAAGTTTCCTACAAGGGCATAAAGGCATCTTGTGTTATGTTAATTAGATGAGCTGGGAAAGCCCTTCGGTAACATAAGGATGGGTGGCAGGGTGCCAGGAGAACCAACCATGTGGTTAGAGGGATGGAAATCTCAGTCCTACTCCCTGACCTCTGGGGAGGGGAGAGAGGTTGGAGGTTGAGTTGACTAAAGGCCAGTGACTTAGTCAATCACGACTGTGTAATGAAACCTCTATAAAACCCCAAAGGTTTGGAGAACTTCCGGGTTGGTGAATGCTTGGAGATGCAGGGACAACCATGTGCCTGGAGAGGGCATGGAATCTCCTCCTCCTTTCCCCAAACCTTGTCCACCACGCACCGTATCTCTTCACCTGGCTGTTGATAAGTGTTTCCCTCAGTTCTGTGAGCCACTCTAGCAAATTAAGGGAACTTAAGAAGGAGGTTGTTAAAACCTCCAAGCTGTAGCCCATTGGTCAGAAGCATAAGTAACAGCCTGGGGTTTACCCCTGGCCTAGATTCTGAAGTGGGGTGTGGAAGGCAGTCCTGTGGGACAGAACTCTTAACCTGTGGAATCTGATGCTATTTCCAGGCAGATAGCGGCAGAACTGAGTTGAATTCCCTGACACCCTGCTGATGTCCCAGAATTGCTTGGTGCTGTGTGTGTGGTGGGGGGACACACCCCTCCCCCACAACATTGGAATTGGGTCCAGGAACCTTAAAAGAACAACTAATCAGAATGACAGGTTTCTTTTGCAGGTTATTTTTAGAAGACCTCTTTGTTCAAACAACACTTCCAAGATCTGATGTATAGTAAGAAAGAAGGGGACAAATGGTTACGGATGGCTACAAATCTTCATATTGCGTGGGAAAACAGGATTCATATTGTGAAATTCTCGATTTAATGCCCTATCAAATTGGATTCCTTCCTTGAGTTTTTAATGTAAAAAAACCGCATCTTTCTTCCAGAAATGGAATTCCACCTCCCTTCTTGAGATGCTTTACTTAATTGCTATGACTTGCATTTTTAAAGCCAGACTCTAAAATTTCATTTATTTTAGGACTTTCATTCATTAGTGTTATAAGAAAAAATCAGATTTGTAGAGCTCAGATTTACTAGGAGAAGTGACTGAAGAGTGTTTACTTAATGTCAGTGAATTACCTGGACACATAGCATTTCTCCTCTATAATGATAAGATGGTCTTTAAAAGTTTGCATGAGATTTTGTTCTTATATTCTCTCCCTAACCCCCAAATGATAGATAACATCTAAATTAAATGTCATAATCCTTCCTAGGATGGTGAGAGTGAAGCTCTGTGTATAATACTTTTGGATTAACTACAACTTAAATAACCAAAAATGCTAAATTAACCAGAACACATTCTACTGCTTCACTTTTAGGAAGAAAAGGAGCAAATGATACCAAGACAAGCTCATAACAGAGACCTAATCACCAGATGTGTACGGATGAAAATACAGGTACAAATGAGTTTCTTATACTCTTTTGGATCTGCATCTAAATTATTGTATAATGATTACTAGTATTCAAAATGTCTAAGTAGAATGCAGAATCAGCAAAAGACTGAGCAAAAAAACTTTCAATAAGAGTTAAACACTTCAGAAAAACTTATTCCAGGTGTTTCACAGTATCCTGGGTTTTGGGAGGTAGAAATATGAAAAAAAAAAAAAAGACAAAACCCACAAGCATTTCTCTGCATCAGAGGGATAATGACCTCAGCCACCCTTTATCCATTTTGGCAAACTCATGTACTATGCATGGGGGAAAAGCCATTCCCCCATGGCTTCAAACCCTACTCAGGAGATTCCTTCTATTTCTTTGTCTCAACTGAACCTAGACAGTCTTCTGAAGGCTTCATCTGTCAGCCTGTCAAATGGGGGGCATTTACACTCCAAGTGGCTCCGAAGTTTAGTGGGCCAGTGTCCTCCCCATTTCCACTGTCAGGCCACTACTCCTTCCCTCTCTAGCTAGTCAACAAATTAAGTTCTGTCTCCTAGCCAGACTTCTCTTTTGAATTGTTCACTTGACGTCTCCATCTAGATGCCCCTCAAACACCTCAACCTCAAGGGAACCCAGGACTGAACTCATGATTCAGCCTCTTCCCCTAAAGCTTCTCTTCTAGTAGATGCTTCCACCACTCACCTAGTTCCTTGAACCACATACCTTGGACTCATCCTTGACTCCCATTCCTGCTTCTTTGATTAGATGAATGATTTCAATATAATATAGTAAATATAAAGATGGAAGCATATAAATTGCAAAATGGAACCAAGATAAGTGACATTTGATCCATCTGAGGAAGTCTACCAGTGTAGCTGCCATTGGGTGACTCAGACTGTGGCCTTGGACACAAAATTCAGGCAAAGGGGTAGTCAGCAATCCAGTGCTTATCTTAGCTTCTCTCTGGCTGGTTCTTTTCTTTGTCTCCCTGAGACTGATGACCTTGGAGAACCCAAGGCAGCTTAGCAGCTCTCACCTTCCCCGAGCTGTCAGTGGAGCAATAAGTCAACCCATCAGGTAATCTAGGTTCCCCCCCTTTGCCTCCTTGCTGTGACCATAGGCCAAATTAACATTTAGGTTCTTTTATAAGACAATGCAAATCTGGAAGATTGGTTTCCTGTACAGGGAAAAGGTGGGCAGGGACCAAATTACGAAGAGTCTTGTGTGACATATAAATTAAGAAGCACAGGACTTTGCTTTGTAACTGAGGGAAGCCTCTGGAGTTTTTGAGTCAGGAAAATGGATGCACGAGGAGACAAACTCATGCCTTTGGTTCTTTCTCCTGGACCCTCCTGTCCCCTGTTTATAAAAAATTGTGGAATTATTCATCTATAAAAAATTCTAGTGTAAGTTCACCTATCCATACACTACAACAATGTATTGCATAATTTTTAGGAAAAAAAAGAATGTCATGTTATCAAAATTACATTCAGAAAATTACTGTACTTCTTACATATTTATCTGGCCCCACTATAATCAAGGTTTTTACTCCCAAAACATTTGCTAAATATATTACCTGTGTGCTAAGGATACCAACCCTGGGTCACACTTGTTCCTTTTCCTATAATAGCTGGAGTCAGGTAGTTTGTTGTCAGAAAGGGCTCTGCACAAGTCTATGAAAGAGTGTACCACTGTACTGTGTCCTTGTTGCCTGGCACAAAGCAAAGCAATTGGGGCTTTGTTCTCTCTCCAGATGGGTTGTTCAACCCCTAGACAAATCGAGGCACTTTAGTGCTGTTATTTTAAAGCCTCGGCAGCTCCCCAACTCAGTACTGGAGTTTGGCAAGATGCTGCTCTCTGTTGAAAAGCACCCTGATTCCAAATAAATATCTGTATGAAATTTTCCATTACTTGGAAATGGTTTCCCGGTTCAAGAACCCACTGTTTAACATTCATTCCATTGATTTGTAAACATTTTGGTTGCTATGGAGATAGACAAATGGATAAACGAGGTCAAATGGATAAAGACATCCTCGGGGACAGCATGTAGTAGACAACCAAAGTTTACTTCCTAGATGTAGTTTTGTGGCTACGGAAGATCAACACGGAAGCCACTGCCTTTTATTGTGGAAACCTTCGCTCAGAGGAAAGCATTATCCTTGGCCTAGGCCATTAACAAGGTTTTAGAAACCATAAGGGTCTCCAAGGAAGGTGGTGAATGTGGAATGAATTTGCGCTGCAAGTGATACGTTTTTTTTTCGTAGCGGAGGAGCTGGGGCTGAGCAGCCTTTGGAAGGCTATGGTAGGTGAGTGAGACCTCTGAAGCTCCAGGTTTTATTCCAGAAACAGCTCTTTCACAAAGTATTCCTTACGTGCCAGCAACAGAGGCTCTGACAGCCCGGGTCGGTCCCTCGGGCGGAGCTCCAGCCCGGGGTCTGTTCCCTGAATTCCCGTCCCCTGCGTGTCTCCCAGGCCCGCTGGTCCGCTGCCTCTTGCTCGCCTTTCCCAAAGTCCTTTTTTAGCTTTTTTTTGGGGGGGGGGGGTCCGTCAGAGTGGGCGTCGATTTACATTTCCTTGTTGTCATGTCCTTGAGTCCTCCAGAGTTAAGAGTATTTGTATAGAATTACTGGCTTTTAAAGATTCCCCTTTTCCCCTCCTACACTGTTGGTGGGAATGCAAGCTGGTGCAGCCACTCTGGAAAACTGTATGGAGGTTCCTCAAAAAGTTGAAAATAGAGCTACCATATGATCCAGCAATTGCACTACTGGGTATTTACCCCAAAGATACAAAAGCAGGGATCCGAAGGGCTACGTGCACCCCGATGTTTATAGCAGCAATGTCCACAATAGCCAAACTGGAAAGAGCCAAGATGTCCATCGACAGATGAATGGATAAAGAAGATGTGGTATATATATACGGTGGAATATTATGCAGCCATCAAAAGGAATGAGATCTTGCCATTTGCAACGACGTGGATGGAACTGGAGGGTATTATGTTGAGTGAAATAAGTCAAACAGAGAAAGACATGTATCATATGATCTCACTGATA